>NC_090300.1:101952500-102577500 GCF_039906515.1 Pseudorca crassidens | reverse complement strand
GGGATTCCTCTCACCAAAGTCAAGGATCTGGTGGCACCAGGATGAGCCAGAGGGCACGGTGTGGACCATTTCCTCCTCCTTTCTTCTTCCTTTTGGTTCTGGGATATGAGGGAACCACAGTCACTGTGGATATTTTCTCAGCTTATTATGTGACTGGTCTCCAGATTTAAAAAGAAAATACTCTGGAAGAGTTATCAGTCTCTGATGAAGACATTAAAACTGTTTAAGCCCAACAGAGTACAGAGTTCGGATGGTGCCTGCATCCTAACTTCAACAGCTGGGGGACTATGGTGCCATTAATTGAAATTAGAAACTCAAAGGGGCAGATTTAAGGATAAAAAGGGTTCTGTTTGGTACAAAAAGAGTTTGAGGTGCTGAGTGATACCCCTTAGGTAGTGTGGTACATGGTTCTAAAGTTCAGGAAGCCAACTGGTGTTGGAGTAGCATGTTTTAGAATGATTGCCATTAAGTTGGTTTCTTATGTTTTGACTCCAAGTTGCTCGTTGTAAGACATTTTGTTAAGTGCTGGGTAGGGCACTGTATCTATTCTAGGAATGAGTTTGGAGCAAGAAATATAAAACCATCGTAGAGTTGATCAGATAGATAGTGATTTCTTTCTTTTTAAAAAAATATATATAATTTATATTTTATTGAGATAAAATTGACATATAACACTATTAGTTTTAGGTGTACAACATAATGATGGGACATATATATCTCAAAATGATTACCACAATAAATTAACATCCATCACCAAAATTTAAAAAAAGTCCCCCACACTACTGTATATAAAATAGATAAACAACAAGGACCTACTGTATAGAACAGGGAACTATATCTTGTAACAACTCATAATGGAAAAGAATCTAAAAAAGAATACATGTATAACTGAATCACTTTGCTGTACACCTGAAACATTGTAAATCAACTATACTTCAATAAAAAATAAAATTAAAAAATTAAAATAAAAAATTAAAGTCTCACCTATAATTTAAAGAGTATCTTAAATCAATCTCCTCCATGATTTTCTGCAGTCTTCAGCTGGAAAGGGAACTTGCTAAGCCCTAGGATACCTAACTTACACCTCTTATTTAGCATTTGCTACATACTTCCTTGTATTGCTGTTATTCATATATGCATTTCATCTGCCTTGCTGTGTCTAAAACACTTAGAGTTTAGGTCAGGACAGTGCCTCTCCCTCAGTTATACTCCTAAAATACATTTGTCTTTTGGGGAAGCCCATCAGCCCTTTGGAAGTCACTATCTGATTTGTATCAGAGTGAATTACTTATGGATCTGGATCCTGCAACAAATTAGGAAGTCTGCTGATTTTCCACCATTTTGTCTGTTTTGTTGTCATTGTTGTTGTTGTTTTTAAAAGCTCCCATTGCACTTATTTTTGTATCCTACACTTAGGGAAATTAAGAACTAAAATAACATCATGCCTGGCATAAAGCATGTACTCAAAAAATATAGCTTTACAATACTGTGGAAATCTTTCTAAGGTGCTATTATAACACTAATCCATTCTTTTAAAAGCTGTGCAGTATTCCATAGCATGAATAAAGCCACTTTATCCAGTCATGTCCCTATTGAGAGTTCTTTGTTTCCAGTTTTTGGTCACTACAGAAAGAAAAAAAAATCCTGCAATAAACAGCCTTCCACACTAAGTTCTGCTATAACATGATATACGCATCCCTAAAACTCACCTGGCTATGCAAAATTGTGCAATAAAAACCACAGGGCTTCTGCAAAGTATGCGGTTTGGGAGCACAATGTACAAAAACCTTCCCCAAGAAAGCAACATATTGAAAACTAGGACCCTAAAAACTGGTAGCACAATTTCACACATGATAAATGGTTAAGAAATACATAAATACTGCAATAGCTATGTCACTCAACCTTGAAAAAGACCTGAAATCTGCTTTAGGAAATGGGCATCAGAAGGGTTGTTGCTTGTGAGTTATCGTGAAGTGGTGGAAGAAGGGTTATCTGGAATCAGATAGAAAGTTATAACGCCAGATGTGGACGGGTGTAGCTCCTAACACACACAGTGAACTAAGGTAACTGGAGATGTATGAGGTGTATTTTGTGTTTTCCCAGGCAGCTGGGTTCAGCTGGGTGCAGTTTCCTGCCATCCCTTAGTATTTTTTGCATAGGAAATTGTGTATAAGCCAAAGCAAAACTCATGTTATGCTCAAAGTGTTCCCTAATATATCAATTGCATTGGAACAAATTCACATTTTCAGAGTAAAGTGTTATAGCAGAAGTGACTGCATAGGTATCTTTAGATGCCAGTGTTTTCATTCCTGTGGGTTAGATTTCCAAGACAGAGATTGATGGGTTGAAGGATTTGTGCCCTATGTTGGTTTTTAGATACTGTCAGATTGCATCCTAATCAGTTTTAACAATTTTAAGAGATTTTCTATTTTCATATCCTCAGAGAAAACAATTCAGTCCCAGACTCTACACCCATTTCTTCCCCAATTTGAGATAACAACTCTCCGACTTCCAAGAAGAGACCATGGACCCTGCTTTGCACTAGCCAAAGCAGCCAAATGGTTAATTTAAAGGACGAGGCATTTCCTGGGAAAATCAGGGAAGAAAGCTACTCCTACTTACCTGCCCTTCGTCTCTGTCTATGCTGCTAAGGGAGAGAAATAAAAGATTCTTCAGACCCCCAGGTACTTTTTTAAAAAAAAAATTTTAAATCTCTTTTGAAAAAGGTTGAACTACATAAAACAGAGAAGGAAAATAACATTTACTTATGACTCTACCAAGTAGAGATAAGCATTTTTAATATATTGGTGGGCTATGTCTGTGTGTTATGACATCATGTAACATTTAGTTTATCTTGACTACCTCATGTCATCATTATCATTAAGGTGCTGCTTATTAACACTATATACCTGCATAATTCTCCATTTTACAATGTACCATAATTTACCTGGACACTTTTCTATTGTTAAAAATTAGATTGTTTTCAAACGTATTCTCTCTCTTCCACTGGTATTTTTCTGTATATATAAATACATATGTGATTCTTTCTTTTATATATATATAATATAGTCATATGTAAATAATTATATGTAATTACTTCTTTAGAATAATTTCCAAGAAGAAGAATTTCTCAAACATAAAGAATACGTTTAAGGCTAATGACATAATTTGTAAAATTCCTTTTCAAAAAATTTACACCAATTTACAGTTCCACAAGTCCAGCCTTAACCAGATTTTAATATTATCTTTTGTGAACCTATCTCACTTTGATGTTTGAAATATTACATGCTCTCATAATTTGCATTTCTATTACTTGTAAGAATAAAATATTTTATCCTGGGCTTCCCTGGTGGCGCAGTGATTGAGAGTCCGCCTGCCGATGCAGGGGAAGTGGGTTCGTGCCCCGGTCCGGGAAGATCCCGCATGCCGCGGAGCGGCTGGGCCTGTGGGCCGTGGCCGCTGAGCCTGCGCGTCCAGAGCCTGTGCTCCGCAATGGGAGAGGCCACAACAGTGAGAGGCCCGCGTACCACAAAAAAAAAAAAAAAAAAAAAAAAATTATCCTGTTTAACAGCCACTCGCTATCCTCTTCTGAAAATTTTCAGGTTCTGTATCATGCCTTTTATTAATATTCAACTTTAAAATAATGGTACTAATCCTTTGTCTATTGTATTTACTGCAAATATTTTAACAGTTTATTGTTCATCTTTTTATTTTATGAGGTTTTATAATATTAGAGATTTTACTAAAGTTTAAAATTTTTATCTAATGAGATTTGTCAGTTTTCCTTTCGTCACTCCTATTTGTTTACAGTTTGAGGATTTCTTTTTAATTTTTCAATTTACATACAGTAAAACTCACTCTTGTTGTACAGTTCTGTGGGTATTAAAAAAATAAATGGAGCCCTATGATACCATCACAATCATGATAGAGAATGGTTCCATCACAGCAAATGTTCCCTCCTGCTCCCCTTTATTGTCAACAACCACTAAGCCTTAATTCCCAGAAACCACTAAGCCCTAATTGCCAGCAGCCACTGCTCTGTTTTCCATCCATGTAGTGTTGCCTTTCCCAGATGTCATATGATGAAATCATACAAGCTGTAACCGTTGGGGTCTGACTACTTTCACTTAGCAAAGCAAATTTGAGATCCATCCTTGTTATTGTGAATCATAGTTCATTCTTTTCATCGTTGAGTAGTAGTTCATGGTATGAATGTACTACAGTTTGTTTATCCCTTAACTAGATGAAGGACCTCTCAGTTGATTCTAGTTTGAGGCAAATATGAAGCTACTATAAACATTTCCATACAGAAAACATGTTTTCATTTCTCTTGGATAAATATCTAGAATAAATTCTGGATCATGTGGTAAGTATATGTTTAACTTTATAAGAAAATATAAAACTGTTTTCCAAATAACAATAGATTTTTGCATATCTATCAGCAGTGCCTGAGAGTTCCAGTTGCTCCAATCCTGGTGAGCACCTAGTACTGTTACTTTTTTTTTAGTCATTCCAATAGATAAAGTAGTATCTCATTATGGTTTTAATTTGCATCTCCCTATGACTGATGAAGTTGAGTGTCTTTTCTTGTGCTTATTTACCATCTGCATAATCTTCTTTGGAGAAGAGTGGGTTCAGAGGGTTGTTGTTGCTATGGTTACCCTCAGTGAACCTCAGGCTTCAAACCGAGGTTTGAAGAACTACTTTGTGTTTACGGTGGGGATAGTTTCCCCAGATGGGTTTTCTCAACATCTAATCTGCCCTCAGTCTTAGGTCTTCCCTTTGCATTAACCTTAGAGAAAGTATGGTCCCACACTCTTGAAACTCCCCCAGGAATTTTCCACTAATATTTGTTACTTGACATTTGCTGGCCTAGGGTGGGCATGTGGATGTGGGTGTGGGTGTGTGTGTGTGTACGTGTGTGAAGGGGTGGAAAAGGGTGGAAGCCTCTGTTCTGATTAAGAATCAGTGTTAGACATGCACTTTGACCCTGGATCTGGAGCGTGTGTTATTCTCAGTGTCCCTGCCCCTCCCTCAGGGATAGAGGATATTTTTCTATTCACTTCCCCCAGATGCAAACACTTTTTACCAGTGCCCTCCTCCCTGCCACCCCTCACCCCACATAAATTAAGCCTTTGGAGGATATAAGAAAGAAGGGTCCTGGTGGGGTTTTGGACATTCAGCAGTGATAGGAGCTCTATCAGTCTTCATGAGTGGCAGCCCACGCTCTTGGGCTCATACATAACGGCCAGCACTAGGAAGACCATCGTGTTCGATGCTCCCTGGTAAGAATGAATATCTGATAAAGAGATCTTCGCACTTTTTTCCCACTCCATAGATCTATTCATGTGCCTCTTCCCCAGACTTCCTTCTAATATTCCAATGTTTCTCCTTTCATCACACCTACCACACCCTAGTTCAACCACAAAACCATTAACAACTCAGGAGTCCATGTATATTCTTACCTCAAGCTGCTTTTCCTTCCACATAAAGTAGATGACCAAAGCTCTGCTCATTGAATTTTCCCTCACTACTGTCTTTCAGGGTTATCCCAAGTGGGGCTTCAGGGCTATCCCAAGTGGGGCTTCAGGGCAGCAGTAATCTTTTTCTAACTTGCCCCTATATATCAAGCCTACACTTACACGAAAAAAACTCTTTTTTCCTCCCTCTATTGGCTGATTTTAAGGAACCCCCATGATTGGAAACTGAATGAGGGGCGCTGGTGCAAAGTTTTAGATGGCAAGTGAATACAAAACCACTTGCTCTTGGGACTTCCTTGGTGGTCCAACGGTAAAAAAAATGTGCTGGGTCACTGAATCTTCAGAGTTTATTTCCTACCGTGTATCTTACCAAGACCTCCAACATTCTTGTTTGTCTGGTACAATTAACATGGTATCAGCAATAGATCAATGTGATGTTTTATGGAACATCCAGGTGGTCCAGATCCTGTTGGTCCATATCATGACAGAAGGTAGGAGAGCTAACAGGGCCCTGGGGTAAGGCCACAAATGTATACTGTTTTTTATCATGTGAATGAGGCTTGCTTCTAATCCTTCTTCATAGGTATGTGAAATAATGCATTTCTTAGATCCGTGGTTACATGCTTTGTACCTGAGGTGCTTTGTTAATCTGCTCTAGCAAAGATACAGAAGCTATCATTGGAACCACCCCTTGACTGATTTGCTGCCATCCTCTGGGATCCAGTTCTTTCTTTTAGGGGCCAGACAGGTGAATTAAGTGAAGATGTGATAAGGAACTCCTCTTCTGCATTCTTTAAATCTCTAACCATGGCATTCATATCTGTCACCACCCCTCTACCTGAGATGTGTATTGTTTTATCTCACTGTTCTAAACCCAGGCTCAGAACCCAATATGTGTATTCTGCCATCTACCATGTATGGCTGTTCATTCAAGGATGGGGTAACTAACAATAGGGTGAGCCCATGGCTCTAGTGAGTCCATGTGAGCAAGACTGCGGCCAGGACTCCTATATAACCCCATTCTAACAAGGTACCATGATGATTCTTCAGACCCTTTTGTATCAGAGTCAGCTTGGGCCCTGTGTCCACTAGCCCTCAGAATGCCTGGTTATTACCCTTTTCCCAATGAAGTTATCTGAGTAAATAGTCAAGTTCCTTTGGGGAAGGACTGAGGGAATTACTGCTATATACACTTGCCATGGTGTTTCAGGGTTCTTCCTTGTCGAGACCAGGCCTCTCCCTGTGTCAGTGCATCCAGGAAGCACAACTTTTGTTCAGGTGTCTGCTTTGGCATCTTGATCACTCATTCTTGATTTGTTTGTATAAATTAAATAATAACCTCATTGGCTCCCCATCTATTCTGCCCCTGGGAACGCTGAGTGTTTTTCAACCAGGGCCAGAGCCCTCTGCAGGTAAAGGTCTCTGGCTGCCATGGTGACTGTGATATTCATTATGGTAACTGCACCCACCTGGCTTATTATGGTTAGTGCTACCACCTGGTCTTTTTACCCGCCTCCACTTAAAGAGGACAGCTACCAATTAGCTTCTCAACCATGCAGATACAACTCTCACAAGCAGATTGTTCATCACCTAGGTAAATAACATGTCGTTCGGGCTCTCCCATGCAGCACAGCCAGCTGGTGGTTAGCCTAACTTAGATGTCCACCCTGCTGGCCCTGTCCTCTCCAGCCTTTTGATCCCGCCTCCTCCATCGGCCATAGAAGTCCTGACATTTCTACTTCACTTCACGTGGGCCATGATTCCTCCCTAAGCCTCCAAGAACCATCTTAGGAGCATATTCGCCCCATCTCCTGCGTTCTTGATAGGGTGTTAAATCCTGTAACCTGGGAGAGTGCTCTCATGGAGATAGATTTTCCCTTATCCAGCCTAATGGTCTACCTCTTTGCCTTGATCCAGCATCCTAAGGATACACACACACACACACCCTCCTGGCTCCTGCCAATACATATTAGCCTGGCCAAATAGTTCCTTGGGTTTAAGACTCTTTGCTCCCTTAGCAGGTGCAGCACTCCTTGACCACTTTATATTGTGAATTAACCTTAGGTCTTGGGCCAGTGTCCAGAAATGAAGGTAAGGATAGCACTGAAGGGAGTGTGTGTTGTCTCTCAAAGCCTGTGTGTCATCTTCAAGCAGCAAGGGGGACTAGTATCTAACAATGTGGAGTGGGCCACTTCTGTGGGTCCAGAGTTTTAGGAAATCTGAGGACTCAAGGATTTGGAAGACAAACACAGATGTCCCCATTTCAAGTCTCCAATCCTACTACTTTCTAACCAGGGCCTTAATCTCAGTATACCAGACTTGTTGGGGTTGAAAATTCAACCTTCTCTGAAGTTCCGCTACCCTCATAATCAACCCCTGGGCTTGATCTTCAACTTTTTCTTCCTCTAGTTGTAAGAGACAAAATTTTATTTGTATTCTGTCAAGAAGACCCTCTGGCTTGCATACTTTACCTTAAAGTTATGAGTTATTACCTCTTAGCCCTTGCCTTTCTCCAATGCACTGCTTGCACATAGTAAAAGCCATCTGATTGCATTTGTCTGATAATTACTACTTTACCAGAACCTCTCAAATGCCTAAGGTATTGCACCTGGCAGGGCATTTCTTCCACTGGATACTACCCTGGTTCACCACTTGTGCAAGTTCTAAATGCACTGCTACGGCATCCCTCCACCAGGGATGGGGTTCTCATTGCCCTCCAGATAGCAGGTAATCCAGCTCCAAAATTCCATTGTACAGTCTGGATCCTCAGACCACTCCTGATACCAACTAGTATTTAAGTTGGGTTCCCCAGAAAACAGATTTTAAGGCTGAACAACACCTGTAAAGGAGTAAGGAAGGAGGACTGAGCAAAGGGAGAAGCTGAACTTCTGCAGTGCAGTTCTAACAGGGGCCTTAGCCAATCCTTCAGGAAGCCCTGGATCTAGAAAGGTCTTTCAGAGTTTTCTAGAATTAAGGCAAGGAGGCCAAGTCTTTAAGGTACACCCACATAGACCAATTACTTAATTGTGAGCTGTCTCCAGGGAGTGGGTGTAAACTTGAGCAAAGAAGCTATCTTTATTCTAGAGCAGTTTCCAAAGAGATACTCAGCTGTGAGATATTTGCAGCCATTACTCCCTGCAGGTGTGGGAACAGGGGCCACAGACCTGCAGGGAGAATCTGGGTGACACACTACAACACCCACTACATACTTCCACAACAACAACAAAGTGGTAGTTGGAAAAGATGTTCATGGAGGTCAGTATAATGATCAGGTAGGAGAAAAAATGATGTTACAAATGGGGAAGTCAATAAGTTCAAGCAAAAGGGGAGTTTTAATATTAAAATTATCAGGAAAGATGTTCATTAAAATCATCATAATGAACAGGTAGAAGAATTAATTGTATTATAAATGGAGAAATTAATATTAGATAGCCACCAGTAAGTAAAAATAGGACCAAACCAACACTGGCTAAGAGATAAACTCTCCTAAGCACAAGATGTGTTCTGAAGCTGCACAACTGCCCCACCCCTGAATCAATCTCCATCTTAAAGTTGCTGTGCTGCCTCTACACAAATGTTCATCTGCCTTCCTTCCATGCTACTACTAGCTGTGCTCAGACCCACAGGCAGGAACAGCAGTAATGGTGGGAGGTCTTGGTTTCCAAATGGATATTGTTTTGTGCAATTACACCAACCAGCACTATTCAGTCAGCTCTCTGCTTTAAGTGGGATGATGAGGGCCTGGGGGATGGGGTCTGGTTTCTGGTTCCTCGTGTAAGGAGCTTGGAAGCCATAATCCCATTCTAACAATAAGTGAAAGGCTGAAAAGACAACAATCAACAACTCATCCTGTATCCATAACAGAGGAGAGGACACAGGGCAAACCACTGCTGCCAAGCTTAGAGAGACAGGCAAATATAAGGAATTACCTTTGGGAACCAAGTGTAGGGCAGGAAGCCGGGAACTGTAATTGACGAACTGATGGCGGTTCAGCACGGACAAGTCTGAGAGTTAAAAATCTCCATGGAAATCCAGTAACAGGGGGATTTACCTCCAAGAACCCGACCAGATTCCCTCATAAAACATCAGAGAAAAATCCTCTCATGCTTCCAGCAGAGAGAAGGAGATAAGGAACCATTTTGAAATATCCCACAATGCTCTGTTCTTGATAGGCTTGCCCTCAGGGGAAACTAGTTAACCAGAGCCTCACCTGCTGGGTATTAACAAAACCTAACTGACTTGGGGGAAGGGAAATACCCAACTCCAGCCCACTCTAGCCATCCTGTCCCACCTAAGGAGAAAAAAAACAGAAAGCTTGTGAAGTTCAC
The DNA here is from genome assembly GCF_039906515.1 of Pseudorca crassidens. NCBI lineage: Eukaryota > Metazoa > Chordata > Mammalia > Artiodactyla > Delphinidae > Pseudorca > Pseudorca crassidens. Next base: position 102,567,692 of record NC_090300.1, on the reverse strand, counting down.
AGTCCAGAAGCATAGGCTCACCAAAAGACTGAGGCCTAGTGATTGGACTACAGAATGCTTCCCCTCTTCCACACCTCACCACCTCGTTACTACAGGCTTATTTACAGCAGTTCCTCTTACCTGTTACAGTCATGTTCAGCTACCAAGAAAAAATAACAAGGCATACCAAACAGCAAGAAACACACTTTGAAGGACAGAGCAAGCATCAGAACCAGACATGGCAGGGCTGTTGGAATTATCAGACCAGGAATTTAAAACTATCATTAGTATGCTAAGGGTTCTAAGAATAAAGTAGACAACATGCAAGAACAGATGGGCAATGTAAGCAAAATCCTAAAAAAGGACCAAAAAGAAATGCTAGAGATAAAAAAAAAAACAACACTGTAACAGAAATAAAGAATGCCTTTGATGGGTTTATTCAGGTAAGGAAAGAATCTCTGAGCTTGAGGGTGTCTGAATAGAAGCCTCCAAAACTGAAAGCAAGGAGAACAAAGACTTAAAAAAAAGAACAGAATATCCAAGGGCAATTACAAAGGGTGTAACATATGTGTAATGGGAATACTAGAAGGAGAAGAAAGAAAGGAACAGAAAAAATATTTGAAACAATAATGATGAGAATTTCCCCAAAATTAATGTCACATACCAAACCACAGATCTAGGAAGCTCAGAGAACACCAAGCTGGATCAATACCAAAGAAAAGAGATTGAAATTACTTGAGTCCTCTTCCCTCCCATCTGAGGGGTTTTCTTTTTAATTGGAATATAGTTGATTTACAATGTTGTGTTAGTTTCAGATGTACAGCAAAGTGAATCAGCTATATATATACATACATACACCATCTGAGGGTTATTAATCAGCATAGATTATTGTAGGAAGTGTTGTCAAACCCAAGTTCATGTGCCTGATGCACAGTGAGGCCAAACAAACTGAAATGTCAGACTTCAAAGCAGAGAAAAGTTTATTGCAAGGGCCAAGCTAGGAGAACGGATGGCTCATGCTCAAAAAGACCCAAACAGGGAAAAATTTTTAAAGGCAAAATATGGAGTGAGAGCTGCAGGGTGTGTGACTTTCTTCTGATTGGTTGGTGGTGAGGTAACAGGGTGGTGCTCCAGGAATCTTGCACTTAGCCTCAAGTTACCATCCTCTACTTGGGTGGGAGCCTAAGTTCCTGCAGAAGAACTCAAAGATATACTTTTATGTATACTCCTTGAGGAGGAACTAGGTTTGACTGCTTTTCCTTTGTTTCTGCATTCCCTCATTTACCTGATTAGTAACTGTTTGAATCTGCCCTTTGGAACTCAGGGAAGGTCTAGGAGGGCTGAAGCCTTTTCCCTACAAACCAGAAACAGGGGACACAGAAAGGCTTTTGTACCCAGGAGGGACCCACAGGCCCTGCTTGATTTCAGAAGCATGCTTTTCAAAATTCTGTGGCCTGGATTATTCTTACCAGTTTTCTAGATCAGTCTTCTTCATCCAATTTGGCATGTAAACTACTCTAGTTAGAGACTCTTAAGACCCACCAGTCCCACTTCTGTTTCTCCTGACAAACAACATTCTTAACCCCATTAATGGTAGGAGCAACACCATTTTAAATATAAAGAGTCAAATGAGGTGGTTTCTGAACTTTATTAAAGTCACAGATAAATTATCATGCTATAAAAATTATAGAAGTTATTATATTGTAAATATAAATATTCTACTAATCCTCCCAAGGCCAACTTTCAACTCTCATGAGAACTGGCAATATTGAGACAGGAGGGAAGGAGACAGGGCACAGCGATTAAAAGAATGTCACATCCATTGAGAAGAAAAGGACACAACAAAAACTGGTTAGAATCTACTAGGCTCAAGATGGTGAAAGATTCAAATTCAAGTAGACCTGGAGCCTCATTATACGCTTGTTGTAACGCATAAGCGTGCTAATGACACACTCACAGGAGCCATGACAGTTCCAACACTGACCATAAAAGGCCAACACAGTGGGCAGTGGCCCAATTCCTGGAAATCTCCACCCCTCCCCCCAAATAGTTAAAATATTCCTCCCACTAGTTAGCCCATGAAATTACCCAGTTCATAAAAACTAATCACCCCATATTCCGGGGCCGCCTCTCACCCTCTGAGACGGCACACACTATCTATGGAGTGTGTTTCTCTCTAAATAAACTTGCTTTCACTTTATTATGGCTTGCTCTTGAATTCTTTCCTAAGCGAAGCCAAGTACTCCCACTTTGGCGGCCCATTCCAGGGAGTCAACAGAGACCTGGGCTGTGACCATCCTCTCATGTCCCATTCTCCTGCAACAGTATGACCTAGCCTGGTCTTTGGACTTAAATAAACCTCAGTCCTGGCTCTGCTATCCTGTAACTCTGTTTTTATGGGCAAATCATTTAACTTGTCTACACTTCATTTGTCTCTTTCATAAGCTAGATATATTAATGATACCTACTTCACTGAGTTGCAGTAAAGATCATTTTGCAATAGCATAAGCAAATAGCATTGGACCTGGCACAAAGAAAGCCCTTAATTAATGATACCTATACTAATTAGTATTATATTTAGTGTACGAATTACTATTATTTGTGTTACTATTAGTCACCGTGTAAGCAATCTCCTTTCTCGGTGTTCTTGGGTTGTCAGAACACAGCTTAACAGAAGCAAGAGTTGATCTTTTCGTGTTTTAAATTGTGGCCCTCCAGAGGAACAGCAACTCAACCCTGCTTGTTTAATGTGGTCTGTTCTGCACCATATGCGTGTGGGCTATTAATAAATGATGTTTGATGATGATGATGAGTTCCTAGAGACAGAGCTGCATTCAGCAGAGTCACTACATTATGCTTGGCCTAGCTTTCTGCTACTCAACTCCAGGGAGGCTCTTGTGAGCAGTACAGAAACTTCTGAAAATTTCCATTTGAGGTGAAGTACCATTGCCAGCAAGCCTTGTGAAAGGAGTCATTAACCCTCACCTTTTTTTCTTGTGGCTCCTTCCAAACTGACCCTAGAAGGACCTTCTCTGCAGGCTGCCTGGTTCTCAGTGGTTCCATGCATTCTACAGCAGTGCTATCTGCCTTGAGCTCAGTGGGCCAACACCCAAAGTCCAAACTATGGAGAACAGTTTACCACAACTTCACCAAAAGGAAAAACAAAACCAAGGACTCACAGTCTTCAGTCCCTAATCCATGCAAAATGAGCTTACAGCTCCAGGGTCTCAAACAGGGTTCAAACTTTTATGAAATGTTTGCATTAAGAACAGTGACATGTGAGCTTCCCTGGTGGTGCAGTGGTTGAGAGTCCGCCTGCCGATGCAGGGGACACGGGTTCGTGACCCGGTCTGGGAAGGCCCCACATGCCGCGGAGCAGCTGGGCCCGTGAGCCATGGTCGCTGAGCCTGCGCATCCAGAGCCTGTGCTCGGGAGGGGCCACAACAGTGAGAGGCCCGCGTACCAAAAAAAAAAAAAAAAAAAGAACAGTGACATGTTAAACACCAAGGCTAAAAACTGAGATCAAGTGCAAAGACTTTTTTCCCCCATAACTTACATTAAAGTGACTGGGAGGCAAGAAGGGCTTTTTATCCAATGGGGATCAGGCCACATGAAAGAACACAGGCTCTTTTCCATAGGTAGCTCGCTTTCCAATCCAAGAAGAGTTTTCGACTTAGTTTTGTGTTGGTAAGTTCTCCTCACTACTGTAAAACTATATTTACCAGCTGTATTTGAATTAAAAGTCTCTTTTGTTTCCAACGTGTCCCCTTATTTTTAGAAGATAAAGAATTTCTTCTAGGGTGAAACGTTAACTTTCTTACCTAGGAAACTTCTACCCACCTGCCCAAGAGTTGTAGTTGGAAAGGGTCTAGTGACCCCTGGTACAGCCTTCCCAAGTAAGGATGCTTTGGACAGAGTGCTGTCGATGAACAATGCTTCCTTTCAGACAACCTTGGTTCTCCAAACACAGAGATAGCTGTGATGCTTTGCCAGATCTGGAGAGAGCCTGTGTTTAACAGTGATGACCTGGACTGGCAGCAACATTATGAGCTTTGCAGACAGTCTGTCTATGCAGGCTTGGACCTGGTTTCTAAGGTTCATTGAGACTATTGCCTGAAATAGAGGGGAAGAGTGAAAAGAGATTCAAGAGAGCAGAAGGACATCAAATCACATTTGGGGGCAAAGGGGACACAGGGAGAGGCTTCAGACAACTGTGCATCTCCTTGGTAAACAACAAGAAGCCTATGAGTTTAATGTTGCAAAAGTCACAGAAATGAGAAATCTTGCTTTGCTGCACCTAAGTTTATGTGTTTGCTGTTACACTCCAAGCCACACTTTGATCCATTTAATCAAATTGTATAGCCACTTGATCAATCATTTCATCAAGCTTTTAAATTCATCCACAGAGACTTTGCAACATTATTCCAATTTTTTTCTTTTTTTTCATTGTGGACAAGTCTGTTGTTACTGGCAATGTGTGCAGGAACTAGTCCTGGTGACCTCTCTGTGAACCCACCTAAAAGTCAAAATTTGCAATTTCTTGTGCAGTGTAAACTGAGCTTTGACCTTGAGGACTTTGTTGTGGTGGCTTTCCCCAGGAAATCAGAGAGACTGGTCATTTCCCAAGTCCCCAGAAGCAGCTCTGTTGTGAGAATCTCTCAGGGGCCTCTGAGTAAGAATCTTCCAACTTAAGGGTTCAAGTACCAGTTTTCATTGGTATACAGAGGCTATAAACTAAATCTCAAGTCTTTCAAGAGGTGAAAGGAAGACAAAAGGAAGAGAAAAAAAAAGAAGAAGAAAACTGCTTCTGAGAAAAAAAGAGGTGAGATAATATAAAACATAATAGGAGGGGGTAGGTTTGTGCTGCATGACCATAGCAGTATTTGCATCCTTTGGGAGTGTCTCATTTCTTTTGTCAGCCCCCTTCCATTGTTCTTGCCGGCTCTTCTCATGTAGAGAGCAAATACTTTCTCTGCCAATTACAATTGAATCTCTTACACTTCTGCTGGGAACAATCTGTAGGTTGGACTTTACTCCAGTTTACTTGGATGCCCTTCCTATTGGCCTTATTTCCATTGTGTATCATTTATCAGCTCTCCCTGAGAAATTAGGTACTGCTAATCTACACCTCACTCAGATATTGACATAACTTTTTGTCACCTGCAATTCTACTTGTAAAAAGCAATTGTGTATGCAATCAGATGTCCAGAGCCCAGCAGATCATCTTTACGATACACTTCAGCAAGATGCTCAACTTGTAGATTTATTCACCCATATCCTTCTCCTCTTGTTTATCCAACCCATGAGACCACTTCTCTCTCTTAGAACCACATGGCTTTGTGAGGGCCAAGATTAGTCAGTAAGTATTTACCTTTATTTGCCAAAACTTTGTTAGATAAACAAAATATATATCATGAACAGAGCTAAGAAAGACACTACAGGTTTAGTCTAAAAGTGTCATGTCTCATACAAAGAAATGGAGATCTAGAGAGGTAAAATAATTTTTTCAAGTCACCCTACAATATTGTGGTAGGACTAGGACATGAAAACAGTTCTTATCACAACTGCTGAGTTTTCACATGTTCATGGGGCTTCCAACTAAGTTGCAATGACATCTTAAATTCTATAACATCATAGCCCCAAAACATTTCCATGTGAACTTACATAGTCCCCTCTAGTTAAAAACTTCTATGCTGTTTGAAAATGCTTATTGATGCCTCATCTTCCTAATATTTTCCACAAAAGCAAACTCTAAAGAGAAAGTTAATGAATTCTTATATATTTTTCATGGTTCAAATTCTCACTCACCTCATAAGTCCTGGGAAATCTTCCCTATCAACAGTCCCAAAAGAGTCATAAAGTAACACACAAGTCAGCAGGGACCTCAGTGAATACAGAGCTGCATTGGACAGGAAGTCTGTGATGAGGAAGCCTCAGAATTGTATACAGGGATTGAAAGATGGTAACTCTTATTCTGATCAATAACAGTTCTGGTAAATTAGGCAAATAAAGCATGCAGTCAAATCCAAGCTAATCCATTCACTGCTAAACACATGTGCCTTAAGTCTGGTCCAAGGTCCCTTCAAAGCAAGCATGCACATGTGTGTGTGCATACATGTGTGTGTGTTTCATCCACACAACTTTCACTTAGTGAGAATTTGTAGAACAACTACAATGTGCAGAATAGAGGGACTTAGAGAAGAAATGAGAGCACAGTCCCCGTGTTTGAAGCCATCTTGCTCAGCCTTCAAACACACCTGCCTTCATTCAGGTGTCTCATCATTTGACTTAGACTAGATATATCCCAGGTGCTGAGAAGAAAACACATGAAGAGCAGCCTCTCCTTCAAATGGCTCCTTTCAATACTTATTCTATGCTGAAGTTCATTCTTGCTTCTGGTATGTGTAGTCCCACTTTTTCAGATCTATTGAGTCAGATCCTTAATCTCTTGTACAAACCTTTGGCTTGTATTATTAATACTGTATCTTCTGATATTGCCTGGACCCTTGAGCCCTTAAAGGTCTCTCATTTTCCTGGCCTGGGTTCCCTGTCTCTGTAGCCCCCGTTTCTTACTGACTTTAACACAAGACACCTTCTTGCTCTCTTTGAATTTGACATAGTATGCTCTTGATACAGTAATTGCTAGTGCCTTTCTGACTTTCCAGTATCTTCTATTTCTGATGTTTGAGAAAGAGATTAATATTGACAAACAGAAGATGTGAGTAAGGTCTTAAAGAATATCAGGCTGTGGATAAAACCCTCTGGGGCACAAGCATGATCAAAAGTTATTTATTAAGATTTAGAACAGCTAGTAAATTAGCAGAACCTGCTTAACTCTTACTTTCAAATAATCCAAACATTTTTTTAACATGTTCAGCCTATTGTTAGAAAAGTTAACAAACTTACATAAGGAATTGGTCTAAAAATTTTCTCCCTAAATGTATGTCCTGGGTTCAGTATATATTCAGAATGAGCTCTTGCATTCCGTATATTCAATTCCAGAATCTCACACCAACGGTCCTAGAGCAACGATAGTCTTTTCTTCATTGATTTAAGATTAAAATGGCCACATGACCTTGTGCAGACATAAAGTAGTAGCAGACATTGATGAGTGTTGGAATAATTTTTAATATCAAAAGTTTGGCCCCTTGGACTTCCCTGGTGGCACAGTGGTTGAGAATCTGCCTGCCAATACAAGGGACACGGGTTCGAGGCCTGGTCCAAGAAGATCCCACATGCTGCGGAGCAACTAAGCCCGTGCACTACAACTACTGAGCCCATGTGCCACAACTGCTAAAGCCCGTGCTCCACAACAAGAGAAGCCACCACAATGAGAAGCCCACACACTGCAACGAAGACACAATGCGGCCAAATATATAAATAAATAATAAAATATGACTCAATAGGAACGAACCTATAAAGTTAAAAAAAAAAAAGTTTGGCACCTTAATTTTTCAGCAAAAACTAATTAAATGGACAACACTAACTTCTAATATTTCAATTAACTGAAATTTTAAAATATTTAACATAAACATTGATTAAATATTTAAAATATTTTAAGATATTGAATACAGTGGAAATCTAGTATAACCTAATTTGTTAAATGAGTTTTTGTCTGAGAGCTGAATGTCAGTTCCCTAAAATATGCCTGCACTGAGATGACATCACTAATCTTGCATCAATCAGTAACTATACTTAATTAAGTAATTTAAGGTCTTTAAGCCTCAATTCTCTCATGTGTAAAATAGGCTGGTATGTGTTCAACTAAATGACACTTTAAATTCCTTCCAACTGTAAAGTTATTTGATTATGTGAATTCTGTAACACTGTGTCATATCATAAATATCACCAAAATATTAATCCTGTCCTCTGGCAATAAAAGGAAAAAAAAAAACATAAGCACAAAATAAAGTCTCATACATTGTCTCCAGTGTGCTAAATAAAAGCCTGTAATTCTCATTGACTCTAAAAGGAGTTCTGCAGATGTGGAAGGAAGAACATAAATACTGTGCCTCTGTGAAGTGAAACTGAATGACTGTGAACCAGACAGCTGCACCAAGAATGACTTCACTTGAGTTGAGCTTTTGTACCTGGTACTCAAACCAGCTATGTACAATCTCAGATGCAATTTTATTTGCAACAAGAAAGTGTTAGGAGATGCAAGGGAGACAATGTATTTACCTGCAGGAGATTAGAGATTGAGAGATACCACAACTAACTTGCAAGTCATTGGTGACTATAGGAAATTTCTCAAACAGAAATATTTGCTAGGTTTTTCTGTTTTGTTTTATTTTGTTTTAAACCAATATCCACTTGAGCATCTACCAAGTCCCAGACTCTGCAGAGAAAGAAGGATAAAGAAAACAGCTCTTGCCTTCAACTCTGTAGGGGAGATAAGACATACACAAATAGATACACATACCACATAGATATAAATGATATGTATACACACACATACACACACACACACACGTTACAAGTCAAGAAATATGACCATGGTAATTAAACATTTTAAGAAAACAATAATGAACTGGATAAACTTGGTGAAAATTCAGTGAGCATATAATTATAACCCTAATGACTGTTTTATCTCATTAATAAAAGTGTTGGCACTTGTTTTAGCAGAGATTTGTAAACCTGTTCAAATCATTTCATATGTATCCTTCTATTACATAAAATATTTCTTGGAAACACTAAACTAAGAGCAAAATGGATGACTCCACCCCAACACACTGTTCCTTGGAATTTCTGACAATCTTGTTGAAAACTTAGAGGAGTAAAATTTCTAATCTTGTTTTTTCATCTAAATAGTTTTTAACGAAATCTTTAATATCTTCAGTGGAAATAGCACATTAAATAGAAAATAAAGAATAAACCTGAATTTCTATATACCAAGAGCTTAAACTTCCTTATAAGTTTGGCCACATGCATATAACTCTTCTCTCCAAAAATGTGCTAAAATATCAGTAGAGGTATTACCACTGCCAGCATGGCAGTTCCTTCCTTTGCCTGCTGGTCTACTGGAATGGGGATCCCAGAATGCCATAATGTGGCCTCTGTAGTTTTAAATTAAGTTAGATTCTTATTATATTCCCAGGTGGAAGAATTCCCCTTCCAGGAACCAGGATCGCTAGACCCACAGAACCAAGGGTTGCATAGTGATGGTGAGCTGGGTTTTCCATACATCCTGTAGGTCTCAGATGCTTATAGGCTACTTGCTAGGGACAATGCAACATATAAAGGTCACTGGTTTAGGACAAATACTGGATCCTGAAGGACAGTGTCCACCATATGCATCTGTCAACAGGTCCCTAAATTGTACCATCAAGAGGTCATCCCAGGGACTTCCCTGGCAGTCCATGGTTAAGAATCCACCTCCCAATGCAGGGGATGTGGGTTCGATTCCTGGTCAGGGAACTAAGATCCCACATGCCGTGGGGCAACTAAGCCCATGCGCCACAACTACTGAGCCCACGTGCCTCAACTAGAGAGCCTGAGCGCCACGACAAAGAACCCATGCACCACAACAAAAGATCCTGCATGCCAAAATGAAGATCCCACGTGCCACAACTAAGACCTGATGCAGCCAAAAATTAAAAATTAAAATAAAATAAAATAGGTCATTCCAGTGCTCTATCAGGCCAGCAGCATCTGAAGAAGGCTGCAGATGTAAGCCATTAACAAAATAACACCCCCTGAAGCTGGGGGATGCAAGCACCAATCTATTAAAGGGAATCTGGCAAGGCACCTACAGCATCTGCTACGGGAAGATCAATAAGAATTGAAAATTGAGCCGATTCATGTTTCAAAAACCCCAAAAGGCTAAGGACTCCAAGGAAACAAGTAACACAGGGAACAAAAAAACGAATCATCACAAAGTTTAAATTCTCAAAAAGGTAAGAAAGAAATGGCATTAATTCAACCAGAGAGGGAGCATTAAAAAAGAAACAATCCAAAAATAATAAAGAACTCAGAGAAAGTAGAAATGTGATAGACAAAATTTTAGATTCAGTGGAAGGATTAGAAGATAAATCAAGGATATCTCTCAAAAATAAAATGAAAAACATTAAATGGGCTGAAAGTTGCTAAGAGTAAATCTTAAATTCTCATCACAAGAAAAAAAATTTTGTGACTATGTATGGTGACAGATGTTAACTAGACTTACTGTAGTGATCATTTTGGAATATACACGAATATTGAATCATTGTGTTGTACACCTGAAACTAAAATAATGTTGCAGGTCAATTATACCTCAGTTAAAAAGAATGAAATGATTGAAGAATGAAAAATAGAATAGATAGAATGACAAGTTCAGAATATTCTAATATTTGATAAATGAGAGTTCCAGAAACACAGAACAGATTAGGGGAAAATTTATCACTGAAATAATTCAAGAAAATTTCCCCAGCAAGACATGTGTCCACAGATTAAGAAAATTCACTAAATGCTCACACAATGAATAGATCTATAGGGCACGTATCATCACAAATATCCACAAGCATCCAGGATAAAGAGTGCAGAAACTTCCGGAGAATAAAAGGGGGGGAGGTGCAGTACATGCAAAAGAATTAGAATTGTATTCAAATTCTCAAGCGATACATCAGATGCTGAAAGACAGTGAGAAAATGCCTTCAGAGTCCTGAGGGAAGATTATTTTCAACCCAGAATTCCACATCTAGCTGAACTATCAATTAAGGATGAGGAAAAATAAATTCTGCCTTCCCGGCATCCTTCTTTGGGAAGCTGCTAGGGGACGTGCTCCAGCCAAATAGGAAAAGACAAGATGCAGGACATGGACATAGAACATAGAAAAACTAATATGGAGGTAAAACCCAGCATAACAGCTATGCAGAAGGCTTGAAGAATAATCAGTCTAGAATGGAACAGAAGTACAGAGACCTCAAGGAGAAAGGTCCCAAAAGAGAAAAAAAAATTATATGTTAATCAAAATGTGTCACCATTCAAGAAAATATACTGATGGGTATATGACCTATCTGATAGAACAAATGAGAAATAGAAAGAATAGGTACAAGAAGACTGTGTAGTATAAAATAAAGGTACATAATTAACTTAAGGAAAAATAGGAAGATGCACAAGAAAGTAAATGAACCCACAGTACATTGTAACAGAACAGTGGAAATATTTGCATTATTTTCTGTTATTGTTATTTTGTGTTATTATTGGTATGACCACTGTCTACTGATTTAACTAAAAATCTTCCTTTATCATAAAATAAAATCAATGGATAAAGGCTAAAATAGATAACCCTATATAAGAATTATTATTTAGGAACACAGAAGCAACTACCAGAAGAAGTATCTTTTTAAGAGTTGAAAGTGTTGTCTCAGAGAGTGGTGATGATTGAGGGATAGATCAGAGAATTGCTGATGATCTTTATAAGCCTTGTCTATAAATATTGCATTATCTAACCATGTGTATGCATTACCATGATAAAAATTTAAATATTATATTAAGAAAATGAAATAATCTGTGATAACAAAAAATATGTTTTACATTTATAACTGCCCTGTATAGATAATACAGGTAATTCTCAACATGCTAAGAAGGAACATATGAGCAAAGTTTAGCAAGTAGAAAAACCAAAGGTAATCAAATGAGAACCTGAAAGCCTAACTTGACCCCCTCTTGATTCTCTATCTGCTTAAGATAGCACTAATCTTCATTTGTCTTCAGAATTATTTTTATAAGCTTAGTTTGAAGTATTATTAATTATTGTTTTATGTATTTATAAAGTGCTTAGGACTATATTCATAACTTTACAAATCAAATTGCACAGAATATTGATAATGCATATATCTGATAAAGAACTTGTATCCAGAATATAGAAAGATCTCTGATCCAATTTATAAAACAACCAAATTTTTTAAAATAGGCAAAAGATTTGAACAGCTACTTCACCAAGGAGATATATGGATGGCAAATAAGCACATAAAAAGATGTTTGCCATAATTAAACATTAGGGAAGTGAAAAATAACCACAATGAGATACCACTACACACCTATTACAATGGTTAAAATTAGAAAGATTGTCCATACCAAGTGTTGGTAAAGGTATTGAGAAAATGCAATACCCATAAACTGTTGCTGGTGAGAATGTAAAATGGTGTGCAATCACTTTAGAAAATAGTTTGGAAATTTCTTTTTTTTTTTATAAATTTATTTTATTTTATTTTATTTTTGGCTGCGTTGGGTCTTCATTGATGCACGCGGGTTTTTCTCTGGTTCGGCGAGCGGGGGCTACTCTTCGTTGTTGTGTGTGGGATTCTCATTGTGGTGGCTTCTCTTGTTGGGATCATGGGCTCTAGGCATGTGGGCTTCAGTAGTTGCAGCACGCGGGCTCAGTATTTGTGACTCACAGGCTCTAGAGTGCAGGCTCAGTAGTTGTGGCACACAGGCTTAGTTGCTCCGCAGCATGTGGGATCTTCCCAGATCAGGGCTCGAACCCATGTCTCCTACATTGGCAGGCGGGTTCTTAACCACTGCGCCACCAGAGAAGCCCTGAAAATTTCTTAAAAATTCAAAAGTATACCATATTTAAACATCATACCATAAAATATAGCCATTCTACTCCTAGGTATTTACCCAAGAGAAAAGAAAGCATACTGACCCATACAGAGACTTGTATGTAGTTCAAGTCTCATTGAAGTATGTACACTGTGAACAAGATACATTGTTCATAGTATCTTTATTTGTAATAGCCAAATGCTAGGAGCAACCCAAATCATCAATAGGTGAATAAACACACAAATTTTGGTATATCCATATAACCAAATACTACTCAGCAATAAGAACTAGTGAATTTAAAAAAACAGAAATGAACTATTGACACATGCAACAACAAGTCAACATGGATGAATCTCAAAATAATTATGCTAAGTGAAAAAAGCCATACAAAAGGAGTATATATTGGGGGCTTCCCTGGTGGCGCAGTGGTTGAGAGTCCGCCTGCCGATGCAGGGGACGCGGGTTCGTGTCCCGGTCTGGGAAGACCCCACATGCCGTGGAGCGACTGGGCCCGTGAGCCATGGCTGCTGAGCCTGCGCGTCCGGAGCCTGTGATCCGCAGCGGGAGAGGCCACAACAGTGAGAGGCCCACGTACCGCAAAAAAAAAAAAAAACAAAAACAAGAAAACACTACCTTTGTGTCCAACTGGGATCAGAAAGTCTAGCAGTATAAAGAAAAAAAGAAAATTTAAAACAAGAAGAAATGGTGTAAAAAGCAAGGAAACTGCTTTAAATAGACATTTCTCCAAAGAAGATATGCAAAAGTTAACAAGCAAGTGAGAAGATGCTCTACATTATTAGTCATTATGGAAATTCAAATCAAAACCACAATGAGATACCACTTCATACTCATTAGGATGGCTATAATCAGAAAGACAGACAATAAGGTTATAATAAAAAAAGACAGGCAATGACAAGTGTTGACTAGGATTTGGAGAAATTGGAACTCTCATCCATTATTAGTGGGAATGTAAAATAGGGCCACCACTTTGGAAAACAGTCTGGCAGTCCCTCATACAGTTAACATAGAGTTATGAAGTGACCTAGAAACTCCACTCCTAGGATATACCCAAGAGAAATGAAAACATGTTACTACACAAAACTTGTACATCAATGTTCATAGCAGCATTATTCATAACATCCAAATAGTGAAAACAACCCAAATGTTCATCAACTGATAAGTGGTAAACAAAAAGTGGTACATACATGCAATGTAATATTATTTGGCAATAAAAAAGTAGTATGATGTACAGATATATGCTAAAACATGGATGAATCTTGAAAACATTATGATAAGTGAAAGGATCCAGACACAAAAGGTCACATATGTACGATTACATTCATATGAAATGTCCAGAACAAGCAAGTCCACAGAGATAGAAAGTAAATTAGTGGTTTTCAGGGAAGTGGAGAAGGATAAAATGGGTAGTGACTGCTAAGAGTATGTGTTTTCTTTTGGAGGTGATAAAGTGTTATAGAATTAAATAGTGGTATTGGTTGCAAAACTTTGTTAATACAGTAACAATCACTGAACTGTACACTTTAAAACCATTAATTTTATGGTACATGAATTAAACCACAATGAAAAATACAAAAAGGAAGCAAACCACATAAAATGGCAAACTTATGCAAAGTAATCTTTATAAAAACAAATTTTAATGGTGCTGTATATAACCTAATACAAAGTGAAATGAAATATTAGTACCCATTGAGTCTCATGAGGGAGACTGAAGGAAACCAGTGTTTAAGAACCTCAGTGGGCCAGATACCAGCATAAGTGCATTTCCTGTTTTCTTATTAATCTTTTGAGGAATCTATTACTCATTATAAAGATGAAGAAACCAAGTCTCAGAGAAGTTAAGTAATTTTCCCAAGATCACACAGTAATAGAGAACAGACCTGGGAATCCTGTTCAGAAGCCTAATTCCAAAGCATATTTTTTTCACTCTAGCACAAAACTCCTTAGATGGTTTTCAAATTCCATAAAATTCATACTTGTAAGTTCCTTCAGAAGTTGTGAAGTAAACTAGAACAGACTTATTTTCAAAAGCCTATGCAAATGTTGGACAAAATTAATAAGCCCAATGCATGCCCTGATTTGTCCCACCTGACTTCCTGACCACCTCCTGCATGACTGCCAAAGTTGGGGAGAGCAGTTTACCCCAGAGCTTCTGCCTATAGCCAGTGGATACTGTATCCCTGCAGGATGTCTAGTCCATCGTTATAGTTCCCAAGCACTCAACTGTACTTTGCATTCAGTGGGGTTCAAGGCATGATTGTGGTGATTGAGTAAACAAACATTTTCTTCCCCTTAAAGTTCTTATAATCATTGGAGGTGTAAGCTGAGGACACAGTAAAATAACCACTTTACAATTCCATGGCCAGGTGCACCCAAGAAACCTCTTTTGCAGGAGAACACAGCTGTGGACAAACTTAACAGATGTGAAGTTATTCCCGAATCCTTCTGGTAGAGGATTATAGACTGATGGCAATGGGCATTTTCCACATAAATGATAGGCTTATACTCTATAGCCCTCTTGGGTGAGACCACATGGCTAGGCTGAAAGTCAAAGGGGCAGATGTTACTTCTGGACTAGGCATAATTGCTGACCTCTTGTGCAGCTCCTTACCGCTGCATAGTGGCGGGCAAGTGCTGAGATGGTAGCTGTTCCACCAGGCACACGAGGAACTGTGGAGCAGAGCTCTCAACACACGGACGTGGGTATTTTATAAGTCACTAAAATTTTGAGGTTTTTTTGTTTCTATAGCATGACCTACCCTGTCCTGATTGGTTCAAGTCTCTAAAGTCAAGATTACATGCAAAAAATAGGGAGAAGTACAATTTAACTGGAATAGGCTTTACCATGAGGAACTGGAGGAGATAGGATCCGAAAGATAGTTTGGGGTCAGATAATCCAAAGCTTTGAAACCTAGTCTAGTGTAGAAGGTCTACTGAAGGAGAAAAGTACTATAGGAGGGAAAACTAGTTATGTTAAGTCCAGAGAAACTATTGTGAGAAAGGAAACTAAAAGCTGAGCAATGCACAGTTGGTAGCAGATATCATGGCATGGATGATGCCCTCACTCTGAGATCCAAGAAGGGCTGAAGGCAGTCAACTGAGGTCTGTGTAGAGGGGCCAGTAGACAGGAGATACCAAAAGCCAATCTGAGAAGTACAAAAGCCCATGGCTGTGAAGGGAGCTGTATTAGTTTTCAATGCTGCCATATCAAGTTACCCCAAATTTAGTGGCTTGAAATAACCCAGATTTATTATCCTGCAGACCTTAAATGAGAAGTCTGACCTGGACCTCACTGCCTAAAATCAAAGCATCAGCAGGTCCTTTCTGGGGGCTCGAGGGGATAATCCATTTCCTTGCATTTCCCAGCTTCCAGAGGCCACCTGCATTACCTGGCACATGGCCCCCTCCCTCCATCTTCGAAGTCAGCAATGTCGCTGCCCTCTGACCCTTCTTTTGTAACATCTCTTTCTCTAAACAAGCTAGGAAAGGTTCTCTGCTTTTAGAGACTCATGTGATTATACTGGGCTCATTCAGATAATCCAAAATGATCTCCCCATCTCAACTTTCTTAACTTCATCACATCTGTAAAATCTCTTTTGCCACATAAGGTAACATGTTCACAGGATCTGGGGATTAGGCATGGCCATATTTGGAAGGCCATTATCCTGCCTACCACAGTAGCCAACTATTAAGAATGAGGAAGAGTCAAGGTATCAAGAAACAAGAGTGTGGGATTGGGCAGGACAATGACTTCATTTTAATGTACTCTGAACTATAGCGGGCCAGCCCTGTGTCCAGTGGCTCTTGTTCTGAGACCCCTAAAGGGCAAGTTCAGTGGTCTAAATGAGAAATGATTAGGCCTGTACTTTGCTTGTGGTAGGGGATGTTGTAGACAGCAGTGCCCACGATGCCCTGAGATTAACCCTTTGCATGCACAAAGTAGAGGCCCAATAAATACAAGCTGATGAATGGGTGGGTGAATGAAATGTTGCCCAAATAAACAAGACTTGACAACAGTCTGGATGCAAAAGGTGATAAAGAAGGAGAAGAATGAAAAAAGTTGACAACCAAGGAAGCGGCCAGGAGAGGGGCAAGACTAGACATTGAGGAAAAACATGGAAGAGCGTTACATGGGCTTTTTTTCCCAACTGTGCTCTGAAATTTCATTGTTTTTCAGAATTCCTGTTACAAAGCTGAAGGAGTAAACATACTGGCAAATAGATGTAAAGCTTGAGAAATTTAAGAAACTATATTAAATGTATGTTTAGAAAAGGATTCTTGGGCAGATATTTTTCAGGAAATCAAAAACTAGACATAATATTTGTGGAAAAGAATGGGGGGAACTTCTAATTAGGAGAGTAGGATCATTTTTAAAGGAGATTTTATATTCAAAGAGATCTAAAGAGATAGAACCATGTTTTAATTGTGAGACGATGTTTTTGAACGTGTATGCCCTAGATCTTTCCAGTTAGGTATGCTGCATCTGGGTCCATTGACTTAGTGAGATGTGGTGGAAACTGAAAACTATAATAAATCACACCCCCTGTGGGCAACACCCGATTAAATTTCTTTCTGGCTTTTGCACAATGGTGGCAATGGCTTTAATCCAGAACATAAACAAAAAGCCATATGGAAGCAACAAACACATTAAAAAAATCTTTTATTATTCCCCAGTCCAAAGAACTTTTTGTCTAAGACTTTGTCTGTGACTTATTTATATTACTGAGTAACTCCATGCAAGAACGTAAAGCACAGATGACTACAAAAAGGCAGAATTTACATAGTCTAATGATCCCCATATAAGGGCGATAGATGTGCACGCCAAGAAGTTTGGCAATTCCGTTTTGGAAATTGATTTAATAAGATGGTGATAAGATGGTCAGTCCCATGATAACCCAGACATTTCTATTCTCATCTCCAGAAAATCAAGCCCATTCATTCTCCATTACCAATGTGCTTCAAAGCAACATGTAAATAATGGGCAAACTGCCACATGTTGAATTTGCTAAAATCAGTCCCATGGTATAAATAGAAACCAGAGCTATAACCACTACTAATGCAATATGATAGTTGACGAGAATGACACAAGTCTTAAACCTCCTGTTTCTTGAAGCTTACCCTAGGGACTTGACAAACATCGATAAAGACCAGAAAGAATCAATTCAGCCTGCCACTTGCATTATGAGTTCTTCCAGATATCCACAATGAATATCCTACTAATGTAAATTGTCTCTGGTTAAACTTTAAATGTATGCTGGTTTTTCCTGCCATGCAATACATTCTTGCTGACAGCGGATCTGTGTATGAGAGTGCTGCTTACCTAGGAACACTATCTACACAGGAAATGAATCAAGATTTGAAATTCCCATTAGATCTTGCTACTTTTTTTATCAGTATCTAAAGGGGTTTGCATCATTGGGGATCTTATAAACATCGGTCAGGAAGAACTGATCCCACACTGTGGAATAGTTAACAAGTATATGCCGGCATGCAATACGTCTAACGTAAAACCATGAGAACGTATATCTGGAGTTTACCACCAATCCATTTAGCCTTTAATGAGGGTGGCTAGAGCCACACTCTCAACACACTCTTGGTTTCCTTCTGTTTCTGTTTCCAACCCTATGTCACTTTTAATCCATCCAAAACCTGGCACCATGAGGTTTTGTCTTTTCATCTTTAATGCCCTTTCAGACTGTTAGCACAACACCTTGATTTCCAACTTGCCTTTCCCCATCAGACTTGGTATTTTTACCTGGTGCCCTTGTCATTTTCATTCATCAATCCATATTTTCCCATAAATATTAATTGAACCATGGTAGGCACTGAAAATATATTGGAGAGCAAGACACCAATGTTTGACCCACAGCTTCACTAACAGATCAACCTTTAGCCTGGTTTCTCCAGGTATGGCCCCTCAGTCTTGAAAGGTTCAAGAGAGTCCCTTGGCCCACTATCCTGCCACTGATTATGATGCAAGTATCATAGCCAAGCTGACCTCCAGCAGGGACATAGAGGAGATCTATAGAATGTCAGGGCCCCTGGCCTAGATTGGTCCTTCAGCATCCCACACTGCACTGTCTCTTTTTGGTGTCAGGGCAGATTCTACAAAGATTTGTAGGCACTCAGCCTGCAAGTGTTCAAAGGTCATTGCCTAAACCATGGTGGAAGAACTCTATTGCTCTTAGGTATTTTTTCACTTTGGTTATTTTTTTTATTTCTGCTGTTAATGGCTTTGCTTAAATCTGTGCCATTCAGGGACATCAGGAAATGAGTCTCTTTGATACCACTCACTGCCTTTATACAACACTAATGGCTTTTGCTTCAAAGGAAGAGGGATGTAAACGGGAAAAATGGATTAGGTATAGGGAGGAATGCCTTTTTAGAGAAATGTTGTCTGGAAGACTCACTCCCATTACTCACAAGCCCTTTTCTCTCTGTCTCTCTCCAAATGTCCTTTCAAAAGAAAACAAGAAACAAAAAACTCTGGTTACTAAACTAATTCTATAGACTTAGGTAATTTCTATTTAACTTCTGCTTGCCCACAACATGTTGTTTACACCCACCCATTGAAAGTAGCTTCATGTTAGTGTCAAATGGAGAAAATCATAAACAGTTATGGAAATTTAGTGCAGACTACACACATCAAAAATATATGAATTTCCAAATACAAATTGGGGACAGAGAGAAGTTTCTAGAGCATCCCAATGAGTGGTCTGTGTTCAGAATTTCTAACAAATCCGTATAAAATTCTCTGTTATGAATGAAATGCTTTGGTCAAATTTCAACCTTTTCCTCCAATTTTCTCCCAATTGTATTACGGTCTGTTTTACAGAGGCAAATGCACTTGGCACACTGACAGTGAGTCAAACCATCTGAAGTGTATCACCCTCCACATGGGACAGTGTCTGAAATCATGTGGATATCACCTCACGCAGTAGAAGAGTTTCCTCTGGGCAGGGCGCTGAAAGGGAGCAAAATGTTTGCAAAATAAAAAAACAGAGAAAAATCCTACTCTTTATACTTCCAAGGATTTTCTAGACATGGACCTGTGTTCTCTTTACCCCTAAGCAACTCAGGAATTCTCTGACACACTGCGGCAGCAACTATTGGGATAATGTGTCTCCTTTCTCATCTACTAGGTTGATAAATTCATACTTGCCCTACCCTAATCACAGCTAATGAAAATGACATGAGATAATACATGTGGAAATGCTCCAAAAAGCATCAAGTGCTATCTGTACTTAAGAGGGAGTGGTGATGTTGGTATGAGTGTTGGTCCTGGTGGTGCCGGTGTGGCAATTTCTCTGACAGGATTTCCCAATTTAGGGCCCACAGAGCACTAGTTCTGTGAGAAGTCCCTTGGAAAGAGTGGGGAAAGAGTGGCTCAGTGTGGGTAGGTTCAAATAGTCTTGGAAAACACTATGTATAACATCTGCATTTTAGAATTTGAAAAAAACACATTAGCCATGGAAGCTTGGAATAGCCCTGCTGTAAAGAACTCTATCTAATTTTAATAATCCAGAATTTCTGAAACATAAATGTATTGGAAGTATTTTTTCATACATATAACACCTATTAATATTCCAAGGCACCAGAGTCCCACAGAGAATTATTATTATTCAGAGGGGAAAGAAAATTAGATTCTCACCTGGACCAAATGCTTAAGGTATCCAGTCATCACTGTGGGTCCAAAAATAAGTGGTAATGAGTAACAGGCCAACTCTTTTCCCTCATGAGAAGGTATGCTAACAGCATGAAAGGAGGGATATTTTTATTTTAACAACTTTATTGGAGTAAAATTTCTTTACCATGGTGTGTTAGTTTCTGCTTTATATCAAACTGAATCAGCAATACATATACATGTATCACCATATGTCCTCCCTCTTGCATCTCCCTCCCACCCTCTCTATCCCACCCCTCTAGGTGGTCACAAAGCACCGGGCTGATCTCCCTATGCTATGTGGATGCTTCCCACTAGCTATCCATTTTACATTTGGTAGTGTATATATGTCCATGCCACTCTCTCACTTAGTCCCAGCTTACCCTTCCCCCTCCCCATGTCCTCAAGTCCATTCTATACCTCTGTGTCTTTATTCCTGTCCTGCCCCTAGGTTCTTCAGAACCTTTTTTATAATTTCTTTTCAATTCCATATATATGTGTTAGCATACAGTATTTGTTGTTCTCTTTCTGACTTACTTCACTCTGTATGACATACTTTAGATCCATTCACTTCACTACAAATAACTCAATTTCTTTCCTTTTTTTGGCTAAGTAATATTCCACTGTATATATGTGCCACATCTTCTTTATCTATTCATCTGTCGATGAACACTTAGGTTGCTTCCATGTCCTGGCTATTGTAAATAGAGCTGCAATGAACATTCTGGTACATGACTCTTTTTGAATTATGGCTTTCTCAGGGTATATGCCCAGTAGTGGGATTGCTGGGTCATATGGTAGTTCTATTTTTAGTTTCTTAAGGAACGTCCATACTGTTCTCCACAGTGGCTGTATCAATTTACATTCCCACCAACAGTGCAAGAGGGTTCCCTTTTCTCCACACCCTCTCCAGCATTTATTGTTTGTAGATTTTCTGATGATGGCCATTCTGACTGGTGTGAGGTGATACCTCATTGCAGTTGTGATTTTCTTTTCTCTAACGATTAGTGATGTTGAGCATCCTTTCATGTGTTTGTTGGCAATCTGTATGTCTTCTTTGGAGAAATATCTATTTAGGTCTTCTGTCAATTTTTGGATTGGGTTGTTTGTTTTTTTGATTTTGAGCTGCATGAGCTGCTTGTAAATTTTGGAGATTAATCCTTTGTCAGTTGCTTCATTTGCAAATATTTTCTCCCATACTGAGGGTGGTCTTTTCATCTTGTTTATGTTTTCCTTTGCTGTGCAAAAGCTTTTTAGTTTAATTAGGTCACATTTGTTTATTTTTGTTTTTATTTCCATTTCTCCAGGAGATGAGTAAAAAAGGATCTTGCTGTGATTTATGTCATGGAGTGTTCTGCCTAGGTTTTCCTCTAAGAGTTTTATAGTGTCTGGCCTTACATTTAGGTATTTAATCCATTTTGAGTTTATTTTTGTGTATAGTGTTAGGGAGTGTTCTAATTTCATTCTTTTACATGTAGCTGTCCAGTTTTCCCAGCACCACTTATTGAAGAGGCTGTCTTTTCTCCACTGTATATTCTTGCCTCCTTTATCAAAAGGTGACCATATGTGCATGGGTTTATCTCTGGGCTTTCTATCCTGTTCCATTGATCTATATTTCTGTTTTTGTGTCAGCAACATACTTTCTTGATTACTGTAGCTTTGTAGTATACCCTGAAGTCAGGGAGCCTGATTCCTCCAGTTCCATTTTTCTTTCTCAAGATTGCTTTGGCTATCCGGGGTCTTTTGTATTTCCATACAAATTGTTAAAATTTTTGTTCTAGTTCTGTGAAAAGTGTCATTGGTAGTTTGATAGGGATTGCACTGAATATGTAGATTGCTTTGGGTAGTAGAGTCATTTTCACAATGTTGAGTCTTCCAATCCAAGAACATGGTATATCTCTCCATCTGTTTGTATCATCTTTAATTTCTTTCATCAGTGTCTTATAGCTTTCTGCATAAAGGTCTTTTGTCTCCATAGGTAGGTTTATTCCTAGGTATTTTATTCTTTTCGTTGCACTGATAAATGGGAGTGTTTCCTTAATTTCTCTTTCAGATATTTCATCATTAGTGTATAGGAATGCAAGAGATTTCTCTGCATTAATTTTGTATCCTGCTACTTTACCACATTCATTGATTAGCTCTAGTAGTTTTCTGGTAGCATCTTTAGGATTCTCTATGTATAGTATCATGTCATCTGCAAACAGTGACAGCTTTACTTCTTTTCTGATTTGGATTCTTTTATTCCTTTTTCTTCTCTGATTGCTGTGGCTAATACTTCCAAAACTATGTTGAATAATAGTGGTGAGAGTAGACAACCTTGGTTGTTCCTGATCTTAGTGGAAATGCTTTCAGTTTTTCACCATTGAGAACGATGTTGGCTGTGGGTTTGTCATATATGGCCTTTAATATGTTGAGGTAAGTTCCCTCTATGCCTACTTTCTGGAGGGTTTTTATCATAAATGGATGTTGAATTTTGTCGAAAGTTTTTTCTGCATCTATCGAGTTGATCATATGGTTTTTCTCCTTCAATTTTTTAATATGGTTTATCATATTGATTGATTTGCATATATTGAAGAATCTTTGCATTCCCACTTGATCATGGTGTATGATCCTTTTAATGTGCTGTTGGATTCTGTTTGCTAGTATTTTGTTGAGGATTTTTGCATCTATGTTCATCAGTGATATTGGCCTCTAGTTTTCTTTCTTTGTGACATATTTGTCTGGTTTTGGTATCAGGGTGATGGTGACCTTGTTGAATGAGTTTGGGAGTGTTCCTGCCTCTGCTATATTTTGGAAGAGTTTGAGAAGGATAGGTGTTAGCTCTTCTCTAAATGTTTGATAGAATTCCCCTGTGAAGCCATCTGGTCCTGGGCTTTTGTTTCCTGGAAGGTTTTTAATCACACTTTCAATTTCAGTGCTTGTAATTTGTCTGCTTATATTTTCTATTTCTTCATGGTTCAGTCTCGGAAGGTTGTGCTTTTCTAAGATATGTCCATTTCTTCCAGATTGTCCATTTTATTGGCATAAAGTTGCTTGTAGTAATCTCTCATGATCCTTTGTATTTCTGCAGTGTCAGTTGTTACTTCTCCTTTTTCATTTCTAATTCTGTTGATTTGAGTTGTCTCCAATTTTTTCTTGATGAGTCCGACTAATGGTTTATCAATTTTGTTTATCTTCTCAAAGAACCAGCTTTTAGTTTTATTGATCTTTACTATTGTTTCCTTCATTTCTTTTTCATTTATTTCTGATCTGATCTTTATGATTTCTTTCCTTCTGCTAACTTTGTGGTTCTTTTGTTCTTCTGTCTCTAATTGCTTTAGGTGTAAGGTTAGCTTGTTTATTTGACATGTTTCTTGTCTCTTGATGTAGGATTGTATTGCTATAAACTTCCCTCTCAGAAATGCTTTTGCTGCATCACCTAGGTTTTGGGTCATCGTGTTTTCACTGTCATTTGTTTCTAGGAATTTTTTGGAAATAAGAAAGTGTATTCTGTTGTGCTTGGATGGGATGTCCTATAAATATAAATTAAATCCATCTTGTTTAATGTATCATTTAAAGCTTATGTTTCCTTATTTATTTCTTTTTGGATGATCTGTCCATTGGTGAAAGTGGGGTGTTAAAGTCCCCTACTATGATTGTGTCACTGTCAATTTCCCCTTTTATGGCTGTTAGAATTTGCCTTATGTATTGAGGTGTTACTATGTTGGGTGCATTAATTTTTACAATTGTTATATCTCCTTCTTGGATTGATCCCTTGATCATTATATAGTGTCCTTCTTTGTCTCTTGTAATAGTCTTTGTTTTAAAGCCTATTTTGTCTAATATGAGGATTGCTACTCCAGCTTTCTTTTGATTTCCATTTGCATGGAATATCTTCTTCCATCCTCTCACTTTCAGTCTGTATGTGTCCCTAGGTCTGAAGTAGGTCTCCTGTAGACAGCATATATATGGGTCTTGTTTTTGTAACCATTCAGCTAGTCTATGTCTTTTGGTTGGAACATTTAATCCACTTACATTTAAGGTACTTATCAATATGTATGTTCCATTTTCTTAATTGTTCTGGGTTTGTTCTTGTAAATCTTTTCTTTCTCTTGTATTTCCTGCCTAGAGAAGTTCCTTTAGCATTTGTTTTAAAGCTGGTTTGGTGGTGCTGCATTCTCTTAGCTTTTGCTTGTCTGTAAAGATTTTAATTTCTCCATTGAATCTGAATGACATCTTTGCTGTGTAGAGTAATCTTGGTTGTAGGTTGTTCCCTTTCATCACTTTAAATATGTCCTGCCATTCCCTTCTAGCTTGCAGAGTTTCTGCTGAAAGATCAGCTGTTAACCTTAGGGGGATTCCCTTGTATGTTATTTGTTGTTTTTCCCTTGCTGCTTTTAACATTTTTTAATTGTATTTAATTTTTGATAGTTTGATTAATATGTGTCTTGGTGTGTTTCTCCTTGGATTTATCCTTTATGGGACTCTCTGCACTTCCTGGACTTGATTGACTATTTCCTTTCCCATATTGGGGAAGTTTTCAGCTATAATCTCTGCAAATATTTTCTCACTCCCTTTCTTTTTCTCTTCTCCTGGGACCCCTATAATTCGAATGTTGGTGCGTTTAATGTTGTCGCAGAGATCTGTGAGACTGTCCTCAAGTCTTTCCATTCTTTTTTCTTTATTCTGCTCTGCGGTAGTAATTTCCACTATTTTATCTTCCAGGTCACTTATCCGTTTTTCTGCCTCAGTTATTCTGCTATTGATTCCTTCTAGAGAATTTTTAATATCATTTATTGTTCTGTTCATCTTTGTTTGTTTGCTCTTTAGTTCTCCTATGTCCTTGTTAAATGTTTCTTGTATTTTCTCCATTCTATTTCCAAGATTTTGGATCATCTTTACTATCATTACTCTGAATTCTTTTTCAGGTAGACTACCTATTTCCTCTTCATTT
This sequence comes from Pseudorca crassidens, assembly GCF_039906515.1. Lineage (NCBI taxonomy): Eukaryota > Metazoa > Chordata > Mammalia > Artiodactyla > Delphinidae > Pseudorca > Pseudorca crassidens. Next base: position 102,542,574 of record NC_090300.1, on the reverse strand, counting down.
GTTTGTTCTGGTGGGTTTTTACCTTGCTCCTTCACCTGCTGTGTGTTTCTCTGGTTTCTCATTTTGCTTAACTTACTGTGTTTGGGGTCTCCTTATCGCAGGCTCCACCTTCATAGTTCCCGTTGTTTTTGGTATCTGTCCCCAATGGGTAAGGTTGATTCAGTGGGTTGTGTAGGCTTCCTGGTGCAGGGGACTGGTGCCTGTGCTCTGGTAGATGAGGCTGGATCTTGTCTTTCTGGTGGGCAGGACCTCATCTGGCTGTGTATTTTGGGGTGTCTGTGACCCTATTATGATTCTAGGCAGCCTCTCTGCTAATGGGTGGGGTTGTGTTCCTGTCTTGCTAGTTGTTTGGCATACGGTGTCCAGCACTGTAGCTTGCTGGTCGTTGAGTGGAGCTGGGTATTAGTGTTGAGATGGAGATCTCTGGGAGAGCTTTCACCATTTGATATTACATGGAGCTGCGAGGTCTCTGGTGGACCAATGTCCTGAACTCGGCTCTCCCACCTCAGAGGCACAGGCCTGACACCCAGCTGGAGCACCAAGATCCTGCCAGTGACATGGCCAAAGTCTACAGCTGCTCCCAAAGTCCACCGCCTCAATTTTGGGATAATTCGTTGTCTATTCAGGTATTCCACAGATGCAGGGTACATCAAGTTGATTGTGGATATTTAATCCGCTACTCCTGAGGCTGCTGGGAGAAATTTCCCTTTCTCTTCTTTGTTCGCACAGCTCCCGGGGTTGAGCTTTGGATTTGGCCCCGCCTTTGCATGTAGGTCGCCTGAGGGCGTCTGTTCTTCGCTCAGGATGGAGTTACAGCAGCAGCTGATTCGGGGGCTCTGGCTCACTCAGGCCGGGGAGGAGGGAGGGGTATAGATGCAGGTCGAGCCTGCAGCAGCAGAGGTCAGCGTGACATTGCACCAGCCTGAGGCGCGCTGTGCATTCTCCCAGGGACGTTGTCCCTGGATCGCGGGACCCTGGCAGTGGTGGGCTGCCCAGGCTCCTAGGAGGGGAGGTGTGGATAGTGACCTGTGGTTGCACACAGGCTTCTTGGTGGCTGCAGCAGCAGCCTTAGCGTCTCATGCCCGTCTCTGGGGTCCACCCTGATAGCCGCGGCTTGCACCCATCTCTGAAGCTCATTTAGGTGGTGCTCTGAATCCCCTCTCCTTGCGCACCCCGAAACAATGGTCTTTTGCCTCTTCAGCAGCTCCAGACCTTTCCCTGGAGTCCCTCCCGGCTAGCCGTGGCGCACTAGCCCCCTTCAGGCTCTGTTCACGCCGCCTACCCAGGTCCTCTCCCTGCGATCCGACCGAAGCCCGAGCCTCAGCTCCCAGCCCCCACTGGCCCCGGCGGGTGAGCAGACAAGCTTCTTGGCCTGGTGAGTGCCGGTCGGCACCGATCCTCTGTGCGAGAATCTCTCCGCTTTGCCCTCCGCACCCCTGTGGCTGCGCTCTGCTCTGTGGCCCCGAAGCTCCCCCTTCGCCACCCGCAGTCACCACCCGCAGTCTCCATCCACAAAGGGGCTTCCTAGTGTGTGGAAACCTTGCCTCCTTCACAGCTCCCTCCCTCTGATGCAGGTCCCGTCCCTATTCTTTGTCTCTGTTTTTTCCTTTTTCTTTCGCCCTACCCAGGTACGTGGGGAGTTTCTTGCCTTTTGGGAGGTCTGAGGTCTTCTGCCAGCGTTCAGTAGGTGTTCTGTAGGAGTGGTTCCACATGTTGATGTATTTCTGATGTATTTGTGGGGAGGAAGGTGATCTCCATTTCTTACTCCTCTGCCATCTTGAAGGTCTCTGCGGGATTTTTTATTTATGAGTAAAGTCAGTGATACCGTTCCTCCTTCAAAAATTATGACCCAGGTTGGGATCTAAGAAGAGGGTCCCAAATACCTACAATTCATTATTTTTTAATAATATGCCTATAACTACTTTTGTCATAAAGAGAAATAGTCAGATGCAAATATATTCATGGATTTTAAAGATGTGCCATCTTCAAAGTCTGAAAACACAACAAATCAACAAGTGTTTATTAGTGCACTTAGCCCTATGCTGGTACTTTGAGCAACACAGATTTCTGCTTTCAAGGAGCTCGTAGACATTTTAACTTCTCAATTTGAGAAATTTATAATCTAGAAGGCAGAAGTGAAGAAAAGATTACACAAATTAAAATAACAAGTAATATCCATGTCTGCTGATATAAACATGGCTTAACTTCAGAAATGTCCAGTATGAAACCCTCTTGGTCTAGTTGTAGAGAAAGTGGGGATCGGGGAATTCCATCTGATCCTGAACAGTGTTCTTCCTGTGCCAGATGGCCAGATGTGATCTGAGTACCTACCTGAAACTCTCTGGAAAGAAATCCAACACAGAAAGTAATAAAAATGAAGGTTCCAGAAAGGATACAAAAGACATACAACAAAATTAAATTTAATTGAAAACTAGGAAAATGAAGAAATTGGAACATGGAAGAAATGAGGATATGAAAAATAAGATGAAACCAAGATAGCATGACACAGACACCTTCTCCAAAATCCAACAGGACCAAAACTATAAGTAGCAAGTTACAAGAGTTCCATGGGACCTGGCCACTTTTTGCACAGGAATTTAAGTCTCACTTCTTAACAGGCCACTTGTTTTCCCATTCCCCTACGTAGTGATCTAGAGCCCATTTACCCACATGTCAATAGCTGTGATGGTTTTAATGTTATCTTGCAAATAGACTTGCCTATTTCCTTATACATAGAGTGAAACTCGAAGATTGTGACTTTCCTTCTAGGAAAATGAGTGGACTACCAGATACGAAGAGATCTCATATTGGCACACTGAGTGTGCTCACAAAACCATGTGGTGGCCCTAAGCAGAAATTACAGTGGCCAACCATTATATGCCCACATTTAGGAAATAAATTCATGAATAATACAGAAGCCAGCATAGAACTCTAAATTGTTGCCTTTGTTGTCATGGAGACTCTCTAAGGCTATCTTGGAAGATGTTTGCCTTTAAACGAAATAGATGGGAACCAGATACCCTGAGGTGGTGTCCAGCCATCACAGAGCATCCAAAGACAAGTGGCACCAACTCTTTTTTTTTTTTTTTTTGCGGTATGCGGGCCTCTCACTGTTGTGGCCTCTCCCATTGTGGAGCACAGTTTCCGGACGCACAGGCCCAGCAGCCATGGCTCACGGGCCTAGCCGCTCCACGGCATGTGGGATCTTCCCAGACTGGGGCACGAACCCGTGTCCCCTGCATCGGCAGGCGGACTGTCAACCACTGCGCCACCAGAGAAGCCCAGCACCAATTCTTAAGTGCATTCAGCACTTAAGAGGTGCAGCCTATTATTCCTTCATTTAGTCAGTCAAAACTCTTAGTGTGTGATGGTGTATAACGGGAGAGTGTATTCAGGTCCCCTTTTTCTTTTATTTCAAAGCAATATTGAAACACATCTACTCAAATAAGCATTGCACATTGACTGAATTGCCAGGCAGGAAGGCTCAGTGTTCAGGTCAACATGCAGACTGATCCTCCTGGTCCCATACCAAAAACACAAAGCATATCATTGCATTTTCCCCCCAGCAGGCACAGAGAAGGACCAAGCTTTCCTTTTTTGTGTGCTTCTTGATGCCATCCTAGCATTCAGAGTAACCACCAAAGATTGCCCTCATGAGCAAGGACCTTCTCTGAGCTCCTGTGGTGCCCAGAACTTAGCTCACCCATAGTATTGACCATATTGCATGGAAATTGCCTAGTTATCTCTGTCTCCCCAAAAAGACTGTTTAAATTCCGCAAAAATGGGAACCAAGCTATAATGGTCTTTTGAACCCCGGTTTCTATGACCCTGGTAGAAACATACTAGCAGCTCTAAAATTTTTTTGAGTCAAATGGAGTAAAAGGGGCTAGGAATAGAGAAAGATAGGAAAGGATTTAATGATTAATTTTCAAAAAATGTCCTACAGCTCCATTTTTCATTCTCAAGATTGCTTTGGTTATTCGGGGTCTTTTGTGTTTCCATACAAATTGTGAAATTTTTTGTTCTTGTTCTGTGAAAAATGCCAGTGGTGGTTTGATAGGGATTGCATTGAATCTGTAGATTGCTTTGGGTAGTAGAGTCATTTTCACAATGTTGATTCTTCCAATCCAAGAACATGGTATATCTTTCCATCTACTTGTATCATCTTTAATTTCTTTCATCAGTGTCTTATAATTTTCTGCATACAGGTCTTTTGTCTCCTTAGGTAGGTTTATTCCTAGATTTTTTGGTGCAATGGTAAATGGGAGTGTTTTCTTGATTTCACTTTCAGATTTTTCATCATTAGTGTATAGGAATGCAAGAGATTTCTCTGTATTAATTTTGTATCCTGCTACTTTACCAAATTCATTGATTAGCTCTAGTAGTTTTCTGGTAGCATCTTTAGGATTCTCTATGTATAGTATCATGTCATCTGCAAACAGTGACAGCTTTACTTCTTCATTTCTGACTTCAGACTATACTAAAAAGCTACAGTAATCAAGACAGTATGGTACTGGCACAAAAACAGAAATATAGATCAATGGAACAGGATAGAAAGCCCAGAGATAAACCCACGCACATATGGTCACCTTATCTTTGATAAAGGAGGCAGGAATGTACAGTGGAGAAAGGACAGCCTCTTCAATAAGTGGTGCTGGGAAAACTGGACAGGTACATGTAAAAGTATGAGATTAGATCACTCCCTAACACCATACACAAAAATAAGCTCAAAATGGATTAAAGACCTAAATGTAAGGCCAGAAACTATCAAACTCTTAGAGGAAAACATAGGCAGAACACTCTATGACATAAATCACAGCAAGATCCTTTTTGACCCACCTCCTAGAGAAATGGAAATAAAAGCAAATATAAACAAATGGGACCTAATGAAGCTTCAAAGCTTTTGCACAGCAATGGAAACCATAAACAAGACCAAAAGACAGCCCTCAGAATGGGAGAAAATATTTTCAAATGAAGCAACTGACAAAGGATTAGTCTCCAAAATTTTTAAGCAGCTCATGCAGCTCAATAACAAGAAACCAAACAACCCAATCCAAAAATGGGCAGAAGACCTAAATAGACATTTCTCCAAAGAAGACATACAGATTGCCAACAAACACATGAAAGGATGCTCAACATCATTAATCATTAGAGAAATGCAAATCAAAACTACAATGAGATATCATCTCACACCAGTCAGAATGGCCATCATCAAAAAATCTAGAAACAATAAATGCTGGAGAGGGTGTGGAGAAATGGGAACACTCTTGCGCTGCTGGTGGGAATGTGAATTGGTACAGCCACTATGGAGAACAGTATGGAGGTTCCTTAAAAAACTACAAATAGAACTACCATATGACCCAGCAATCCCACTACTGGGCATGTACCCTGAGAAAACCATAATTCAAAAGAGTCATGTACCAAAATGTTCATTGCAGCTCTATTTACAATAGCCCAGAGATGGAAACAACCTAAGTTTAGTCCATCATCGGATGAATGGATAAGGAAGATGTGGCACATATATACAATGGAACATTACTCAGCCATAAAAAGAAATGAAATTGAGCTATTTGTAATGTGGTGGATGGACCTAGAGTCTGTCATACAGAGTGAAGTAAGTCAGAAAGAGAAAGACAAATACCGTATGCTAACACATATATATGGAATTTAAGAAAAAAAAATGTCATGAAGAACCTAGGGGTAAGACAGGAATAAAGACAAAGACCTACTAGAGAATGGACTTGAGGAACTGGGGAGGGAGAAGGGTAAACTGTGACAAAGCGAGAGAGTGGCATGGACATATATACACTACCAAACGTAAAATAGATAGCTAGTGGGAAGCAGCCGCATAGCACAGGGAGCATAGCACAGGGAGATCAGCTCGGTGCTTTGTGACCACCTAGAAGGGTGGGACAGGGAGGGTGGGAGGGAGGCAGATGCAAGAAGGAAGAGATATGGGCACATATGTATATGTATAACTGATTCACTTTGTTATAAAGCAGAAACTAACACACCATTGTAAAGCAATTATACTCCAATAAATATGTAAAAGAAAAACAAAAAAAAAACGTTAAGGAAGAGTTACATGTACAAATTAAAAAAAAAAAAAAATAGAACTCAGTCCCATCGGACCTACTGAATCACAATCTGCACTTTTACAATCTCCCCAGTGTACTTGTGTACCCATGAATAGTTGAAAGGTACATTTCTACCTCGACATGTCTTTTCTGTCTGAGAAATACACGCTTTTTATCCAATTTGATGTAAATAAAACACTCAAAAATGCAAAAAAAAAGTCCTACAATTCACAAATGTATATTGACTACCTATGCTATGCTAGGCCTAGCATATATAGTCAATATATACTTCTTTTCAGCGGAAGAAAAGGTTAAGCCTTCAAGGAGGGAGCAATTAATTTGAGGAGAAAATAAGTGAGTATATGTAATAAAATAGTAAACAGTGGAAAATGTCTTAAGTACCAATTTCCCTGGGAGGTTCAGAAAAAGGATCAGAAAACATTTCCTAAAGAAGGTGGTTCTGAAGTAATAAAGAATTTGAGCAATTGTCCATATTGATCTGGCAACTGGTGCTCCATCGACCATAACATAGAAGATGAAGAGCTGAGCGCACGGATATTGTGAAAAGCAAATTTTCTCCCCTAGCTGAAGCACAGGGTATATAAATGAAATTGGAAGTGAAGACTGGGCTTGAATCTTGGAGTGGGGTCTTAAATGCCAGAAGATGAATTTGAATTTTTTAATTGAGGTATAGGTGATTTACAATATTATGAAAGTTTCAGGTGTACAACATAGTGATTCACTATTTTTAAAAGTTACACTTCGCTTATAGTTATCATAAAATATTAGCTATATTCCCTGTGCTGTATAATATATGGATTTCTTTATAAATAGTGTGGTGTCACTAAAGGTATCTGAACGAAGACATGACATAATCATTGCTGGGTTTAGGATGACTGCTGTGGGAGCAACAGGCAGGTGATTTGGGGATAGGACGTGCCAGTCTAAGGTCAGGAAAACTGTTAGCCCTCTTATCTCAGACAAATATTTTTGCCTGTCAAATTGGAGTTTTTCATGAAAATCTTAGGTTATATAAGATATAACTCAGCAGGAAACATGGGATTTATTAAAATTGAACATGAGGTAAATATTAATAAGAGCATAAGAGAGTAAACCACAATTAGAAAGAGTGGAAGATAGAAAATAAAGCAGAATTACGAATTATTCAGCAAGGGAGCTCTAGGGTCAAGACATTCCCATTTTTTAGATAGGATCAAAGATGGCACATGGTAAGAGTGAACTACATTTCTCTATTACCTTGGAAAGCTTTTACTTTTCCACTCTTGAGTAAGAAAAAAAAAAAATCCCTGGACTATATTTCTCCCTCTTCATTGCACTGCCCCCGTGAGAGAATTCCTACAATGAAATTTTTCAAGAAACAGAAAAAGAATGGAGTGACTTAAGGTGTCACTGGTTATGGGGAGGGTAAGAGCTGGAAAAAGGTTCAGAGATCCTAGTAAAAGTCTATTAGTTTGAGAAACTACAAAGAACTATAATAATTTAGTCTATATTGAAAAGGGCAATCAAAGTTTTCCTAACTAAAAAAATAAAGAGGTGAAGCACGAGGGAGAGGGAAGAATTCACAGTGGGAGAAGAGTAGAGAGCTTCTTAGGAAATCAAATCAATGTATTTGGACATCAAGCAAATCTGGCACAAGAAATAGAATTTTCAGAACCTGGGGCTCTATGTGGGCTGGTTACATTTACATCAATCAAAAGGAGAATTACTACTTGATTCAGAAGAAGAAAGTTAAAAGGCCTCAAGGTTTAGAGGCTGATGGCTAAATCTGGGAGACTTCTGCCAAGTCCTAGACCTAGAGAGACAACGGTTACTGTTAAGTGACAACGGTATATTCCACCTTTGGGGATTCTCTATCTAGAATACAGACCAGGTTTAATGTTGGGGTGTGACCCCCTTGTAGCAAACACTGGACTAATGTATTATGAGTTCTTACTCCTGTGCCTAAAATTGAGCACGTGTATCACTGAATATCAGGTTGGCTTCATGGGCATGTTGAGTAAGAGAAGCATCTACCAACTAGTACAGAGCAGGCATCTAAAAGTTGAAAAGAACTTTAGAGAATGCCTAGTTAAGCCTCCTTATTTTACATACAGACCCTGAATCCAAAAAGGATAAAACATCTGCCCCAAGTTTTCATGGGTCATTAGTGACCCAGCTGGGACTAAACCCCATATTTCCTGACTCTGTGTCCAGTGCTCTTTATAAAGCCAGCGGGAGCTGTGAGGCAGTCATCTGTGGGATCACCGGAGTCAGTCAGCTCTCCACCATCTGGGCCAACAGGGAAACAGTGACTCACAGAATCCAAAGTTCCTTTGGAATGCAAGAGAGGTGTGCCTTTCTTCTGTGCTCTGAGCCTTTTCAATTTTTGTAAATAAAACCCTACTTTAAATGTCCTAGGAGAGCTGGCAATTGTAAGTGCCTTGCGGTCCAAGATCATATTTGGTGATACTTAGCAGAAGCTTAGGCTGCTGACTGGTGGGTCATTTGATAGATGGTGAATACATTTCTGTACATCGAACTTCAAATCATCAGTGATTTTTGTTTAGCCCCAAAGCCATGTTCATTTGCATTTTGATGCCCTCAGGAGTGGCAGGAAAAATTGGACTTTGAAATTTGCCAAGGGTAACACACAGGAAATAATTCAAAGTATTAAAAAAAACCCCATAGATGTGATGGTATAGTTTTTAATGCCAGGGTCCACTGTTTCCTAATCCAGGAACATTGAAAACGCAAGGATCTCTACATCAGACCTATTATCTCGGGACTGATACTTTTTGACAACATTAAAGCTACAACAGGTGAAGAAAAGACTGGTTCCTCTGACACACAGAGCACCCCCACCCTTCACATTAATCCCATCTATCATCCTGGCCACACCCTGGGAGAATTCTGCCTTCCCATCTTCTTACAGTCACCCAGGACACCGTAGGGACACTCTGGGTGAGAACCACCATTGCTTCTGCCACCTCACCCAGACTTCCAAGTCTGCAGGACACAGACGCTCTGTTTTCTCTGTTCCTAAGTATGCTAATGGCCCTGGACATACTGGCAAGCATTTATATGCAAAGCTACTATAAAGAGCCTATTCAAAGAAAAGTAAATTCTTAATAATATGCCATTTCCATCATGCCATTCTACTGCTCAAAAGTCTTCAATGACTCCTCATTGCCTACAGTATACAGTTCAGACTACGAGGTGACATTTAATGCCTTCCCCGGGCTGACTCCATCTCTCCTTTCCTGCTGCTTAGCTTCATTGTTCTGCTACACAGACCCTTCACTTAAGTCATGCCGGCCATTCACCATCGCCCAAATATTCCTGTGCCTTCCCTAGTTGTATACATTTCTTCCCTTGTTGTACTATTCATCACTCATCTATCCCAATGTTACTTTCCACAGTTAGCTCAAATGCCAGCTCCTCCCTGAAGTCTCTTTGCTACCCAACTCTCAGGAATTTCATGCTTTTTTTTCTTCCATGAGAGTAAATCTACATACTTGTTTTCCTCTGCTTTGAATACCCCACACTGCCTGTATCCATTCTTAATAAATATTTGTTAATTGAATAATTCTAAATAAGAAAAAAAAAGCTTCCATTTTCAAAGCCCTTTAAAATAAGGTAATCATCTGTAGTTGTTATTATATTCACACAATGGAAACTTCAGAGCCATCTAATATGTTGTCATTGGATTCCTTTCTTTCTACAAAAGACCAAACTAGGTCATTTCAAACCTAAGTCACTTTCAAGAGATTCTAGAAGGGCACTCTAAGAGTCAGCAAAGAGATCACATTCCTGGATTCCTGACTTGTTGTCCAGATCTGCTACTGAATCAGATTCAGGCAAGTGTGAACTGGAGAAACAAACTAATCTTTAGCACCATCCAAACAAAATGAAAGGAGCTCTTTTGTTACCGTGGCTGGACATTCAGGTTTGAAAGGAGGAAGTGGTGGAGGAAAAAGGAAAAGAAAATACAGCCATCAATTGCCTTCCCTTTGAACGTGCTTTTCTTGCCTTCTCTGTTTCTTTTTTTCACAACTATGTGATGGAACTGGAATGTTTGGAGGCATTAAATCAGAACTGAAAAGATGATTTGCTATAACCTGATGAGGCTATCTACTAATACGTTTATCACTCAGACGTGCCTCTAACTGGGTCCTATTTAGTTTGCCCAGAAAACATTTCTTTGCTAAATTATAAAGTTCCAAAAGTGGTACCTTCCCTGTAAAATCCCATTTGGTTTCAGGGGTCAGCCCCAGAAGAGTCAATGCAGTTTTATTTCTAGGTCCAGTTACAAGGGTTGTTCATATCATAGACTTCTTTCAGTGGATTTAGCCACGTTCTCAAAACACAACATACTATTTCTGAAGAGGGTCTAGAGATGAAAAATTATACCTATTAAGGCAAATAATTAATGTCATGAAACATCATGAGTAACATTCAAATAACTGTTCTAACATCAAATTTGTGTTTATGACAAAGAACTTAAAATTTTCATCTCATACGTCACTAATCCTCCTTCATACCCTGGGCACATGGGAGTCTACGACTCCCAGGTGTAACCAATTGAGAGTAAGCTTAGTTACAAAGAAAGCAATTGAGACTTTGAAGTCTAGAGGCAGACAGATGGAAATATGAATATGTAAAAACTATGTCCAGTGTAACCTTAACACATATGGCAGCTAATATTACTATTATCCAAATGCCACTTTGGGGTATTTTCTTAATGGATTTCTTTAAAATCCTTTTACATAGTTGTGGACCTTTTAAAACCAATGGTTCTTAAAGGGAGGAGGGTACTTTTGCCCCCTGCCCCCCCCAATTTGGCTAAGTGTAGGGACATTTTCAATTTTCATAACTCAGGGAGAAGGGTGCTACTGGCATCTGGTGGGCAGAGGCCAGATAAGCTGCTCAACATCCTACAATGCACAGGAAAGATTCTCACAAGAAAGAATGATCTGGCCCAAGATGTCAATAGTACCCAGTTCAACAAATCCTGCTCTTGGCCATCATTTTTCCTTCTCTTGGAGTCTGGTAACACCCCGTCCCCCCAAACCCCCTCTCCACACACACAAAGACATCAGGACCTAACCTGTGACCGGGCTAGGTGTTCTATACGGTGTTCTGATGCGCAGAGTGCATATGCTTTGCAAGATCACCAGCTGTGGCTCCCCCTCTTGTTAGCCTGAGCTAATTGCTTAACCCTTTGAAATTCCTTTCTTAAAAAACGAGAAAAAAAAATCTACACAATATGAATCATACCTAACCTCATAAGGTTGTGGTGAACACTGAATCAAGTTTTATATATGCATATATATAGCTATACATATTGTATAGTTATGTATCAATATTTTCAGTAAAAGTTATTTCCCTTATTCTTTTCAGCCCCACCCATCCATCTCCCGGTCCCTCCCTTCCCCCCCCCCCCGCCCACCCCCCCCACGGTCAGTGTCCCTCATCCCCTAGGGTTCTCAGGTTCTCTGAGGGTTCTCATCCCTCAGGTTCTCTCTTTTAAAATGCCTTAAGTCCTTTGGTGGCAAAAATCAAGCTTGGACTAGGAAGTGAGTCACCACTCAGCAGCTAAAGGAGTTTGTTTTTCTTTCTCTGAATGTATTTCTTAAGAATTTCAGCCTGATCCTTCAGCCTCTTGTTGGTTGAATCCTCTCTTAATGTTTAAGACACACAAAGAGAGAGCTATGGCACCAAGACGCTTTCCAATTGCTAGGAATGAAAGTTTTTGAAATACCGAAAATAACCAGAGGGCAGAGAGCCCTGAAATCCTGTTACATAAGCAGATGTTGGAGGACCGGGCTGGTTTTGAGGTTCCTTTCTCCAAACGCCAATCTCCGCTGATCCTTTCCAACCTTTGCTGGATTTGCCTTAATGCTGCAGAGAAGTCTCAAGAGGGGCCTCTGGATGCTGCTCACTACCGGCAGCACCAGGAGAACTTGCTTGTCAAAAAGCACAGCCAGGAGTGTTGAGTGAAGGGCCGGGTTTTACCAGCGGCCGGTGGGAGACAGGGGCTTCGGGGCGCAGCGGGCAGCGGGATCGCGGCCGGCGGGGGAGACCTCTGCCCCGCGCTCCGCCTGCTCTGCGTCCCCCAGCGCCTGGGATGTGCCACTCCGACGGCCAGCTTCCCCGCCTTTCCCTCGCCTATGAACTCTTCAGTAGCCCTGAACCGTTATTTAGCTTTTCAAATTCGCAGAAAACACCTTTTGTTATCACGATCACCCACGACTCCCGCCCCCCACCATCATCAAAAATGTCATACAGGGGCTTCCCTGGTGGCGCAGTGGTTGAGAGTCCGCCTGCCGATGCAGGGAACACGGGTTCGTGCCCCGGTCCGGGAGGATCCCACATGCCGCGGAGCGGCTGGGCCCGTGAGCCATGGCCGCTGAGCCTGCGCGTCCGGAGCCTGTGCTCCGCAGCGGGAGAGGCCACAACAGTGAGAGGACTGCGTACCGCCAAAAAAAAAAAAAAAAAAAAAAAAAAGTCATACAAAATGGAAAATAATCCATTTCCCCTTTCCTTCTATATATGGCTTGTTTGACTGTCTCTGTCTCCTATTCATTTTCTCCCCAACCCTCTCCCTGTCTGTGGGCTACATCTCTTTGTCTATATCTATTTCTCTTCGTCTTCTCTCTCTGTCTCTCTCTGTGTCTCTATCTCCCTCTCTCTCTCTCTTTCTCTTTCTCCCTCCCTCTCCCGTTTCCACTGCTTCCTCCACTCCTGCACCCCCCCTCTCTCCCTCCCTCCCCGTCTCTCCTCCCTCTTTCGGGCTCTTTGCTCTGCCCTCCCCGCCCCTCCCCAGAGAAGAGTGTCCAGCTCCCCCCGGGGCTGCTCGCCCGCCGCTCCTTCTCTGCCCACCTACTGTGAGAGGCAGCTCCTCCCACCTGCGCATAAAAGCCAAGTGCATGTTACCAGCAGCGGATCAGAGCACTTTCCCGGTCCTCTCCTGTGGGAGCCCCCGGCCTCTCTTCTGGATCTTACGTGCTCAAGGTAAGATAACACTTCTGCAGGCATCTGACCTACTAGGGGTTGCTTCGGGGGGAATAAATTTCCTCTGGTCAACATGCTTACTGTTTGGGTAGAGCTGATTCTTACGGATTCCAGATCAGCTGCTCCTTTAAACCAGCAACTGGTTTGAAAACAAACTTCTGTTTGAACGGTAGAATAAAAGTTCATTTGGGGCAGAAACAGCAGCATAAATATTGCAAAAACCTTTTCTCCTTCTAAATCACTTTTCCCCTTTTGCCGGCTGTTGCGGAGGTTAAAGTGTATCTGTTGGGGTGCTTTCCTGACCGTTTTTCATTGTAAATATTTCACATATCAGTGGGGCAAGGAAAACTTTGTCCCATTGTCAAAAATGTACTTTAAAAGAACACAATGAGTTTCCTAAAAATATCACAGTCAAAGGTCTGCTAACAATTTTGCGATGTTTTCCAAACCCTCAAGACAGCTTCTGTGAGTCCTTTAAAAAAATATCTTTCCAGGTTTAAGTGCTTGGAAAAAATGATGCGAATGGGTGCCCTTTGCACAGAGACGGTAATCAGGTGGCTGGTAGATAGGAAAGAACAAATCCAAATTGACAAGCTGGGGCACAGTGTGAGAGCGCATAGCTATCTTTTCAAGACGTCCTAAAATGAGAATTGTGTTGGAATAAGAAAGTGTATAAAAGAACTTCATGAATTTCTATACACACACCTGAACATAAAGCGTTTCAATGTGTTTCACAGTCAGAGAAGAATACAGGCCAGATTATCCAATACCTCTGTTTACACCAGAGGGTTGTAAAGAATGATTAGCTAAGAAGCCTTTGGAAGTTTGATCCCTGCTTGTCACCCTCTTTTCCCTCATCTAGTAAAAATTGACCTGATTGGCACCCGATTCTTGCAGAGGTATCATCTTTAAGCTACTCTAATTTTTAAAGACTTCAGTCTTTACCTTCTGATTTCTGAAGTCTGAGAATGAGTGTTGTGCACCTGTGAAAGGAAAAACGTCTTCCGCAGCTACTTCTGGAAAACCAGACACTTGGTCCATGAAGTCTGCCTTCAGAATCTGTGGGCTGTGTGGGATGAAACTCTTTCATGTGGGAGAAAAACCCTCTTCAAATATTTCCTCTGGGGAATTGCAAAAGGCTGCTTAGAGACAGCAAACCAAAGCTGGCAGTCAGGAAACCAAACCACTATTTCAGCCCTCAAGGTTCTTAAAGTAAGAGAGGAAAAGTTTTACTTTTTTTTTTTTTTTTGGTTTGCTTATATTGTTTCACTTGAAAGGGGAAAACTCCAAAGATGTAAAAAATTCTTCACTATTAAAGAAAATAGAATCATTAGAAGTCTAACTGAGGGTCTTCCAAACCTTTCCTCCTTGTTGTTTGCATATCAAAAGAAATAATAAAGGTATTTTAAATGCCTATTTGGCACAGAGAGGATTCAATGCTATTATTCAAATGAAAGAGTCATATGTAAAACTTTCTGTTATGTGAAATTTTGCTTCATTGGAAAAAAATTATTGCTAGGAGTGCGGTTTCCTTTAAGAAAATGATATAAAATTACTATTGGCCATGATAATATGTGACCTGAGCATATTAAAATACCTTTTATCTTGAGCCACAGTGCAGACTGCTTGCTTCATATTTGCAGTAAGTGGGTAATCAACCATGACAAGAGCACAGGTATGGGACCAGGCCAAACCAAGTATGTGGTATGTCCAAGCTAATTCCTCTTTTATGTTAGTGCCGGACTCACACCCATCATCACAAGGGTGAAAACACACTGCTTCATTCACCAGATCCCCTTGAGGAAAGCTATCTTTTCTGGGAGGAAAAAAAAAGTGCTGCTAGTATAAAAGAGCTCCCTGTTATTCCTAAATTTGGGGATGAAAAGTGTTCTCCCACGGTTTGCTTCTGCTTTTCCTGGCAGTTAATCCACTCTACCGGCTATGAACCATTTAACCGTAACTGCCTTCCCCATGTGCCATCACATTCAACACCCTAAATAACTGGGTGAGATCATTCTAGGCTGCTTATGATCTAACTTTCCCAGGGGTCTTTCCCAGACACTCAAAGTGATGCTTTCTCCACACTTTCCTTCTTAAATGTATAGAAAAATCAGTGGTGGGGTTTCATGGAGTTACCCCAATGTCTCTCCCTTTGCACAGGATGTGGAGGCATGAGTCTCATCTATGCCATTATATAGCTGCCCCCGGATTGGCTTCATGGCCATACCTACCCAGTACCATTCCAGCAGGCTTTGAGTGACTCTTTTAATGTTTCTCATAAAAGAAAAGATAAGCAGCTGCCTGTTTCACTAGAGACACGGGGAGAGCGCTCTGTTGATTTTGAGGGCCTGCTACACTTAGGGAGACACACATTTTAGATCTTCTGCTAATCCCAAAATTATAAAACAATATTCTTTCAATGATCAGAAAGTATACCCCACCTTAATTCCATTTGTGAAACAAATATCAAGGAGGGGAGGATGGGGGTGAGCAGAGAATTGAGAGAGAAGCTGGGCGGAATCACTCCTAGGAAGTACCCCAGAAGAGAAAGATCAGAATCTCTGTTACAAATACAGCTGCTGTTTGCTCTTATTTATGTGGAATATGGGGAGACACTGAAGAGCAAAAATCCGTATCTGCTTTTGTTTTTTTTCCTTAAATCAGTGAGAGTATTTCCAGTAATAAGTTAAGATCCATCTCTACTATGTCCTTCTCTAACAGAAGAGAACAGCTCGGTTCTAAAGACCAAAATGATTTCAGGTCTGCCCCACATTAAAACCCACAGAAATGGAGCTTCCCTAGTGGCGCAGTGGTTGGGAGTCCGCCTGCCGTTGCAGGGGACATGGGTTCGTGCCCCGGCCCGGGAAGATCCCACATGCCGCAGAGCGGCTGGGCCTGTGAGCCATGGCCACTGAGCCTGCGCGTCTGGAGCCTGTGCTCCGCAGCGGGAGAGGCCACAACAGTGAGAGGCCCACGTACCGCAAAAAACAAAACAAAACAAAACAAAATGCAGAAAACCCATAGAACTTTGCCAGTTATAATTTTAAAAGCTACATTATGAATATAAAAACCTCAGAACATATTTTTAACTAATGGGTGGTTCACATCAACAAATCCACCCCTAACTCTCCCAAAGGGGCCCATGTTCAGTAACTACGCACAAGTTAGAAGTTACAGGCAGCAGTTTACTCCTTCCTATCCATGGTCTTCCACTTTGATATGGCAACTTGCAGCGCTATTGAGATGCAGCCGTATTTCCCAACCTCTGGTCCTCCAAGTATCCCTCTGAAAATCAGGTCTTTCTTCAGGCCTTGGCTTTCTTCTCTTCCACCAGGCCCCCATAAACGTACATATGCATAATTCAAAGAAGGTATAGATCTCCAGACTAGAGTGCACTCTTCTGAGAGTTTCATTGTTCTAGCTGTTGAGTGAAAAGAAAAAAAAAAAGAGACAGAGAGAGAGAGGGGAAGTTAAGAGAAGAATGAACACCCTATGGAATTTAGAGAATCTTTCATTTTAACATTGTGTAAAAAGAACCCCTTACTACCCAAAGCATCTAGAAATTTAAATGGAAAAAAAAAAAAAGGGCCAGATTACAGGTTGTTACAAAATGCTAAGGATATAATGAAAAAGATCTTCCAATGACCTGGCAGTCATTGACATCAGTTTATGCCCCACAGTACCAAATTAGAGCTCTGCTAGACTTCCCCTTTGCAGAGACCCAAGAAGTGAAAACTGGGAAAGAATATTAACCACATTTCAGCACCAAGAGAGAAGCCACTAATTAGACATTCCACTATCACTTTGGTAACTATGTTTGCTGTTTAAGGAAGGAGGTTCTTAACAGTCTATCCTCAAGCAAATGGATTTGCAGCAAGAGGGCTAAAGAGGGTCACACACAAGGTCGGAATGTCTATGATCTGGGGGCCCTATGAACACAAATCCACAAAGCAGTTGGAACTGCATGGAATCAGACTGAAGTGAATGAAACAAAAATGTTCCCAAGAACTGATCATAGAGTAATCAGCTAAAATAATAATGAATTCTAACTTCTCAATGTAACAAAAAGCAAAAGCACCTCAGGACACCCATAGCTGACTATGTAAAACATTAAAACACACAGATGGTCCACTTTCAATCTCCTCTATTAATTTTGGGCTCACTTCTATTGCCCTTCCTGGAAAACAAAAGCTGTCCTTCTCTCCTTCAGCACAGGGTTTGCAGATGTGGTCATGCCCCTCTGTGCTACCTCCTTTTTTTCTTTCAGTGGAAGAAATCTCTTTTCAATGCTTATAGATCAAGTTTCTGGAGTACCACTCATAGTTGTGTCATTTCTCATTATCAAAAGTCTCATACTTCTCTTAAACAGGATGTAAATTTTCACTCCAACAAATAAAAAGGCTTTACATTTTTCTAAACCATAATTCATAGACCTAGAAGAGAGGAAATTTAAACTTGCTACATGCCTCCAAACTGAAATGAAGTTTCTAAGCATTTTATTTATCTAGGCCCTATTCTAACTTCTTGGGGTTTAAAAATTTATTTAGGGAATCACACAGTATAAATGCTGGAAGGATCCTCAGAGCTAATTTTAACTAAAGTTAATTTTACAGATGAGAAATGTCAGAGAGGCTGATGTCTTGCCTAAGATCACCCAGATGTGTGTAGGAGAAGCAGGGCTGGAGTTCATATAGCCAAACTCTCTGATCAGCACTCTATCTGGAATAACTATAATGTGTCTTCCCCGTATAGTGTGTATCTAAGATGTTTCTAACTATGCCGAGAATTCTGTTGGAACATAAAATATAGGATTCTCAGAAACCATAACCTGGTAGAGGTTTGGGGCTGCAACTATACCTCTGCAGAATATTTGGAAACACTGATACAGCCCCTTGTGAAGAGTGAAATCATTGTCACCATCACAGGGACCTTGTGTGTTTTTCTTCATTCCAGGGTCTGATACATAATAGCTGCTTGGTAAATCTGTGTTGAGTGGGTGAATGAATGAAAAAAAAAAACCAAAAAGCCTAAGTATAAAATATCCATATTTCTTAACTCCTTCCATAAAAATCCTTATGAGTCTATAGGGACTTAGAG
The DNA here is from genome assembly GCF_039906515.1 of Pseudorca crassidens. Taxonomy (NCBI): domain Eukaryota; kingdom Metazoa; phylum Chordata; class Mammalia; order Artiodactyla; family Delphinidae; genus Pseudorca; species Pseudorca crassidens. The sequence goes on along the minus strand of NC_090300.1, from coordinate 102,524,386 downwards.
AGACTCAAATCTCAAGTATATCAAATTTAAGATTCCTTTGTGCTTTAGGAAACGTAGGAGAGTTCATTTAGCCTTATCAATGGCTAAGCCCTTTCCCTGCCTGCAGTGTTTTCACTAGTCCTTACATTTGCCCGAGTTCTAGAAATAGTACTAATTTTTGCAGCAGGCTTAAGATCGAGTTCCAATTTCTATGTGGCAGAAATAATGTATTATTTTTATGTGATGATTTACAGAATAACCTTCCTCCTCTCCTACCACATTGACGGTGTGTTGCCAATATAGCCACCTAGCATCTCCCCAGGTCTTTAATGAGAGAAAGGGCAAGATATGCATAATGGACCATCAGAGGAAACTTTGAGGGACATACTGGTTGAGGGGTGTAGGCATGAGAAGTGTTATGACACAGGGGAGGGGTCATCAAGGGGCCAAGAGTATAGAGAGAGGATAGTGCAGTTAAGAGGGTCCATTCCTCTGAAACAGAAGAGGGAGAAACTCTGGAGAGTTTTGAGGTGCTAGAAAAGAGACTTTTAATACGATCATCTGAGCTAAGACCTACTCAAAGTTTTGGGAGGTGAAATCCTCTTTGGGGCAGGCTTCTTTCGGTGTAACACCATTCAAGGACTGCCTCACATTGGTGAAAGCTTTATATGCTTTACATCTATTAAAACTCTTCTTAACCCTTAACTGGACTTCCAGTTAAGAAAGAAAAGAGACCTCATTGTAGACCTGACTCTGACCCAGAGTACTAACTCCATGGATGTCATGTCATCAAAATGTTCTCTGCTAAGATAGCAATACAATTTTTAGGAATACATAAAGTTACCGCAATGTGGAAAATGATAAAGGTAGAAAAGAATATTCTTGGATGTTTTCTAGAAAGAAGTTACCCTGTGGACAGATGTTACCCCAGATGCTTGTTCACTTTCCTGTGAAGCATGCCTGACAATTGCGTATCTTTGAAACAGTCACTGTGTTTCTGAAATTGACTTATTGTGTGTTAAAATTTACATGGTCTATGACTAAGCATCCTTGTGAAAACATAGTTTTAAGTAAGTCTTTCTTGAAGACTGTCTTTCTTAAGCTCTCTTGATGTGTTTACATCTCAGGATGTTTAGCCGTTGGCATCATTTGATGTGCTGAGGTTAAAGACAACTAGTCACTTCATGTACTACTTTTCCAACTCTAACTGAATAGGCCTGGGTGCGGGTGTCAGCTGTTGGCTTCTCCAGGAAATAAAAGGTATCAGCCTGTTGGGGAGCTTCTCCAGTCCTCTCTGTTAGCGAGATAAAATAGAAATTCTGGGCCATCATTAAGGTTTCATGTATTAGGGCAACTATGGCTTGTTTATGCAGATATTTCACTACCCAGTAGCAGAGTGGCTAAGCCACAGCTGTCCTCAGTTCAACAGGAGGACAGCAAACTTTCAGAGCTGGTTGAAGGGCATTGTCCAGGACAGCTGGGAGATGTTTTGTCAGCTCTCATCCCATTTACTGTGTTCCTCTATCATGCCACGTGCACGCTAAAGATAAATCTAAATTTGGTCCGTAAATTCAAAGTGATGGCTGCACATTATTATATTTCCTTAAAGATCTGTACTTAACAATTGTCCTGTCTTAAAGTCCAAAGGTCATGGTGTTCATCAGTGCTATAAATGCAAACAAGTGGCCTCTTGTTAAAGGGCAGACACAAGGTAATGCCAAGGACTACATGAAGGGAGACGCTAGGTAGGGCTAAGAATTTGTGGCTGAGGCGGCCAAGACTGTTGAGGTTGGAACAATGAGGGAAGAAAAGGGATCTGCAGTAAAAATATGCTATTGGAGTCACAACCCCTAGTCTAACATCTTGTCTAGTTCCCCACCTAGCTCCCAGTTGATTCCAGTCCCCTGCTGTTCAAATGAGTGGGGAGGGAGGTTATGACCAGTAGAGGGAGCCAGGGGGTTGAGTGTCTCAGAATAGAAAACTGACTTGTTCCCAGAGGGAGCCTTTAGATTTGCATTTTTCTGATAAAAGGCAGAACAAGGTGTCCTTTTCAACCAGTGGCTAAAATGTACCACAGGAGTATATCACATTGTTGGTTTTCTTTAAAAAAAAAAAAATCCCAATTTAAGCCTCTACAAATAAATCACCTGCATTTCAGCAATGCCAGAAATGTCCAGGCTTGTAGAAGTCTAGTTGAAAGAAAACCAAGGCAATCTTAGAAAACTTTCCTTCCAAGGCCACCACCAGCCAAGACTAAATGCTCAGTTCAGTAATAAATAAACCACAGCAGCTGGGAGTCAGTGAGAGACAAGTGCAGAGAGAGCAGAGAGCCGAGAAGATCTCATGGGTTCCAAAGGGAAGCCCCAGTGTCCTGCCAGGACCAGCCCCTGGTCACCAGGACAGGGGAAGGGAAATGCAAGAAAGATGGAGGCGGAAATGGGCCAGACAGGCTTCTCCAATCGAGATGGCCCAGAACCTGCACTCCAGGATCCTGGTCTCTCCAGGAGCAGCCAGAGCGTTGCCTAGGCCGAAGTGAATACCCTTCAGTTGAACAGTTCCATTGCGCAGTGGTGTGGGGATGGCTTGTTAAGACTTGAGACAATTGCGTGAATTCAGAACGCTCTGGAGGATAGAGATCAATTAGGACCATTAAAAAAAATCCTTGGCACACCAGGGAAGGGCCGCTTGCTTTGTAAAAATTATGACATTCACAGGAAAACAGAGCAGTCCTCTCTCTAAGACTATTACTGATCTCAATAGAAATGAAGCTGTGAAGTTCGTATGCGTGTGGCCTGAGAATCCCGTTTCAGAAAATCTTCAGTGTTTTAATTCCCAGAACACCTTGCCTCATTCTGAGGCCTTGATCATCTGTGTGCCTTAATTTATTTATCTTAAATAGAAGAACCATTCTCAAATAACCACTCTCTTTACCATTTAGAGACACTAGAGGTCTTGCCAAGTATTTTACAGAATGGTGCTGCTTAAGCATACATACATAGTAAACGGATTGTACTCACGATACCTGGAGAGGGCTCTTGGTATTTATTCAGAACCAAGTCGAAAGGGAATACAATTCCAAATAAGCAGGCAACTTGCCAAGATGTACCAAGGGCATTTTTATTTCTTAGAGTACCAAGAACAATTCTGCATGTCTCAAGGGGCCAGAGAAGGTCAAGGGTAAGTAGAAAAAGGAAAAGAAACAGTAATTAAACTATGACTTAAAGAGTCTCAAGAGGCCTATATGTTCCCCTATCCATATTTGACACCAGTCAACAGATAATTCCTCATATAGAAAAAAAGGTTTTGTGATTTTAAAATTCTATTTTAACTGGAGAAAGATATTTTTAATAATGACGGTTACATTGTATAAAATCTCTGAATGTCACTGCTTCAACATTCTCCAAAGTGTGTTTCAAAAACAGTAATACCTGGGATAGTAAAGCATTTATGCAGAAAAATGTTCTGTGGTCAAATAAATTTTAGAAATACTCAATGAAATAATATGACCAATTTTATTCACTGCAAGATTTCACAAAGAGCTTAATATGCTCTGTATATTTTCATTCTTCAAAAACGTTACAGTAAATAGTGTGCCCTCAACTTGTTTGATGACAAATCTTCCCAACTTGAGAGCATCTTCCTGGTATTCTATGGTACGGCTTGGGAACAGCTTAGGAATCACTGTCCTATTTCATTATTTCAATATCTACTGGGACATGGTATTTTCAGTGTTGCTAGTTAATATGTAATACACATGGAGTGTCAGTATATATTATGTGCTATGTCAAACCATAAAATAAGAAACAATCCCAGTGTGATTTCCAAACCCAACGGAAAAGGGAACAAAAGAAACAGATGACTATGTCTTGGTCCCATGGCTCAGTTCTTTATAATAATAACTGCAGAAATGTCAGAATAATTTGTTCGTTACATACAATAGGTGAGAGAGAAAAAGGGGGGTGGGGAGTGATAGGAAGAAAGAAATATAAAGGAAGGAAGGGAGGGAGGGAAGAAAGGAGGGAGGGAGAATATTGGATAGATTGAAATGATCTCTTCCTTCCCTCATCTTTCCCTGTGTCTGGATATTGTTACAAATAGAGAAGTGGCCAAGAATGAGCAATAAGTCAGTAAACAAGAAGCCCAGATAATTTCATGAATTAGCTCAACAATCTCTGAGCTGATAATTCTGTTTCATCATAACCACCACTAATTAACCAAGATCATTAACCAAACATCTTTCTTGAGCATTTACTTTTTCACCATCAAAAGGGAGCTAATTCCTGGAATAGGAACACACTGATATTCTAATATATCTTGCTATATCGGATATTATTTGTTTACCTGTGACACTCAGACCTCCTGCCCCCACCAAATTGACTATTTCTCTTAGGGCCCTACTCTGGGACTTCTCTTTTCCCTTTACAAAGATAATGCCTGGAGGCCAGTATCCCAAAGGCAGTGTGGTATAGCACCCTCTGCTTTAAGAAAATAAGTAGCCCACAGTCATCCAAGGGAGAAACTCAAACTCATCATTACTAGTTATAGTAATAGATACTATCTAGTAATGTACTGCTCTCATTATCTCTGTTCCTTACATCAACCCTACAAGGATGGAATTACATTCCCAATTTAAAGATGAGAAAAATGGAGCCTCTATTTGGTCAAGCAACTTGCCCAGGCTCACACAGCTGGAAGTGGCAGAGCCAGGACTCCCGTCCAGGTCATGCTCCAAAGCTCATAGTTTTCCTGCTTCTTCATGGTGCCTCTCGTGAGGTCTTGTCATATCTTGAAAGGAAGAAAAAATACTGACTCCCTCTGTCACTACCTCTGACTCATAAAGAAAGTGAGAGAATTCCAGTGGCTATGTTCCTAGACACTGCCAACCGGCTCTGCTTTTTGTTTAATACTGTGATTTTAATTTCTTTTTTTTTTTTTTGTATTTTTTCCTAAAAGCATGCTGCCATTTCAGAGCCAAAGAAGTAAGGGCTGTGTGACTAGAAAAATAAACAAAAAAAGCTATCAATTCTCCCTAGGGTGATTTATAAGGGCTAAGGTTTCTCCATAAATTCTCCCCAAGTGATCCCAAGTTGCCTGGCATGAGGCTGGGAAAAAGAGTGACAAGCTAGCATGTCATTCCTCGGGCAGGAGAAATTCCCATGATTATATGAGAAACAGACGAGAACAAAGGCACTACGGCATGTTAAACAAACTTGAATCCAGCACCCCATATCATTCTCTTTGGCGTTACTCTTACTATATTTCCATACCCAGGTGATGAGAGTGAAGACAACTTAACTGAGGTCCCAAGCCACGTGAGTCACCTAGACAAAAGTCTGTGTTGTCTACACCGGCTGCTTAACCTGTCTGAGCTTGTACAGGTGTCCCCCGCTTTTTTAAAGTTCACTTTATTCCACTTCACTTTTACGAAAGACCTACATTAGTTCCTGTTTTCGCTAATGAAACTCAAAGAGGATTTTCACTTTTATGGAAAAAAGCGAAAAGCAAAAATAGCATCCAGCATCCCTTTTGCAGCACCGCCAAGCTCCTTCCTCAGGAACGACACTCAGCATCAAGCCACCATGGCTTTGAACTGTGTCTGGGAGCACCTGTGCTTCATCTGGATTTATATTTTGCATCCATTAACAAGATGCGTCCCAAGGTACTTGCTTCTTCGCTTTACGCCATTTTGCCTTACGAAAGGTTTCATAGGAATGCTCTGATTTCGGAGAGCAGGGGAAGCTTGTATATAGAAAATAATATACTTCGAGCCCCTCCTTTGTGCTGTGCCAAAGACAGAAGAGGAAACAAGGTCTAGCTCTTTCCACGTGGTCACATTCTGATGTACTTCTTTGCTTGTGTACTGGATCTTCCCTCTCTGCCTGGAGCATTCCCCATTTGATCTACTGAATTTATTTGTACTCCTCCTCCAAGATTCAGATCAGGAAACTCCCCCTCTGAAAAGACCTGCCTATACCAGGCCTGTCTTGTCTGCATGTGAACCTCCCCAGGCACCCTAGTACTCTGTGCACAGCCGTGTCACGGCCATGTCCACGCTGTAATGGCATTAGCTAATTTTTTGTATGAGACAGTGAGCTCCTTGCAGGATTCATGTCTTGTTTATCTCGGTGCCTACAATGCTTAGCACACAATAGGAGCTTAATAAATGTTAAAAGAAAAAAAGGGATGTGGGAACAAAATGTAGTGATGGTAAATGAGAAGGCTCTAAATATGCTTTTCTCTATCCCCATAAATTTTTCCAAGAGATACATTCTCACGCACACTGCTGTGCACGCATGCACACATGGTGTTACTAGGCTCAACTCTGTAGCTAACCGTGAAACACAGGATGAACTCCCATTAGTAGGCTAATATTAACTATAAGCCATCTGTGTACCAAATTACATGAGGAAACATTATTTTCTGGGTAGTGCCACTGTCCCAGGACTGTCAGTACCCTACTCAAAACCATTCAGTGGCATTAGAAAACAGGACTAACACCTTAGCTTGCCAGCCAGTCCCTCTGTCTCTCACCCCAATCCAGCTTTCCATCTTCATCCCTCCCCAGCCTACACCAGGAATTTGACCTAAGCCAGATGGACTATTCTTCCCCTAAACATTCTTTTCTCTTTTCTCTACTGAATATCCCCTACTGCCCTTTACGCTTGTTAAAATAACCATAAATTCAAGGTCCTATTAAAGTCTTCCTAAACATTGCCACCTGCATTGATTTTCCCCTATTCTTAACTGACAAGCAGTTATTATAAATGTCACCTATGTGTTGCCTATACCCTGTATTGAAGAAATCGGGGCTGTCTACTAGAACTTTCTGCAATAATGGAAATGTGTTATATCTAGGGTAGCCACCAGCCATATATGGCAACCAAGCACTTGACATGTGGCTAGTGCAACTGAGGTACTGAGTTTTTAATTTATGTTTTTGTAACCTCTTTAAATTTAAAATTAAATAGCCACATGTGGCTAGTGGCTACTGTACCGGACAACATGGAATATTTAACTTTTCATGTGCTATGTCTCGTATCCTCGATGAGCATATAAACTATTGAAAAAAATTGAATAAGATGCTTTTTTTGTATCCCCAGGGAATGCCATGACCACAGTAGTATTCATTAAATATTGTGTTCAATGCATTACTGGCTACTGGGTCTATCTCTAATAGCTATAGTCTCTTAAAGAAGTCCTCTCCCCTACATATAAAATTTTAATAAAGCAGCACAGATTGTATTTGCTTTTTTTTTTTTAATGGTTTAAACTCACTTAGAATGGCACTATATCACTACCTGGATCCTTTAGCACTCTACAAACGAAATGAGATGAAGAATGATTTGAACTGAGTCTCTGAAAGAGAAAGTTCAATTATTCATTACTATCTCATTTTTTTCCCCTTTAGGGGAAAACATGTTTTAAATGTTTTCTAAATATGTGTCAGACCTGCTGAGACATAGAATTGCTTCAATTTTCAATATGACCTTTTCTAGAGAAAAAGACTGTCCCCAGGGACCTGAAACAAGCTCAGCCACCAGATTTTTGCTTTTCTTTCCCCCTGAAGCCCCATCACTTTCTGAAGGAAGGTGGTTCTTCATCATAGATTTTCCCAGAGTATCTTGTCTCTATATCTAGTGAACAACCTGAGCCTCTTTGAAGAAGGCTAAACCTCTACCAGCAGGTCAGTGGAGGTCACAGGTCTTTGGAATTTGAATGATGTGCCCCTGGCACTTGCTGGCTCACCGATGGCCCTTCAGGAATCATCAGGCCAACAGACCAACCACCCAATAAAATCCCATGCCTGGCAAAGCCAAGAGCAAAGTGATCAAACAGTCTGGCTGAGATTAGATTCTGACTTATTAATAAGCTTTCAGAAGATAAACCAGAATGTGTCTCTAACAGCAACAGTTTACAGGAGATGTTTAATGATTTTGGAGGTGGGCCACACCACATGCCTTTCTTCTGACTCAGTGAAGACTGGGACAAGGGCAGAAGAGACGCACGAAGCCAGGGCAATCCGCTGTATCTTTTCCATTCACAGCTAAGTTTATTTGGAGTGACTGGAAAAACATTCAATGAAAACTGTTTTTCTTTAACATCTTTATTGGAGTATAATTGCTTTACAATGGTGTGTTAGTTTTTGCTGTATAACAAATTGAATCAGCTATACATACACATACAACCCCATATCTCCTCCCTCTTGCGTCTCCCTCCCATCCTCCCTATCCCACCCCTCTAGGTGGTCACAAAGCACTGAGCTGATCTCCCTGTGCTATGCGGCTGCTTCCCACTAGCTAGCTATTTTACATTTGGTAGTGTACATATGTCCATGCCATTCACTCACTTCATCCCAGCTTAGCCTTTTCCCTCCCGGTGTCCTCAAGTCCATTCTCTATGTCTGTGTCTTTATTCCTGTCCTACCCCTGAGTTCTTCAGATCCATTGTTCCTTTCTTTTTCTAGATTCCATATATATGTGTTAGCATACAGTATTTGTTTTTCTCTTTCTGACTTACTTCACTCTGTATGACAGTCTCTAGGTCCATCCACCATGCTACAAATAACTCAAATTCATTTCTTTTTATGGCTGAGTAATATTTATCGTATATATGTGCCACATCTTCTTTATCCATTCATCTGTCGATGGACACTTAGGTTGCTTCCATGTCCTGGCTATTGTAAATAGAGCTGCAATGAATATTGTGGTACATGACTCTTTTTGAAGTATGGTTTTCTCAGGGTATATGCCCAGTAGTGGGATTGCCGGGTCGTATGGTAGTTCTATTTTTAGTTTTTTAAGGAACCTCCACACTGTTCTCCATAGTGGCTGTATCAATTTACATTCCCACCAATAGTGCAAGAAGGTTCCCTTTTCTCCACACCCTCTCCAGCATTTATTGTTTGTAGATTTTTTGATGATGGCCATTCTGACAGGTGTGAGGTGATACCTCATTGTAGTTTTGATTTTCAGTTCTCTTATGATTAGTGATGTTGAGCATCCTTTCATGTGTTTATTGGCAATCTGTATATCTTCTTTGGAGAAATGTCTATTTAGGTCTTCTGCCCATTTTTGGATTGGGCTGTTTGTTTTCTTGATATTGAGCTGCATGAGCTGCTTGTATATTTTGGAGATTAATCCTTTGTCAGTTGCTTCATTTGCAAATATTTTCTCCCATTCTGAGGGTTGTCTTTTCTTCTTATTTATGGTCTCCTTTGCTGTGCAAAAGATTTGAAGTTTCATTAAGTCCCATTTGTTTATTTTTGTTTATATTTCCATTTCTCTAGGAGGTGGGTCAAAAAGGATCTGTGATTTATGTCATAGAGTGTTCTTTCTATGTTGTCTTCTAAGAGTTTTATAGTGTCTGGCCTTACATTTAGGTCTTTAATCCATTTGGAGTTTATTTTTGTGTATGGTGTTACGGAGAGTTCTAATTTCATTCCTTTACATGTAGCTGTCCAGTTTTCCCAGCATCATTTATTGAAGAGGCTGTCTTTTCTCCACTGTATATTCTTGCCTCCTTTACCAAAGATAAGGTGACCATAGGTGCATGGGTTTATCTCTGGGCTTTCTATCCTGTTCCATTGATCTATAGTTCTGTTTTTGTGCCAGCACCATACTTTCTTCATTACTGTAGCTTTGTAGTATAGTCTGAAGTCTGCGAGTCTGATTCCTCCAGCTCTGTTTTTCTTTCTCCAGATTGCTTTGACTATTCGGGGTCTTTTGTATTTCCATACAAATTGTTAAAATTTTTGTTCTAGTTCTGTGAAAAATGCCATTGGTAGTTTGATAGGGATTGCATTGAATCTGTAGATTGCTTTGGGTAGTAGAGTCATTTTCACTATGTTCATTCTTCCAGTCTAAGAACATGGTATATCTCTCCATCTGTTTGTATCATCTTTAATTTCTTTCATCAGTATCTTATAGTTTTCTGCATACAGGTCTTTTGTCTCCTTAGGTAGGTTTACTCCTAGGTATTTTATTCTTTTTGTTGCAATGGTAAATGGGAGAGTTTCCTTAATTTCTAATTCAGATATTTCATCATTACTATATAGGAATGCAAGAGATTTCTATGCAATACTGTTGTATGTTGCTACTTTACCAGATTCATTGATTAGCACTAGTATTTTTTGGAAGCATCTTTAGGGTTCTCTACGTATAGTATCATGTCATCTGCAAACAGTGACAGCTTTACTTCTTCTTTTCCTATTTGGATTCTTTTTATTTCTTTTTCTTCTCTGATTGCTGTGGCTAAAGCTTCCAAAGCTATGTTGAATAACAGTGGTGAGAGTCGGCAACCTTGTCTTGTTTCTGATCTTAGTGGAAATGGTTTCAGTTTTTCACCACTGAGTATGATGTTGGCTGTGGGTTTGTCATATATGGCCTTTATTATGTAGAGGTAAGTTCCCTCTGTGCCTACTTTCTGGAGGGTTTTTATCATAAATGGTTGTTGAATTTTGTCAAAAGCTTTCTCTGCATCTAATGAGATGATCATATGCTTTTTCTCCTTCAATTTGTTAATATGGTTTATCACATTGATTGATTTGCATATATTGAGGAATCCTTGCATTCCTGGGATAATCCCCACTTGATCATGTTGTATAATGTTTTTAATGTGCTGTTGGATTCTGTTTGCTAGTATTTTGTTGAGGATTTTTGTTTCTATGTTCATCAGTGATATTGGCCTGTAGTTTTCTTTTTTTGTGGCATCTTTGCTTTTGGTATCAGGGTGATGGTGGCCTTGTCAAATGAGTTTGGGAGTGTTCCCCCCTCTGCTATATATTGGAAGAGTTTGTGAAGGATAGTTGTCAGCTCTTCTCTTAATGTTTGATAGAATTCGCCTGTGAAGCCATCTGGTCCTGGGCTTTTGTTTGTTGGAAGATTTTTATTTTCAATTTCAGTGCTTGTGATTGGTCTGTTTATATTTTCTATTTCTTCCTGTTCAGTCTTAGAAGGTTGTGCTTTTCTAAGAACGTGTACATTTCTTCCAGGTTGTCTATTTTATTGGCATAGATTTGCTTGTAGTAATCTCTCATGATCCTTTGTATTTCTGCAGTGTTAGTTGTTACTTCCCCTTTTTCATTTCTATATCTATTGATTTGAGTCTTCTCCCGATTTTCTCTTGATGAGTCTGGCTAATGGTTTATCAATTTTGTTTATCTTCTCAAAGAAACACCTTTCAGTTTTATTGATCTTTGCTATCATTTCCTTCATTTATTTCTGATCTGATGTTTATGATTTCTTTCCTTCTGCGAACCTTGGGGTTTTTCTGTTCTTCTTTCTCTAAGTGCTTTAGGTGTAAGGCTAGGTGTTTATTTGAAATGTTTGTTATTTCTTGAGGTAGGATTTAATTGCTATAAACTTCCTTCTTAGAACTTCTTTTGCTACATCCCGTAGGTTTTTGGTCATCATGTTTTCAATGTCATTTGTTTCTAGGTATTATTTGACTTTCTCTTTGATTTCTTCAGTGATCTCTTGGTTATTTAGTAGTGGATTGTTTAGCCTCCATGTGTTTGAATTTTTTACAGATTTTTTCCTGTAATTGATATCTAGTTTCATAGTGTTTTGGTCAGAAAAGATACTTGATACGATTTCAATTTTCTTAAATTTACCAAGGCTTGATTTGTAACCCAGGATATGATCTATCCTGGATAATGTTCCATGAGCACTTCAGAAGAAAGTGTATTCTGTTGTTTTTGGATGGAATGTCCTATAAATATCAATTAAGTCCATCTTGTTTAATGTATCATTTAAAGCTTGTGTTTCCTTATTTATTTTCATTTTGGATGATCTGTCCATTGGTGAAAGTGGGGTGTTAAAGACCCCTACTGTGACTGTGTTGCTCTCAATTTCCCCTTTTATGGCTGTTAGCATTTGCCTTATGTATTGAGGTACTCCTATGTTGGGTGCATAAATATTTATGATTGTTATATCTTCTTCTTGGATTGATCCCTTGATCATTATGTAGTGTCCTTCTTTGTCTCTTGTAATAGTCTTTATCATAAAGTCTATTTTGTCTGATATGAAAATTGCTACTCTAGCTTTCTTTTGATTTCTATTTGAATGGAATATCTTTTTCCATCCCCTCATTTTCAGTCTATATATGTCCCTAGGTCTGAAGTGGGTCTCTTGTAGATAGCATATATATGGGTCTTGTTTTTGTATCCATTCAGCCAGTCTATGTCTTTTGTTTGGAGCATTTAATCCATTTACATTTAAGGTAATTATCGATATGTATGTTCCTATTCCCATTTTCTTAATTGGTTTGAGTTTTCTTGTAAATCTTTTCTTTCTCTTGTGTTTCCTGTCTAGAGAAGTTCCTTTAGCATTTGTTGTAGAGCTGGTTTGGTGGTGCTGAATTCTCTTAGCTTTTGCTTATTTGTAAAGGTTTTAATTTCTCTGTCAAATCTGAATGACATCCTTGCTAGGTAGAGTAATCTTGGTTGTAGGTTTTTCCCTTTCATCACTTTAAATATGTCCTGCCACTCCCTTCTGGCTTGCAGAGTTTCTGCTGAAAGATCAGCTGTTAACCTTATGGGGATTCCTTTGTATGTTAATTGTTGCTTTTCCCTTGCTGCTTTTAATATTTTTTCTTTGTATTTAATTTTTGATAGTTTGATTAATATGTTTCTTGGCATGTTTCTCCCTGGATTTATACTGTATGGGACTCTCTGTGCTTCCTGGACTTGATTGACTACTTCCTTACCTATATTAGGGAAGTTTTCAACTATAATCTCTTCAAATATTTTCTCAGTCTCTTTTTTTTTTCTCTTCTTCTTCTGGAACCCCTATAATTCGAATGGTGGTGCATTTAATGTTGTCCCAGAAGTCTCTGAGATTGTCCTAAATTCTTTTCATTCTTTTTTCTTTATTCTGCTCTGCGGTAGTAATTTCCACGATTTTATCTTCCAGGTCACTTATCCGTTTTTCTGCCTCAGTTATTCTGCTATTGATTCCTTCTAGAGGATTTTTAATTTCATTTATTGTGCTGTTCATCATTGCTTGTTTGCTCTTTAGTTCTTCTAGGTCCTTGTTAAATGTTTCTTGTATTTTCTCCATTTTATTTCCAAGATTTTGGATCATCTTTACTATCATTACTCTGAATTCTTTTTCAGGTAGACTGCCTATTTCCTCTTCATTTGTTTGGTCTTGTGGGTTTTTACCTTGCTCCTTCCTCTGCTGTGTATTTCTCTGTCTTCTCATCTTGCTTAACTTACTGTGTTTGGGATCTCCGTTTTGCAGGCTGCAGGTATGCAGTTCCCATTTTTTTTTTTGGTGTCTGCTCCCAGTGGGTAAGATTGGTTCAGTGGGTTGTGTAGGCTTCCTGGTGGAAGGGACTGGTACCTGTGTTCTTATGGATGAGGCTGGATCTTGTCTTTCTGGTGGGCAGGACCGCATCCAGTGGTGTGTTTTGGGGTGTGTGTGACCCTATTATGATTTTAGGCAGCCTTTCTGCTAATGGGTGGGTTTGTGTTCCTGTCTTGCTAGTTGTTTGGCATAGAGTGTCCAGCATTGTAGCTTGCTGGTCATTGAGTGGAGTTGGGTCTTAGCATTGAGATGGAGATCTCTGGGAGAGCTTTTGCCATTTGATATTTGTGTGGCCGGGAGCTCTCTGGTGGACCAATGTCCTGAACTCAGCTCTCCCACCTCAGAGGTTCAGGCCTGACACCCAGCCAGAGCACCAAGACCCTGTCAGCCAGATGGCTCAGAAGAAAAGGGAGAAAAAGAAAGAAAATAAATAAATTTTTAAAATGAAGTTATTAAAATAGAAAAGAATTATTAAAAATTAAAAATGAAAAAGTAATAAGAAAAATGAAAGAGAAAGTAAAAAGAGAGCAACCAAACCAAAAACAAATCCTCTAATGATAACAAGCGCTAAAAGCTGTACTAAAAAAATAACAAACAAAAAAAACAAAACATGGACAGTCAGAACCCTAGGACAAATGGCAAAAGTAAAGCTATATAGACAAAATCACACAAAGAAGCATACACATACACACTCACAAAAAGAGAAAAAGGAAAAAAAGAAAATATATATAAAATAAAAAGGGAAGAGAGCAACCAAATCAATAAACAAATCTACCAATGATAATAAGCTCTAAATACTAAACTAAGATAAACATAAAACCAGAAACAAATTAGATGCAGAAAGCAAACGCCAAATCTATAGTTGTTCCCAAAGTCCACCGCCTCAATTTTGGGATGATTCGTTGTCTATTCAGGTATTCCACAGATGCAGGGTACATCAAGTTGACTGTGGAGATTTAATCCACTGCTCCTGAGGCTGCTGGGAGAAATTTCCCTTTCTCGTCTTTGTTCGCACATCTCCTGGGGTTCAGCTTTGGATTTGGCCCTGCCTCTGCGTGTAGGTCACCTGAGGGTGTCTTTTCTTCACTCAGACAGGACGGGGTTAAAGGAGCAGCTGATTCAGGGGCTCTGGCTCACTCAGGCCAGGGGGAGGGAGGGGTACGGATGCAGGGCGAGCCTGCAGCGGCAGAGGCCAGCATGACATTGCACCAGCCTGAGGCGCGCTGTGCGTTCTCCCAGGGAAGTTGTCCCTGGATCACGGGACCCTGGCAGTGGCAGGCTGCACAGGCTCCTGGGAGGGGAGGTGTGGATAGTGACCTGTGCTTGCACACAGGTTTCTTGGTGGCTGCAGCAGCAGCCTTAGTGTTTCATATCCGTCTCTGGTGTCCGTACTGATAGCCACAGCTCACACCCGTCTCTGGAGGTTGTTTAGGTGGTGCTCTGAATTCGCACACCCCAAAACCATAGTCTCTTGCCTCTTAGGTAGGTCCAGACATTTTCCTGGACACACTCCCAGCTAGTCGTGGTGCACTAGCCCCCTTCAGGCTGTGTTCACAGAGCCAACCCCAGTCCTCTCCCTGGGATCCGACCTCTGAAGCCTGAGCCTCAGCTCCCAGCCCCCGCCCACCCCGTCAGGTGAGCAGACAAGCCTCTCAGGCTGGTGAGTGCTGGTCAGCACCGATCCTCTGTGCAGGAATCTCTCCGCTTTGCCCTCCGCACCCCTATTGCTGTGTTGTCCTCCGTGGCTCCGAAGCTGCCCCCCTCCGCCACCCCCGTCTCTGCCAGTGAAGGGGCTTCCCCGTGTGTGGAAACCTTTCCTCCTTCACAGCTGCCTCCCACTGGTGCAGGTGCCATCCCTATTCTTTTGTCTCTGTTTTTTCTTTTTTTCTTTTTCCCTAGCCAGGTACGTGGGGAGTTTCTTGCCTTTTGGGAGGTCTGAAGTGTTCTGCCAGCGTTCAGTAGGTGTTCTGTAGGAGTTGTTCCACATGTAGATGTAGTTTTGATGTATTTGTGGGGAGGAAGGTGATGTCCACGTCTCACTGCTCCGCCATATTGAAGGTGCCCCCCCCAACCTTTTTTTAAAATAATAAAATAAAAGAATTTACCCTGCGATCATCAGCCAGACAACGTCAAGAAATAATTATGGGTGTGTATTTTCCTCTGCCTTGTAAAATATTTACAAACTCTAGGATAAGCAAGTCTTAGAGTATGGTAAAGATAGTAATAACATTTCAATTGTAATTTTTTTTATATTTAGTCATAAAAGAATCACCATGTGTTTAAATAACATTTGAATATATATAAATAAAATTCTCATCTGCAGACAGGAGCCAGTGGCTAAAGAAAGAATCCATGACTCCTTTGTAACAGAGCAAGAACTCTGGAGAGGTTTAGTATCTTATTTTTATAAACTAGAATTCATTATCACCACATGAGCAAGAGAGTGTTAGTGATTATCTTAATTTGGGGCCTTTTAAACATGAAGATAGTGATATGATAATAACCTTTGTAGAGAAATTTACAGTTTATGACATATATTCTATATACTTTCTTTTATTTGAATTAGAGATTTTTATCTATATTTTACACACGAGGCTGTGGAGACTTAGAAAGATTAAGTAAATTTCACATCATTTAGATACTAAGTGTTGGAGCTGGAAGATGAGCCTGAAGTCCTCTTCTTTCTACTAACCTAGGCTGAGACTTAACGGTGTCACATCCAGGAATGGTCCTGGCAGCGTAAATGAGAAACTGCAGCAAAGGAGAGCAAAATGATCTTTAAGGGTTACTTATCAGATTCAGTGATAGAGAATGTGCTTTTCAAGAAGTTAGAACCCAAACTCCCAACAATGATAGCAGTTAATGTGTATTGAAGGTTTACTCTGTGCCAGTCAGAATGATGAAAGCTTTTTTTTTCTTAGGTATTATTGCATTTTATCCTGATCACTTTCCTGTGAGACAGGAAATGATGTGAGAGAGGTTAAATAACTTCCTCAAAGTCACATAGCTAGAAGTAAAGTTAACCAGAATATGAAACCAGTAGATCAGATTCCTGAGCTCTCCTCTTTAACTGCGACATCATTGACATTTTGTGACATCAGTGACATTCACAACACCCTATTAATAATCTGGGGACAAACAGATTTGCAGTGGTAGAAGGACCAGCAACATAGGAAATGCCATTAATAATCATCAGGAATAGTTTTGTAGGTTGTTTTCTGTACAGCTTATGATTTTAAAGAACACCCAATTCACTTGAAACCCACCTGTAATTTGTAAAGGGTATTTTTAAATCCCCCTTTTAATTAATGCCAAAATGCATGTCATTTACAGGAGAAAAAAATGAAACATCTTAAATCATCAATGAGAAGCCACTGTCATAAATAAAAGCACTAAATTTTGCATAAGAAGTCACGGGTCATGTACTGCCTCTGCTACCTAGCAACACAGACACCCTGGGTGAGACAGTGGGTCTCATCCAGTGTTCGTTTTCTTTGCTCTGAAATATGTCTACCTCTCAGGATTGTTACGATGTTCAATAAGATAACATATGAGAAGTGGTTGGCACTCATTAGGTACTCAGTAAAAGTTATTTGATAATAATGACTACGAATTATTGAGGGCTTACTTAAATATTGCTTTCTACATAATGCAAATAAGGGCACTAAGGATCTCTTTGCCTTGTAATTCATTTGATGAACTCTGGACTCCTACTCCAGGGTGCTTCTTTGAGCTCATCATGGTGGCAGTGTGGGCTATTTATAGGCTCATCTGTAATTCTGGTCTTCTGAGGATTTTTGGTTTTGGAGTGTAAGAGGGTTGTTTTTGTTTTGCTATTGTTGTTATTTGTTTGTTTGCACTAAATGGCACTACATCAATGTCCCCACCAGTTCCCCAGTGGAGGTTTCTGCGATTGCATAATCCCTTTCCAGTTCAAGGCCACATCCCTCCCTTCACCATGGCAATGTATGTCACATACAGGCAGTTGTGGTATCATCAGAAAAAAGATGGCCATCCTGGGTGCCTCATCTAAGGTCTTAGCTCATCCCATGGGCTTCTGGAGCTTTATGCTGCTATGCCCTGTACACTCCCATTGAGGCTGCTAGCATCCCAAATGCATTTTGATCCCTTCACTTTGATGGAGTAATATACCTTCTTTTTTTATTGAAGTATAATTAACTTACAATGTTGTGTTAGTTTCTGGTGTATGGCAAAGTGATTCATATATATATTCAATGTAAATATTCTTTTTCAGAAGTAATATATTTTCTTAAGCCATGCCCACTCTCCCTACAATGTTTAATGTCAGCACATCAGGATCCTGTCTTATGTGAATCCCATTTTCCTATTTTAAAAAGCCCTAGTCTTCTTATCTCTGTGCCTTAATTATCAAGAAGACTTTCCATCCAGTCTCTCTCAATAAATGGCTCTAAGAAGCCCAATGTTAGAATAAGAAAAACTGCAAGCTATAGTGAAGGCATTTTAGTTCATAAAGACAAAGGAAAAGGGGCCATAAGAGTTTTTAAATACTGTCTCTCAAGTTCAATTACCCTAGTTTTGTTTGTTTAGGACTTCAATCTCAACCTTACTTACTCATTCACTCAACATATAGCTTTTGGGGACCTATTATGTGCCGAGTCCTGTGCTAGACACCATCAAGGACTGTTTCACCTGCACTTATGACTAGCAGCTGAAAGGCCTAGAAACCAATAAAAAGCCACTTGGAGCATAAATGCACAGGGAATATAAGAACTCCTTTTTTCTTTTTCTTCAAAGGGGAGGCCACTTTTGGGGCCTTTTTCATGCTGGTCATGTGTTCTGAGCCTTCTTAGGGGCCAGTGTCCTCTCACAACACACCCATCCTCACTCAGCAAAAGGCTTTCACTCAACAACTGTCAAGGATTCAAGCCCCATCCCACTTTCTAGGTGCCAAAAATGTAACAAGTCAGTACCTTAATAGACACACTTCAGACATTCAACACACATACATAAAAATGTACAAAACAGTAAACTATCTTTTTTATGGTATTCTTTCAACTAAAATTGTTATGAAATCTTCTTAATTTTGTTGCCAACAAGATAAAATGAATAGTGAGTGTCCTAGGGATGACCCCAAGACAGTGAGAAATCCTAGGGCCCTGGAACAGAGTCAGGCACTTTGCTTTCCAATAAATGCTGGTTGGATGAATACTATCTGAATCACTGGGAAAAAATAAGTTATTCCAAGCTGAGTTTCAGAATTAAAATATATTTAAGGTAACTTTTCATTTATCTAGCATTCCAATTTCTGAAAACTTCAACCCTACAGAACGCAACTGAGGACAAAAAAGTAAGTCAAAAGTGCTCAGAGGTGAAAAGATGGTGGTCATTAAGGTTCATATTCCTAAGCAATTACAAGAAGTCCTCGCATCGAGCCTATTTACTTCTATTTTGCAAATAATTCTAACAAACTTAGTTCTCTGAGTCCTGAGAACATAGCAAACTTGAAGTACCGAATTTGAAAAGGGAAAGGGGATGCAATAAGTAAGTGCACTAACAGCAGGAAGAAATAGAATTGTAGAAGCCTAGCAATACAGGAGGAGGAAAAGAAGCTATAAAATGATAAGAATTTCTAAGGCGTATAGCATTCATTGAGGAGATAAATTGTTGTAAAGCCTTAGGAAGTTCCTGGGGGAACCACTGAATCACAGCTGAATATAAATATTGACATATTGAGTAGTATCTTTTAAGAATTAAGGAAATTCTATATTTCAAATATATAATATCAAAAATATCAAAATAATATCAAAACAAGAATATTTTGGTCCTAATGGGTCTAAAACATCAGCTATTAGGAAAATTTTAATTATCCAAAATGTCTCATTCCCTAAAGACTCAGGAAAGTTGATGTTATTCTACTACGTATGAGTGTGTATGCACGCACATATGCACACATGTATGTAAATTATATGAAGTAGAATTCCTATTACGATAGAATTCCTAACATGTAGTATAATGGATTATTAACTTTTTGGTTGTCAGCTTCCTATAAAAGCATGATCAAAGTGGTTACCTGGAATCCAAAACCTTGGGTTCATGCTTTCTTTTTTTTTTTCATGTAATACAACTGAGATCAGGGAAATTACTTCACTGCTCAGTGACTCCATTTATCTATTTGTATAATGAGAAAAACAAAAGCTTAGCTCACAAGGGTCTGGTGGACTGTTTCCATTTCAAAACCTGGAAATGTTTAATGTAAATCCCAATAATACCCTGGTTTGTTTTTGTTGTTGTTGTTTTGTTGTTGTTGTTGTTGTTTCTTGCGATACATCCCGGACGGGGGCACGAACCCGTGTACCCTGCATCGGCAGGTGGACTCTCAACCACTGCGCCACCAGGGAGGCCCCTGGGCTTATTATTTTTTAAGCAAACACTGATCAAAAAAAAAGATGCAAAGGAAGTCAGTCTTTCTTTCTCCACAATCTTTCCAAAGAACACAACAAAGAAACAAAGAGCCAAACGCTCTGACTCATGCCTTTTTCTAACCGTGTTGTGGTTAATTTGCTCCTGCATAAAAAAGTAGTCATGGGGCTTCCCTGGTGGCGCAGTGGTTGAGTGCCATAGCTCTTGTCTTTTAGGGCGTTCATTCACACTGTTCTGTCTTTTTGCCTAGAACACTCCTCCTTCTCATCACTTCCCAACTCCCTAAGCATTCCCAGAAGCCTTCCTTGAACCCCAGAACTGGATTAGGTGGCCCTGCTCTATGCTCAGACATTGCCCCAACATCCCTCTATGGCATCTAACACTCTCACCATAACTTTTTAATTAACTGACTCTCTCTCCTGCTGACGCCATTATAAATCCCATGATGGTCTGAATTGAGTCTGTCTTACTAAGCAGTGTGTTCCCAGCACTGAGCCTAAAACCAAGCACAGATATTCAATATTTGTTGAATGAAAGAATGAGTGAAAGATACACAAATGATAATCAGAGAAGCACAGATATCAGAGACAAATCAGCAGATTCAAGAATCAACCAGGGTTCTAGAAAAAGTGAGTGGTCAAAAGTCTGGTCAAAGAAGTCAGAAATCAAGAAGTCTTTAACAACCAACAGTGCAAGTGGGGAAGAAAAGGTCTAAGACAGGCCCTTACCAATAACAGCAAGCAAAATCTGATAGTCACAAAGCCCAGCCAGTCCCTCATGCTCATCCTGGGCAAAGTTCCCCAGAGTATTAGAGTGTGGTACAGGAACTATGTGCATCATGAGTCTACATCCCCAGCTAGCCTTACTGACTCAGAATCTCATGGGCTGGGGCCATAAATCTTCACTTTCAACCAGCATCCCAAGAGATACTTATGCACCTTAAGGTCCTAAGCTGGAAGTGGGCATAATCACAATAGCTGATTGAGTAGACAGAACAAGAGTGAGAAGCAAACACCCTTCCGTGGTGGTGTCTAGCTCAGCTTCGTGAGCCCCCAGTTGCTCTCCATGTGGTGTATGACTCGTGGATAAGGATACTTTTGCCCTGGTCCATCCATAATGAGCTAATGCACAGCTGGTCCATGGTTGACCCTTGAAGTTCCAACAAGGGTCATGTGCATTGGGTGGGGGGGGGTCCTTTCACGGCACTTTAGTCATAACTCCCACTTAGCTTCTCACTGTGGCCTCCCTTCTCCTATTTGGGGCGTGGCCCAATATAATCCATCTCTGCATTCTGTCTGGACAGAATGAATATTTAACCAACATTCAATAAACAATATTGCTTTGTCCATGACCTGGACAAAGGGCTAATAATAATAATAACTATGAAGAATTCATTGTAAGTTATCACTCCTCTGAGGAAAACAAAAATGTCCCCTTTAGCCCCACTAAGCCTGTGGTTTTAAAACCCTTTCCAATTCTGCGTTATTGTCAAAGAAAAATAATTAGATATGGATGACTGAAAAAAAACATCTAGAAAGTTCTATCTGAGGAAAAGAAGTTCACTTCAAACCAAAATTTCCTGTTTTGATCTTGTGCTCCAAGCAGTCTCAATTTTTCCTTTGGGTTTTACATATAGTTTTGTCATTTATGGTCATGCCTGTAATCTGTTATGCTCACAATGAGTCCAGGATAAACACTGATTTTTGTTACTATTCTATTATTTATAGCTTAATATTACTCTTCACCTTTCTCTCAAGACTCTGTTCTAACACAGCCATTTGACGTCAGTACAAAGCACCTTAAGTCCCCAATAAACCAACATGTATGTGATGTGGGCAGGAAAAACAATGCATCTTGACTTTCCCAAAGTCATTTGAATCAAATGTTTTAAGTGTAATTGAAAACATATTTTTGTAAGCAAATAGAGCCAATAAACTAGAAAAGCTCTATGGAAACACCAGGCTCCACTTCTCTGGTTTTTAATAAACTGCAGTAGAGGACCTTAGGAACAGTGAGGCAATTGTGTCCCTACATGGAATCACACAGGAGGACAAATGCTCATCCACAAGCATGGTTCATCTCTCACAAGTGCTCTAGGTAGAAAGTCTAGCAGGGAAAGAAGAGGAAATATGTCAGGGCCCCAAGGCTTTGTATAACCTCCCTCCTGTCAGTGTGTGGACCTGATATGCCTTTATACAGGTGGTAAGATTAAGGGGGAGAACCTCATTGCCTTTGTGCCCCTATGACCCCAAGATCTAAAACCATGATTATCTTTAGTGGGAGTTGCAGCAACTCCCACTAAATCTGTGTGATACCATCATCTTTCTTCCTAATGTCAAACATTCTGCTTGGTCTTTCCAGCCCCTGAAACTGGAATCCTATACTGGTGCAGTGGGGCTGGCACTGGGAAGGATTCTGAATGATGAGATTGAATCCTTGGCACACATTGAATCATTCTGGCACGTTGGCTTTTCCTATAATTTCTCTAGCTATGAATTGGAGCAGATTTATTTACTCAATTTATAAAATGGCACGATTCATTAAAGTAAATCACTTGATGTAAAAGAACTAATTATAGAGCTTTTAGTAAAAATAAGTAAAAGCTTTTTACCCTAGCGCTGGGGGCAGAACCAATTTCTGAACTATAGGTTTTTGCTGTGTGTATGTGTTAAAGTTCCAGGGGACATGATTTGACCCAAATTTGTTTAATAGCTAAGCATGATGTAACAGGCTTTTACTTTATGAAGAACAGAATAGCTATGTAAAAAAATATCCTTTTCACTGTCTATGTCTATGTCAATTTCTTTCCTTTTTTTTTTTTTTTTTTTGCGGTACGTGGACCTCTCACTATTGTGGCCTCTCCCGTTGCGGAGCACAGGCTCCGGACACACAGGCTCAGCGGCCATGGCCCACGGGCCCAACCGCTCCGCGGCATGTGGGAACTTCCCGGACCGGGGCATGAACCTGTGTCCCCTGCATCGGCAGGCGGACTCTCAACCACTGTGCCACCAGGGAAGCCCGTCTATGTCAATTTTTAAAAATGGATCTCTTATGCAGTGCTGACAAGGGAATGGAGATAGGGAAATGATCATACACTATTGGTAAGAGTCTAAATTGCTACAACTTTTCAAAGTTGAACTAGTAAATCCACCCCAAGAATCTATCCTACAGATATACTCACATGTTTGTTTTAAGATATAAGAATGATGATGTTCATCAAAGGACAAAAATCAACAGAGTGACAAGGCAACCTTTGGAACGGGAGAGAGTATTTGCAAATCATATGGTTGATAAGGGGTTAATATCCAGAGAACTCCTACAACTCAACAACAAAAAGTAAACAACCCAATTTTAAAATGGGCATAGGATTGAATAGACATTTCTCCAAAGAAGATGCCCAAATAGCCAACAAATACATGACAAAGATGCTCAACGCCACGAATCATTAAGGAAATGCAAATCAAAACCACAGTGAGGGGCTTCCTTGGTGGCGCAGTGGTTGAGAGTCCGCCTGCCGATGCAGGGGACACGGGTTCGTGCCCCGGTCCGGGAAGATCCCACATGCCGCGGAGCGGCTGGTCCCGTGAGCCATGGCCGCTGAGCCTGCGCGTCCGGAGCCTGTGCTCCGCAACGGGAGAGGCCACAACAGTGACAGGCCCGCGTACCGCAGAAAAACCACAGTGAGATACCATCTCACACTCATTAACATGGCTAACTATTAAAACAAAAACAGAAAATAAGAAATATTGGTGAGGTTGTGGAGAAATTGGAACCCTGTGAACTGTTGGTGAGAATGAAAAATGGTGTCACTACTATGGAAAACAGTATGGCAGTTCCTCAAAAAATTAAAAATAGAATTACCATATGACCCAGAAAATTCCACCTCTGAGTATATACCCCGAATAATTGAAAGCACAGTCTCAAATATAAATGTTTACATTCATGTTTGCTACATAGCAGCACTTTATTCACAATAGCCAAAAGGTGAAAACAAGCCAAGTGTCCACTGATGGAAGGATGAATGGATAAATAAAATGTGGTATACATGTATAATGGAACATTATTCAGTCTTAAAAAGGAAGGAAATTCTGACACATGCTACAACATAGATGAAACTTGAAGACATTATGCTAAGTGAAACAAGTCAGTCACAAAAAGACAAATATTGTATGATTCCATTGATGTACCTAAATAGATACCTAAGTAGTCAAATTCATAGAGACAGAAAATAGAATGGTGGTTGCCAGGGGCTGAGGGGAGGACAGAATGGTGAGTTATTATTTAATGGGTATAGAATGAGAGTTTTGCAAGATGAAAAGAGTTCTGGAGATTGTCACAACAATATGAATGTACTTAACACTACTGACCTGTACAGTTAAAAGTGGTTAAGATGGTAAATTTTATGTTATGTGTATTTTATCACAATTTTTTTAAAAAAGAATAATGGTGTTACAGTAATCATGAAAAACAGAAAACATGCAAATCCTTCAAATGGAAAACAGCTATTGAATAGAATTCCATGCAACCACTGAAAAATGTTGTATATATAAAGTTATTAACTTGGAAAGATGTCCAGGATCTATGTTTTGAGTCAAAAAGCAATTTTCAGAGCAACATGCTTATATTGACTGTATTAGTTTGCTAGAGTTGCCATAACAAAGTACTACAAACTAAATGACTTAGAACTGTAGAAATGTATTGTCTCACAGTTCTGGAGGCCAGAAGGCTAAGACCAAGATGTCAGAAAAGTTAGTTCCTTCAGAGGACTGTGAGGAAGAATATGTTTCATGCCTCTCTACTAGTTTCTGATGGTTTACTGGCAATTTTTAGTGTTCCTTGTCTTTTAGACAATGCGTTACCTGAATCTCTCCCTTCATCTTCACATAGTATTCTCCCTGTGTGCAGGTTTATCTCTATGTCCAAATTTCCCTTTTTCATAAGGACACCAGTCATATTGGATTAGGGGCCCACCCTACTCCTGTATGACCTCACCTTAACTAATTACATCTGCAGCAAACTTATTTCTAAATACGGTCACATTCTAAGGTATTGGGGGTTAGCAGTTCAATATATGAATTTTGGGGGGACACAATTCAACCCATAACAGGGACCTTGTTTTTTTCTTACTAGAAAAGCTATACACATTACATATGCATATATGTGTATAAGTGGGTAGATGCATATATGAATATATAAAGGACTGAATGGTGCACATCAAACTGCTAACTGAAGTTACCCTCTAGAAAATGGTGGGGAGTGAGGAGGGTGGGTGGGCAGTATTTATACTTTTAATCTCCACACTTTTGAACTGATTGAAAAATGTTCAACAGGCGTGTGTAACTGTTGCAAATTTAAGCAAGCAAATTATAAGTTTTTAAGGCACCTTATAGGTGTTCATCAAGGTATATAGTTAGGTTGCCTTGAAGAGAAGTGGGAACTACAACAATTAGGTAATCCAAACTTGTTGGAATACTTTTCAGCTATCAAAATGCGAAACAGTAATATTTCATATGTTCCCCCCAAAAAGGGCTTATGAGTCAGCGGCAGAGTGGAAATAGCACTGTACTTGGAGTCCAGAGAGCCAGAAGGAGCTCCATTTCCGCCACTAGCTGGCTATGTGACCTTAGGTTCTTAACTGCATTGGCATTTGCACTTTCATCTTTAAGTGTTTCTGTAAATTCCAGATATGCAGTCCCTTGGTCTATGTTTATTCCTATCTGGCTTATACATGCATGTTTTATGTCACAACAAAATTTGACCGAGCCTAAAAATAGCCAACCATCACTTCTCCCAGACAAAGATCTGAACACAGAGGCCATTGATTTGAACTGTGTGCTTGAGGACAGCATGTAGATGATCTGTTATATAATCAGGTGGCCTGATTCTTCCACTCTGCCTCTGCAAAATGTCTATGCCACCCTTTGCTATTACTGTGGGAAGGACAGCTTCCACTGCAGACCCATATAACAGAGTTGAACCCCACAAACCTACGTCAGTCTTTCAGAGCTTTTCTTCATTCCTCCGTTCAATCAGGAAATAATTATTAAGTACCCACTGTGAGTCAGGACAATAGCAGGCCCTGGGGATTCATTGATCAGCAGAATAAACAAGGTCCCTATTCAGCTGAATGAGGTCAAGAAAACACGTAATTACAAGACAATGTGGAATGTGTTTTGGTAAAGGAATTGCAGTGTGCTCAAGGGATTCCAGTTCTCTGAGTTAGGGGCCCCTAACTCAGACAAAGTTTTCGAAAGACTTCTTTCCACAGAATTGCGTCAACTCAGCTTTGAAATCATAAGTTAGGTAATTTTGCCCACTACTGGCTTTCCAAGAATTCTGTCTTTCATTTGGGTCTGTGGTTGCTGGGGAGAGGCAAGGCCCAGGAAGGGAGTAACCAAGCCCCTGTTGTTCAGCTGCCCAGTGAAGAGAAACAATGGCATCTCTGACTGGGAGGCATTCTTCCAACTTCCCGGATGGTGCCATGTTTTCACTCAACGTAGGAGAATCCACTCTGCCAAGTTCAGGTGTAAAAGGGGTCAGATATTTGATCACAAGGCCTGAGCATAATGAGAAATACTTATTCCTTCCTCATCAGAGTCAACATCCATCACAGCCCACTCCTCAGTTTTACGAACCAGTACATCAAACACAGTTTCTCTTTGAAAGTCTATATGACATTCTGAAAGTCTTTGGAGGGCGCGTTTGCTAGTTTCCTCAGGCACAGCTCATGACAAGGTGATATGGCTCTGGTGTCTCTAAGTCCCCTCAGAATTCTTGTTTCCTGTCCCCATAAGGCTTCTCTACATTGACCTGCAGAGCTCAAGCAAATATACAGTTGTGTTTTGTAACATTTTTTAAAAGGAATTCTGATCAAAGTGGTAGTGGTAATATTTTGTTTTGTCTTGTCACTGCAATAAGCTCTACAAATTTACTAAATCCCGATGTAAGCTGATGTCTGACTCTTTGACATCTTATTTTCCAGAAATGCCCACTGTCATTTTTTTTCCATGGCAAATCTACACTAGAGGAAACAAGCTTGATAAAAAAGGGATGGAGATGATGAGGTTTTTTTCCCCACAGACAAGGATATACCTGTATCCCTTATCGAAGCCAGGTTTCTTTGGAATTTTTAAAAATACGGACAATTTTTAAAAATTTCCTCTTGCATCTAAGAAAAAACAATTGGTTAAGTTTTTTCCTAATCCTGCCTCAATTCTATAAATTCCTGTACCACAATTTTCTGCATACAATGGACATTTCATCACAGTTCCTTGATTTGGAGGCTCCAAAATCAAAAGGCCTACCTCCAATTACCAAATATTCACTGCATATAGCAGCAACCTCAGACCTCAGTCTATCCATGGGATCTATGTAGGATTCTATCACACTGAATGAATAAGTACATCCTCCCACCATAGAAAGGATGTGGTTATGTAGAATCCAATGTGCCACTATACTATTGCCTGTTTTTTATTCATTATTTGTTTTACCCCACTTGAATGTAAGCTCCAAAGAGCAGGGTCCTTATTTTGTTCCCTACCTGGTGTCTCCCCAAGGCCTGGAGCAGTGCCAGGTACAACATAGGCCCTCAACTACTATTATTGAATGAATGACTATAACAAGGTTATTTTTCTCCAATGGCAGCTCTCAGACTGGCTCTTCTGAATCATCTTTATCCTTTGATGACATCTTGGCTAGATTCTGTAACTTTCTGGTCACTTTCAGCAATGAAAGGCTCAATCCAGTTTAAAACTTCAACCTCAAATCCAGTGCAAATCTTTCTTTCTCTGTCTCTGCTCTTCCACTCTTCTTCCCAGCTATGGATGCTGGCATGGCCCAGCTCTCCTTTTAACACCCTTTTCTCACTCCCCTTTATGGAGGCCTAGCTTTTGAAGTGTTTGGGGTAGGAGGAGGGAGAAGAAATGGACCAGCTTTTTTTAACTTAACCTCCTATAGTTGAAGTACTTTTTCTATTGATTAAAGCATCTTTGCTGGGTAACAGGTACCTTCTATGAAGTCCACCTGAATCCCAAGAAACTAACACATCCTCACCACCAAAAATGGAAATGGGAGCCGTTCCATGTCCTTTCGTCCTCCTTGGTATTCCCATCTCTCAGATTAGAAATCCAGGGTGCCAGGCTTCCCTTCTTGCAGGGATTCTCAACTTATTATAAGAGAGGTTCGTGAAGACCCCCACCTTTCTGGACCCAGCCTCTCACTTGGCTTTGAGGAGTGGAAAGCACCCACCATCTCCCTCCCTCCCCCAGGAAGAGCTTCTCACCATGAACACACTCTCTCTCACAGGCTGATGTTCTCAGTTCCCAACCCTTCCCATCTTCTTATACTTTCTCAGATAGAGTGGGGTGGGTGTGGGGGGAGGAATAAGGAATGTTAAGTATGGTTGCCTTGGGGCTGGCACTTTGGGGGTCTCTCGCAGTAAAGCCACATTGAGGTGTGAGGAGAAACTGGTGAGTCTTTTAAGATTTACCACCTTTTTGTTTCCCACTGGGACCCTACGTATCGACTTCAATGCAACAGGAAAAGTCCTATCAACATCCTGTTATTTCTGCTACAAAAATGACTGTCTATCTTTTAAATTTACACCTCTCTCCAGGCCTGGTATATGCCTTGTTCTGTAGCAGTTACGGAGACATTCAATAGATATTTATAAAATTCTTAATACAGGATGAGGTACTTGAGATGTTGACCAGAAATTCTAAACTTCAACCTGAAAGCTGCTGAAAATACCTTATGGGAATCAATGTTACAAATCCTGTTGAAACCACAGAGACTTCAGACTCATGCAGGAATTTCTAAACCCCGCTCCAAACGTTTACAGGATTCAGGGCTGGGGTTCCCCAAATGCTCCAATCATCAGAAAATCTCCCATATGAAGCAAGAACAGGGACAATATTTTTTTAATTAAGTACATGCTTAGGGAGAAATTAAAAACAGAAACATCTGATAATGAGGCAGTCTTTTATCTCTGTTTGCTGCAAGCATCTTGGGCTTCAAAATGTCTCACTGGCTACTGAAACCTAATGTCACCAGAGTCCCAAAACAGATATATTTTGCCACAAATCGCAGATGCTTAGGAATCCTCCTCCTTGAGATTCGATTCATATTGTGTGCCTTGACACTGAGTTTTCTCTCTGCCACAACTCAGAAAAAGTTGGTGGTCTATATGGTTTTGCTTTCACATTCACAGTTTCACCAGCTTTCTTGGATCCTCAATTATCACATTAATTGCATCCCTCTGTAATATATGCATTCAGGGAACAAAAGTTCAGATCAATGTGGAAAGTTATTGGGAAGGGTAGATTAATCTAATTTTGTTGGTTTCAACTTTCCATTGAAACTTGTTTCCCGTCATTATATAAACCAGTTTCCCTCTCTGTACTTTCCTTGCTCTCTCAGTAATAAGGGACATCTACTTTTCTCAAACAAATACTATGGCAATTTAATTGAAGAATAGATGTAAAACAAAACTTGCAGTTTATGGAAGAAATCTCCTTTCTTCCAGCAAAAGTTCTGTAATTAACCATACATCCTTTGGGAGATCTTAACCTCTAATCTTCATTTTCCTCATCTGTCAGTTTAAGGCCAGGCACATGTATTGTCCATTTATTGTCTATTCTGTACCATTTATTGTCTATTATCTGTCTGTTCTATGGAAAGCATTTATCATGTTACTATTTTATTTTGTATTCAAAATAACTCTATATAAAAGGAATTATAATCTGCATTTTGTAGATGAAGAAACAAATTTAGAAGGTTAAGTAATCTGCATAACATGTGGCTTGGCCAGTCGAAGATAGAACCTGAATCCAAACCCTCATTTCTTTAGTTCTAAAGCCCTAATTCTAATTGCTGTAACATGCTATCACCTAAATGAGCTCTGAGAGCCCTAAACTATTCCTTCAGGTTCTATGTTCTGAGCCATGGAACTATTTCATGTCATTGCAAGAGGCATTATTGGTAAATTATTATTCCTGGCTTTATATAGAATAAAAAATAGTATACCTCAATATTTTGTAACTATTTTTGTATTGTGAATGGTGGAGAAAAAAGAACTATCAGGTAGCTTCATCTTCTTTTTCTTCCAAAAATATTCTACCTAAACAAATGTTTTTTTCTTTTTTTAAAGACTCCCTCAAATAGAGATGATACAGCCTTCCTTAGAAGACCACCTATTGCTTAATATTGGGAAAAAGAGTTTTTCTCTGTCTGGTGTGGCTCCCTTCAATTCTAATTTATTGTCCGTACATCAGAGTGAATTTGATCATTGTTTCTTATCCCTTTCTTCTTGTGGGAAATAATAGGACAGGATGTGCTTAAGGGGAGATATAAAAATATTGTATTGAGACACCACAAGGAATGTTAATTCCTTCTTGCAGTCAGTGTTTTAAGGGGTGTCTGTACAGAGTAAAAATAGATGGACAGATGAAGAGTGCAAGTCTCACGTAAAAGGAAAGTATTCATCTTCTATTCTTCTTTTAAATAAAAAAATTTCAATATCATCCGTGCCTAGGTTTTCTGGACTTGGAGAAATAACACTTAAGGAAGAGGGTGGAGAGGAAGGAAAGGTAGGTCCAATTGAGAGTTAACTGATTTCATCAAGAATTATCTAATGTGCTTAATAAGAATTATCTTCTCCATATGTGCTGGCCTAGAAAATGAAAAACGTCTTGTCCATCAGTCTTTGAGGAATTGAATCATCATTTTCCTATCAGCTAAACACTCAGTGTAAGAAAGAAACATTTGAGAAGATAATACAGCAAATTTAAAAAAAGATAGAAATGAATGAGAATTTGTAGACCTTTTTTTCACTTTGGCAAAGCTATTATAGATAGTATTTTTTCGAGCATCTGGCTAAAACAAAACAAAGGTTTCCTGTCAGCATGGAAAAAGCAATTCCTGTCTAAAATTGTGTTATCTGTTTTTTAGTCCACTTAATTAAGAAAGCTGCTAAATGTCATGCTACATGTCATCAAATGCCCTTTATAAAACTGATTTCAATTTTTCATGGGTTCATCCAGTTTTTGTGTTCTCACTATTTAATCCTTTAGGGTTTTTTTAAATGAGAGTCTTCATTTCTAAAAGTCAAAGATACACTATTCTTGCTATAATTACTTTTTGCACATCACAGTTAAAAATATACCAGAATATAAAAATCCATTGAAGATCAAGTCATCTACTAAAATATAATATGGTCTCACACACATCATTGACACTTACTTTTGAAGAGAAAAACTGAGATATGGAAACTGCTTGAGTTGAATTGAGCTATATTAAGTCTGACCCTCTAATTTTTCACATAGAAAACCTGAGTCTCGAACTTGAATGAAATGTAGATCGCAAAGTTAGTAGTGGAAAGCTGACATGAGCCTGCTTCACTACTACGCTGTTCAAAAAATATTTAACTAGTTATTCTGTGCCAGGTGTAGTGTTAGGTTTTGATGATTCAAAAGTGAAAAAGACAGGGTGTTCAGTCTGAAGAGTCTTATAATCCAATGGGAGAGTAAAGTAAATAAATTGATAAGTAAATTTTTGTGTAAAAAGTAACTTACACACTTAGTAGCTTAACAAATTTACATTTATTATCTCACAAATTCAGTGGGTCAGAAATTGAGTATTTTAGCTGGATCCTCTGCTTCAGGGTCTCTTACAAAGTTTCAATCAAGGCATCAGTCAGAGCTGAGGTCTTATCTGAAAGCTCAACTGGAGAAGGATATATTTTCAAGCCCATGTGGTTGTTGGCAGGATTTAGTTCCTTGTGGTCTGTCAGACTGAGGTCCTCAGTGTCTTGCTGGCTTTTGTCTGAAGGCCATCCTCAATACCTTGCCACATGGACCTCCCCAACATGGTTGCTTCTTTTATCAAGGTGTGTAAGTCAAAAAGGCAACAGTGAGAATCTGCTAACAGGATGGAGGCAGGGATAATTGGGGGCCATCTTAAAGTTTATCCACCACAGAATTTTATAGTAAAACATGACAAATGTTGTGAAAGAGAAAGGCACAGGGGTAGTGGGAGCACAGGAGATAGGATCTAAACCAGACTAAGGAGGCTGGGCTATCATTTGAGTTGAATTTTAAAGGATGAGGAGTCATCAGATCAATGAAGAAGGAAAGATGGTCATTCCAGGCAGAAGTAGGGCCTATAAATACGTAGAGGCATTAAAAAGTACATTTTTCATGTCTTTGTAGGTAAGTTGGAATGGCACAATATTAAATAATTAGGAAGGATGCTTTTTGCTTAGGATCAGCAAATTTTAGAGTTGAAGACTCCAGATGGAACAACTAAGGCTCAGACATATTAAGCCTAGCACATGGTAGATATTTAATAAATGTTGAACAAATTAATGAAATGTCTTTGTAGCACTAGAAATGAGCTTCCACTCTCATACCCCAAACAGTAACCACATAAGTCAGCCTCCATATCTTTAAGAAAAATAGGAAAGATAAAATTAGAAGTGCTGGGAGATAGATAGAAGAAAAGTATGTTTTATAGTAAAAAGAATTCTAGAGACAGCCAGAACCTACTGGAAAAGAAACAGAAAGTTAGATTTGAATTCTAATTCCTATTCATAGAAGTGAAAATAAAAGGGGAATTGCTATGGTGTGATACCAGCCAGCTCTTTGGGGAAAGAAACAAACAAACAAAAAAGCTTTACAGACATATAGGTAATAATGAAATTTTTGCAACTAATTCTTTCACTTCATTCCAAAGGAAAAAAAAGTTTTCCAGAGTCTTTTTCTTGAACTTACCAAACTGCTATACAATTTCTGACTCAAACACAATACACCACCTCTAGGATCCAAAAAAGAGATGGCTTATATTTCACATATTTATATCAGGCTTAGCATTTTTTTCCTCAGTCTGAAATATACACATGTTTTATATTTCAGCTGAAGAGCTTATTTTCCAAATGAGGTTAAAAAAAAGCCAAGGTACTATCACTCTGACATTAGCAGTAGTTACCTAAAAATATATATATATTTTTAAGTCATAACCATTTTAGGAAGTTTTTGAACCAAAGAGGAATTTGAGTGATAATCGTCATATATCTTGTTGCATGTCAGGTATGATTGCCTGAAATGCGGTGAATGGAACGACACATTTATGATTCTTTCATTCATATAAAGTTAGCCTAATGTTAGTCAAATTCAGTCATCCTGTTGTCCCATGCTTATGGGTAAACCCACTTGGAACCAGCTTTTGGAGAGAAAGCAGGGGACTGTTAAATCTATCAGTGAAGAAGATACCCTCTTTTCAATGCCTCTGGAGATGCTGGATTGTTTGCCTTCTTTACTTCTCAGTGTGGCACACCCAGTCTCTCCTGTTGTGTGTGTGTGTGTGTGTGTGTGTGTCTGTCTGTCTGTCTGTGTCTGTGTGTCTGAGTCTGTGTGACTGGTGGGGAGGGAGTGTTTAAAACGTGTAATTCCTTTTTATCAATTCTCTACAAATCTGCAAACAAAATCCTTGAGGAAAAACATTTTAAAGAGTATGGAGCATGTATTAATATATTTAAAATAGATAACCAACAAGGACCTACTGCATAGCACAGGGAACTCTGCTCAATATTGTATAATAACCTAAATGGGAAAAGAATTTGGAAAAGAATAGATACATGTATATGTATAACTGAATCACTTTGCTGAACACCTGAAACTAACAGAACATTGTTAATCAACTATACTCCAATATAAAATAAAAAACTAAAAAAAAGAAAAACGAAAAAATAAAAAAGAATATGGAGCATGAATCAGGGGGAAGGAAGATGATTTAAAAGGAATAGGAGTAAAATTATTTTTTAAATATGAAAAAGTAAAGGTAATAATTAAGATGTATGTGATATCAAAACCTTCTTTGAGAGTATTATAGAAAAGACAATTCTTCAGATGCTTTACAGCTCAGAAACATTTTTTAATTTCTTTGATGAGAGGATGTTTTAAAGTAGAAAAGTTAAAACTCTTGATTATGTACACCAAGTTTTAAGAGGAGTAAGTACTCAATTATCTAGACCATCTCTCCCAAATCTGCTACAAAAGTAAAAAACAGGACTTTGGGAACTTTGGCTATTCATTTGATTGTCTTCTCTATAGAACATCCTAATTAAATTATATGGAGTTATCCACTTTAGAGCCTGAGATCTTTTAAAGAGAAAAGACACAAGTAATCTGGAACTATTGATACCTGAAGGGCTCCACAGAGGCAGTCAGCAAATTAATCCATAGGGAGCCTCCACAGCTCAGAGCAGGAAAAATTAATTAAACTTCCACATTTCCAGAAGAGCTATTGAAAAGAGAGGTAGAAAACCTATTCTCTATTTCAATATCTAAATTCTTTTTTTCTAATTGAAGCATAGTTGATTTACAATGTTATGTTCATTGCAGGTGTACAGCAAAGTGACTAAGTTATACATATATATACATATTCTTTTTTCGTATTCTTTTCCATTATGGCTTATTACAGCATATTGAATGTAGTTCCCTGTGCTATACAGTAGGACCTTTTTGTTCATCTATTTTATATATAGTAGTTTGTATCTGCTAACCCCAAACTCTTAATTTATCCCTCCCCCACCCCTTTTCCCCTTTGGTAACCATAAATATTTTTTCTATGTCTGTGAGTCTGTTTCTGTTTCATAAATAAGTTCATTTGTGTCATAGTTTAGATTACACACATAAGTATTATCATATGGTATTTGTCTTTCTCTTTCTGACTTACTTCACTTCATATGATAATCTCTAGGTCCATCCATGTTACTGCAAATGGCGTTATTTCATTCTTTCTTATGGCTGAATAGTATTCCATTGTATATACGTCCCACATCTTCTTTATCCATTCATCTGTCAATGGACATTTAGGTTGCTTCGACATCTTGGCTATTGTAAATAGAGCTGCGATGAACATAGGGGTGCATGTATCTTTTCAAATTGGAGTTTTCTCTTAGTATATGCCCAGGAGTGGGATTGCTGGATCATATGGCAAGTGTATTTTTAGTTTTTTAAGGAACCTCCATACTGTTCTTCATAGTGGCTATACCAATTTACATTCCCACAAACAGTGTAGAAGGGTTCCCTTTTCTCCACACCCTCTCCAGCATATGTTATTTGTAGACTTTTTAATGATGGCCATTCTGACCAGTGTGAGGTGGTACCTCATTATAGTTTTGATTTTCATTTTTCTAATAATTAGCTTCAATATCTAAATTTCTTATATGTAGGTGACATTGCTTCTTCTTTTATATAAAAAATAACTATTACTTTGATTTATATGGAAGATTTTTGTACTTCCATTAGATGTATATTGGAACTACTCTTTCCTGTCTTCCATGTTTCCTTAACTTCTCTGATATTTTCCATCTCCTTATCTCTCTGGTCTTCATTCTGAGTGCTTTCCTTATGCCTTCAATTTATCTAGGTTTTTGTTTAACCCATCTCTTGGGTTAGACTCTAGTTGTGTTTCTGCACTACTTGGGTTATTCAAACTCAGGTCCCACAAGAAGCCTGGATTTGGACTTCCAATTTCCACCATGGCCAGGGAAGATGATCTGTTTCCAAGCCATATCCCCATGCTATATCCTAAGCCTGCCTCTGGACTTCTACCTCCTTGTATGAATTAGACAGGCTATTCCCAAATATATTTCCCCATTGTACAAAGTCCTTTAGACATTAGCTTCTAAAGCATATATCCATGCTAATATCCTTGGCCCGCATGGCATCAACCACCACTCATTACAATGATTTAAGTTCCCTCTATTTCTTGCTACTTAAAAGATTTCCCTTTCTGGCTTTTGAACTTAGCTTTGTAGCTAATAGTTTTTAATTTAT
Organism: Pseudorca crassidens; assembly: GCF_039906515.1. Lineage (NCBI taxonomy): Eukaryota > Metazoa > Chordata > Mammalia > Artiodactyla > Delphinidae > Pseudorca > Pseudorca crassidens. Next base: position 102,488,862 of record NC_090300.1, on the reverse strand, counting down.
ATTATAGCTGGCATTACTACATAGTTCGAGTTAGAAGATATGCTTCCTACATTTGCTTAGTCAGCCAACCTTTCCAGAAATCAATTTTGATGCTGCAATAAATAAATCGGTGGATTTTTGTAGCTAGATATCTTATTAAGGTAGTGCTTTACAAGTAAGAAACAGATTCACTTCTTTGAATTAACAAACTTTCACTTCTGTTGACGCTTCCATTTCTGGTGGACTTTTTTTTCTTTTAACATTTAAGAAATGCTTTGTAGTGAAAAATAGTACAAGGTCATAAGTCCATCAAAATTACTACATGTGGTTATCGAATGGGCAACACATAGTTTAGTATCACATAATTTGGCACCAAAAGTTGAGGGAGAAGGGCTTGGTGGACCTCCTTGATTAAAGAGTAAAATTCCTTGAATTTTCTAGTGAAAAAAAGGCTGAGTGAATTTTCAGATTCGGCTATTAGAGACATCCTCGTTGCCTTCAAAATCTATTATGAGACTACCACCACCCATGAATTTGCCTAAATCATTTTATATTTCTTTATAACAGTTTTAAAAACAATTTTTTGCCTTTGGTACAAATAACTTGAGTTTATTATTCATTAAATTAAACAGTTTCTCTATTATTTGTCCTTAACATTTACATGAAAGTAAATTTTATACACCACTTGAGGAGAAAAAAATTCTTTTGTTTTTCATTATAATTTTATTTTCCTGCCTTTGTTTCACTCCTATTCTGATTCTGAGGCAACTGTTGATCTTCAGGTATTTCTTTTAAAATCTATCTTATGTTCAATTTTAAAGAAGTAGCAGAGCATAGGTGTTGAGATTCCCAGTCAGATTGCTTGAGTTTGAATCCAGTCTCCACCACTTACTACTAAGTGTGCAACTGTGGGTAAGCTTTTTAACCTCTGTGTACCTCACCTTCCACGTCTGGACAATAGGGATGATGATGATGATGATGATGATGATGGTGGTGGTGATGATGATGATGATAGTGCCTACCACATAGGGTGTTATAAAGACTAAATGAATTAATATAGAGAGAGCATTTAGAACAGCCCTCAATGTACATTAATTATTATTGTTATATTTCAAATTTCCATGTGGCTTTTTGCACAGGCACCTCTAAGAGAATGTTTCTAACCATAACCTAGCCTAATGATTTCATAGTTTTATGGAAAAGTCTCAAGGTACAATATCTTGAAGCATATTTAAAAAAATCTATCCTTAATGCTATCTCTTTTCAGGATCACTTGCTTTTTTTCATGAATGGATGCCTTAAAGGTAATGAACCCACATAACCCTTCCTTTTTTCTATCAAAACCCTTTGTTGAGACTGTTGACAGGAAATCCCTTGGGAATGGAGGGAGTTGAGGCAAAAGAAGAACACTTCAGTTTAGTGGCCAGAGGGGGCCCTCACACTCCCCTGCTGGTGCTTTGAGCCAAGATAAACAGGCTTGGCAAGGGGTGCCTTACTCACTCCATCCTGTCAACTTGGAGGTGAAGGTTTTCAACTGTGGTATTGCTACTCCACCCAACTTCTGTTCCATTTTTAATATACCTTTGTGATAAAATGTACTGTATCCATTAAAAAAGTCTTGAAGGTGTGGCTGACAAGAAGGAAAGCAATATCCTGCCAATGCCTCAGACTTGAAAGGCCCTCCAGCCCTAGCTCATGGACCACCCTCTCTATTCTGGCTTGTACAGCACAGGCTCCACATTTTGTTCAGTAAAAGCAACAACATCCACATACCTCACCACCTGGGAAAATGCCATAAATTGTCCCTAGTCATGTGTGCCCTGGCAAACACCCAGGTAAATGACTGAGCTCACACTGGCCAGTCACAGAAAGAATATTAGTGTACCTTGCTTCCCTCAACAAATGTGTTGCTGAAACTGCATGAAAATCAAGTGTTTGCAAGTTAAATCACTTCTTGAATTCACCAGGAATTTGCTACTTAATAAATGCTCAGCGGGTTACTTACTGAATAATAAAAGTCCTTTGTAAAGTAATAATTACCCTTTAGTTTATCTGTTTTCACATTTCAAATTTTGGAATCTGGTTTTCCTTAAAGCAAGACACATCTGTAGCATTAGTTTCTCTACTATAGGTGTCACTTAATCTTTGAGGGCTCAGTTCTTTTTTAGGGGAATGTTAGGACACCAGACTCAATGACCTCTACAGTCTCTCCCAGCCCGAAATTCACTTTCCTACAAAGGCAGTCTAGGAATAATTATAGAAATGTCTTTTTGTTTGGTTATTCTTTCTGCTTTTATCATTCCATTCACAGTCTAAGGAAAGTGTGCTCCCAACATCAGTTTCTGAACAGTTCCTTCTGATGCTTCACAATGGCATAGAGAGCTATAGGCATGGTCAACTGACATTTTGAAGTTCCTCAGAGATCTCTTTCCATTGCTACCTTTCCTGCTTTAGTTTTGGCCCAGAGAAAAATTATCAAAGATCAGAACTGCTTCCATCAGCTTCATAGGCTAAGACCTTCTTTCTGGATGTTGCCTGGAGCATAAGGCACTACATACAATATCTCATTATTTGCTATAAGCATCAATGATACACAAAGGGAAAATCATGTTAACTCCACTTCATATCTTGTAAAAGAGTACCACAAGATACTTAGGTTACTCACCCAAGTCACCCAGTCAGTAACTAATGAAGCTAAACATGATGAATTTTGTGACAGAATTACTAGCCTATGCTACTTGAAGTTGAAATTACTGACACCAGAAATATTTTAGTAAAAACTTCCCTTATCATCCCCACTGAACATCACACTTTTCATTTAGGGAATCTATGCATTTACCAACACATCCTTGGAATAATCTCAAGAACAAAAGGCAACTGAAAGGTGATATTTATGAGCTATTGGCAGTATGCCTCAGGTTATACAAGCCACAAGTCTCCAAAAAACAAGTATAACTAGCATTTGATTCCCCCTGTGGCTGAAGAAGTACTTTCATATTAAATGTAAACATTTGATGTCACAGAGATAAAAAAGAGTGTGCTATTCATGTCAGTATTATTTCACCTCATTTAGTTGTGTAAATTTTTGTGATAATAGGAAATGGCTTGGCAAACTTCAAGAACTGATCATTGTATTTGGCATTATTACTGGTTGTAGAAATAGCATTGTAAACTATCAGCTAACAATTAAAAGATTATTAAAAGATATTATGAAACACTTTATGCCAGTAAATATGACTATTTATATGAAATTATTACCAGACTGACACCAAAAAAATAGAAGACCTGAATTGTCTGATATTATGAAAGAAATTAAAACTATTTTTATAAACCTTCCCACAAAGAAAACTCTACTTTCCAGATAGTTTTGCCAGTGAATTATCCCAGAATTTAAAGAATAAATAACATAAATCTAAAACAAATACTTCCAGACAGTAGAAAAAAGGGACAAGAGACACTTTTCTATTATTTAACAGCCCAGCAGAACAAGGACATTACAAGAAAGAAAAATAGCAGACACATAGATGCAAAAATCATAAACAACCTTAGCATGACCAAATGGACTTTTTTCAGGAATGCAAGGATGGTTTATGATTCAAAAATCAATCCATGAATTCACCACATTTACAGAAAAAAAGAGAAAATCACATAATAAATGTAGTAGTTTCAAAAAGCATTTGATAAAATTCAACACCCATTGATAATGAAAGTACTTAGCAAACCAAGGGGACTTTTTAAATCTGATAGTGTACTTACAGAAGTCCTACAACAAACATTTTCCTTACTTGTGACTTTTGGAACAAGGCAAGGATGCCTACTATCACCATTTTTGTTCTAATTATACTGGAGGTCCCAGTCAATGCACAAGACAAGAAACAGAAATAAAAGGCATAAGGATAGGAAAGGGAAAATATATAATTTTTGTTATTCATTATTAGAATTAATAAATGCATATATCAAGTCTGTTGGATACAAGGTCCAATATCCAAAAAGCAATTAACTTCTATATGCAAACATTAAACAAATAGAAAATGAAACTTTTAAAAAGACATCATTTACAATAGCATTTAAAACATTAGCTTATCAGGTATGTGAAAAGGAATTTAGAGAATAGACCTCAAGAAATTACTGTTTTAAGAGTAATAATCTGATGGGACAAGTGCTAAAAAAATAGATCAAAAATCCATGTAAATATAACTAAATTGATAGTAATTTTCTAAAACCAATCCTCATATCTTTCTTCCTCTTTCTCTCTTTTGTTAGCCCCTACATTTCTTAAAAGCAGGATATCACAGCTATTTGAATATTCACCAGTGATTCCCTGATAACATCAGAAAATAAAAATGGACTTTAGGAAAATTTCCATTGAAACCACTGGTTTTAAATTGGTTTTATGTTTTAGAGGGAGAGTACCAAAAGGAAAAAAATTAACACATGATGGTCAAAGGTCTTTCTGGCTCTCTTAAAATCATGTAATCAGATAGCTTCCTCATGCATAACATCTTATATCACATGAAAATATACAAGGTGTCTAAAGAAGCAGTTTTGAATAGAGGATTTCTGAATACCATCTCAGGCAAGGTCTAGAGAACTCAATATTATGTGATTTTATGATAAATTTTCTAGACAGTATGGCCGACTACAAGTCTTCCTTTGTACTTTTCTGTACAGTTCCTCACTCAGAACAGATCTAGCTGTCTATGGGAAGGTTCTGCAGGACAAAGAGCTAAGATTTGGCCACTTACACACAGACCAAAAATGAATTACCCAGGGTATGCTAGCAGAGGGACTTGAACTTAAGGACAGGGGAAAATCTGCACAGGTTGCCAATGGTTTGTCAGAGTTGTAAGAAAAGAAATGGGAAATTAAAAAAAAAAATTCTTATTGGCATAATTTACATTGGACAACATGAGCACATTCCAGTCAACCTACTTCACAGACATGATCTCATTGGTCTCCCCAACATCCTTACAAGGAAATGAGGGGGACAAGTGTGACTCCACCCTTCAGGCCAAAAGCCCCATTGCTCACTCCCACTTGTGGGTAGGAGTGGGTGGAACACCTTTATACAGGGGAACAAATTATCACCTTCCTGGCTTCCCTGCAACATGTGGGTGAATAAGTTTGCCTTTCTCTCCTTGAGGCCATACAATTCCCAAAACAATTTGTCTGAAATGTTGGGGACTGAGTCACTGGCCAGTGATATTCTCAAACAACTGCTGGGTTGTTTCTCAACCATTGTTTTGTCATTATGACTTGGACTCGATACATCATGTAACATAAGTGCCTGTGATGAAATTTTTCTCATTGGCCTAGAGGAGACTTTTAAGAAAGGGAAGACAATGGTAAACATGGAAGAGGAGTCATTTTACACTTTTGCAATAGAAGGATATGTTACCAGCACTGCGCTCATCTAGAATATAAGATTTGAGAACAGGTAAAGTCAGAACATTGAGTATCCAGAAGTTCTCTCATATAGTAAACTAGATATCCAATGTTCTGGGTGTTTTTTGTTGTTGTTTTTGCAACTAGATTGCCTCTCAAGACTATTTTCACTCCTCCCTTTGTGTGCTTAAAAATAATGTCGCATGGGCTTCCCTGGTGGTGCAGTGGCTGAGAATGTGCCTGCCAATGCAGGGGACATGGGTTTGAGCCCTGGTCCGGGAAGACCCCACATGCCATGGAGCAAATAAGTCCGTGTGCCACAATTAATGAGCCTGCGCTCTAGAGCCCGCGAGCCACAACTACTGAAGCCTGTGTGCTGCAATTACTGAAGCCTGTGAGCCTAGAGCCCGTGCTCCGCAACAAGAGAAGCCACGGCAATGAGAAGCCCGCACACCACAACAAAGAGTAGCCCCCACTCGCCGCAACTAGAGAAAGACTGCGTGCAGCTACAAAGACCCAACGCAGCCAATAAATAAATAAATAAGTAAATAAAATAAATCTATATATTAAAAAAAAGTGGCAGAACTGTTCAAATTCTCCATCAAAACAGTTACTAGTAATTATAATTTTGAGGAGAGCTCATTGGGAAAGAGAACATTTTAATAATAAAAATCCACTGGAGAGTGTTTTTCACATTAGGAAACACAGGATAATTTATTCAAAAACCAGCTTCTTAGGACTCATTGGAGTGTCCTATACTTAAAGATATGTTTAGATTTTTCTTTCTCCCACTACAAATAAAGTGTTCCAAATACTGAGGGATGAAAAGCACAGGAAATCATTCTCCATATAAATGCTGACACACAAACTCACTCTAACCACATATGGATATCTCTTACGGATATAGAACTCAGCAGCTTCTAGCAGTCATCTGAGATGAGCACCATATGTGACATAATAATGCATTATTTCACTAAAGCTTTCAGAGCTTAAGAAAATAGCCTGAGGAATAAGACTGCTCCTTTCTGAGCCAAGGTTGCAATCTTCTAAGTCTAAAACGTGCTTAAAGACAGACATTAGGTAATTGTAAAAGCCAAGGGAGATCAGTTTAAGAATATGGAATAATATTACTACCAACTGCCCTTTTCTGTGTTCAATCCAGATAGAAGCTGGACACATAGGAAGTGACATTTGTATAATAACAAAGAAAAGGAGAATGAGAGAGAAACCTTCCCACCTATATTCTTTGTAGGATTTTATTACTATCTGCTCTTTATAACCCCAGAAAATGGGAAAATTATATTTGTTCAAAACATTACGGAAAGTCTTCCTCTGTCTTTCTATGACATAGATTCAGGTCATTATTAGGCAATTTCATTTCATATATCAATAGTAGCCTATTTGTTTATTGAAATCAACATAAAAAGCAGCTCTTGATATCAAATAAAGAGCCTTGAAGTCAGAATACTTCACTCCCACTAACTTGGTGTATGGTCATGAGACATGAGATAAATTATCTCAACAGGTCTTTCCAGAATTATTCTATTCTTTTTGCAAATTGGTTTATATTTGTAGAAAAGGTTCAATCTGTTTCTGGCATGGCAATGGCCAAGTCAGAATCTCTATTTGACACAGTCAGAAAAATAGGCCAACACATTACACATTTACAAGATGAATTACTGTGGATAAAATATACATAAACATGGATTGGGGTGTATTTTTAATATCCAGGGAAATTTTCATCCCTGAGTTATTTCATTAGCAACTGTTTCATCACATATCCCTGGCTGAGAGTTTCCAGTAACTCTAGGTCAGCAGTTGTAGACTCTATTTTCAAAGAAAAAATCTCTTATATTTTCCATCTGCAAAATTTTTACACCAATGGCCTTGTTCCTTAAGGGTCCAAAAAAGACTGAAATATTGGAGGAAAAAAAAAAGATTTATGTAGAAAAACTTTCTGACTGGGGGGTGTATTTAGTCTAGAAACAAAAACTCTAAAGTGTGGCTGGCTTAATAAAAGTCATCACGAATATGAAAGACCAGCTGCTCTGAATTTCCTCAGAGACTAGAACCCGAGGAAATGGCCTTCAATTACAGCAGAAAGTGGTGCTTTGGGTTAGACGCAAAGAAGAATTTCCTGGTTGGGTCTCTGAAACAAGTCACTAAGGGAGACTGTCACTGCCTCTCAAGGATATTTTGACACTTGAGACAGATACTAGCCCATGTGTATGAAGGGCTTCTATATTCAGGCTCCACATTAAGCACGTATGTTGGTTATCTCCTTTCATCAGTACGGCAGCTCTATGAGAGAAACGTTATTGTTGTTCTCATTTCATGGATGGGAAGACTACCGTTTGTTAAGTAGCTAGCAAGCAGAGGAGCTGGGATTTGAACCCAGAGAGTTGGACTCCAGAGCCAGCTCTTTTCACCATTAGGATTGATGCAATGGCTATGCAACAAGAAAGAGAAGCTATTGGATTTGACCTTCAAGTGTAGGGAGACCCTTAATACAAAGAAATATAATCTGATATTCTCCATCTCCATCCACTCTGAAATCATTGGAAAAGGTTTAAGTGGCTTAGAGTTGTGTAAAGGCCACAGAACATATAAGAACTTACCAGTTTTGTGATTTAAGGCATGTCACGTAACCTCTCTGATGCTGTTTCCTCTTTCACTTATTTAACACTATTCATTGAGCACCTATTACACCAGAAATTCAATGGTGAATAAAATCTTGAAAATGAGAAAAATACTAACTACCTCCCACTGGCCGTGGTTACCACTCAGTCAGCACCAGTTCCCCTCCCACTCTCCCTTCTACCAGGGACTCAGGCTACAGAGGAAGAACTTTCTGACGTTAAGTTTTGTGAAATATGCTTCTAAGTGCAGAAAGAAAGAATAGAGAATTGTTATCTTCTGAATGAAGGATGAGTTTTGCAGAAAAAGTTCAGAGAGAAAAAGCACCAGATTTTAAATTATTTGTTTTCTCCTTTGTACTTTCATAGAATTTTTCATACCTCTATTATAGTGCTTATCATATTTTAATTATTCTTTCACATGTCTTTCTCCCCAGTGAGACTCTGGATTCTAGAAGACAAAGTTTATCCTTTGCTCCTTTCCATATTTACCAAAACCATACCAAGCCCTGAGCCTAGCATATTGTAGGCACTCATAAAATATTTGTTAAATAAATAAATATTCCTGGTCAGAAAAAGGAGAATAAAATCATAGGAAAGAAAATATAAATTTAACCTTACTTCATATACTAAGATTGATAGACCATTCATTGAAAACGGAAATTCTTTTTTGCTTTATTTAGATGTGGGAAGAGCTATAACTAGGCACAATACATAAGCATCTTTGATGATTGTTTAATACCTCCAGAACTCCTTCTCAGCAGCTCTTAAGGGATAGGACAAATTCTGGTTTGTGAAAGGGAGTGTGGGTGGTCCTGCTGGGAAGCAGGTGGATAGGACCACATGATATCTTCCAGCCTGAGCTTCAGTGATTCAGTGATTCCAAACGAACCCTTAGGAATCCTTCCAATCATATGATTCCAGTTACCCTGACTGTGCCTCAAATAAACTCATATAAAAAGAAGAGTCCCAGGGCTTCCCTGGTGGCGCAGTGGTTGAGAATCTGCCTGCTAATGCAGGGGACACGGGTTCGAGCCCTGGTCTGGGAGGATCCCACATGACGTGGAGCAACTGGGCCCGTGAGCCACAACTACTGAGCCTGTGCGTCTGGAGCCTGTGCTCCGCAATAAGAGAGGCCGCGATAGTGAGAGGTCCGCGCACCGCGATGAAGCGTGGCCCCCGCTTGCCACAACTAGAGAAAGCCCTCACACAGAAACGAAGACCCAACACAGCATAAATAAATAAAAATAAATTAATAAACTCTTACCCCCAACATCTTCTAAAAAAAAATACAAAAGTCCAGCTATTGAACCCAGTATTGTCATGTTGTAAACATTCTGATTTTACATCAGTGGCTTCTCTCAGCCAAGCTAAAGTGCTGTGAATGTCGACTAGGAGAGTCCGTGACTTTGCCTCTATATGATCAGAAAAGTAGGCTGAAAAGTCAAACATTTCATGAAACCAGGTTTGGGGGCCAAGACCTGAAATGAGCTAAATTATTTAAGTGGATTCACTAAGTAACCTCTTCAGAACAGTCAGACAGGTTCAGGTTCTGGGACCCTACCACGATGTCATCAGGTCTGAAATCTCAGAGTGTCCTGCATTCACTCAGGCTTTCAGTATCAGGTGATGTAAGCCAAACATGCCATGGGGACCACACTTAGAGTATGAGTTTACAAGAAGTGCTGTCTTCTCAAGTTTAATCACTGTGCAGTGAGCACCTTCTGGGTGAATACGATTGCACTAGACATTTTATATACACTATCTATAATCCTAAAAACAATCCTGGAAGGCAAAGGTCATTATTCCCATTTTATATCTGTAGAAATAGGGCTTCAGAGAGGTTATACAAACTGCCCGGTACTGTCCAGCTACTAAGTTAGAGTCAGGATTCAGATTCAAATGCCTCTCTCTGCTTGCCTTCCTAAAGGAGTGGGGTGGCACACTGTTGATCATTTATAAGCATCTGAGCCCAAAAGCTGTGAAAAGATAGACCAGTCGACTTAAAGCATTATTGAATGGGGAGTTGTTTGTTTGGGTTTTTTTTGTTGTTGTTAATGAGAGTTTGTCATTTGGTTTAAAACAGTTGTACATCTTTTCCCTACTGAAATGGAGAGCTTTCAGATCTCATCAACCCATTTCCCTCTGCTATCTGTGAATTGTCAGTATTATTTTAATGATAGAAACATTTCCTAAGGTAGAGTAGGGTATTTTCTTTATAATATCTGAACTTGGCACCTTGTAGAATAAGCTTCTGCACAGGAATTGTGCTTCCATTACCTAATTGCAAAAAGTTGCCAAAATTTAAAAAGGTTCTGGGAAGGGGAGACAGTGTAAGAATTCAAGTGGACCTTAAGGTCTCACTCTTAAAAGAAATGGAAATATTTTTGGACTGTATTGTCATCCTATTTGTTGATGTAGCTACAAAAGGAAGGGAAGACCAAAAGGCAATAATTCGTTTTTCCAGTTTCTCCAGTAATACCTACAGTTGAATTGTGCTATTCATAAAGAAAATATTTTTGAGTATTTTGCAAATTTTACCATCTTTGAAAAAATGTTAATATACTAGTTTAATGTCTCACTCTAAGCAGTAAATACATTTATTCTTAATGTAATAAAAACTCTAAGGAAAAAATGATGTCAGTCAACTACACTGAAAGCTCAATCAGTAAGAAAACAAATGCAAATAATACAAAATACAGCATAAAAGGCTGACGGAAAGGGATGCACCTTAACACCGTCTTACTATCATCAAAAGTTGTAAGAAGAAAGAATAAGAATTTTTTATACCCGTGGTGTGTCCAAAATATGAATATCTTTCAAATGCCACACATTTCAATCTTTCATTTTGAATTGTATTTTATATGCATAACCATGAAATAATACTTAGTCATATTCTACTGAATAAGAAATTAGTACATTATTTCCATCTTTGCTAATTTTTCTTTCTCGCTTCCCCATGAACTTAAAAATCTGCAAAATAAAACTGTATCAGTATGAAGAAATGAGACCAACCCTTCCCTGTACCGTCTATACCATACCCTATGTCACTATACATTTTTCTCCCCTTTTCTCTATGTTGTAGAATTTTCAAGTCTTAAAAAATTCTCCAGTCTTGTTTTTCCATCTATAATTCTTCTGATGGCTTTCCACATAGAGTAAAAAATTTTATTTTCAATCCAATTATCTCTGGATACTAAAAGCCTATGGCCAGGTCATGTTGATTTTGCTTATTTAAGTCTGTAATATGGTAATAAATAAGTTCATAATAAGAGTGCTAATTCATCCATCAAGGCAATTTTCTGTGATTAAAAAAAATATGGATAGGGCTTCCCTGGTGACGCAGTGGTTGAGAGTCCGCCTGCCGATACAGGGGACACGGGTTTGTGCCCCAGTCCGGGAGGATCCCACATGTCGCGGAGCAGCTGGGCCTGTGAGCCATGGCCTCTGAGCCTGCGCGTCCGGAGCCTGTGCTCCGCAATGGGAGAGGGCACAACAGTGAGAGGCCCGCGTACCGCAAAAAAAAAAAAAAAAAAAAAAATATATATATATATATATATATATATGGATATAATAGGCTACCTTACACACGTGAGGTACTTAGCCGGGGACGTGGCAACCTTTTCAACCATACAAGCATTTATTTTGTATATAAATTTATTTATTTAATTAATTTATTTTCGGCTGCATTGGGTCTTCGTTGCTGCACGTGGGCTTTCTCTAGTTGTGGCGAGCGTGGGCTACTCTTTGTTGCAGTGCGTGTGCTTCTCATTGCAGTGGCTTCTCTTGTTGAGAAGCACAGACCTTAGACTTCAGTAGTTGTGGTGTGTGGGCTCAGTAGTTGTGGCTCATGGGCTCTAGAGCGCAGGCTCAGTAGTTGTGGCACACAGGCTTAGTTGCTCCGCGGCATGTGAGATCTTCCTGGACCAGGGCTCGAACCTGTGTCCCCTGCATTGGCAGGCGGATTCTTAACCACTGCACCACCAGGGAAGTCCCAAGCATTTTTATTTTTGTCTTTTTGTTTTCAATATTACAGAAAATAATTTTGCCTCTCATAAATATTTTAATATTATTGCTATTCTTTGTCAAACCCTGGAACAGAAATCTCCCAAAGGTAGTTACTTTTGAAAATTTCACAACCATGTAGCCCTAAATGGAGCCTAAAATTTCCCAAAAAAAGAAAAATAAATTAAAACAATAGTTTAAATGCATCCTCAAAACAATAGTAGAATCAAGGGTTATGTGTTTGACCAAAGACCTGCACTCAACTTTTAATAGAATTTACCACAATATTATGTAATATTAGTGGTGCACCTTATTCAATTTAGTACTAACCTTTTTACAATATGTGAAAATTAAGAAAAGAGAACAATGAAGTAGTTAATCATTCATTTCACTTCATGTTAGTTTATTCAATAGATTTCAGATGGACCTAGAGATGATAATATTAAGTGAAGTAAGACAGAGAAAGACAAATATCATATGATATCACTTATATGTGGAATCTAAAAAAATGATACAAATGAACTTATTTACAAAACAGAAATAGGCTCACAGACTTCGCAAACAAACTTATGGTTACCAAAAAGGAAAGGGGGGTAAGAGGGATAAGTTGAGAGCTTGGGGTTAACAGGTACATACTACTATACATAAAATAGATAACCAACAAGAACCTACCGTATAGCACAGGGAATTATATTCAATATCTTCTAATGACCCAGAAAAGAAAAGAATCTGAAGAATATATATCTGAATCACTTTGCTATACACCTAAAACTAACACAACTTTGTAAATCAACTATACTTCAATTTAAAAAAAGTAGATTTCAGAGAGTGTAAATGCATAAAAGTGTCCATGAAGCAAGAGCCAGGGGACCCTGGGGAGAGGGCTATAATACAGCCAGGAGCCAGAGAAATACCTTCCCTCCCCCAGACTAATAAGAATAGTGAAGTTTCAAGAGGAGGTCTCCCAAGGCCCACAGGCAGAAAAATAAAGTCTTAAAAGCAAGAGAACGTTGGGTGCCAGCTGACTGGGCCACATATAGGGCACTCCTGCTATATAAGTGCTCAGCATGATCACCACAGTGACCTCGGCCAAGCTCTATAACTGCCCATCTCTGAAAGTCCAGATGCCATGGAGCCACCTAGCAGCAGGCGGACCAGAAAATTTGAGTCCCACCTGCCTCTACTGCCTTTCTGACATTAAACAAATCACCAAAACTCCTTCAGTTCCCATTTCCTATGCTGCAAAATGTTGATAATAACAATGACTGTGCTAAGGATTGTAAGACAGCAGAGGTAAAAAGCACTTGGTGACCTATTAGGCACTCTGCAAATGTTAGTTATCCTTATCTGTTCATGTGTCTCTGTGTGCATGTGTGTACCATTAAATAATTCTAAAATTTTCACATTTCACAGATGGAGAGGGTAGATGAGGGAACTGCACTCAGCGTGATGAGGTTGGATGTGGGGAGCTGTGCCTGAGCAGGAGGTTGCAGCTGTGCACACAGGCGCACCAATGAATACACACACTAGGTGTTGACAGTTACAGGACTTCACATTGCACCCTGGATGATGCCACCTGATTGCTTACAAACATACTGGATATGGGCCAGAAAAAAACCCAATACCATTCTTATTCAGGGTTCAAACTGTAAAGCAATATTTTAGATAGGCTTCAGTGAGAAACATAATCTTATTATAACAACTAATTTAATATGGTTGTTGTAAAACTTAATAAAACCATTCTCATGAGAGCATAACAAATGTTTATAATTTTGGAGAGTTCATGAATAATTGTACAGTCACTATCATGATAGTTCCTCACACTCTGCGTCTTCCAAACCACTTGATGAATTATTTTACCCATAAATTGCCTGTGAAAGAAGGCAGCATAGAGAAAGTAGGCTTATTTAAGATTTTATCAACCAGCTGTTACACCACCAGCACTTCTTCACCAGTACGATCATCCACCCTCACGCAAATCCCCAGAGGGCCTCCCACACTCTTAGAGAAAACAAGTTCCAAATAGCTATAGGTTGAACTATATTTTGTGTTCTAATACAGTAAAAATCTGAAATCTGTTTACACTATATGTGGAAATACATATCCGTTCTCAAAGCACACCAAATGATAGTGTATTCGTTTCCTATTGCTGCTGTAACAAATCACCACAAATTTACTGGCATAAAACAACACAAGTTTAATATCTTACAGTTCTGGCAGTCAGAAGTCCAAAAAAGTCTTACAGGGCTAAAATCAAGGTGCCAGCAGGATTACATTCCTTCTGAAATTAGAGGGGAAAATCCATATCCTTGCCTTTTTTAGCTTCCAGAGGCAGCCTGCATTCCTTGGCTCACGGCCCCTCCTTCAATTTTCAATCATATCACTCCAACCTCTGCTTTTATCATTATATCTCCTATCTGACGCTGACTCTCCTGCCTCCCTTTTTATAGATAAAAACCCTTGCGATTAGATCGGGCCCACTCAGCCAATCCAAGATAATCTCCCCATCTCAAGATCCTTAACTTAAACACACCTGGAAAATTCTTTTTGTTATGTAAAATAATATATGCACAGGTTCTAGAGATTAAGACTTAGACATTTTGGGGGGTCTAGTATTCAGCACACCACAGATAGTTCACTGTTTTATCAATACTTTTTCTCTGGGAAAAAAAATGCATTGGGCACATTAAAAAAAAAAAAACGCATTTAAATATGCCCACTGAGGCTTTGTGATTGAGTTTTGCAGTCATTATGTCCAATTCTTCCTGCCTACGTCATTCTAACACAAGGTTTCTCACCCTCAGCCCTTCTAATATTCTGGGGCAGATATTTCTTTGTTGTGGGGAGCTGTCCTGAGCATTGTGGGAATTTTAGAAACATCCATGGCCTCTACCCACTAGATGCCAGTAGCACTGCCCCCATAGTTGTGACAACAAAGAGTGTGTCCACACATAGCCAAATGTCCCCTGGGTGGGAAAAAATTACCCTCAGTGGAGAACCACTCATCTAACAGAAAGCAGCCAAATTATGATAGTTGCCTCTTTACAGGCAGTAATTCATAGAAGGCAAAAGGTTTGGAGGTATAGACTGATGGCTAATTTTAAGGGGGCAAACGGGAGTCATGTATCTCAGCCTTGTAGGCTAAATTTACTGCTAAGTGTATTTGTCCAAAAGACACAAAACTCAGAGCTGTCTTATTCAATGGCAGTAACTCATCTATGTGATGAGTCCAGTGTGGGTTATGAGGCTTTCAGTGCTTTGGCTATCAGGCTGAGAGTGGTGCCTTAGTACTCAGTGTCTTACAAAAGCTGTGAGCTCTTCAGCAGTGGGACCCATATCTTATTATCTTTCTTTCCACAGAGCATAATCTCAGCCTACAACCTGCAACCTTTCCATTATACTATGATGGTTCTCAAAACACAGGGGTGATGGTGTTTCTGAAGGGATACAGGCCAGGCCCCAGAACTCACTTCTTGGCTAATCCCCCAGGCATTGATTCCCAAGCTTTACTCATTTGCATACCCCTTTCACGATTTCTTTTTATCATTAATTACTCAGTATTTAGCTTTAAATCAACTTGTGGTTTTCAAACATAAATACTACTTTAACAATAATATATGTGAAATCATGTTTTATAATGCTATAATGCTGTAATTTTTCTAAAATGCACTAAATTAAATACGTAACTATAGTTTCATGTTTATCCACATGCCATTTAAAAGTATCTCACCATTAAATACACACACAAGACTTTTAGAAACATTGTCCTGGAGGCAACCAACATCAGCAAAAGCCTCACATTTATTTCTAGATCTAAAGAGGTTTTTCCCATCTATTCAAGTTCCTCACAGGTGAGGAACCATCTCCAAAGTACAGCAAACCAAACTGCTCACAGATGCTGAAAGCTCTCACAATCGGAGGGAAAACTCAGGCTACTATTTACACAATCTTTCCCAAACATCTTCCTTTTCATTTTCCTTTAAAATAGATAATAGTTAAGATATATGCCCTTAAAAAACGGCATTACCAGGTAGTTTGTACTGATATGTTTAATATATGACATCAGCCAGATAAACACAGAAAAAGCAAACTCTGGGGAAAATAATCCAGACCAGGATTTCCCAAAGTGTATTTCACAGAACATTAATTCTATAGGATCTCAGTAGACATTACATGGAAAAAATGTAGGGGGGGAGGTTGGCAGAGATCTATAGTCAAATAATTGGAGGAACTGCTGTTAAACAAAATTAAAATAATTTTTTATTGTAAGACTTCTTAGAAACTTTCATATTCTACTGTGCTTTGTGAAACTTAAGAGAAATATACATTAAGCATGCAGTCCTAAATTTATTTAATGACAGATATCCTTTTTTTCCCTAAGAGCATTTCATGGAACTGATGTTCGAAGGAACATATTTTGGGAAAGGCTGTTTACTCTGGATTAGAGAAAATTTTATTTTCCTGAGATGAAGAAAAAACTCTAGGATAATGGATATTTTTAAATGCATGCTATCTTATTTTTTTTTAATATCTAGAGGTTCAAGACTGTCTTTTGTGGATTAACTTTGTTAATCCCTGCCTTGCACTTCCAGAGACTCAAAAAACATTACTGGATGCGAATGGCAAATAAACATAAAAGACAACGTGGAAATTCTTTTAGGGGCTATAGCACGGTTTATACTGGCTACTTCTTTGCTTTGAGAAGTAAATAACTTCTTTTTATCTTAACTCATGAAACTCCACAGAATGTGGGCCCTGATAATCTAAAACCAATCTTTGCTCAAGCTGGTATCACCTGAAGAGCATTAATGGACAGCTGTCATAGCAAACAGGATATTTTCCTTAGTGGATTCTTACTTCCTCTCCATGCACAGAACATAAACACGCAAGGGCCACTCTAAATGGAGACTAAGGCCATGAACTGGAAATTAGTTAATTTGTCAAATTTGATTTTCCTAGCAACTGCTACATATGGTTTGACATGAAATTGTGAAAGTAATGAGATAGTGTAGCCAAAACACTGAACTCAGAGTGACTCCTAAGAAATGTAAAGCCCAAATGTCATCAGAGTTTTAGCTTTGGAAGAAATACAAGAGATGTAGAAAGTGACATCGTCATCAAACCAACAATCATGACACCCGGGATTCTCATATGGGGTGCACTACTCGACTGTTGGGTGAGCTTGGACAAATCATGCTGCCTGTTTATGACCCACTTTCATCTACAGAATGAGAAAGTTGGGAAAAATGATCATCCAGCACCTTGTAGGGATCAGTAGCATCAGTATCACCTGGATATTGTTAGAAATGTAGAAACTTAGGCCTCACGCCAGACCTACTGAGTCAGAATCTGCATTTTAACAAGATTCCTTGATGAACTAATGTTATACACTGGTTTTCTAACTCAGTTCCTAGCACCTCAGACCATGCCCATCCTACCCATCCTCACCACCACCCAAGCACCCTCACGGCAGAATTAACAGTAAGGACTAATTTTTTTTTTCTTCAGTTCTGGTATTCCAAACTCTCTCTTTCGACAGGGAAGGAAACTGAGGCCCAGGGAGGTAAAGCAGATTTTCTGAAACCACACAGCTAATTAGTAGCAGAACACAGATTTTGTTATTAGTTTTCCCAGTGCAGTTGATTGTACTGTTTCACGAGAATGTTACCAAAATGATGTGATTAAATTGCCAAGTGTTAATGTTATAACAAATGAACAGTGATGCTTTTCTTCTCTTGGAAAAGACTTTTTCTTTAGTTTAAAAATGACTGCTTTTTAATGAAATTATTTTATTTCTGGAGATTTTTAGAGAGGAATCGAGTTACAGGATGTCTCATTCCTCTCCCAGGTGGTAGGAAGACCTCTAGACATAAGCCAGATGCTTACTCTCCCATTTCCTCCCTCTCTCACCACTGACACCCCCGTCGGTGTACACACACACACACACACACACACACACACACGCACACACCCAATGCTGACAATGTGTAATTCCATTACGAATGACAGCAGAAACCACGAGTCCACGATCCAGGATGCTCACAAGTCCAGCTTTAATTAATAACCCCTTTAGCAACCAGCATTGTGCCTTGTCTAAAACAACTGAAACCTTCTGCCACTTGAAAACCAAATCTATCTCAAGTAACCACAAAGAAATGGATGGATATATATAGGTGGAGAGAATAAATAATATATGGTCGCATTAAACAAATTTCACTAATTCAATATTGAGTATAATGGGCATTTGTATGTTCCCCAGTGATGAGTGTCTCTTTTCACCTTGGGACAATCTTTCCTTTCCATTTTGTTCCCACTCCTCTTTTCACTATTCCCATTGAATGGTGACCTTGAAACAAGGGAGATAGGACTCCAAAGTCAAGAAGAAGAGCAAATCCACCTGAAAGAACAATCGAGCACACTGTATTTGGCTGTAGAAATACTGTCAAAGGGGTTTGCCTCCAGACTACTCTGGGTTTTGCCTCAAATCAAAGCCCCAGGTATTATATTTTTGTTTTTGTTTTTGTTTTTGCGGTACGCGGACCTCTCACTGTTGTGGCCTCTCCCGTTGCGGAGCATAGGCTCCGGACGCGCAGGCTCAGCGGCCACGGCTCACAGGCCTAGCCGCTCCGCGGCATGTGGGGATCTTCCCGGTCCGGGACACGAACCCGCGTCCCCTGCGTCGGCAGGCGGACTCTCAACCACTGCGCCACCAGGGAAGCCCCTATATTTAAAATGGGGAAAATATAACTGCATGGTGCCATGTTTACCCTTTGGAAACGATCTTTTCTTTGTCTTCTCCCTCATAGCATTATCATCTGAGAAATGTCAATCCAAATGCATCAAACCAAAAGTTAATTTCAGTATTTCTTTTATGCTTGATAAATCTCAAGCATCTTCCTCACTCTTTAGTTTCTTGCTGTCTGTAAATCTTTGTAAATTGGGGGAATTTTTGTTCTTAGTTTCTTTTTCTTATACAAAATTATAAGATTTTTTTTTTTTGATAGATCAGCAGCATTCAGTGTGACAACATTAGGTGATTTACAAAGTTTAGCCAAATAATACAAATATCTAGCTTGTGGATGGGGACCAAAGAATAGATCAAAATGCATACTCCCTCTTTTCAAGAAATTTTCGACTGTTGGCAGAAGTAAAAACTGTTGTGGATCTTTATAAAAGACAGGTGTTAGGGGATATAATTAACCAGCTCCCCAACCAAATTCTATATTTTCTTCTTTTAGTAATAATTGTTAAGGGCACACATCATGAACCACAATCCATCCAAAATAATAAACAAATTTTCACACCAAGATTCTGTAGCAGTCTTTTCAATATAAATATGAGAGCCACATAAGTAACTATAAATTTTCTGGCAGCCATATTTAAGATTAAATACATAAAATTAATTTTAGTCATATATTTTGTTTAACCCAATGTGTTTAAAATATTATCATTTCAATATATAACCAAAGTAAAACTTTACTAAAGAGAGATTTTACATTAATTGTAGTAGTCTCCATGTTAATCTAAAAAGATTAGGAGAAGAAAATAGTTAGGATGGTTTGTAAGCAAAAGCGTTGAAAAATTATTGAAAAAGTATTCTCAATAATGAACTAGCATAAGCCCTAAGATAATTGAATTATAATAGCCTCCTACTTTTTGTATCAATAAATCTCAAAAGAAAACTGAAGGTTTCTCTCATCACTACTTATTTTATGAGTGAGATTTGCAGTTAGTATTCAAGTTTCTCCATAAAAAAATTAAAAATAAAGATAATTTAAAATCATAAGACCAGCTGGCTGTTCCCTCTCTCTCCCCCTCCCCCTATACTTGTATTTGCTTCCATCAAAGCAGTACCACAATTTGTAATCATTTCATTTATTTGTTGGTTTCCTTCCTTTTCACACGTGTTCAGCAGAATATAAGCTCTGTTGGAGTAGGAACCACAGATCATGTTATGTTCACTCTTATATACAGAGTACATGTCCTCCTGCCTAGCAATGAGAATCACTCAATATTTGTTAAAAGAATTAAAAAACCAACTAAGGGACATCAGCTAGGTCAGTATAAAAGTAAGGGTCTTTTTTCATTCATAACACACACTAGAATTTTAAATATGGTTTATCCTAACATCTGAATTGAACAAAGCAGAGAGAGTAAACATATCAAAAGTTTCAACTTCTGTAGCACATTCCTGGGCATTTAAGAATAACTTCTTCCTCCAAATGTCAAGACTAACAAGATTTAAAGCTTGTCTGAGTCCCACCCCAAGGTTAGGAAGGATCTGTGCTAGGTAGGGGCACCTACCACAAGAAGCCTGGACCAAGGAGAAAGATTCTGAGAGTTGAGGTATTTTCACCCAGAGTAGCCAACAGCAGCTCAGTCAGGGAGGACCTCTGAAACAGGATCAAAGAGGGAAACTAAACGTGGAATCCACAGCAAGGCTGAGTGAATATCCAAAAATCCTTCTGTGGGAACAAACAGGGGGCACAGTACCCTGAAGGGCTGGAGGCCTGTTTGCACACGGCCAGCAACTCACAGACTAGACCTGGAGGGCCCCCCTGCACAGACTCTGAGCAGCCTTTCGTCCGGCCCAGGGTCACGTGGTTACCCCACCATCATAACAGAAACTAAAACCAGCCATGCTCACACCAGATTATTACTACTAGACCTTAAGGTGGTAAACAAGGTAGAAATAGGGGTATTTATTTTGGAATTCATGTGACAGATTTATGCATAACTCCTTCAGATCTATGTGCCATATTTTCACCATCCTCCTCTCAATCCCACTTTTTTTTAAAGTTTTCTTCGTTTAAAAAATGTACTGTGTAGTAATTTAATGTTTGCTATACTCTCTGCCTGAAATAGACAAAAATTTAAAACCACACACAAAAAACCTGAGTGCCTCTTTGAGGTATGAAATGCTTCCTGTTAACTACAGGAGATGTTAAAGGAGTAGCTGCGAAGAAGAAACCTTTGGGATAATTAGATCTGATAATAAACTTTATAGGTTTATGACTCAATTAAATTAGCCAGATTAGGAAGTTAAAAGGAAAACAAGCAAATTGTTTTAAATGCTGGCATTCCCTAAAGAGATGGGGAAACTGAGATGAAAGCATGTTTTAGGGAGTTAACTGAAAAGGCTTTGGCACGAGAGGTGGTTTGAGAATCTTTCAGCACCTAGGAGTGACTCTAGCTTGAAAAATACACAATTCTAACAATGAGGGTTATAAATTCTCACTGACAACAGAGAGTCAAAGGAGATTGGAGATACGCAAGAGTCATTGCAGCTGCTTACATTTGGGAGGCCAATTTCTTTGGGAGGATTTGTGAATACACATCTATGCAATTTGTTCTTTACTTCCTAACACATAACCCTCTTTAGACCCAACTGTATGTCCGCCCCCACCCTGCCCCGATACTGATAGCACTACTGCTACCTGGCCAGCTCAGAATACAAACATTCATTTAAGGGAAACACCAGAATTGATGACAGAATAGGATCTACAGTAAGCATTCAACTGACTGGGCATCTGGACCACATTTTGCTTACTTGGAAGTCCCATGTCTACAGACATGTGGGTTGTCTTCCACTTACAAAGTTCTAGTAGCTTCCCATGTAGAGTCTTCCTCACCTCCCCATAACTTCATGATTTTGCTTCTGGTTCCAAAGTACAGAAGGAACTCATTTATAAGAAGAAAGACAAAACAAGAGGAATATTCAGATAATAGTATGTTTCTTTTCCTCTGTGAGGACCAATGGACAAGCTCACTGGAGAGCATCTAAAACCGTAGCCAGGCCCTGGCTGAGGGAACTGGGAAACAGCACTCATTTTTAGTTTAGTCTGTTAAGCAAAATATCAGCCTTGAATTAATTTGGTTTCAATTTACCGTTCACAAAACACGTATATAGTGAAAGATCTTGTGCTTGTGTTTTCCTTGCTGCTTGCAAATTTCACCCCATTTAAAATGTAAAAGGAGAAAAATAATGGTGCTAACCAGAGCCAAGCATAATATGGGTGGACACAGTACAAACTTTCCCTTAGAAAGTTTTACCCGTAGACTTCATGGGTGAGATTTCTTCTTAACAGAAAAAGAGAAGCATATCCTCTGGCAGTAGAGTATTTCAGATACAACACATATCCCAGTAGGATACAACACATATCCCAAAGGATCGTCATTCTCCTTAATTTTGGGGAACCCCACCTGCTCTAGTACAGAAAAGAAAATTGGACACATTGAGGAAGCAGAAGTGATATACATTATCCTCTCAATTTTGTCCTCTTTAAATAGAAGTTTGATGATTATTCTTGAACTGCCAGATCCTTTTCACAGTCCACATCTGAATCCCACACACCGTTAACCAATAACATTCACAAAAACTTATGCCCACCCTAACTTCCCTCCCTTAAAAAAAATCTCAGCTATCAACTTCCACTTAATTATAGAACTCTAGAAATCATTAATTTCAGATCTGAAAGACTGTGAGAAATCATATCCCATGCATGCGCGACTGAGGTCCTTCACAGTGAAATATTAATATTTCTTAATTAGAGACAGGGCCAGGTCTTCTAACTCTCAATCCCATGCTCTTTTCATTATACCAGTTTTACATGAAAGAATGAAAGCACTAATTGGAAAGCACTTTGGTATTACTGGGGTCCATTATTGTCCTCTGCCCTCTCATACTTTTGTTGTTCAGAAGGAGTGTGCCTATAAGTGAATGATGAGGTGATCTAAGCCACTAACTATGCATGGAAGTCTTCCCCACAGTGTCATTTCAAGTGTGACGGAAAGACCTTCTCTGTCTGCCTCCCAGCCCTACCATACACCAACAGCTTCCACCATGAGGGATTCTGAGCGTCATGCGAGGCACCACTCTATTCCGTGTCCTAGCTTAAAATTCAAACATTCTAAAAGGGATGATACTTTTTTTGTTGGTGAGTCTAGCTAAAGGTTTGTCAATCGTGTTTATCTTTTTAGAAAAAACAGCTCTTAGTTTCACTATCTTTGCTATTGTCTTTTAAGTCTCTATTTCATTTATTTCTGCTCTAATGTTTGTTATCTCCTTCCACATACTAACTTTGAGCTTCATTTGTTTTTCTTTTTCTATTTCCTTGCAGCATAAAGTTAGGTCATCTGTTTAATACTATTTTTGTTTCTTGAAATAGGCACTTATTGCTATGAATATTCCTCTTAGAACTACTTTTTCTGCATCCCATAACTTTTGGTATGTTACATTTCCATTTTTGTTTGTCTCAAGGTATTTTTTGATTTCCCATTGAATTCTTCTTTGACCCATTTGTTGTTCAGTAACATGTTGGTTAATCTCCATATATTTATGAATTTTCCAGTTTTCTTCACATAATTAATTTCCAGTTTCAACAGAGCCAATATTTTGTAATAATTGTAAATGGAGTGTAACCTTTAAAAATTGTGTAGAAAAGGAATCAACTAAAGGATAATTAAATTTTAAAATAAATAAATAAATAAAAATTTTCTAGTTTCATACCATTGTTATTGGAAAAGATGCTTAACATGATTTCAATCCTCTGAAATTAATTCAGAGTTGTTTTTTGGCCTAACACATGATCTATCTTGGAAAACGTTCCGTGTGCCCTTAAGTATATATATTCTGTTGCTTTTGGATGGAATGGTCTGTAAATATCTGTTAAGTCCATCTGATCTAACGTGTTATTAGGTCAAAGTTTCCTTATTGATTTTCTGTCTGGATGATCTATCCATTGATGTAAGTGGGATATTAAAGTCCTCTACTATTATTGTATTGGTATCTATTTCTCCATTTAAATCTATTAATATTTGCTTTATATATTTAGGTGCTCCTATGTTGGGTGTGTAAATTTTTACAAGTGCTTTATCTTCTTTTTAGATTGACCCCATTATCATTATGTAACATCACTTTTGTCTCATATTACTATTTTTCTTTTAAAGTCTTTTAGTCTGATATAAGTATAGCTACTCCAGCTTTCTTTTGGTTTCCATTTCCATGAAATATCTTTTTCCATCCCTTCACTTTCAGTCTGTGTGTGTCCTTACATCTAAATTGTGTCTCTTGTAGGAGCATGTAGATGAGTGTTGTTTTTTTATCCATTCAGCTGCTCTATGTCTTTTGGAGAATTTAGTTCATTTACATGTAAAGTAATTATTGTTAGTTATGTGCTTATTGCCATTTTGCTAATTGTTTTCTAGCTGTTTTAGTAGTTCCTCTCTGTTCCTTTCTTCTTCTTTTGCTCTCTTCCTTTGTGTTTTGATGACTTTCTTTAGTGGTATGCTTATATTCCTTTCTCTTTATCCTTATGTATTTACTGTAGGTTTTTGTTTTGTGGTTATCATGAGGCTTACATATAACAAGTTATAACAAGTTGTATTTTTACATAAAACAAGTTTTATCCTTACATATAAAATAGCAAACTATTTTAAGTTGATAACAACATAAGTCTGATCCCATTCTAATGTTCAACATTTTTACTCTCCCCCACCCCATGTTTCATGTTTTTGAAGTCACATTTTACATCTTTGTATCTTGTGTGTCCCTTAACTAATTCAGACATACTTTGAAGATATCGTGGTCAGTTCTAGACCACCACAATAAAGCAAATATTATGATACAGTGAGTCACATGAATTTTTTGGCTTCCCAGTGCATATAAAAGTTATGCTTACACTATACTATAGTCTATAAAGTGTGCGATAACATTATGTCTTTAAAAACCAATGTACATACTGTACTTTAAAAATGTCTTATTGCTGAAAAAAAAATGCTAACCATCATCTAAGACTTAGCAAGTTGTCATCTTTTTTCAATAGTAACATCAAAGATCACTGATCGAAGATCACCATAATAAGTATTATAAAAATGAAAACATTTGAAATATCACAAGAATCACCAAAACGTGACACACAGACATGAAGTGAATGGTGCCAATAGACTTGCTCAATGCAGGGCCACAAACCTTTAATTTGTAAAAAAAAAAAAAAAAAAAAAAAAAAAATGCAGTATCTGAGAAGCAAATAAAGTGAGGCACAATAAAACGCGGTATGCCTGTATTACAGTCATAGTCATTTTTTACTATAATTATATTAGCTTTTATAAGTAACCAATTCAGTGCCTTTACTATATATTTACTTTTCCAGTGAGATTTATTCTTTCATATGTGTTCTTGTTACTAACTGGCACCATCTGTTTTTGGCTTGAAGAAGTCCCTTTAATAGTTTTTGTAAGGACAGTTTAGTGGTGATGAACTCCTTTAGCTTATGCTTATCTGGAAAACTCTTTATCTCTCCTTCAATTCTGAAGGATAACCTTTCCACATAGAGTATTCTTGATTTTAAGGGTTTTTTTTTTTTTTAAGCACTTTAAATATATCATGCAATTAGCTTCTGGCCTGCAAATTTTGTGCTGATAAATCTGTTGATAGTCTTATGAGGGTTCCCTTGTACATAAAAATTGTTTTTCTCTTGCTGCATTTAATATTTTCTCCTTGTCTTTAACTTTTAACATTATAATTACAATGTTTCTTGTTGTGGATCTCTTTGTGTTCATTTTATTTAGCACTTTCTGGGCTTCCTGGATCTGGATGTCTGTTTCCTTCTCCAAGTTAGGGAATAAAATTATTGAAGGAAGGAAAAATTCAGCCATTAATTTTTCAAATAATATTTCTGCCCCTTTCTCTCTCTCTTCTCTTTCTAGGGACCCTGTAATGTGAATGTTAGTTCATTTGATGTTGTCCCATGAGTCCCTTAAGCTATCTTCACCTTTTTTCATTCTTTTTCTTTTTGTTGTTCTGCGTGAGTTCCACTGTCTTGTGTTCAGATTGACTGATCCCTTCTTCTGCTTCATCTAGTCTGCTGTTGAACCCCTCTAGTGTATTTTCAATTCAGTTATTGTATTCTTCAGCTCTGTGACTTCTATTTGGTACTTTCTTATGTTTTCCATCTCTCTCTTGAAGTTCTCACCGTGTTCATCCATCCTTTTCCCCAGTTTGGTGAGAATATTTATGACTGTTACTTATAACTCCTTATCAGGTAAAGTACTTACCTCCATTTCATTAAGTTTTTTTCTGAGGTTTTATCTTGTTCTTTCATTTGGAACATACTCCTCTGTTTGACTCTCTGTGTTGGTTTCTACACAGTAGATAAAACAACCACCTTTCCCAGTTTTGAAAGAGTAACCTCGTGTTGAAAATGAGTTTTTTTATTCAGCCCTGCCCCAGCTTCTTGTCATCTCTCAAACATCTGTGCTTCTCAAGCAGCCTAATATATATATATATATTTTTTTTTCTTAACATCTTTATTGGAGTATAATCGCTTTACAATGGTGTGTTAGTTTCTGCTGTACAACAAAGTGAATCAGCTATACATATACATATATCCCCATATCTCTTTCCTCTTGCATCTCCCTCCCACCCTCCCTATCCCACCTCTCTAGGTGGCCACAAAGTACCAAGCTGATCTCGCTATGCTATGCTCAAGCAGCCTAATATATTTTTAATAGCTCCCAGTGGTTGAAGACATGCCAAGACCTTTTTGTGTCCCAAAGGGAAAGAGCTCAACATCTAGATCAAGCTGCCAGGAAGTCAGACCTTCAGGCAGCTGCTTTTAAGAATATGCAAATATATACAGTTCTGAGGGACAACAAGCATAAATCTTGCTGGCCACCAGAGTCAGGTGACCTGAAGGTGTTCCTTGGGCTGCAGTCGCAAAAATCACACTCCAGATGAGTGTGTAAGCTTCTTTCTGGAAGATAGTGGTGAGCTGGAGCATGGTAGAAGGAGAGTGCCAAGATGGCATTCATAGCCTACGTTCCTTGAAAGTAGCTCCATCGGCCACTAAATATGTGCCAAATCTAAACCTTGCCCCTCAGGCTGAAGCGCCAGGATAAGAAAAGTGGTGTCCTTCACAGAAAGACTGAAAGGTGTGCCTTAGTCTGCTGTCTGAGCTGTGCCCCGGGGATCGTAAGCCTGCCAAGAACCATCCCTGTGATTGCCATAGTCCCATGGGACCCCAGAATGCAAGCTCCTCCAGCCATCAGAACCAGGCAATCAACGGGTGCCCCATGGGTATCAGCTGCAAAAACCAGGCACCAGACACATGTAAATCTCCCCTCCAGGAAACACTGGCCCTCTGGAGCACAGCAGAGAGTGAGAGTGAAGATAGCACCCACGCTCCAAGATCTCTAGAAAGGATTACAGTTAGCCCCTAGATACATGTTTTATTAGAAGCCTGCCCCTCTGAACACCGTCATGAAGATTAGCTAATAGACCTCCTTCACAGAAAGACTGAGCTCCTAGGTCTGTTGCCTCTTGCTGTGCCCTGTGGGTGGTAGCTATTTAAGAACTACCATAGGTTATAATCCGGTGGGAGCCACCAGAGCCAGGTGATATAAAGGTGTCCCCTGGCAGCAGTCACAAAACTCAGGGTGCCAGACAGGGGTATGAACTCCTTGCTGGGTGACACTGATTATTATAGTCCCATGTGACCAGGAACATAAGCTCCCCTAGCCTCCAGAGCCAAGTGATCAAGAGACATCCGCTGTGCAGCAGCCACAAAAATTGAGGCACCAGACATATGTAAAGGCTCCCTTCTGGGAGATACTGGTGCTCTAGAGCATGGCAAATGTAGAGGGTGAAGATGGCATCTGCCAGACTCTGTCTACATAGAGTGTTCCAGCAGGCTCATAGAAATGTGAGGTTTTAATATAGTAGATGAGCTTCCTTCACTTTGGGTATGATCAGCTACTTCTGAGCTGGGCCCTGGGACAGGTGAATCCAAGTACACTCGTCCTTTAAGAGCTCTCTCCCAGATCACTACCATCTTGTGAATCTTAGGATACAAGCCCTGTTGGTTTTTAAAATTAGATATTTGGGGGGATCATCCTGCAAGTGCATGTCTTAAAAGTTGAGTGCCTGATGTGGTATCTGAACCCTTTGCTCCTCAGGGAGAAGCTCCAGGTTTTGAGTTTCCACTATGTGGGCCACTATGCCAGGGATGGGGGGTTTATGGCAAGATATGTCCCAACCTCTTCTATCTGCTTTGATGTGGTTTTCTTCTCGTTTTCCCAATGTGTAGTTGTCACTCAGCCAGTCTTTAGATTTTTTAAGAGGAAATTGTTCCATTTGCAGCTGTAGACTCAGTGTGTCTGTGGGAGGAGGTGATTTCAGGATCTTCTTATATCACCATCTTGAACCAGAACATGAAGTTGCTTTTTTATAGACATGGTCAAGGAAGGTCCCAGTATGAAAGTCACATTCAAACAAAGACCTAAAGGAAACAAATGAGTGAGCTATTAAGATTTCTAGGGAAGAGTGTTTCAAGCAAAAGGAACAGTGGGTGCCAATGTCCTAAACAGGGAGTATGATCGGTGTGTTTGAAGAACGGTAAGAAAGCCAGTGGGACTAGAGTTTAGTAAGCAAGAGGAAGACTGGTAGAAGCTGAAACCACAGAGCTCCATGCAGATCCTTGTAAACCATCATCAGGACCTTGGCTTTCACCCTAATGGAGATTGGGATTCTATGGAAGTGTTGAGTAGAAGAGTGATAGGATCTGACTCATGTTTTTTTTGTTGTTGTTTTTTAAATATATTTATTTAATTTATTTATTCTTCGCTGTGTTGGGTCTTTGTTGCTGCACGTGGGCCCTCTCTAGCTGTGGTGAGCGGGGGACACTCTTAGTTGCAGTGTGCGGGCTTCTCATTGCAGTGGCCCCTCTTGTTGTGGAGAACAGGCTCTAGGGTGTGCAGGCTTCAGCCGTTGTGGCTCACGGTCTCCAGAGTACAAGCTCAGCAGTTGTGGCGCACGGGCTTAGTTGCTCCGTGGCATGTGGGATCTTCCCAGACCAGGGCTCGAACCTGTGTCCCCTGCATTGGCAGGCGGATTCCCAACCACTGCGCCACCAGGGAAGCCCCTGACCCATGTTTTTAAAAAATCATTCTGGCTGCTCTGTTTAGATTAGACTTTAAAGAGGCAAAAACAGATGCCTGTATTACTTCAGTTATGCATCACGAGTTATGAGATTTGTACAATTTTCCATTTTGCATGACCAAACAGGGAAGTCATACAGAGGGTAAATAGAAGAACCAGGTTAACAGCCCAGGCAAGCTGGCTCCAGAGCTCATCCTTTTAACCTCTACACTCTCATTTCTCAAGAAAGATGTCAAAGGCTGAGGCAAGAAAATGTTATGCAAATATCATTGGCTGGAGACCACTAGGCGGAAGAAGCATCATTTTGCCTCATTCGATTTCTATTATTTCATGGACTGGCTCGCACTTTGTAGACAATGAGTCAGAAGTACCTGGCTATGTCAATTGTTTAAAAAAAAAAAAAGAAAAGTATATTACAAGCCAGAAATATAGGAGTTATTAGCAGAACATAATAGTAAATTTGTAGCAGGTGCCTAAACTGTCAACTCCAATACTGGAAGGGGGCCTTGCACATTTACTTGCTCGAATAGTGCACAGTCAAGGAGAACATGAAAAGAACTGAGATTGTCTTTCGTAACCACTCTGTTGATATTACTCATCAGTGATTCTCAACCTTCATTCCCAGACAACTCGGGTTTCTCCAATTATTTAAAACTTGTAAAGAAATCCTCCACAAAATTGTTATTATCATCATGTCAATTCTCCTCTACAATTCTTTTAAAAATTAAACACCTGGTTGCCAAACCTTCAAAGAGAAAGCTATCATCATGAAATATTTTCAACACCATCTTTGAACACAAAGAAACATAACTAAATTAGCTTCTTCTGTGATGTGCCAGAGTTTCAGAACTTTCACAATTAGAATTTGTAATATTAGTAAAAAGCCATCTTTTCACAAAATTATGTAAAATGTTTACATAAATAATTATGTAAAAATGTGGTGGCATTGGGTTTCCCTGGTGGCACAGTGGTTGAGAGTCCGCCTGCCGATGCAGGGGACACGGGTTCGTGCCCCGGTCCGGGAAGATCACACATGCCATGGAGCGGCTGGGCCCGTGAGCCATGGCCGCTGAGCCTGCGTGTCTGGAGCCTGTGCTCTGCAATGCGAGAGGCCACAACAGTGAGAAGCCAGTGTACCGCAAAAAAAAAAAAAAAATGTGGTGGCATATATATAAGTAATTATGTAATAAAAATTATACTTCAGGCATGGTGTTTTTTCTCATTCATTTTTTTTAGAGATTGTCAAATAAATTAAATGAATCCCACCGAATAACCAAAACCCAATTTAGCTCAAAGAGAATCTGCTGAGTGCCTTACCATTTTGAAGGGAAAAGTAAAGAAGTAACTAGATATAGGATATTCCTACACTCAAAGAATTTACAACCTTGTCAGAAGGACAAGGCTTATATATCTTATATCAGGAAGGAGAAAAAATGCAGATAGTAGTTAATAACAGTGCTGAATCCACAGGGCAGCTGAGAGCAGTCTTGGGCTCAGCTCCCGAGCAGCCTTGGCCTGCCTCAGCTCTCACTCCCTCCTGCCAGCCAGTTCTTCTATTCTCTCTCGGAGCCCTCCAGACTGTCAACAACATGGGTCAGTTCACTGCATATTATTACACTTCTGTACTCCCCATTTGAATCTTGTAAAGTGCATACACACACTTTTAGGAGTGTGAAGGGGCTTTCCTCCTCTCACCCAAGTGGAAGGCCCCTACACCCGTAGAGCAGGAGTTTTGATTGATTTGAGAGAAGAAAGGTTGATCCAGGCAATTCTGAACATGGATCCCATTAATACAGTGACAGTCCAAGGCAAGGGACCCAAGAGGCAGCTTAGGACAGCAACAAGGTACTAGATGTACAAGAGTTTGGGAAAGAAGATATTGAAATGTGGAAGAGCTTCCCGGCAAGGCACGTAGGAGGGGTGCTATCTTTCAGATTTGACAGGCAGGACTCAGTAGAGGACAACTTTATCTACATGTTATTCTGCTTTTCCCCCACAAGACATGTTAATGGTAGAGTTATTTGATTCCAAAACTTGGTTTTCCATTAGAATCCCGAGGTAGTTCTGATGTACTGACTCACTGCAAGAGTTTATATATTCATTTAACAAGTTTATGGAGCCTCTGTTATGAATTAAGTGGGCCTCTGAGGACCAGCCCAGAGCCCAACCTCCATTGTTTCTATAGGCAATCTATGTTCTGAGTTCGTGACTACTGATTTACGCCATTGGGAACTCTTCCCGGTAGTAAATAGATGGTTTCTTGTATTCTTTCTGTGTTCCACTTGCATGCTGCCTTTTCCTTAATTTAAGGACAGTGTGAAAGTTCAGAAGAAAGGTCTGCATTGCTAGATTTTATTTACTTCTCTCCCTTTATTTGTACTTGAATTATTTGCATGCTGGGAAAAACTCATGCGATGGCATTTTTATAAAAGTCCCAAGAGATATCTATCACTGTAGTGGTTGAGAAAACCGTAATACAAGGCAGATCACTTGATTTACATAACAGTCTGCAGATGAAGAACATGGTTTATGTTTCAAAAATTGGAAGAAGTCAAAAACTCACTTTTTTTTAAGAAGCAGGGAAACTTTGTTTTGATTTGTGGGATGAATAAACTCCTGCCCCCAGGTATGACCCTTTTGGGGGCATAATAAACAAAGTAAAATGAATAGTTATTTATTCCATTCGCCCAATTTTAACATCTTCCCAGTATAGAATATGGCGATAAATAATTAGTCATACCTGTTTCTAAATGTCAATATATTTTTGTCAGCACACATTATATTTTTTATCTCTTTCTGTTCCACGTTTTCATGAATGTCTTAGGCATTTTAGGAAAAAGTCCAAATTGTATGGTCCTTAATCATAACTACAGTGAACTGAGTGGCAACTAAAATCAGTGTTAGGTCAGGAAAATTATGTACTGGCTTCAGAAAAGCAAAGGGCAACGTAGTCTTATCCTCCCAACAGCCCCACCCCGCCTGCCTCAAAAATCACACAGGTTGGTGTTTGCACTCGCCCTCCTCAGCACTGGAAAATAGCGACCATGTGAACTCTTGACAGTCAGAAAGGATGTTAATCTCCAGTTCAGGTCTTCCATTTTCCTAACATGATCTTACGTGAAAGAGCAGAGGAAATTGTCTCAATGAAAACCAGCTTTGTTTCCACAGTGTTTTTTTTGAAGTTGAGTCATTTTCTAAAACATAACATAACGTGCTCAACTGTATCTGATATGGTCATTTTCCCAAGGAAAAATGGAGAAAAATTGCTGAACCCCGGATAGAATTCCCTGTTGGAATTCCAGGGTTAGAACTCCAAAACTCTAAACACATTTTCAGGCGGATGGCCTTGTGTTGTTACCAAATGACATTTATATTTGTCCATGATAAACAGTTCGGACTCCTTGGCTGGTTGGGTTTGGTAAATCTGGAGTTTGTCAGCTGCCTTTTCTATAGAACACAGGTTATCTCAATTCAGATACCTTAATGTGCATATTTTCATGTCATTTCTAAATAATTAATTCAGACCCAACCTTTTTACTTCTGCAATGGTAGATTCAGAAACTACTTAAGGAAGGTATATAGATTTTGCTGTTCACAAGTAATATCGGGTTTTCTTAGGATCACTGCCAAAGGGATATTCTTATATAAAGTATCAAGGAGGAGAGCTAAATTTAAGTAAGACAGCTGCCAGGATCTGTACCAATCTAGCTGAATGATCACTGCCTTGGACTGATTTATATAATACGCGTTTTTTAAATGTTTAGCTTTCCTTTTTCCAAAAGGATTTGGGTCAGCTTATAATGACACAGATAATGCAGTAAGATAAAAATAGATTAAAAATAAGTGAAAAAGATGAATCGAAGAGGAACTAAGGGTAAAAAAGTGATATGGAATATGGAGAAAGGGTGTACACTAAACATGCATCATGACATGCTGTATAGTTGCTACAGGCAGGTCACAGATAGGGCCCAGATCTATCATGCCACGGGGAAAGGAAAACATGATCAGTCACACACACACACACACACACACACACAAAAAATGAACCCACTGCTCACACTCTTGTTAACACTGAGGCCAGCTGTGCAGGCCTGAGAAGAAGGGTTACAACGCAGCAATCTGGGCAGAATAACCAGGCCCTCAAGCCCCAAGATGGCACCAGGTGTTAGTTCAATTTTACATCCAACTGGAGAGCACCTCTCACTTTATATTAGTGGTGAAACCAAAAAGCTTCAAAACTTCAGCGAGCTAGACATTATCCTCCTTCTGCCTGTAACAACCCATCAGTTTTCAGGGAAGGCAAGTGCATAACTACCTCCCTGATGAGCCTAGTAAGCATGTTCAGGAAGAGGTCACTGGGCTGTCCCTTGCTTCTGTTTTATTCTGGTACTGATGCCTTAGGCAGGGGTGTAGGAAAGTCAAATGATCTGTGTGATTCCGCCCAGGCCCTGACTAACTTGAGGCATTATTCCTAGAGAGAAAATTGGAGAAAAATGTCATCAAGTAAGAAAAATATAAAATAAATAAAAACACACAAGTAATTAAATTAAAAGCCTGATAGTCTACATTCATGTATACATGTTTAATAAAATAATAGTTAACATTTATCAAGCACTTCCTATGTGTAGATACCACTCCAAGAGCTTCACAATTTAATTCATTTAATCCTCCCAAGACCCTATGAGGTAGACACTGCTGCATTTTTGCAGACCTAGAAACTGAGGCACAGAGAGGTTAGGTTATTTCCCCAAACCACACAGCTAGTAAGTGGTGCCATCAGGATTTGAATCCTAAGGGTCTCACTCCAGAGCTATTCTCTCATCTATGAACCCCAACATCCACCTCACCTCATCCTTCACCATTTTGAACTTCTATTCTCCTTGGGTTATCCTGACCTCCTTTCCATAAAAAAAAAAAAAAAAAAAAAGTTAAAGGAAAACCTGGAGCGTTATTTGTGCTGCCGGTCCGTCATCCCTTAACTTCTTTCTCAAAGACACGGCTGCTGGTGATGTGTGGTGAGCAGACATCCGAGGAAGCACTGAGCAAGTTCTGTCCTAGAACTGGAAACTAAAAAAAAATGCCTTAATGACAGACAGTCTGCTGTCAGGAACTTAACTCCGGGGGAGTGGCTTGTCCCTAATTCCTCATTTCTCCTTCATCGCTGCGTCTCCATTGCTCTGCCTCGTATCCAAAGTTCAAATGTTTACTCCTCTCACTTGGCCCATTGACTTGCCTTGCCAGAAAATCACCAGCTTGAATTATTCTGATGATAAAACCTTCCTCCTGAAGCTAGAGCCTACTTCCTCTGCCCATCTTTGATCTCTGCAGAATTTTTCTTTTTTGGAAAAACCATACTGGCAAGCAAGCACACCAAACTCCTTCCACATACTTGAGATTTTACAGTGGCTTTTTTGGAACTCTGCTGTATTTTACATGTCAGTTGATCTCTGCTGGAGAGAGTGCCACAAAGACCTGTTGACACCTCACGGCAGAATTTCACAAAATGTTCTAGGAAGAGATAATTTTCTAATTATACCACCAAATTCTGCTTAGGAAGACATTTTCCAACCACTCCATTTTCAGTGCTGAGAATAGTCTGAGGGTGAAATTAGACATGGGGTATATACTTTCCTTTTCTTTCTCCCTTTTTTTTTTTTTTTCCTTTTTGGTATTAGGAAGTGTTGCCTAGAAAACTGTGCCTTGCTTTCTACGTGCTCACCTGAGAAAGCAACCCTAAAGAAATGCTATTTTTCTGTGATCCACACCCAGAAGTGACGGAAGGAGGACTCATTCCCTGAACCCATCGGGTTTAGGGCCCCCAGAGGAACGTGGCCCGTCATTCTGTGTCCCTTTTGTCCCATCTCTAAAACATTTCTTTCTTCTCTTGTCTGCCTGGACAGCTCTTGTTCCAACCACCAGATAGAAAGGCAAATCCCTTTTATCCTTTAGACCTTGTTTGAGCTTCGATTCACAAGGCAGACTTTCCTGACCCACTATACAAGTGTTCCCAAAGTGTGACCTATGGACCACTTGCATCGGAATGATCAGGGCCCAGAAAACTGCATTGTAACAAAGTTCCAGGAGATTCGTATGCACGTGAAAGTTTGAGAACTTCTGCTCTATACTGAGTTAATTCCATGCTCTATCCTCCCATAGCCCCTGTCCACCCCCTAATCGTAGTGCTGACCAACTTGTTTAATATCTATCCTCTACCTTGGATCATAAGCTCCATCAGGTCAGAGACATAACTGAGTTTTAAGACCTTGGCACTTTCTGGCTTATAGTAGGCACTCATTAAACATTTATTGACATGAATTGAAGCAAATCAATTTTTCAGAACTTTTTTTTTTGTAAGGAATACTCAATTTCTTGAATTAATCTGTTTCCACTTTTAGCAGAAAGTGACAAAGCAATTAAAACAAGTTTATATGAAGAATTTAGTCAAAAACCAGAACCCACAGAATGTTCACATGTCTTTCCATATTGAATCTGACCTCAGATTGGTCTGTTTGACCTGTGTGATTTCCATGAATGTACTGAATAAAAACACAGGCATTGTTGGTGATGAATAATTAATTATTGCCCAGAAGATGAGCCTTTTTTGTAATGTTTTTTGAAAGATTTTCAAGAACAAAGCTTAAAACATAAAGAATTTTTATATCAAAATTCAGTCAAAGAGAGACAATGATACATAAGGAAATCCCTTTTAATCACAGACTCAACTCCCTTCTCGTGTGAGAAAAGCCTGGTTATTTAACTCACTAAAAACATTATATCCAGAAAGAAAATTCTGGGTTATATGTTAAACTAAAAAAAAAAAGAGGACTTAGGAATCCCAGAGTAAAACACTGTTATCTATGAAACTGGGATATTTCCCAGACTTCAGCTGGGCTACTCCCCAAATATTCTCTCTCCTTACCCCACCCAAAGAACAGTGGCATCCATGGGAGAGGAACAGGTTGTAAGAAAGGGAAAGCCACAGTACATATAAAATAAAACAGCTGTTACCTCCGTGTGTTCTCCAAGCACCACTAGGAGGATTTAATACAGAAAAATAATAAAATTATAACTCTTGTAAGGGATTCAGTTATGTTCAAATAAAAGGGACATTGTTAAACTAAGTTTCCAGTGCCCCATAAACAAAATTCCAAAAAGCACTGAATGAACTGAAGCCAAGGAAATGCAAGCATTTCACTGACTTTCCAAGAGTTTAATCTACTTGGTCAGCTACTGTCAGAAGGAATGGTCAGTCTGTTGACTTTCAATAATAATGTTTGTGCCAGGCACAGGTATGGTAACATTTGTACCAAGCACAGATATTATTATTATTATTATTATTATTATTATTCCTATTTTATAGGTAAGACGGTAGAGTTAGAGACATTAACTAACTAGCCCACAGTCACACAAGTCACAAACGGCAAGTGGTAAAGTTAACATCAGGGCTGTACGCATCCAGGACCCAAGCTGCCTACACTGTTAAAAACCTGGAAACTTATGCTATTAAGTCATAATTTCTTAATAAACTGAATGAATGTGAGGTAGAAAAAATATACTATATTTTCTTATGTAATTTATCGCCCCAATCCAGGGCCTTACTTCTAAGAGATGAAATTTGCCATTTTGGAACTCTACCTGGGTACCAAAAGGCAAATCTGTCCTCAAACCAGAAATGATGAAGGGGGGCGGTCCCAAGAAAGTTTGGCTGCCCTGGACAATTTATTATGAAAATTAGAA
The DNA here is from genome assembly GCF_039906515.1 of Pseudorca crassidens. Lineage (NCBI taxonomy): Eukaryota > Metazoa > Chordata > Mammalia > Artiodactyla > Delphinidae > Pseudorca > Pseudorca crassidens. Next base: position 102,452,184 of record NC_090300.1, on the reverse strand, counting down.
GACTCTCTTCTGGACTTTTTTTTCCAATTTCAAATGTTTACAGTGATCCAGCATTGATTTTTCACTTCATTATCTCACATATGAAATCACTTCCTTTCCTGGTTTAGGACAAGGAAGCAATCTGAAAGCCTTCTGACTTTGAGAAACTACAACAACAAAAAAGAGAAAGCAAAGAAAAAAAATTGTGACAGTTATTCAGTAGTTACATAAAAATGAAATTGAATTAACAGTCTGAAAATTCAGGGAAAGTGAGTCACTTTAATAGAAACAAGTGTAATAGTCACCATATGATTAATTGCTTTGTTTTCAGCCTTCTGAAAACACTTTCTCTTCTCCTCGCAAAACCCTTTCCCTCTTTTCTTTCTTTTTTCAAAACTCCTGGGATTTTTTTGCACATCTGCAAAACCAATGTCAGTTCCAGGTTCCTATTCTGGTGTTGAACCAATCTGGCTTCCAGTCTCAGAAAAGGAAGCTAATTCTCACCAGACAAACAAATGGAGGTGACCTAATACCTGGTGGGGGGGTGGGGGGCCTGACTGATAAATGACAGAGAATTTCAGGCCTGTCTGGTCCTAGACCACTGACAAACTAAACCACGTCAGAGCTTAGAGGCAATTGATCAGGTCATGGAAAAACAGGTGAATTTTACTTTTGAGTAGAGGGAGAGACTATGGGATAGAGAGAATTGTAAGAATAAGCTAAGTAGTATGGTTCTTTTTTAACAGAATGTTGTTTAGGAAAAAATCAGCAACGTGGGGATAATATTTTCTACCCAACTACCTTCTCAGTGATGATTTATGTCTCCAAACTGAGGCTGGTTTAAAGAAAAGAAAAAACATTTTGATGCTATCAATACATAGAAGTAATGCTCTCAGTTTGTGACTTTCTTTCCACTAATAAAAATCCTTGAGCCTGTCAGGTTTTTGTCAACCTCTATTAAATTCATGTAAATGTGGAAGTGAACAAAACAGAAAATCTATACTCTTTGGAAAGGGACAAAGTTATACTTTGGAATAAAAAATTTTGAAAGGTTAGGAGAGAATGCACTTAGGACCATTTGGGGCTAAAAACAGAATCAGATCTTATTATCCCCATCACGAACCGTGAAGAAAAACTGAGTTATTTGTGACGATTCAATTTGTACTTTTTTGGAGGGAAAAGATCCCAAACAATTCCTGGAAACTCTACTTCTCTGAGAAGATGGCATTTTTGCAAACTGAAAGTAAAGGCATGAGTAACATATGTAGTACATTTCCCCTTATAACACTGATCTGTTTGAAGTTGAGGGAAAAACCGCTTGGCAAGGTGTACTGGCCAAGCCAATGGCAAAAGTCATTTCAGTTTATCCTGATTCCTTTCCATGGTCCACCTCCAGCCTGCCGGACATCCGGGCCCATGATTTATAAGTCTTGATTTGAAAACCAAGCTGCTGAAGATGGCTAGAGAACCCCACTCTCCTTGGCACTGCCTTTTGCCCTATGTCTGCAGAGATGACGTAAGGGAAAAGATCTAAAGATTTTCCAGAAACAAGGTGGATTTCAAAGAGCATCAGACTGACTGTTTTTTGAAGGACTATCTAGCCTAAGAAAGACCTCATGGAACTGGGAATCAGACATGGGATCTTTCCAAAGGTAGAGTGATTCCCCAGCCTGGTTTGCCCAGGTCTTTCCTGGTTTTGGCCCTGAAGGTCCAGCATCTCTGGAAGCCCATCCTTCCATGCAAACTGGCACAGTTGGTCACCCCAGTAGGAGACTTTGGATGCCTTCGTGGCACAAATGTTGAGAAAGAAAAATCCTAGCAATACTGAGAACAATTTGTTCAACGTGAGCAAGGGAGAAAATTGGAATAAAAACCCTGATAATAGCGGCTGACATGCACAGAGCCCTTGTTTTGCACCAGGCCTCTGCTGTGTGTTTTGCAAACATGATTCCAGTTAATCCCAATTACAGCTTTGAAAGTTACTTCTTATAGTCCCCATTTTACAGATAAAGAAACTGAGGAAGAGAGAAATTCAAGTAACTTGCCCAAGTTCACACAAACAGTAAGGATAGAGCCAGAATGAATATCACAAAGTACACTGAATTTAACCAAGAGTGATCCCTTCCACTTTCCACCATTCAAAATCTTCTCAAGGGGCTTCCCTGGTGACGCAGTGGTTGAGGGTCCACCTGCCGATGCAGGGGATGCGGGTTTGTGCCCCGGTCCGGGAGGATCCTGCATGCCGCGGAGCGGCTGGGCCCCTGGGCCGTGGCCGCTGGGCCTGCGCGTCCGGAGCCTGTGCTCCGCGGCGGGAGAGGCCACAGCAGTGAGAGGCCCGCGTACCGCAAAAAAAAAAAAAAAAAGATCTTCTCATGCCCCATGCACAGCCTCTTTAAGCTTTAAGATGGAATTAGAACAGGACATATCTTTTCTTTGTTTGCTATCCCAGGAACTTGCTAGATGCCAGATGCTCCCTCAAGACATGGACTAAGGAAGAGAGAAAACAATAAAGCTAACGCTCGTTAAATGGCAATTGGTTTAGCACCTCCTAAAACAGAATCCATAAGCTTCTATGGAATAAAGCTATAAACTCTTACAGCAAAATTACTTGCATCCTGCATGACTTAAGACCTTCAGTGCCTTCTCTCTAAAACATTCTTTCAGTCATTGATCCTAGGCACTGGGCAACTTCTTGTGAGCTAAGCACCTTGCCAGACAGCTGCCCAGGAGCCCTGTTTAATCCTTCTCTCAAGGAGCAGTGGTGTTGTTTGAATAAAGTTGCCACTGTCATTGTTTGGCTTACCACTTAAAAGTATTATAGGCTCTGGGAGTGGATTTGTGGGAAAAAATTACAATTAAAAGAAATGTTAACAGTGTTCCATTGAAATACAAAGTATATAGTTGCACAGGAGGAGACAACTTGTCCCAGACTGGTCACTAGAGGATTTATCTTATGGAGAGAAGCTGTTTTACATAAGCTGGTTTCCTGTAGAAAAACGGAATGCTGGAGCTTGTGGCTCTGAGAGGGGAGGGGAAAAAGGCAGTCTGGATGTATCTCCAGGTTAACACTTAAAATCAGGCAAATGGAAAACACATCCAACTGGGAGTCTAACCACTGATACACTTGGATGACAAATTCAGACTTTCACATTTTAACTGGGAGTCCCTGACATCTCTCTCCCTGGACACATCTGAAAACACATGTATCTACCACTAGAGGGCCAGAGTCATGGCTGTAATGCAACTGGCGCTGTCTTTTTTTGTATCCAGACCATCTGTTTTCGACTTAGTGTTTTACTGGACTTCCTAAAACCTGACCTACCTCAAAGTAAAATGACATTCTTTTTCCCCCAAGGGCACCCTCCTCCATGAAAGTAAAACATAAGCATTAGGACCAGCTGACTAGAGGAGGCAGTTTCTAAAGTCAATCACATAAACTTTCCAGATTCTCAAGAAAACAAATGACTCATGGAGATCTAGACGGAGGTGTCCAGTGCGTCCCAAAATTTCAATAGACGTAATGAGGAAATGGAATCTATCTGAGGAACTGACCTTTGTTCTGGGGCTATTGCAACTTAAAGGCACATCTGCATCCTACTGGCCACCTGTAAGCAGCTCCCTTTATGTTTGTTGGCAGTAGTCCCAGGGATCTCTTTCCAACCATCTATCCAGTATTCATCTCTCCTTTCATCCATCCAGTCAACAAATATTTGAGCATGATCTTAAGCTCGGGAGTACAGCAAAGATCAAGACAGACAGAAGTTCAAGAGTGGTGACGGAGAACATTTAAGAGACTGTTACAGTAAACAAATGAGAAATGATGGCGGCTTGGACTAGTAGTGGAGACAGTGAGAAGTGAACATATCAGTGATCCATTTTAAAGAGAGAGCTGACAGCTCTTATGATGGTTTAGGTACGGGAAATAAGGGAAAGAGGAGAATCAAGAATGACTCTGAAGTACTGGGCTTACACCATTGGGTAGGTGGTAGAGCCATTTCCTGAGACTGAATAATCCTAATTCAGGAAGGTAGAATGAGTCCTGTTAACTGTTACTCATTTTATTCCTTGTTTTCTTGAGATGCAAGAGGCTATGTATGCTTTCAGCCCTTGGCATCTGTAATGACAGCTTTTCAATGCAAATCTTTTCTGCATGTATCTCAAAACAAGCAAAAATTTGTTGGAGCCAGAGATACGTAAACTGTCAGCAAAAAGAAAATAACTCTCCTCAGTATCTGAGAAAATGAAAGAATAAACAAAGGCTTACATTCTGATTTTGCAGTCCTCCTTTGCTCCTGAAACGAGCAACTTGATTAAGTCATTAGTAAATGGGAATGCTACAGGTAGGGTTAGGGTGGGGACCTAAACTGTCTACTCTCTAGAACAATCTGCAAAGATTAGTGGATTCCTAGAGACTGCTTCTCTGAACAGCCTATTGTATTTCCATATTTCATGGAGTCTATGAGACAGAATTAAAAGGTCTTATACATTCACTCTGGAGCACTTCTCAAATTGCCTTTATTAAAATAAAAACACTTTATACTAGTATAACCCTTTCATCTAAAGGTGGAAGAATTTGCAATCAGCAAACTGCTTATTTATTAGGTGATACCCTTCAGAATCTAAATTAAACCTGGTGTGTCACATTGTATACCATACTCTGGTACACATAGGTTGGGAATTATAGGGCCAGAAGTAGCCTGGTATAGAGTAGGGTAATAATTCTCTTAGTAGACTTATTAACTACAACTGATCGGTGCATGAACATATGCAAAAGACTTCCCTGAGAATTCTAATTCTCATGTTGGTTGGGAAGCACCCTATTTATCTGAATTCCTTCAGCCTGTGAAAGTTTATCCATCAGACCAGCCTCTTGAATAAGCACCCAGGGAGCTGCACTGAAAAAACTACTTCTAGGACAAACATTCCGTCAGAATGATTAGACCAAAATGCAAATTCATTAACTCTTGGAAAATAACACATAGCTTCTTCTAATCATAATGACAGTGGAGTTTTTTATGCGTGCTCTAAAAGGTGCCACAAGAAGAAAGCTTATTAAATAATAAGAATTTCAGTCAGCACATCTTGTCAACAATGCTGAAAAAAATAGAAACCCAGACAGAAAATGTATAGTAAGTAGGTGGTCTTCCTGTCATACCAGATGACTCATCCTCCCCTCAGAAGCCCTCTCAATGGCACAAGCCACAGGTGCAGTCAACCCTCAGCGTTTCTTTGCGTGACATTTGAACTTAGGAAGAAAAGTATTTTGCTAACCCCTTGGTGCTGAATGTTTGACCTTAAAGCTTACCGTTTGTTCCCCTTTTGTCTCAATCCTCATGACTACAAATGCTATTACTAGTCATAAGATTGTTCAGTCCCTTTTAAATTCCAGCCTTGGTATTTGACTCTCTGGCCTAAACATAATAGGGAATACAAAAATCCTATCTAAGGGGCCTAATTCTTTCACCTTTCCTATGAGCTCCAAATTTTCCCAGCTGTATATGGAGCCAGCACCTACGTTAAGTTTTAGCAATATATGCCCCTGAATCCTTCACTGAGCAAGAAGACATTACTAGTTAAAAAAAAAAAAAAAAAAAAAGGCATAGATTTGTGCATGGACAGCCCTGGAACTGAATCTCAGCATTGCTACTGGTGAGTTAGGTGACTTTGGGAAAGTCATCAAACCTCTGTGTTTTTCACAGTAAATGGAAGATACATGAAGGGCTATTATATAAATATACATATATCATATAAAATTCCTGGCACAAAATAAGCATTCAGTAAGCAGCATATATTATTATCATCGACAACATCATTCCATTTATGTAAAGGTAGGAACTGACTGAACACTATTTTCCATTTCAGCCTATGCCCGGCAAGGCTTAAAATCTTTGATCTTATGATTGGACTGTTCATGACCACACAAAGGTATGACACATCCAAGATACCTCTTAGAACAATCCATTTAAGAGAAATTCAGGCTGTTTTGAGTTTAGTCTGAAAAATCCATCCTAGTTTATCCATCATAAAAGATCACATGGGTGCAAAAATGCAAAAAGACTCATAAAGTGTCATTAGACACTCAAAGTGTCATTAGAAATGAAATTGTTCAGCTCATTCTTTATAGATGTGAAAACTGAGGCCCAACTAAGACAAGTAGCATTTACAAGGTCATGCAACTTAGTGATGAGCTAACATCAGAAGAGGACAAAGTCTCAATTAGGTTTATAACTTAAAACCTCTCCTACTCCAGTGATGGTTCTGATACTTTTTAACTAACAGTGGGTTTTCAGAGAGCTTGACTTGCCCAGCATTACAAAACAGTGATAAATTTGAGAGAGATCACTTTGTGTGGATGGAATTGCCCAATTCAAATATTCTCTAAAAGCTCATCTTGCTCTCAATATTTTATTATTGTTCTGCGTATTATTCAAGGAGACCCTTAACTACATGGACACATATTGTTCATCAGTCTCCAAAATGTTTCTTCTCTTCTAGCCAGACAAGTCTCTTTACAATCCCACAAACATTTATTCCATTGCCAAATCTTTCCCCATATGCACAATGATCTCCCCTCTCTTCTCTATTTATCCAATTCCTATTCACTCTGCAAGACCTAGTTTTCCATCTCTTCTGTGATGTAATCTCTCACTTGTCTGGCGTCATGAATCTCCCTTTCTTTGGAACTCCTACAGTCCCCAGGGCTAGCCCACAGCGGAGAACACAATTATTACTGGTATGATGTTCTCCCCACTGTTTCTTGTGTATATTATCTTCCCAAGTAGACTTATGGCCCCTTGAAGACAAGTACCATGACTTAGGCTTATCTAGTTGCAGTGAAGAACACTATGATGGATGAACTCATAGAAAGTATTCAGTTAACACTCAGTTGATTGGACGGGGGGCAGAGAGGAGAACAAACATTTTCTTGTTTCTTTAACCATTCTTGATTAACTTCTGTGATTCCACAAAAGCTAATACAAAAACTTCAAACCAGCAAGTTTGATTGAGGTTTTGAACTAATTAGAACTAATTAGGGAGGACAGGAAAGGACAGCAGATAGGCTGCTCCTAACCCCATCCTACAATCCTTTCTTCAAAATGTGGAGAAAATCAACCTGAGACTTCCCAGGTGACTGACAGCTGTTTTTAAATGAGGTTTCCACTTCTGCAGCATCAATTTGCGGCAATAAGTCCACTCCTTAGAAGTGAAAATTTGGGGGGGATAAGAAAAGTCTTATTGAATCCATGTGATGACAGATGAATAATATGAACCTCCATGAGCCAAAATCATTTAAAAAATCAATTGCATACTTAATTGTACCAGAATGGCACAGCTTCATTATATAAACATGAAGTGACACTGGCGCATCTTAGGAAAAGACTTCTTATCCTCCCTCATTTTCTTTTAGCATGTATTTATTGAGTGCATCTTGACAATGATGATGATAATACTGACAGAATATTAAATATTAAATAAACATAAAAAAGGTAAAAGACCAGATTCAAGAGTCAAACAGTCTGGGTTTGAATTCTGGGTTCACAACTTGGTAACCATGTGGGCAAGTCACTTAACATTTCTATGCCTCACTTTCCTCATCCACTAAGTAGGAAAAATAATAGTATTCATTTGGAGATTTGTTGTAAGGATTAAAACAAGATAATACATGAAAAAAACACTTCGAATGTGTTTTTAAACACATAGTAAGCACTCAGTGAAGATTAGCTATTTACCATTACTATTACTATCATTATTAAATACTTATGTCAGGCACTATGCTAAGCAGTTTATATATATTTTAGCAGATATAAATTTTGTAAAAATGTGTGAGTGTGTTCACTGATAAGTTTCAAACACCAAGAGGAGTTCTTAGCCCACATAGGCACTGAGTAAATAATTTACTCTTCGCCACAGCCTTACAATGAAGCAGGCACCCAGAATATCACAGTGAGCAGGACAATGTCCTAACCTTCAGGTTGGGTGAGGAGGAAGAGGGGCCATGCAGAGAAGACAGACAAGTCAACAGGGAATTCTGATAAAGGTTGATTGCTCTGATAAGATAGTACAGGGCATTTGCGAGAAGGTATGAGGAACACCTAATCCAAACTCAAGGAAACAACAAGGCTTTCCGGAAGAAATGGCATCCAGACTGAGACGTGAAGGATCTGTTCACCTGCAAATTAGAAGTCAGGGTATATGGCAAATCCAGCAGGTGAGAGAGTGTGGTCGTTCCTTTTTCTGTGTATAATTCAGCACAGATGAAATGAGATGGGGAGAGAGGAGCCACCAAGGTCGACAGGGCTCTGAGTGCAGTAACAGGGATGTGGATTCCATCCTAATGGCAATGGGGCCATGCTTCCTCCATCCCACTGGGTTCTCAAGAGTTCTACCATTTGCTTTGAACTACATTAACTTTGGTATTCGTTTGCCTATTTGCAAGTCCACGTTGCTAGAGTTATAATCACTTATGGCTTTCAGATCCAGGCCTGTTTTTGACCATCTTTGTGACAGTGGTTTCTAAGACCAAAGCTATCTTGAACCTTCTGAACCCAAAGCCTGTGGGTGGACAGTTATTATCAGGAATGGATCCAATAGGATCTGTTATTTTTGCCCCAGAACTTCTCATTTGGGTACCTCCCAAGTACCATACTATGATTCACCTGGTCAATCTCTCTCTGCTAAGCTTATAGCAAAAGAGGCAGGTTAACTTTTTGTGCATGGCTGACCCAACCTCAGAATGAGTGTATCTTATATTCTTTTCAAATATTAAATGACAGGTGGAGAATTTTCAGTGAAGGAGATAAGTGGCAAGATGTGGAACAAAAAAAGTTTCAGAATCCTACTTACCTTCCATTTAACATGTTCTTAATGCCAGTTTTTACTGTGCATGTATACTATATTACTCTGGACTTCCTAGGTGATCCCCCAGCTAACCTGAATTTTTCTTTCTAGAATTCAAGGTGATAACATTACGTAAGGATAATAATGATATGTAGATCTTCAGCAGGAGATCTCAAGGGAATTTTATATTCACTAAAAAGCAGACTTTTATATAAATGTGTCATGTCAGTTGGCGTAATTACCTGAGAAAACCTAAATTCAAACAATCTTTTCCATCACTGAGCCATGTGTGAATTGGTTTATCATTGAAGAATGAACTCCTTAGTGGTTAAGGTATTAGGAAAATTTTTAAAAAAGGCTGTGTTCGAAAACTGGAACCTAGTACTAGACTATAAGCTAAGAAAAGGCAGTCGTTGTTTTTGAAATTAAAACCGGTGAGGAAAGCAGATAATTTAAGTCAAACCCTTAGAAGGATGGTGAGGAATTTCAGAGAACCAAAACAAATGGGGGGAAAGACCCCATCATTATTCTCTTAGCCCTACTTTTCCAGCACTGCTTTGTTTGTGATTTCAGTGTAGTGAGAGAGATGAGGGAGGGGAAGACAGGTAAACAAGAGGCAGGAGAGGAGGAGTGGGGAGATGGACGAAAAGAAAGGGATGAAAAGATGAAAGGCATGGTGGAGAGCCTTCTCAGAGCCATTTAGAATTAGGGAATAGCACTAAAGATAGGGGAGTGCAGTCATGCCATGCCCCTTGCTTACCACCAACTCCAAACACCAAGCCAGGAGGTACGCCTATTGGGTGGAAAGTGCAAATGTTACTCAGGGACATGCAATGTGAGTTATGTGGTACAAGATGGGACAAAGACATGTAAAGGACTGTTTAAAATGTCAGCTGATTGCTAAGCTGTCCAGTCAGCCAGCCAGTGAGTCCAGGGCACTTGCTTTGTGCTCAGTTGGTATAAAAGCTGTCATCACAGCCTAGATGGAGAGGGCCTAGAGGGAGAAGAAAGGGGCCTGATGATGCTCACAGGAGGGCAAAGGAAATGCTGCAAATCTACGTAGATCTGCTGTTTGAGGCAGAAAATAAATTGCTGACAAACTGGTAGTAGAAGAAAAGTGGCTCAAGTTTATACAAATATTCATCCTATTTTGATATCTAGAATATGAATCAGACTTCCCTTGTTTAATTAGCCATGAGGTTTGATGAAGAATAGTTTTCAAGTCAAGCAAGGAAAAACCAGGCTAATGCATGAAAGTACAAAAGGGCAGAAGAAAGTATCCACCTTTCTAATAAAATCCCTTAGAATATTTCAGCAGGCGCTGGGTTTCTTAAGTGAGGGAGGTGCTGTGGCTAGCCCTGATATGCCTTTTGATGCTTAATTCAAAGTTCAGCAGAAGTTTAAAAGGAAATGAAATGTAAACTGATTACTCAATATATAATCACTTGGAGAAAGAGATCCACCCCAAAAATATTTTTGCCATGGACTTTTTTCAGTGCCCTATTTTTGAAAATTCTTTCAATAATGTAAATAAAAAAAAAAATTCCATGCTACTTAAGTGTTTGAAATAAAAGAATTGTCTTTTACGGAGAACCCTATGTGTCATCATTTTCTCAATATGCTTGCTTTAGTATGTGCTTTAAAAGACCCCAGGGGATGAAAGATGGGAAGCATATTCACGTGGATAGAGAAGATGGAGAATTACAGGCTCCTTTCCAGTGGACTAAAAGCAATTTAATGAAAACAGTCATATATGATATCAGCGGCCTTGCAAAAACATTCAGGCAATAATACACTGAAAAATGATTTAGCGTATGCAAAAACTCATACCCTTTGGCATTAAGGTATCATATAAGCAGAAGTAGGTACCCAAGAGGACTTATATTAAAATATGAATACCTCAGTAAAGAAAAATGTTAAATAGAGTTTAGAGATTCTTGCTTTAGAAATCAGTCATAGGATGACACACAGTGACACACATAGGATTGCCACTATTGTAAGAATAGTGGTTGTTAAGGGAAAATAGCTGCTCTTTTGGGCCAAAGAATACTTAGAACTTAGTCATGGAATTGCTGAACATTAAAGGTATGTAAAACCTTAAAAATATTTTATCTATCTTCTCACTTTATAGTTGTGAAAAACAAGACATTCCCCCTCACCCATTGCAATATCTAGAGGTAAATTCTTTCCCAAGGGATTAAGAGCTAGGAAGTGGCCATTAATAGACTGAGACTATCATCTCACCCATTCCAAGAAAACATGAAATATAAATTCCAATTTCTTTTATATTTTTATGACCTAATAAATAAGACCTGATTGGAACTAGAGAAATGGGACATCTTGACATGTCAATATTTGTAGAACAAACCTCATGAAATCAATTATGGAAATTCACAATTTTAAGGGATCTAAGAAGACTATCTTACCTTGAGAAAAAGTCAGAAGTCAAAGGGGAAAAAAAAAAGTATAAATAGATGACATCTGAAAAATCCTTTGTGTCCAGGAAAGAAATAAGCCTGAGGTGTGTGTTTAACAGCTGTATTCAGAAGAACGGCTATTGGGGGCAGTGCTCTCCTCTCTAATGAGGAAAGAAGAGGAAATGAATTTAAATTACAACCAAAGGAATCTTACTGGCAGTGAAGGTTTTATGAACCCTGGAAAAGATTCCTGGGGAGGTTTTTAAATTCCCTATCTGGATATATTTAATAGAAGAGAGATACCTATCAGCGTAGGATGGTTGAGGTACAGACCTGCCTGGAATTAGCTTTCAGCTGAATTCTGTAAATCTAGATTAATTCCTGACAATGTTCGAGATGTCAAAGACAGCAAGTGCTAGACAATGGCGAAAAGTGTTGCCCCTTATTAAAAAAAAAACTCACCCAAAGTAATCATTTCCTTGGAAAATCAATTGGCATATGCTAGCTGGTTATGAATGGAATGTACAATTATAATACACTCTGGTTTTTATTTTCTTTTTAGCCTGGTTTCCAGTGGAAAGAAGGCTTATGAAATCTCTCTGGCAGGCTATGCCCTGCTTAATACTTTTTACTTTCCTTCTTTAGGCTGGTTATAACCAAATCTCTTAGAAGAATCTAGACTTAAGTAGCAATACATGCCCCTTCAGAGTAATACCTTTGTTTCCCTCCTAATTGAAAGAAGGAGGATGATTCCACCAATGCCATCACCTGCTCGCTCCTTACCCTCACAGACTCCAGCAAGTTCTCTGCAACTTGCAGAATCTCCCCTCATTTCCAGTGCACAGACAGAGCACTTGCACTCACAGTTCATACCAAAATTCTCTAATTTGTTGTACTTCTTTGTTTATACAGCTGTGTGTCTGTTTGCCCCATTGTGTTCACCCCATCTATTGTCTGGTTTTTATTGTGAGCTCCTGGAGGTGAGGCATGGAGTCTGTTTAGTTTGCTTTGCATGACACCACATGTGCACACTGTGCTTGACAGTGATGGTTCCTGGAATGACTGGATACTCAATCAATAGACTCCACGGATTAATCAAAGCTGGAGGCAGAAAACTAAGACTCAGTTCTTAGACTCTATGTCATCCCATGATCCTCCTATATGCAGCACACCAAAGCCATAAGAACTGTCAGGGACCATCAGGAACAAAGCAGTATGGAGAAGGGTCTGACCAGCAACTGGAAAATCTAATAAACCAGGGTCTGAAATGCACAGAAAGTAAGACTGCATTCATTTGGGAGTTTGCCCACCACCATGACCCTCCTTTCTCTTGTGTATAAGCCCAGTCTTGCAGGTGCTCTCACTTCAGAGCATCATCTGTCAGATTTCAGACACTCCACAGAAAACTATCAAGTTCACAGTCTCTCAACTTTCTTATTTCTTTATGTTTACAACCCAGATATTTTCACCAGAATTAATATTTTTCCCTTCCCACCAATCCCTCCACAATCCTCCTTCAACCTTACTTTATGCCAGCCTTCCTCAGTGACCCAAGAGGACAGAGACAAGTCGATCCACGTTTCTTAGCTGGGTTAAAAATTTCCAGTACCTGTTCATCCCTGAGTGTCTTCAGAGTTACATCAAAGGACAAAATGATCGATAAAAACCCCTCCCTCAGGAAAAGCACAGAAAGTGACATTTCATTTAATTCAACAAATATTTTCTAGGTACCAATTATGAGCCATTCATTGTGTGCTGAGGAGAGAAAGGGGAGCAAAACATAAGCTCTATCTTCAAAATGTATATACATGTGTGTATGAGTTAATTTAAAATTTTATCAAAGGATCTTAAATATAAGAAGATTGCTTTATTGTAGAATCATGGTAAGGATTAAATAATATATATGTAAATATACTTAGCACAGAACTTGTCAAGTAAGACATCCTCAATAAGTAATAACTATTACTATTGCTACTGGGTTATGGCTTAATTTAGGGCAGTTTTTTTGTGAAGGCTCTCCCTGGAGATCCACCTTGACCTTGGATTATGGACAATATGTTTGATTGTTATGGGGGTAAGAGGAACCATCACATTCAAGCGCAAAAAAAAAAAAAACCAATTATCATCAAAAACATTGAAGTCAATATTTTCCCATCAAAAATGGAGCTAAACCATGTTCTGATATTCCAAGAGTCTGGCTGCAGTCTTTCTCTGTGATGATTCTGGAGTATTCAGAACATTGACCATATCCCAAACACACACAGCACAATTTTTCTCCTTCCTGCTTCCTTCTACCATGTTCTGCATCAAAGTTATTCCACAGACAAGTGACTACTAAGATACACTTGAAGTTTTTCACACTTATTTCAAAGGTACATAAAATGATTATTTGGGGGCATCATTTTAATTAGTTAGCTGTTACTGAATCAGTATCATCAATTAGTCTTCAATAAGAATAAATCCATTTTTAACTGGAGGTGAAACCAAATCAAATTTTACTCACCCAAAGCATTTTTCTTAAACTTGCCCAGAACAAATTGCTTCACAGGTCAACTTAGATGAGGTATAGTGCCTAATTAATCAATTACTCAATTATTTAATTATATGGATGAATATACTAATGGATCATAATGCAAATGCTAAGGTGATTGAATGCAAGGATGTCAAAATATAGTCAGTCCAAACAAAGGAATTCACTTACTTTGCACTTGTTGGTTCAATTTAAACATTGCTGTATAATGCAAAATATCTGGATAACTGAAAAGAGACTCCATATAAGATTCTCCTTGAATATATATAAAAGCATAGGCTTAGTCTTTTTCCTGAACTCTGTTGTTTAGAAGATCTCTGACCACACCTTGAACCACCATTATATTCTTACTATTTTATCCTGTCTGAAAGTTATCTAACAGTTTCATTTGAAAAGGGCTACAATTTCTCAGCAAGGATGAGGAACTTCTAGGAAACGTTTGATATATTTCTAGCAATGGGAAAAGTGTCAGGAGGATGTACCTAGAATGAAAATCTCATTGACTTCTTCCTCTCAATTATCTCTTCTTAACTTGCATTATGAAGACCTAATTTTAGATTCCAACCATTGAAGCTTCTGCTCTCCAGTTTTCTAAACTAAAGTCACCATTTCTCAAATTTATTTGCATATTGAAGTGTTAATTAATTTCTCACTTCATCCTTCCTTATTCCAAACAGGTAGGAATTTCAGATATACTTTAGATCTTTAGATCTTTTCAATCCTTTCTTCAACCAGTTCATTTATACTTGGCTTCTTTGAACTGTGTAACCATAATATGGGTCTTAAAAATAAAGGAAAATGAGGGCTTCCCCAGTGGCACAGTGGTTAAGAATCTGCTTGCCAATGCAGGGGACACAGGTTCAAGCCCTGGTCCAGGAAGATCCCACATGCCATGGCACAACTAAGCCCGTGTGCCACAACTGCTGAGCCTGCACTCTAGAGCCCGTGAGCCACAACTACTGAGCCCACGTGCTACAGCTACTGAAGTTGTAGCTTAGAGCCGGTGCTCCACAACAAGAGAAGCCACCGCAATGAGAAGCCTGCGCACCAAAACGAAGAGTAGCCCCCGCTCACCGCAACTAGAGAAAAGCCCACACACAGCAACGAAGACCCAACACAGCCAAAAATTTTTAAAAATAAATTAAAAACTAAAGGAAAATGAGTGTCTCTCTAACTGCAATGTACTTGAAAGTAGGCCAGTTATCCACAATCCAGACCCTCAGTAGTGGCTTAGTACAACCTTAGGAGATTTTTTTCCTCTCTCCTAGTTTATCAGGATTTAGTCATTAATTCAGAATTAACCCTGTTTCAGTAGATATGGAATTTCACAATCCTAGTTTCATCTGAGACATACAACCTTAAGTTTTTATAAAAATCAGCTGAAGGATGAAGGCGTTCCTTCGGATGGGTGGAGAAAAGGAAATGGCCTGCCCACCCCTTGCTCCGGCTCTCCAAACATTATTAATGAAACCAAATCAGATGCACCACTCCATGGGACTGTAAGAATAGCTTCCAGGAACCTCAAGGTACCTCACCTAACTGTCCTTCTAAAGCCCTGGCATTTCTAAACAACTCAAATGCACGTTCCTGTGGAAATCTTGTGCCCAATTTAATAACATTGTTAAATCAATGAACATTTTCCATGCTCCAGACAACTGCCATGAATCAGTTCAGTAAAATACAGTGTCCTTTGAAAAACCTGAAACTAAACCCTGGGATAATGTCAGTGGGATAAAAATAAACAGTTCCTTTGTTTTGCCGATTCCTAATTGACCAATCTTCTTTAATATTGTGTGAGAGAATAGGATCTGTCTTCTGATGACCTTTACTCACTTGTTGCACAGTTTTAAGGATTAAACGAGACCGTACAGTTAACACAATTAGCAAAGAGACTGGCCCAAAGGATGTGTTTAATAAATGTGTATTTCCCATCCCTTCAAGAATCATAAGAATGCGGCCTGCCTGGCTGTGGAGGAAGTTCACAACTGGTGGGGATAGGCTATGTTGGAACATATCAAAACTTGAGCCTGAGTGTCTGAATGTTATATCATTTCTGAAATGGTGTGGTATATCTATAAATAGCAATTCAGCTTTTTCTCATGAATTTTATAGAAACAGGTCTCATTACTGCAGAATCTTGTGGTCATAGTTGGCCACTGAGACCCAGCCACTAAGGTTCCTGCAGTTCCAGAGTGAATGACACCAAGAGGAACACCTTTAACTCTCATCTACTCAGTGGGGCAATTAAGACATCTCCCCATTCCTGAGGTTTGTTTTAAACCAGCCTCAAAAGATGAAACCCTGTTTTCAGCACTTTCAGAGCTGAAAGGGGAGTCTTTCACTAAGGTTTGCTCCTTACCCAGTAAATAAATCACATGTTCAGCAACACGAAAAATATTGGTGGGAGGTGCACATTCTTCAGTTCAAAGCAAAGAGCCTGTTGACTGGTGGTCTAGTTTTGAAAGCATCTGATTTGACAGGGGAGCTCTCATCGCACTACTGAAATAATTTTACGTTGTTGTGATTTTGTTTGTGGGATTTTCTTTTTTTGAAATTGAAGCAATGTACTTTAATCAGAACCATCAAAGCTTTGAAAAATGTCCACAAAACTTACAATGTCTGGTTTTGTTTCAAAAGTACAAAAAGTATTTGCAAGGCATCCAGCAAATATTTATGGATCAACTACCACGTGCCCATCCTTGTTCCAATTGCAAGGGATGTTACAGTGAACAAAACAAACAAGTTCCCTGCTCTCGAGGAGGAGTGGGGAGATAGGAAGGGTTGGTGTTGAATGAATGTACGAATGAATAGAAGGTATGATTAAGTAGGGAACGTATAAGGGCTACTGTGCGATGAAAGAGAATTAGATTAGAGATACATGAAAATGAGTGGCTGACTTTAGATCAGACGGTCAAGAAAAACCTCTCTGAGGAAGTGACATGTAAGTTGAGATTTAAATAGTGAAGAGCATTCCAGGCACGGGAAGAGCAGAGGCCTGAAAGCGGGGACAAGCACGATGTTTCCCATAAGGAGAAGGCCAGTGTGGCTGGAGAATAAAGGGCAAGGAGGAGAGGGGGCTAAATCGGGAGGTAGGCAAAGTAAGAATCATACGGGGCCTGGAAGCTGGGAAAGAAATTTAGGTCCGATCTAAGTGCTATGGGGCGCTATTGGATGTGAGAGCGGGGCTGTTAAGTGGGTAAATGGCATGATCTGACTTAGTCTTTCAAAGTTTACTGCATCTGCCGTGAGGAGAGTGGAGCAACAGTAGGTACATTTTTAATGCAACTGGAACCATGGAAGAGTTGTTAATAAGGAAATGTGGAGGGGAAGTGAGGGCGGTTGAGTCTAGGCGCCGCTGTGGTAGGAGGGGCCGTGAGGGGAGTGAGGCCAGAGCGGGGCTCTGAGGAGGAGAAGCCTGGTGTTCCTTGAGACGGCCTGAGGTGAAAGAGTCAGCCTCCAGCCTACCCGAGCCCCCAGAGCTGCCCTGTGGCTGCCTTGTCCTTCAAGTGCAGGAGCCAGTTGAAACGTGGGGAATGGAAGCCAATGTGACCGTCTCAGTCTGACAAAACAAGCCGCAGGGGTCTGTTCGAAGCGTAGTGAGAAGGATGGGTACCAACCTGTGTCGGAAGCCATGTCCCCCGGAATCCTTGGAGGTGCTGCCCAACATCTCTGACCTGGGTCTGAGGGCTGTGCACCGAGTCCCTACCCTGGCTCACATCGCCTGGATGCTATAGATGAAGCAGAGCCTTCTGCCCGGGTCAGGAGCATACATGGCCCCTGAGGAGCCCCTGGAAGCCCAGCCCTCTGATTGTCATGCAGCGCAATGCCTCAGGGCCCAGCCTGCAGGAGATGGAGAAGAGGCTCCTGGCCTCGAAGAAGCCCTGCCGGCCCTAAGCCGCCTATGGAGCTGCAGGATGAGCTGTGCCACCTGCGCAGCCAGATGGCTAAAATCTTGGCGTCTGATGCAGTTTCGGCTTCATTAACAACAGATTTCTTACCTCCAGAAAGTTCAAAGGTCTCTCCCCGCTTACCTTGTTTTGGATCTTCATTCCACTCTACAACTTCCTTCGCCGTTAGTGACATCGCCGAGGAGACCCAGGTAGACTCCCTGAGCTTCCATCAGTCCTCCTGATTTGTTCTGCCAGCCCTGATATTTGCAAACCAGAACACAAAGCTACTGTGTCTCTCTGTCCCAGGCCAGCAGCTTTGCAGACATGATGGGTATCCTGAAGGACTTTCACCGGATGAAGCAGAGCCAAGATCTGAACCCGAGTTTATTGAAGGAGGAAGACCCTGCCTTCCTTATCTCTGAGTTTACTCTGAAGGAAGAAGACATCAGTAGAAGAGGAAACTGATGGCACTGAGCTCTGCAAACTCAGTCTCCTGCTCCGGGAATTCCTTCAATAGCTGCCTTCCTCACAGCAGATGTTTCTGCCTCTCAATTAGAAATCTTCTGCAAGAGTCTTGCCAAAAGCTTGCACTAAAAGAGAAGAGCTGCATTATATGTTTTCCATATTTCAAACTTAGCAGAAGCTAAGGCCTGTTTTGAGCTGAGACATGTTGCAGCTAATTGTATAGGTTGGAATGTCCCAGTTTAAAGGGTGAGATAGAAGTTTCTGTTTTTTTCTTGTCCCTGGGTGAAAACAGGTCCTAAGTGAATGACCAACTTTATTGTATTAAACTCTGGACATGTAATATTAATTTATTTTCCAGAAAGTTTGTGCAATGTATACTCCCACTTTACCCAAACCAACATTTAATGTTATTTTTTTATCTTTGCCAATTTGATAACCAAAATTTTAATTCAATTGTTTAATTCACATTTCCTTTACTTACTAATGAGGTTGAACATTTTTTACATGGTTTTTAGCCTTTTTTTCTTTTGTGAATTTTATGTTCATATAAGTGCTCATTTTTTAATATGGTGTTAGTATTTTATTCTTGGTGATCTGTAAGAGCTCTTTCTCTAGGAAGGGTATTAAGACTGTCTTTGTCAATTTTTGCAGACAAATTCCCAGAGTGACTTTTACATTCAATTTTTAAATTTTTATTGTAAAAATATCACACGTACAAGCAGGTACGCTCCAGTTTTCTGTTGCTGCATAACAAGCCACATCAAAATGTAGTGGCTTTAAAACAACCAACATTTTATTGTAGCTCACAATTTTATGGGTCTCAGCTGGGAGCTTTTTCTCTCTCATGGCTTATTCACCTGGTAGATTGGCTGACCTGAAGGGCCTCAAATGGCTTTACTTGTATGCTTAGTGCCATGGCTGGGATAGAAGGAAGGCTGAGCTCGGCTGGAATTGCCAGCTGGAGCACCTAAATGTGGCTGCTTCTGCACGGTGGCCTCAGGGTACTCAGACTTCTTAATTGGAGGCTCAGAATTACAAAAGACAATATCCCAGAAACAAGGCAGCAACTTCCTGGCCTTTTATGACCCAGACTCAGACGTTACATAGTGTCACCTCCGCTGTGCTCTATGGGTCAAAGCAGTCACGAGCCCTTCCAGATTCAGTGGGAGGGAACACAGAGGAGGGCCAAAGAATTTGTGACCATGTTTTCAAACTTCCATAGGGTACAAAACATTTCAAAGAATAAAACAAATTCCACTTCACCTTTTAAGTTGTTTATAATGTTTTTAGTAAGCAACTGGTTTTTAAGTACTTACATTAATCTCTTTCTTCTTCTTTGTGATTTCTTCCATTGCTTTGTAATTCATTTTTTAAAATTATTTTCAAAGTGTGTGTCTACAAAATCAAGGACATTATCAGTTACTATATTGGGAGAAATGACTTTACGGTCTTTAGACACTTTAAGTACTATGTATTCTGGCTGCATTCATTTAATATAATTCTTAATCCTTTTCCTCTTTAAATTTCCATCAGTGATACATTGGAAAACTCATCTAAAAATTCAGGTTAGCCATACATTTAATTATATAGTTGCTGTGTGGAGGGGAAAAAAAAGAAGTGTGACTAAATAGTTCTTGCTTCATACTTTGCCACATTTCTGGTTCATTCTTCCAAAATGAACTGAAATGCAATGAGCTACATTTGGTCTGTGTAGCTAGTAGTTCCCATCAGGTGTTGCGATGGTGCTCAAATACTGAAAAATTTGATTCATTTCATAAATGTGATTGTAGCACTCTTTCTTACAGTGTTCTGAATGACAAAGCAAAAAGGTGTCCTCCTATAACAGTATTTAATTAGTAATTATTTTAAAGGACATTCTTCTGGCTAATAGAGAGGAAAGAACTCCTTGTAAACATATATTGTAAAAACTCAATAAATGCTAAATGATGATGCTCATCTCATGCTCTAAAAATTTAAGTTGATTTTTTTTCAGTTATTTTCTCTGTTTCCAATAGTGCATTTCAAAAACTGGTTTTGTCTTCTGATTATGGAACTGTGAAAGCTGTGCGGAAAGAACTAAATTGAATAAGATGTATGACACACACATAATCGTGATCTTCAGTGTTTCTATTTATCATGTGTATCTTTCTCCTATTTTATTTTCACCATATCCAGAAAAAAAAAATTGGAGGAAGAAAACATTGGAAAAAATCTTATTGTCTAATGCAGTTAGTCACCATGAGGGCGGGGGTCATATCTTTTTTGGTTTTTTTCAACATTTTACCTGCAGCACTAAGCACTGTGCCTTGCACATAGTAGTGCTCAATGAATATTTAGTGAAGAATGATTTGGGTAGAGGCACAAAAGTATTTACCAGCCTGTTCCTGTGATCTAGTCTGAATCTGGAGAGTTTCTTTTTCATGGAGGCAGCTATGTGTGTGGAGCATCTCCTCCATATCTGTTTCCACTACTTGCTATTCATACCACACAAGCAATGGACTGGAAAAGTCAAGCCCTTGAGTCCATTTACCATCTGAACTTTATTATGAGAGATCATTTGAGATTCCATGGCTTTCCAGAGACAAAAGGTTCTCAAATCACCTATGGTTAGCCCAAACTTTATTTATGTCTGAATATCCACAAGTTGAGCCAAAGTTCAGAATGCTGCTGCGTCCACGCATCAGGCCCGAGTACACGTCAGAGGTTGGGCCTTGTGTTTTGCGTACACTCGTGTTTTATAGACATTCAGCAACTAGAACCATTCAAGTAGTTCTTCATTTTGTGTTGAACACAGAATACAGGTAAAGTCCAGAACTATACTCTCCAATATAGTAGCCATTACCCACAAGTGGATATTTAAATCCAAATTAATTAAAATTAAATAAAACTAAAAATTTAATTGCTCAAATGTACTAGCCACATTTGAAGTGCTTAAATAGCCATTTGTGGCTAGTGGCTACCATATTGAACAGTGCAAAACGAGAACATTTCCTTTATCACAGAAAGTTTTACTGAATAGTACTGTTCTAGAATACATCACTTATATCACATTGCAGAAATTCTAAATTAGATACCCAATTCTGCACTTATTTCCTAATCGACCAATCCTGGCTTTCAAATCTTTTTATTTATCTAAGTGTCTAAAGCTTCCCTGTTTAAATCTTTTTTGAACAACAAATATAAATAATATTTCCTAAACAAGTCTCTGTGAAATATACCAAAACAAAATAGAGACTATCTACTATGCAAAACACAGAGTTAAATTTCTGAAATTCAGTTTAAATGGGGAGAAGTCCCATATGACTCGTAAAAAGTCTAAATTACACATGGTTTATAAAGCATACTCAACTAAATTACATCAAAAGCTCAGACGAAAACCTGAAAGTATTGCTGAATTAAAGCTCTACCAGACCTGATCTGATACATAATAGAGAATAATTTCTAACTCGAATACTACTGTATGCAAATTGGATGGAAATGTGTTGATGGCAGAGATCACTCCTCTTAAATAAACCTAACTTTTCTCCCTGAGGTATTACTTCCTTATAAATTTCCTTCCTCTGTAGCAACTGCCCACATCCTTTCTAAATTATCTGTAACCTGTATTAATGGAAATTAAATTAATGGGAACCTAGCACATAATATAACCATGAAAAGCAATAACTGTATACTAAAAAAAAAAGGTTTATTTGGACAAAAGCTATATATAGTATATGTATAAAAATAAATAAGTGCATATTTGCATATACAGAAATACAAAAAATTATTCTCTCTCCTAATCAGCATACAAAGACCTCTAATATCAACTAAATGTGCACTTACATTTCGGTCAATAACAGCATCTTTTATTGAAGTGTGTCTTTATACATTGCTGGAATGTAATTTCTCCTATGATCCCAAAACAATACACTTTGATCATAATCCAGCTTCTTGTTGTCTTTCCAATTGAGTAAAAGTATCCTCTTTTTTTCCTACTTCAGAAGCTGTTCCGGAAGTGGAGTAGCGTCGGGTGAAGAGACAGAAACCAGCCCCAGACGTGCCACAGGAAGGCACAAGCAAGGACGGTAGTCCTCGATTCCGCAGGCGGGCCGAGTCTATATGTAAGTGTGAGAAGCCATGGAGGGCGCGGTGGCCTGGGGGCCGGTGGTCCACAGGCGCGGCAGCTGCGGTGGCGGAACTCACTGTCGCTGTTCGGGAGACAGGGGCTGTTGGCAGACCCTGGGGTACCCGGCCTGCCTGCAGGTCCTATCTCCCACCTTCATCTCCACTGCAAAAGTCTTGAGACCATCGCTACTAATGCCAGGTTTTTAAATCCCTGAGAGTAAAATACATGTGCAGAGTGTGATTCGAGCTGATTTTTAAGCCCAGGCATGTTGAATAGAGTCTTAAAATAATCATTGCCATAGGACCTGACTAGATATCCAAGTGTTCACCAGATGCTAGAAGCTAGATTTTGCAAAGGAAAATTGCTAACTTAAGCTTCTTTTCATGATTCAGCAGAGGGTTTTAAGTAATAAAAGATCTGGAGATTTGTAAAATAAATAATTCCAGTGCAAATGGGAAAATTAAAATAATCTTATCATCTCTCAGTCATGTCTGTATGTGCTTTTCTACCATTATCAAATTTCTCTTAATTGGCCCAATTTTTTTTCTGGCTGATACTTTACAGTTTTATGAGTTGTAATGAAGAAATGATTCCTATACTACCAAATGTAAAATAGATAGCTAGTGGGAAGCAGCCACACAGTGCAGGGAGATCAGCTCGGTGCTTTGTGACCACCTAGAGCAGTAGGATAGGGAGGGTGGGAGGGAGACACCAAGAGGGAGGAGATATGGGGATATATGTATACATATAGCTTATTCACTTTGTTATAAAGCAGAAACTAACACACCATTGTAAAGCAATTATACTCCAATAAAGATGTTAAAAAAGAAATGATTCCTTTCAGATGACTGAAGTGCCATGTACTAAATTTTCCTAAAGACAATCTAGGATGTATGAAACAGAGCATGATATAATGTATATGGTTTCATTTATATACAATATTGAATATATCAACAGTGAAAAATAATAACAGCATGCCAGAATTTCTTTTATTCCTTAACAGATCTCTCAGTAGAAGCAATTAAAATGTAAAGTACATCATTAACTTTTGAACTTCGACAGAAAAAAATATCATACATTTCTGACGAGTAGACATTATCTCATAGTATCCACACCCATCTTATGCATATTACCCTTGCCTGGTCTTAAGTGTGACTTCTGGACACACAACTCAATGTTTCCTAATATTTAATAGTACAATGGCTTTTTATAGTCTACTTAATTTTATTTAGTAATTGAAAGAATGAATAGTTAAGATTCCTCAGATTTTTGTGTTCTTGCTGGAGGTGCACTTGAACAAAAAGAAAAACATAGTATCTAGCTCTATAGTTAATGCACATGACCACATCCTGTCTAGAATGAATCCATTCAGAGTTCCTGGAGAAATGCAAATACATTATTCATTTTCCTAATGTATCACATTTTACTACGGGCACCACTAACTCTATCAAGGCCAGATGTTAGCCAAATGAAATATTTATAATGCAAAACCACTGAATTAAAAAATATATGCTCATTTAAGCAACAGGTTATAGAACTCAAGCCAATCACATATTTTGGAGAAGCTGAAGGAGGACGCCTGACGTGCGTTACATTCATAATGTCAGGGTAAGGTTCTGAACTCAATCCAGAGAAACTGTATAACTGTTGCAGCCAACTAAAGCTCAGCTGCTTCTGGATTTCTTGTAACAAAATCTTGCTGCCAAGGGCACTGATGGGCTCACCCAGTAAAAAATTACAATAATAATGTTAAAGTAAATCATAAAAATGCAGAAGGTGGTTATTATAGGGCAGAGGAAAGGAATTGCTTTTAAAGTTATGATGGAAATATCAAAAATACATTTTATTGAACTTTTAAAAAATTAAACTTTGTTTTTAAACTAGGGTGCAAAAGCAAGGAAATGTAAAGGTTGTTCAATAAACGATTTCATTCAATGGTCAACAGCAATGATTCTGCAAGTGAAAATAAAAATTATATTTATTTAACATAGTCAATTCAGGCAGAACTAAAGCTTATATTCTGATAGTTTTCTAGTAAAAAAATAACCAGATGAAAGTCATTTTTAAGGAGGAATTTTGACTGAAAGGGAACAAAGAACTTGAATGCATGTCTTCTCAGTGAAAATGAACTTGGCATATGCTTAATTTCACATAGTATAAAACTAAATATTTCATGTGGTTTTTAAGTTCTAGGAAGAAATTCATTTGAAACAAATGTAGAAAATAACCCCAAAATTTAAATATGAAAACTATGACAGACTTACATTTAGGGAAATAGATCATAATAAGTAATCCTCTGTATGCTCTCCAAAAGTAAAGAATGTAAGTTTTTAAATTATTTTTTGGATAATCTGGAATTTCCTTTCTGATCATCTTTATACCTTCTGAAAATATAGATTCCTGAATCATATATCATAGACAGTTTGGTAGATTCCATATTTTCCTCAAGTTGAATAACATATTTCTAAGTGACATTTATCAGAGAAACAAGCTCCATTTGCTCCTTAAAATACCTGATGTGTCTTACACACAGTAAGCACTAAATAATATTCTGAATTGAACTGAATTATTTCCACTTTCTGTTCAGAGATTAATGTGTCTCTTGGATTCACACTAGAGAGATGGTGTCTCACACATGTGGATTAATGAGCTACATCTGTAACCAAAAATATCCATGGAAAACCTGCTGAATTGATCCATATCTGTTTTATTAATCAAGCCCAGTGTGGAAGGGCTTTCTTGTGGTTGTACTATATTTGGAGATAAATAGAGTGGGGAAACCACACTTCAATTTAGAAGTTGTTCGAAACATTGAAGAACGTAGGGTTTTGTATTATATGACAGCAATAAAGTCCAATCCTTGATGGTTGTAATGCTGATGTATAAGTATATAAATATCTTGTATGTATAATTTTACTGCAGAACATTATGACAGTGGCCAAGAAGACCCTAACCATTTAATATGGAATTTACTTCTTGCTGCCACTCTATTCCTTCCTCATTTTTTAAAAACAAAAACATTTGGGTTTTATTTTTAAGCCAGCAAGTTAGGAACAGCCAATAGTTGAAGCAGATGGCTAGAAGTCAGAAGCCCCAGATTCTATCCTTGATTCTCCTACCAACTGGGAATGTGGCCTTGTGCAAGTCATGAGAGTAAATCTACAATAAAAGGGGGCTATAATGCCTTACTCATGCATGGTGCTTTATGATCTTACACAGCATTTTCAAATATGATATATTATTTAACCTTCCTCACAGCCTCCTAAGACCCAGAGACACTAAATCAACTGTTCACAGTCATCTCAATATCAAATGTCAGAGCAAGGAACAGACATATATGAGGATTCCAAGCTGGTCTTTGTCGCCTTTTCTCTATGCCACACTGCCATGCTATGGTACCTCCAAAGCTGGGCTGTCCAATATGGTAGCCATGAGCCACATGGGGAGATATAGCACTTGAAATGTGGCTAGTCCCAATTGACATGTACTTGATTGTAAATTTACACACAGAATTTCTAAGACCTTGAACAAAAAAAATAATGTATCTCATTAATATTTTTATATTGATTCCACATCAAAATGATAACATTTTTGATATCTTGAGTTAAATAAACTATGTTATTAAAATTAATTACACCTGTTTCTTTAACTTTTTTAATGTGACTACCAGAAAATGTAAAGTCACATACATGGCCATTGTTTCTGTTGGTCAGAACTGGACTAGAGGATTCCATTGTTCAGAGTCCACAGTACGGATTTCACAGTCCTGGACTTCTTTATACACCTGTCTTGAGGTAGCTGAGACCAATTTCCAAAGACTCTGTCGAACATAGAGCAATGTAGATTCGCAACAATAATTCAGTCATTCTTACCCATCTTTTATAGGCAGGAGAAAGTCAGACTTTGTTAGTTGATGCCTCAAATTCCTCATTCATTAAAAGGTCTCATTTTATACTTGTAGAATGATTGAAAAGCTTAGAGTAAAAGTACCTTGGGGGGCTTCCCTGGTGGCGCAGTGGTTGAGAGTCTACCTGCCGATGCGGGGGACGTGGGTTCATGCCCTGGTCCGGGAGGATCCCACATGCCGCGGAGCGGCTGGGCCCGTGAGCCATGGCCTCTGAGCCTGCATGTCTGGAGCCTGTGCTCCGCAACGGAAGAAGCCACAGCAGTGAGAGGCCCGTGTACCACAAAAAAAAAAAAAATACCTTGGAAAGAACTATAAATTATATTTATGACTCTGTAGCACACCTTATTTTAAAATGTGTTCCCATTAAACATTATGAGTGAATGAGACATTGGACTATTAGGTGATATAGGCAATGTAAAATAATAACTATATATAAATTTATTATAAAATAGAGTATATTTTATTCCCCCTACCAACTCTTTAAGATATTTTATATATAATCCCTAAATAAGTAGCTTATTTCTGCTTTGAAAAATCTAAGTGAAAGTGCTCAGGAAAAATGGGTTCATATTTAGGAGAAAAAAATATATATAGCAAAAGACAATAATCAGGCTCCCTGACTTCAGACTGTACTACAAAGCTACAGTCATCAAGACAGTATGGTACTGGCATAAAAACAGAAATACAGATCAATGGAACAGGATAGAAAGCCCAGAGATAAACCCATGCACATGTGGTCACCTTATCTTTGATAAAGGAGGCAAGAATATACAATGGAGAAAAGACAGCCTCTTCAATAAGTGGTGCTGGGAAAACTGGACAGCTATATGTAAAAGAATGAAATTAGAACACTCCCTAACACCATACACAAAAATAAACTCCAAATGGATCAAAGACCTAAATGTAAGGCCAGACACTAACAAACTCTTAGAGGAAAACATAGGAAGAACACTCTATGACATAAATCACAGCAAGATCCTTTTTGACCCACCTCCTAGAGAAATGGAAATAAAAACAAAAATAAACAAATGGGACCTAATGAAACTTCAAAGCTTTTGCACAGCAAAGGAAACCATAAACAAGATGAAAATACAACCCTCAGAATGGGAGAAAATATTTGCAAATGAAGCAACTGTAGCAAAACTACAATGAGGTATCACCTCACACAAGTCAGAATGGCCATCATCAAAAAACCTACAAACAATAAATGCTGGAGAGGGTGTGGAGAAAACGGAACCCTCATGCACTGTTGGTGGGAATGTAAATTGATACAGCCACTATGGAGAACAGTGTGGAGGTTCCTTAAAAAAACTAAAACTAGAACTACCATACAACCCAGCAATCCCACTACTGGGCATACACCCTGAGAAAACCATACTTCATAAAGAGTCATGTACCACAATGTTCATTGCAGCTCTATTTACAATAGCCAGGACATGGAAGCACCCTAAGTGTCCATCAACAGATGAATGGATAAAGAAGATGTGGCACATATATACAATGGGATATTATTCAGCCATAAAAAGAAACAAAATTGAGTTATTTGTAGTGAGGTGGATGGACCTAGAGTCTGTCATACAGAGTGAAATAAGTCAGAAAGAGAAAAACCAATACCATATGCTAACACATATATATGGAATCTAAAAAAAAAAAAGTTATGAAGAACCTAGGGGCAGGACAAGAATAAAGACGCAGACGTAGAGAATGGACTTGAGGACACAGGGAGGGGGAAAGGTAAGCTGGGACGAAGTGAAAGAGTGGCATGGACTTATGTACACTACCAAATGTAAAATAGATAGCTAGTGGGAAGCAGCCGCATAGCACAGGGAGATCAGCTCGGTGCTTTGTGACCACCTAGAGGGATGGCATAGGGAGGGTGGGAGGGAGACGCAAGAGGGAGGAGATATGGGGATATATGTATACATATAGCTGACTCACTTTGTTATAAAGCAGAAACTAACACACAATTGTAAAGCAATTATACTCCAATAAAGATGTTAAAAAAAATAGCCCACAATACTGAAAAGTAAAATCTATTTGGCATTTATTATGCAGTCTCAGGCACTATACTAAGAGTTAGACCAAGATTATCTCACTTAGGGATTTGAAAATTAGCAACAGAGAGCAGAACCAACTTTTAATGGTTAAAAATTCTTAACCATTACTGCCTCTTAGGTCAGTGCTGTTTGAAGTCACAATGTGAGCTATGGAGACAGTATTAGAATATGAGGGAATATTGGGCAATAAGAGCAGAACTCTGCCCTCAAAGAGGACACAAGTTGGCAGACTTGTGAACATGTTTTTGAAAAATACATGCTTATAAACAAGATTATATGAAGGAGGAATTACTCTTCACTTTCTAAAGGTTTCTTTATGTTACGATAGAAATCTTTATAGCAATGTTCTCCAGTGTGTTAAAACTTACCTATTATTTATAAAGCAAAGGTCTAATGTAAAACAAAACTATATAATATGAGTTTCAGAGCTTTGTTTTTCTCTATGCATAATACTCACTTGGAGGAAAGTAGGCTGAAATAACCTTAAATATTTTCTGGAAAAAGAAGAAATGATGCCAAATAATCAAAATGGCACTGAAAATCACAAAACAGTGAAAACTGAAGAGTTATATAACTTTTTATACAATAAAAATAATATGTTACCTTTGAAGGCTGACATTAAAAATTGTGTATGTAAGCTAATCACATATTAATATTTTTAAAGATTTCAAAATATATAACTTATTGCCAGTTTCTTAATGTTCATGCTTACCTGGAATGAAATTTTAAAAAATATTAACAATAGCCAACTCTAGGTAGCAGAATTTTAGATACTTCTGTACTTATTTATACTTTTTTGTAATAATTCCAGAATAAGCATGTATTGCTTTTATAATAACTGAATAGAAAATTTATTGTAATCAATTCCAAAATTGATTGCAAATGAGAAAGGCAAAAATTATCTTGGGGGGAGCGTAAAATGCAAATTTTGTTCTCAATCACAAAATTTTAAAATAATAATATATTTTATAGGTTCTTCTTTCCAGTCATTATTGCCCTTCCATTGATTCAAGACAAAGCAACCTGTGGACTACTCAGTTTCTCTAGACAGTGAGGGTGAAAGGTAGATTGGGTTTTCTAGATTTTCTTGAGAAAGCAATTTACCCTCAGCTGTGAACATGAGTATAAAGATCAAGGTTGTAATATGAGCTCTTAAAGCTCAAAGTTGTTATTGCAGCAATCAGAAAAGCAGAGCATCATGTAAAGTGTACCTCTTCACCGTAAAACAAACGGACCATAAATCATTTCTAATGGTATCTACTTAAAACTGGCCTTAGACCTTGAGATGTATAAAATGTCATGTGAGAATATATTATATAATCATATCTTTGAGCAGGATAGGGCCTTAGTGATGCTAAAAAGTGAAATATAGAGCTGTTTTAGGCATCTCTTTCAAATATTCATGGAGAAGTATTTAGTCTGCTAACTTCTTTTATGACAACAACACTAAAATTTTACTACAAAGAAAACTCAGAAATGAGTTCCTTGTGTCATTTGATCATTAAATCATAAATCCACAGACCATTAGAGCTGAAAGGGACCTTCTAGACTATCTCATCCAATACCAGTATTTTACAGATGAGAAAACTAAGAAGCATAAATTATTTTCTCAGGAAAAAATGAAACCACTGAAAAATATCCCAAAGTATCCAGGAATTTCTGTAAGTTTTCATAGGAAGGAGTAGGTATTTCAAATCCTACCAGAACTTGATAGTTTGGTTGTGGGTACTCCTGGGCAAGGAAGAAAATATACTAATATTGGCTAATTCATATAATATATGAAAAACACATTTACAGTGAATGCCTATAAAGTAAAAACCAAAAGCATAACAAAGCCAGTGATTTCAGACTAGATCACTCACTCATTACTCAGCTTCCTTTCTTCAGTGAGTCCAATAATTGAAAGGAGCTTTCTTTGCCACTTTTCATACACAAATCATCTATTATCCTGGCTACTTCCACAGTTGCTGATAGACCAAAGAATAATGGGACATTCATTACTTGAGTTAAAAAAGAAAGGGTGTCAAAATCCTCCTGATTTTATGCATTTATGAAAAATATGCTTATAATAAAATTATATGTATTAAAAACATATTCCTCATCCCCCCCAAAATACATACTACACGTTATGGACATTGTCCTGGAACAGGTACATATTAAGACTCTTTTTCTAAGTTTGTCTAAGAAACTGAAATAGTAACACTTGATTTTAAGGAAAATAGGACAATGCATGTACTTGTACTGTCATCTATAAAATAGGAAGAAGAGAAGATTCTCACAAAGCTGTTTAAGGATTAAATCAGTAACAGTTGTAAAGTGCTTAGTTCAGTGCTTGGCACATAGTTAACACTCACTAAGTGTCACATAGTAGTCCTGGTAGTGATATTATTATTTAAAACATGATGACTCCTCCAGACACACCCTTCCCCTCAGTCAAACCAAACTCTTGAGATTCCCCTCACTGTTTCATGGCACATGCTGACCCCTTTCCAAATGTTCTTTCCCTACTTCCCCTGGTGAACCCATCAGCCAGGGTTCAGCTATGAAATTCCCTCCTCTAACTTGTCTTCCCTCATCCCTGCTCCTGACTTAGCTGCATTCACCCATTTCCCAGGGTGCCCTGCAATATGCCTCTTCTAGCAATTGAGACATGACTTTTTTTTACTTGATTTCCCCCCTCTCCCATCTAACACACACATGCACGCACGCACATGCACGCATGTACACATGGAACTGAAGGTGCATCACACTCAATGCATCACACACATATTTTTGTATCTCTATAGAAACACCTATTGAAATGAATGAACTAACTCCTATATAAAAAAATAAGTGATTTTTTTCTTCATAAGTAGTTATCAGGCTAGAATGTGTATCTAGTGGCCTCAGTTTTGAAGGGGAAAAGGGGTGAAGGATATAGTGGGAGAGCTTGGGGATACAACTTGGCAGCCCTGGGCCCTGGCTCTGCCACAAGACTAACCTTATGGTCTTCAGTGAGTCATTTAACTGCCTGGACTCACTCTCCTTCTTAGCAAAATGAATGAGTTGGGCAAAATATTCTCTGAAGACCCACTCAGTGCTAACATTTATATGATGCTAAACATTGGTTCATCTCAGTGGTTCTCAAACTTCAGCAGGGATCAGAACCATCAGGCGGGCTTGTGAAAACTGATTCCTGGTCAGCGGGTCTGAGATGGGGCCCAAGAATTTGTATTTTTTATAATTTCCCAGGTGATGCTGAGGCTGCTGGGGGTGATGGTGCACCAGACTTTGAGAACCAGTGGTTAATCTTCTTAACACAGGATATCCTGACACTGTCCTTTTGCCACCTGGCAGACAGTAAATTCACAGTAGGGTGGAGGCAAATAAACCCAGGCTTCTGTGAAGCTGCCATCAGGAAGACTGTGTACCTTTGGGTGAGTCCCAAGAGTGGCCACAGAAGGCAGACTTTGCTGACCGTAACAGTTCTGTTAAAGACCCACGTTGTGGGCAAGGGACAGCCCGAGTTCACAATGCTGCAGGACACAGAAAACAAATTCTAGGGTTTGAACCATCTGTTAAAGCCTACTGCTTCTGAAGTCACAATGGATCACAACTGCCATCTAGTGATAGCTTTGAATTACTGCATCTAGAGACTGCGGAATGAAATGATGCTTTAATTTGGAAGCTACTACTTTTTACCAAACTGTTCAAGATGAGAACTTCTGAGAACAAGCTCTAAAGTATGCTGGTCTTATCTACACTTGTACCTAGGCACTGTAGAAATAAACAGGCGCATATCACTTACTATGTGCTAGGCACTGTTCTAATACTGTATCTATGTTCAGTTATTCACAGCAACCCCATAAGACAGATACAATTATTATGCCCACTTGATAGACAGGAAATACAACTACAGATGTACAAAGAAATTAAGAAACTTGCCTGAGGTAGAGTGGTAGAGCTGGAATTGAACCTAGACAGCTCCTGGAGAGATATTCTCTTATATCAGCAATTTAAATACACAGGTAATGGAAACAATTGGTACCTGCGCAGTAGTCCCACCTTTATCGTGGTTTTCTTTTCTGCAGTTTTTTACAGTCAACCACCATCTGAAAACATCAAATGGAAAATTCCAGAAATAAACAATTCATAATTTTTTAATTGCATGCTGTTCTGAGGTAGCATGATGAAATCTCATGCCCTCTCACTCCGACCCACCCAGGATATTAATCATCTCTTTGTCCCATCAGTTAGTCATTTAGTAGCTGGTTCAGTTATCAGATCGACCGTGGCAGTATCTCAGTGCTTGTGTTCAAGTCACCCTTATTTTACCTAATAATGACCTCAAAGCCCCAGAGTAGTGATGCTGGCAACTCGGATATGCCAAAGAGAAGCCATAAAGTGCTTCTTCTAAATGAAAAGGGGGAAGTTCTTGACTTAATAAGGAAAGAAAAAAATCATATGCTGAGGTTGCTAAGATCTACAGAAAGAACAAATTTTCTATCTGTGAAATTGTGAAGAAGGAAAAAGAAATCCATGCTAGTTTTGCTGTCACACCTTAAACTGCAAAAATTATGGCCACAGTGTGTGATAAGTACTTAATTAAGATGGAAAAGACATTAACTTTGTACAATAAGATATTTTGAGAGACCACATTCACATAACTTTCATTAAACCATATAATTGTTCTATTTTATTATTAGTTATTGTTGTTAATCTCTTACTGTGACTAATTTATAAATTAAACTTTATGATAGGTATGTAGGTATAGGAAAAAACATAATACATAGGGTTTGGTACTATTCAAGGTTTCAGGCATCCACTGGGGGTATTGGACCATATCCCCCACAGATAAGAGGTACTACTGTGAATAGTTCCCAGATATGGGTCTGAAAATTTTTATGAAATATATACTGGAGAATTAATTTTTTCTGATTCTTCCAAATGAAATCAGCTCATGTATAATAACTAAAGAAATGTATCTACCTACACAAAGACACCACAATGCAACAAAAACAGCACCAACTTGGAATCAACTTCCAACTTGCTGTGCAACTTTGGACAGGTTGCTTAACCTCTCTGGGCCCCACTTTCTTCATCTATAAAGTAGAAAAAATTAAAATGGAGTTCACGTGGTTTGAAGTTCTTTAAAGCCAGATTAAATTTTTGAGAACTGCTCAAGTTATCCAGTGAATGTGGTCACAAGAGCAAATAGGGAGATAATGGAAAGTAACCATACTTGTTGTTCTCAAATTGTCCTGCACATGGGAAAGGAGACAGAACAGCAGGTTAGATCTCCTGGTCTATTATGCAGACGTGCTTGTGGTAATAATAACACTCATGGTGAATGCAGAGAAGTAGAGCTCAATCAGGGAGATCTATGTTTCACTTCTCTTCCTGAGTGCTGCACTTGGCTTGTGCACGTGAACTCTGCACCCCTGTATACCCCTGCCTTCCAAGAGTCCTCACCAAAGCACTCCTGCAGAAAAGTCGAATCCTTGCTGGTGGATTGAGGTCCAACCCCCCTCACGCCAGACTTCTTTTATCAGATTTCCTTGGATTTAAAAACCTGCTCACTGCTAAGCCTTTTAACTCTTTAACCTAAGACTTCTCAGTTACCAAACCATTTCTAACCTCAATAAAACAAACACTACAGGATGGTTATCAAACCAAAATACTAGTGGTACAGAAACACAAAGGTTGGTTATTTGCTTGGTGCTGAGCTCTGATTGAGCAGAAAAAATCGGTATTTCCAGCACCTATTAAAGGATCTTTTGGATTGAACACATAGAATGTAATTATGTATTACAATTTACATGAGAATTTTCCTTCAAAGAGCTCGTTTCTATAAAGTTATTTTTAAAATAAAGATCCTCAAAATAAGGTGATGGTACCTAAATAATAGTGACTCAGGATACGTTTTTATAGAGAGATCCTAAAACTTGCTGATATGAAAAATGCTTCCTCAGTATTTAAAATAGTCAGACTCGGGCTTCTCTGGTGGCGCAGTGGTTGAGAGTCCGCCTGCCGATGCAGGGTGTCCGGGAAGATCCCACATGCCGCAGAGCGGCTGGGCCCGTGAGCCATGGCCTCTTAGCCTGCGCGTCCGGAGCCTGTGCTCCGCAACCAGAGAGGCCATAACAGTGAGAGGCCTGCATACCACAAAAAAAAATAATAATAAAATAAAATAGTCAAACTCATACAAACAGGAATAGAATGGTGGTTGTGAGGGGCTGGGGGCAGGGGAAATGGGATGTGCTGTTCAGTGGGTATAAAAGTGTCAGTTATGCGAGATGAATAAGTTCTAGAGATCTGCTGAAGGACATTTTGTTTATGGTTAATGATACTGTACTATACCTTTAAAAACTTAAGAGGGTAGATCTTACGTTATCTGTTCCTACCATGAAAGAAGGGAGGGAGGGAGGAAGGGAGGGAGGAAGGAAGGAGGAAAGACTGTTGCTGTCCAAGTAAGGTCAGACTTTAAAAACCGCAGTAACTTTGAGAAACTATTTTTTAGGGAAATAGGATTAGTTTTCAACATTATTCTTTGTGATCTATGCAATGTCATATAACCATAACTTTCCAAAACTTAAATTCAAAATATTATGCATTTGTCAAAATAAATATTACATTTTAAAAGGACTATATAAGGTCTCAGAATTTTTGATGCAAAAAAAAAGGAACATATCATAAACTTTGAGCCTGAGCAACCAGATAGATAAGTGGTAATATCATTTTCCAAAATAGGGAAGCCTGGGGTAGAATTAGTTTTTTAAAACTTATAATCCTCTAATCATGTTAGTTAATTTCATTTCAGAATTAATTTTTTTAAGTGAAAGGAATTTTTAATTCAAGAGGATTTGGGATATGTCACCCCCTTTTTAAGGCTGAGCCATGTTTAGCAACAGTGATATTCCACCACCATGTGGACTCCCACTCTGAGATAGAATTCTGAACCAGACAATCAGCCTGATCCAGTGTGATGTTTCAAAATATTCTTTTGTAAAATAGTTTCAAAAACCCGTGACTGGAGAATTAAAAAATCATGCCTTCTGTCTAGGACATGTTTATAAATACGCATAATGGAAGCCTAGCACTCCACTCTTTCAAGAAGTAAGGTAAAAGTCCATGGCTCAGTTCAAAGGAATGTTAAATACTGGCCTGAGATTTATACTCTTGGGAAAGAATGTTACAGTGGAAACAGGGAAGAAATGTGCTTGGTTTGTGAGCCAGTGGCTCTTTTGTGGGAACCAGAGTCTTGAACTTTCAGGCAGCTGTGTTGTACTGAGTGTGGCCGCAAAGATCTGGGGACAGTGCCATCATCGCATCACCCATATATGATTGCTAAGAGCAAGAAAACCCTTTGGGGGAACAGAGACTTAGCCAAAGTCGCCGTAAATCTGGATAGAACCAAAACTAACTAAACAGTATTTTAAAAATGGATACAGGAATTATTTTACTTGTATGTAGAGAAAACTGAAGGGACACCAAATTCCAAGGAAATGTGGTTCCTTTGTCAGGTCCCCCTTTTTCAGAGAATGCCTCCTTTTCAATATTTTAGTTTGTCTGATGGATACTAATTAGCTACGATTTTTTATAGATGAAGACATGAAATTCTCATGGCATATAAAGACAGGGACCTTTCCATCTTCTTTATTGCTGTGTCCCAAGCAATTAGAACATTACCTGGCACACAGCACTCAGCAAATCTTTGTTGAATGAATGGAGAAAAGATGGAACAAATAGCTAAGTCAAAGGAAAAAATAGAAAGTAGAAAGGAATATTCTCTTTCTAATTGTTTTTATGTAAAAAGCCATATTGTTGGCTGAAATCTAATAAAAATTACAAGAGAAAATTTTCTTTCGGGGGAGCAGCTCTTGTATAATGCACTCTTTTTCTCTGGTGTCAGCACTGGGTTCTCATTGCCCTGCATATTTATAACATTCATTGGCACTGACTGAGCATTAACAGATCTTTATCTTGAGTTTCACCAGTTTTTATGTAGCCTACATATTTCACCCAGTTTCATAGTCTTTGTCAAGGGGGCATCATCAAACTGGAGACTTAAAGAAAAAATTTAATAATTGACAGGCTGGCAACCACAAAATTTGATTTCTTTTGACCACCCACTCAGTTCTAAGATGCTATGATTCTAATTTGCCTTAAATTTACATCTGTTTGGTCTTCTTAAAAAAATTTTTTTTTTTTTACATTAATTCATTCACCCTTACCAGTTCTGACCTCAAGCTCAAGGGCAGTCTTTTTTCCATTGCTTTCATTCTATCTGGCCGTAGCTATTGAGTAGCTATGGATTGAAGCTAGTAAAGAGAGAAAAATAAGAAACAAAAAAGGAAACATCCTTTTAGGAAAGCATTTGATGAGAAAATAGAAGCCTCACATATCTAAGGCATAGGCTTGCCTGGAATCTGGTCTGGATTTTAGAGGCTGTTATCACTCAGCCTCAAGTGGATCAGCATGAATCTGTTCTTTTATCCAATGTTCTTTGAGATCCTTGACTCTAAGACCTTTTAGAAATGTGTATAAGTCATTCTAAAGTGAGAAAATGAATAG
The DNA here is from genome assembly GCF_039906515.1 of Pseudorca crassidens. NCBI lineage: Eukaryota > Metazoa > Chordata > Mammalia > Artiodactyla > Delphinidae > Pseudorca > Pseudorca crassidens. The sequence continues at coordinate 102,415,443 of NC_090300.1, read as the reverse complement.
GATGCATTCTATTAGGAAGCTAAGAGGAGAGAAAATAAATCTTTCCCATCTCCCTTTTTGGTGACATTATACTTTAAAAATAGGTATGGGGAGGAGCTCAGGGGAGGAATTTCAGTTAGGCTAATCTACTTACTAATAGAATTTCTTCCAGGATACAAGAGCCTTTGGCAAACATTCGTTGGCACATTCTTCCTAAAAGGTAAAAGACTTTTTCTTCCTTTGGCAGGTTTTAAGAGACACTTAAGAGTGTCAGGCAAACCTTCCAAACCATGGCCAAAAGCAGGTTAATCCAAAACACACAACATCCCCAGCCAGCTCAAGATCAACAACAAAAAATTAGGTCTACGGATTACAGGATGTTAACTGTGAAACATAATCCCGTGATATTTATGGCTCCGGAGACTCGGCAGAGCTACTCTCGAGCGCTGTGAAATACTCCTTACACTGGGGCAATTGCTCATATTTGATGCTGTAACATGTATCGTACTGAAGAGAATCAATTAGTCACAATCTATGCAGTAGGGTCATAGTTCTCAAACTTTAGAGGGCCTAACCATCAATTGGAGCAAGCTTGTAGAAAATTTGGGTTTTTGGTCCACTTCCCAAGCCTATCTAGTCAGACTCCGTGGGGAAGGAGATTGGGAACAAGGAAGGCCAATGAGTAAGGTGCAGATGTTCTGCACACCACACATTGAGAATCACTGCCCTGGAGTCTGGACAAGGTCCCTAAAGTCAGGACTGTCTCCAGCTCCAATTCCCTGCACCTAGCACTAAGGCTGGACCGTGGTAGATACTCAAGGACTATTGAAAGAATGAAAAGCAGTGAGTATTGATGGATGCCAAGGACTGTTGTAAGCACTCTACACATATTAACTCATTTAATCCTCATAATAAAGGACTATTATTAGCCTTGGCACTTGCTGGGCACTCTGCTCCCACACTGTCCAAAGTGTCACCTGACTGGTTCCTTTGTTACATTCAAATGTAAAGTAGCATCAGTTTTACACCCATCCCATCACCAGATCCTGTTCCTTTTCTTTACAGTATTTGCCTCTAAAGTTATCTGGTTTGTTTTTTTTGTCTGACTCCCTTCACTAACATTTAAGCTCCATGAGAATAGAAATCTTGCAAGTCTTATTTGTCACTGTATCCTTAATGCCTGACTCACAATAGACACCAAGGAAATATTTAAATATTTAACTGAATGTATGTTAAAAACGCATAGTAAATGCAAAGTAAAGGAGTTGTGTTTGCTATATAATTTCTTCGTTCTCTCAGAACTTCCAAAATTTATTATGATAAGTATGAAAAGTGAAAGAAAGACCTCTAACCCAGAAATGTCCTGAAGCTGCTTTCCTGATCTACCTTGTCGCAAGTCAGAGACTGGACATGAGAAAAAGGGAGAACCAAGTAAGGGTTAAAATGGAAAGTCTGGAAGATTTTTCACTCTAGGGCATCAATATTTTCTTTGAAATGAATTCTTAGGACATCAGACACACCCATGTTCAAACATAAGTAAAAATCATATTCCGAGATTAAATGTACATGATTTTTAGATTAACCAATGTTTTTATTAGCCACATAATGCCTGCTTTACTAGTTTAAAAAGCTGTACCTACATGACATCAGAAGAGCTAGTTAAAACAATGAAACTCAAGCTGATGCTTCAATTGTGACACCGTGCACCTCAGATTTAGACTTGAACCCCTGTACCGGGACTCAAAACCAGCCTAAGCCCAGATTGGGGCTCGAACCCACAGTCCTTTAATTAGAATCACTCATGTGGTGTCTGGACTTACTGAGGCTCAGGTTCTTTGTGTCTCAGCACAGAAGGAATTCAGCAAGAGGCAAAGTGATAGGCAAGAAGTAGATTTATTAACATAGGATGCTTGTAAGAGACACAAGCGGGCAGGCAAGGGAGCTCTGCCCTGAGGATTAAGTGGGCTACAATTTTATAGTCAAAGGAAAGGGGGAAGGGAAAAGACTGCCTTCTTCGAGTAGACATGAGGCTTACATCACTGGTTCCTCCTTCGTATCAGGCAGGAGAGTGTCTGACCCTATGAGGTCAAACTAGGATTATCATAGCGCTTATTCAAATCAGTAGAAGGGTGGTGACATTTTTCTTCCACCTAATGGCCTGGGGCATATCTCCTGCTTTTATTTATGGCTTTATAGTTAAGCAAGCCTGCTTTGTTCCACGACGTTCCAATAGCTTTCTTTTTCCTTTTTCTTTTTTTTTTTTTTTTGCGGTACGTGGGCCTCTCACTGTTGTGGCCTCTCCCGTTGCAGAGCACAGGCTCCGGACGCGCAGGCTCAGCGGCCATGGCTCACAGGCCAAGCCGCTCCGCGACACGTGGGATCTTCTCGGACCAGGGCACGAACGCTCGTCCCCTGTATCAGCAGGCGGACTCTCAACCACTGCGCCACCAGGGAAGCCCCCAATAGCTTTCTTGAGCGATCATTAACTTACAGTGGTCTCCCAAAGTTTCCTAGGTTTCCCTCTCTATCTATAGTCCCCTACTGGGACTTCTACAACTACCTGTATAACTATGCTATTCTATCCCTATCAGTAGTAAGAAGAATGGGTAGACCAGTTCACTCCAAATGGTGAATGTGTCAGGATCATTGACCATTTTACCCTGTGCCAACAAAATCAAAATCAGGAACTGAATGTAGACTCAGGAGAGAGAAAGAAACTCATTTTAACTGGGTTTCTCACATGGTATAGCTCAAAACCACGGGTCCTTTGAAAAAGTCCACTAGCTAGTTGATGTCTTATCAATACCAACCAAACTCCGGCAGGATTCTGACCATGGATGATCAAATCAACCTCCCCCTCTTCATTTATGGTAGTGGGTCTCAGGCAAACAATAGCTAGGGCCAAGGGATTGCTGCTGAATGAAGTTTTTTGTTCCAAGTCATTTTTACCACTTGCACTGAAATGCCAGAAATGAATGTTGTCAGGGATGCTGTTGGATAGAACATACTCAAAATCAACTAGAAACATTTAATAAAAAAGTTTTTCTTGTTTTATTTTGAGAATATCTTTTTGCTATGATCACTCAGGGAGTTAGCCAGACCTGGGTTGGCTTCATTAGTCATCTCAGAGAATGTGGAGAGATTATGGGAAAATCTTTCCATTTTTGAGAAATTGCTGATTACCAATCATATTCACTTCAGTCAGTCTTTGAGGCTTAGAACGAAACTTGGAAGTACCAAAGTAAATGTGGGAAGGGGCAGAGGAGGTCATGCAACCAACAGTGAGGTCTCTTCTTACTACAGGAAGGCGAAGATTCTTTGCAAAGACCTTCACCTCGGAAGAATCTTGCTGCCATCCACCCCACCCATTGAGAAAGATTTAATCAGAATTTTTAAAAAGATAGAAAGAAATTTGTTTTCATTTTTAAATTTTGCAAGTTCAATCAACAAACGTAATTTCCTTGTCCACTACCCAGGCCTTCAAAACCATCTGGGTTAACTCAAAGCCAGGCTTAGCACTTTTTGTTTCCATTTTGTGAGCAAAACATGATTTGGATTACAAATTTCTCTGAGGTTCATGCATAGAGCTGAGAGACTCTGTCATTTCCTTATCAGAAGCAACAGGAGAAATTCCAAATATGAAGACTCACAAAGATTTATTGCCTCAATTCCCAGCCTGACACTTGGCTCAGCACAGAGAGTACACAGCCAAAAAGAAGTCCTTTACTAAGGTATGAAAGGAACTGGATGCTTGTGAAATCCAGACTTGGGAGTGACACAAACAGGGGTTTGGGCTTTTCCAAGGCCAGCAGAACCTAGTCTGTTTGAAGTCGGATCAGTTGATTTCTTGAACATTTCAAATAAGCAAAATTCTGCAGGAAATGGGAGCCAGATGCATTTTTAACTCAGGAGTTCCTCGGAAGACAGGCAGAAAATAATCAAACGACATCCTCTAGTTTCATTTTGGCCCTTCTCCTAGACCTACCCTCTAGAACTATACCCCAGACATGTATGTAGAGACAGTGATGGAATAAACTCCAGGAGGGGTACAGGTAGAAGTGTATCTAAATAATAATTTGAATTTATTTAGATAATAATTTAAAATTTATTTACATAAGAGTTGTATTTAAATACAAAAAGAAACAATATGTGTCTGATATAAATGTAGACGAATTTTAAAATACTACATTATTTGGAAGAGGCTCCAAAACATTTTAGGAAGCATCTATTGTAAACTAGGCACTTGGTTGGCAATTTTCACAATGATCCTCTAAGGTAGGTTGTCATTATTCTCATGATACACTTAAGAAACTGAGGCTTCTTGAGATTCAGTGATTTGCCAGAGGCCACAACGACTGTAAATGAAGAGGCTCATCAAAGGAGTCCCCAAGTGGTCCTCAGGATTGAAATCTAAATGGAAAGAATCTAAGACTAAGCTTCTCCTACACTAGCTTTTGCTAGTCCTCCATGTGACCCAGGAATAAATGAGCAGCCTGTGTTGAAGATGAGTCAGGAGTGGTTGGCAGCTGTTGCCTGTGCTCTAGAGCCCATGAGCCACAACTACTGAGCCAGAAACACCACCACGCCAAGTAGGCACAGGCAACCTTCCCCCATGAACTCAGAGGGGAGAAGGAAGATGGACTCTCCTTCTCCAAAAAGCTTTGGCTTCAGACATTTAGAGAAAACATAAGAAACATGAAAAGAAGAAAACAGACTCACTTGGCCACACCTAGTCACTAGCTTGCTAATACCTTGTTCTTTGTTCTTGTGACTTTCACAGAAGATGAAATATTTCTTGCCTCTTAACTTCACATATGCTGCCCAGAAGCCCCCAGGTTTCCTGGAATTAAGGATTCCAAATATTCCAGCAATAATTTTCTGACACCAAGCTTTGGCTGACAGAGAGCAGATAAATACCATGTTTGGTACAACTGATGTCTGGGGATTTTTCCTCTGCTTTTTCTTCCAATGAAACTGTCCCATTATTGGTTTTGATTTATTAATTATGATATTTCCCTTTCCAGAAATCTCATTTGCAAGATAAAAAAAAAGAATAAAAATGGTAACGGATAGCCATCCCTGGTATTTTGTTAGTTCTCCTCGGCTTTTGCTTTTGAACAGTCTGCTCTGTTTCTTGGGCGCTTCTGTGTCAGCAAAGAAAATCATGGACATTTTAGCATGGAATTTTTAATGGGTATCCATGTTAATCAGGCCCACTCCTAACATTTGTGATGCTTTGGGCAAAAGTACAAGTGGAGGCCCTCATACCATACATTTAAGTATTTAAAAGTTATGGATTGGGACTTCCCTGGCGGTCCACTGGTTAAGACTTTGCCTTCCAATGCAGGGAGTGTGCGTTTGATCCCCGGTCAGGGAGCTAAGAGCCTCATGGAGGAAAAATCAAAACATAAAACAGAAGCAATTTTGTAACATATTCAATAAAGACTTTTAAAATGGTCCACATTAGGCTTCCCTGGTGGCACAGTGGTTAAGAATCCGCCTGCCAATGCAGGGGACACGGGTTCAAGCCCTGGTCCAGGAAGATCCCACATGCCGCGGAGCAACTAAGCCCGTGTGCCACAACTACTGAGCCTGCGCTCTAGAGCCCACGAGCCACAACTACTGAGCCCACGTGCCACAACTACTGAAGCCCGCACGCCTAGAGCCCGTGCTCTGAGAAGCCACTGCAGTGAGAAGCCTGTGCACCATATCGAAGAGTAGCCCCCGCTCACCACAACTAGAGAAAGCCCGTGCGCAGCAATGAAGACCCAATGCAGCCAAAAATAAATAAATAAAGTTTTTAAATAAATAAATAAATAAATAAAATGGTCCACATTAAAAAGAAATATATATGTGTATATATAAAGTTGTGGGTCAAGCTAACAAACTGTTAAATAGCTTCTGTTTTATCCTCTGCCTTGGCAAATATACATTCATAGCGACCTGAAAGGCCACATTCAGATTTGGAATTCTCAGACTCCTTGAAGTGCTGCACAGGAATGCAGAGGTGCAGGGAGGCCAGCCTACCCCTGGCTCATTTGTTCCCATCTCCAGCTCAGCCGTGGACCACAAGAGGTTTCACAACCAGGCATGTGAAGACGCCACCTGCACAGCCAACCCCATTCACAACCACTAACAAACAGTTGCTCCCTGGCCCCATGTTGGACCCAGAGGTGTACAGCCCAGGGGGACAGTCCATCTCAGGAGGCTGAGCCCTGAGAAGAAGCCCGTGAAGTCACTAGAAAGAACTCAAGATCATCCAGTTAGAGAATTCTAGGGTACGTGTACCCGAGCATGGTCTAGAAGAAAGCAGGCTCTGGACAGCACAATCTCTGGGATCCTTACCCCATGGCAGGTGGAGAAGGTACAGCTTCAGGAAGGTCAGAGCAGAGGCCCCTCTTGGCCTGATCCAGGTAGTACTTGGACTTAATGTCCCCTTTATTGTAACAGCTAAGTAAGAATTAACCTTATACTTGACATGTTTTATCCATCATTTCCAAGTAACAGCGAAAGACATCTCAGAAGGATATTTAGAACTAGAAGCTCAAGATCCATGGTTTCTCATAAGGCGAGGCATCTCCACCTCAGTATCACTGAGGATTATTCAGTTTGCTCTTTGAATTGCAAGTACAGTCATCTGATTTCCCGCTCCAGTTTCCATGGTCCAAAGCCAATGAAGAAACAGAATCTGTTAAATATTCAAAAGGAGACATCATTAACAATGGATTATTATCTAACGTGGAAATAACTTAATTAAAAGGAGGGAGTATAAGTACATATTTCATTGTCATAAATTTCCTTAGAAGATGAAACAAGTAAGAGCCGGAGAAATGTACTCTGGGAGATGGGAAGGAGGGAAGAGTGGGTTCCTTGGGTTTACATTTGTTTCAAGTGAGGTAGACTGTGATTCTCCCTCCTGTCTAATGCCCTGGATCCACTCCTGCCTCTGTCAGTAATAATAACAACAATAAAAACAGGTAATACTTATATCGCACTTACTCTGTGCTAGACGTTATTCTAAGAGCTCTACCTATATTTACTTATTTAATCTGCACAAAAGCCCTACAAAGTAGCTATTATTATTATCTTCATTTTATAGAGGAGGAAAGTGAGGCATAAAAAGATTTTGGAAAAAAGGTAAGCCTTGCCCAAGGTCATGTAGGTAATAAGATTCAGAGCTGGGATTTGAACACTGGCACTAGAGTCTGTGCACTAGCAACACATTCTACTACTTCTTGGGATGGTTTACCACCTAGGGACTGGCCAGCTCAGCTATTGCTCACCCTCTGCTCGGCCCTGCTTCACCAAGCAACCATGCATTTGTCCCTAGTAGTTGGAGGTTTGACCTGGAAGAGTGGGTGTCTCTTTGGCTGACCTGGGACTTTCTGTTTGCTGTGGGATGAGAAAAGCTTCCAATAGTTGTCACCATGAAGTGCAATGTGGAACCAAGGACTTGGTATTAAGCCCTTTTCAAGTTGTGTATTAGCAGTGGTTTTTTACTGATGCTAAAATTATTAAAGTCATTTTTAAGATAAATTGTTGAATACTGCATCATTAAAAAAAAAAAAAAAAAAGGAGTTCAAGGAAACCATAACAGCTCCAAATTCTCTCAACAGCTATTGGGACTTTTTTTTTTAAGAGGAACTTTGTATATTGAAAATTTATTTATTCTCTTGTCTTTAAGGTTCACAAAAGATTAGGGGGTTTGTCTTACTTTTCTTTATTTTCAGTTCTTATTAGAGTACCTTACATATAAGAGGTGTTCAGAAATTTTTAAATAAATAAAGTTTTGCCATATTCTTCAATAACCCTCAGTTTTAATCTGGAAGCTCAATGAATATAAAGAGCAGAATAACATTTGCATAAAAATTCCAAATTCAACCATTGTGGGCGGGCATTAATGTGGAAAGTTTATGTATATTCCAAAGTCTATTCTATATTCAAAATTCCTATTCAAAGAGGTGATATGGTATAATAGTTAAGTGCCTAGACCCTGGAAGCAGCCTCCCTGAGTTCAAATCCCAATCCAGCTACTCATTGTCTGTGGGACTTTTTACTTGTTAAACTCTTTATGCCCCAGTTTCCTCACAGGTAAATAGGAGTGATTATGATAATAGTTTCTGTATCAGGGGGAGTTTTCTGAGGATTAAATAAGTTAATCAACACAAGGTGGTTAAATGAATTAACATAAAATGTTTTCAGTACTGCTTGGCAAATAGTAAATTCTCCATGAATGTTAGCTGTCATGCCAAACCATCCCATAATTTAAGAACAAATATGGTTTCTTTCAGCACATAAAATAGTTGTATTTTTAGGGATTGATAAAGTAGTTAACCATATTTTTTCTTTACGGTTAAGAGAACAGTTAACAAAATAAAACCAGAAATAATAGAATATAACACCTGCTGCATTAGCCACCAAGTGTAAGCAACATAATAAGCTATGTCATGAAAATATGGTTCAGAGACAAGGTCTTGGCTCTCACAGAATCAGCTGACTCACTATCTTCCTCCCTACTCTTAGCAGGCTTCACCCTTCTAAGAATTTAAGGAGCAGGGACCACAATCTTAGCTGTAGTCTGCCACAATTGATCAAAGTCACACCAACAAACACCAAGGGAATAAACTGCACAAGTCCCAGACCAACATCATATCCATTCAGCAACGGGTAGTTGCTGATAGTTCAATGGGAACCCTCAAGCATGTGTTTTTTTGTTTACGCAATGAAGCCAGAGGAAATTACAGCAGGACTGCATAGCCAAAATGTTCCAAAGCATACACACCAGTTTAAATCCTTTTTGGAGTCTAAATTCCTTCCTTCATGTTCTTAACCTTTGCTGTAGGAACCCTTCCTGGACTCCTCCCCAGGCCATTCTTCACAGTGAAGCTTGGAGCACTCATGGTACTACTTCTAGTTACTGTTTACTTCATTGGCATGTGGGCTTCTCATTGTAATATCATTAGCATAAGGCAGGGGTTCCTGCTGGCAAAGTAACCAGAGTAATGTTCAGTTGTCCCTTTAGCTCCTTTTGGTTGTATCCATGTTCTTGGCTTCCAGTCTAAGAATGTTAACATTTCATAGTTTCCTCTTATTTCTTTTGTATATTTCTCCACACAGTCTCATTGGCCTCTTATAGTTTTTCCTTAATTTATTAAGATCTCATTTTTATTTCTTCTAGATATCCTCAATACCTTAATATCCTCAATCCAACACAAGAGATTTCTCTTCTGATGCCTACTCAGAAACATCAAAACTACATTTTTGTTTCAGGAAGGTGTTTCAAACACAATTCAATGCAAGCATATGTAAATATCAGATGCTAGCTCAACAGACCCAGGACAGATTATTTCTTTTAAGGACGGTTTTATTTATGGATGTGCCTAAGATACCATAATTGGTTGATAAAAGATATATTAATATCCTATTGGATATTATGAACTATGGCAATAGCAAGAGTGCAAAGCTATATAAATGCTTATCATGATAGCTACCCTCTTTTGAGTTTCTGCTACTTACCAAGTCACTATAAGACATTTATTATCTACTATGATCTCAGTAAGAATTATTATTCCCACTTTCCAGGCTAAGAAATGGAGGTTCCTCAGTTACACAGCTGGTAAGTGGCAGAGCCAGGATCCAAATCCAGGTGGTTCAGAATCCCTCACCCACAGGCTCTCTCTGCCTTGAAGGCCCCTCTCAGTACATGGCCCCCACTCACTGCAATACATTTCGGAAGGAAGAACTGAAACTCAAACATCTCCGCCAATCGCTGCGAAGCAAATTATCACTAGAATTAACTAAGAAATGAAAACTAAACTTTTATATTCCTGGTTCATTGTATAATCTTTCGTGGATAATTCAATTTCCCCTAGTGTTTTCCTTGAGAGAGGAGATAATAAATCTTGAGGAAAAATATGGTACTACTAAAATTAATATTCACCATAATAACTGGATTTGACTTTAGGAAGCCAGTGCTACTGATAGTTAAAGATGATGTCTTCTTAGGGAGGGAGACTTTCTTATGATATCACATTGCACATTTGTGTAAAGTACTAACTTCTTTAACTCTTTCAAATATTTTTTTGTGTACCAGCTCAACAATAAGTAAGGACCTTGATAACTTCAAAGAGATGGTGCCTCGTCCAAGCCTAAAATGAGCCATGGTCTATCCTTTCCCTGTGGGTTTTATCCCACAGCTCAGAACTGACACCATTTACAATGCAACCCCATTCCCTTTAGAAAGTTTTTTCTCTGGTGATTTGAGATCTTACCAATTTTGCCACAGTTTATAAATCCTGGAGCTCCTCAGACACAAGGTTTTCATTTAATATTTAACTTTGGCACAGACACATTTTTAAGTTTCTCCAGCCCAAAACTTGGAAAAGAGCTAAGGAAAAGTAGCCAGGAGAATTTTACAACAATATTTTTAAAACTTCATATGTCCAGATTTAAAAATAAATACATTTATATTTTCTTCAGAAACAGCAATAACTCTGAGCTGACATGATTTTTAATAATGCTCTTGGTAACAGTTGGTGGACCCAACATGTTTTTTGGGGGAAAAAAAAAGAGAAAGAAAGAAGAAAAGAAACCTCAAATACCTCCCATTTACCTGTGATGATCTGGCTCAGTCCTTGAGAGGATTAGGAGCGTTTCTTTCATAAAGTTACATTTCATTAGGATGAACATTTTGCTCCAACCCAAATACATTGCAGCCCATCATCACCATTTAAGTTGATTATCAAAAAGCAGATCAATGTATAATGCATCCCGCCCCTGCATCTCGAGTCACAACGCGCAAAGTATGGAAGTGCAAGTTACTACAAAAGACAAAGCAGAGGTCCCAAAACAAAGGAGCTAGAAGCAAGATAATATTAACGATAATAATAAGACATATATCTCAGAATCAGTGTGAGAAACCAACACTAGAATAATTTCAAATTCCAGGATCTGTGAAAGGAATGTTGCCCCATTCTCCTCTTGATTGTGATATAAGGAGATTGTCATAATTTGTAAAATACAATGGAAACTCGTCTGCACATAACTAAAATTTGATTGAAATTGGCACATAACTAATTTCATCTCAAATGAGATTAACTATTATTATTATTTCAAATAGTTGAAATTTTTCCTTTTCTCAAACTGAGAAAGTAATTGGTGACATTAAGGTAAATTAATACTAGTTGCAAGGGCAAATTTTAGCCAGAAAGGTACTACATTCCTGGATATAAGGAACCCCACAAACCCAAACTCTAGAGAGCTAAGCAGCTCCAAAAGAGACCTTTTTTTTTTTTTTTTTTTTTTTACTCCAGTTGTCCCCACCATCAAGCACCAAACCATCTGGTTTGATTCTGCACGTACTAAAATGACCACATGAGACTCACAGTTTATAATCAGCTGATGGCAGAGTGAGGCCTTCAGGTGGCATGGGCAGTTGCACACCAAGGGCTGACATTTATGAATCACTAACTCCAGGCACTGTTCAGAGCACTGTATACGGGAAAACTTCACTTACTCTTTACAATACCCAAGTGTAATATATAACACCAGTTATCACCATTTTTTATAGGTAAAGAGTGGCAGGTACAGAGAGGTAAGTAACTTGCCCAAGGTCACCCAGACCATGAGTGGCAGAGGGAGAATTTAACCCTAAGCATCTGGTTTAGATCCCATACATGTAACCACCCTGCCATGCTTTGTCTCACACTTACCATCCTCCAGTCAGCCTACCAGTCAGACTTCCCAGTAAACTGCCTTCCAAATACCTGATACAAAATGTCAGGTAGACCCAGCTTGACAGAGTCCTCAGACCACCACCCTTTCCCTTCTCATTGCCCAGAGACTCTCATCCCACCCACGTCTGTTCCTCCCTGAGGGGTCACCCTCTCAGTAATTCTCCAGCCCTCCATTCCAACCTGTACCTTCTCATAGGATAATGACTTCTGTTAGAGGATAGGTAAAAGTTCATCTTCTCAAAATTATTAACACAAATATGTGAATGACTTAATAGGATAACTCAATCCGAGAGCATTTGCATTTCAGAAGAGGGCTTTATTAACCCAAATGAATCGTGCAGGAGGGGACTTTGTTGCTATTTGGTAGTTTTTATGGTGCCTGTGGTACAAAAGGCGCAGCATTTGGAGTCAGAAAGAAGTTGCAATCCTAGTTCTGCCACTATCGCCTATGTAAAGTTGGGCAAGTAACTCAATATTCTGAACCTCTGGCTCCTCACCTATTTTAAAAAATAAAAGCAACTCTTCACAGTAGTGTTGTCACGATTAAGATGATATATGTCTATCACCTAACATACTGCCTAGCACATGGTGGGCATTCAATAACTGTCAGTCTTTACCCTATTCTTCCAAAACTTCCCAGAACGTAGAACCATGGGGCTAACCCCTGACATAGACTGCCATCATTTTGGCAGCGAAGCTGGATCGACAAGGCTTCTCAGTAAGGGCAGCCATCCTGCTATCTGCCTCCTTGGCAGGCTGCCCTCCATTCCTAGGGTCACTGGAGAAGGAGAATGAGTCAGCAGGGACTTTGGAAGGCTAATGAGACTGCAGCTTCACTAAAGACCAATGCTCATGATGTTGGATTATACGCCATAGGCTGTTTTGTAAAGCGATTCATCAACATTGCCTACAAACTTATCCATTCATTCAACAACATGAAATAACTACTATGTGCCAAACATTGCGCTAAGCCCTAGGGAATAAAGAAATTAAAGTAGCCAATGTACTGCCATGTGCTACCTGGTAGCAGAGGTGACAACAAAAGAGAGAACAGCAAAGTCCTTCCCCCAAGAGGTGTACACATGCAGGAACACACACTCACAAGACACAGAACCATACCCTGAGAACAATGATTACCATCCATGGTATCATCCGTTCAATTAGTCATTCTCCAGATTTTTATTGAGCACGAACTACGTGCCAGCCGCTGGGAAACAGCATGTTGAATGAGTCAGGCCAGGTTCCTTCTCTCACAAACTTTATAAACACAGCAGGAGGAATAGACAATGAATATAATAAATGAGCAAGATAATTTCAGTTATTGAGAAATGTTATGAATGAGGCAGTGTGACAGAGAATGACCAGATTTGAACATTGCCTCGGTCAGAGTGGTCAAGGAAAGCTTTTCTGGGGGATGGCATTTAGCTGAGACTTGCATGACACGAAAAGGAGCTAGCCATGTGCAGAGTTGGGAAAAGACCATTCAGGCAGAAGGAACAGCTTGTGCATAGGCCCTGGCAGAAGCAAATTGGTGAATTCAATGAATGGAGGAAGTCAGCGTGTCTGGCCCTTAATCAACAGGTAGAGGTGGAATGAGGGACAGGCAGGGACCAGTTGAGATCAAGGTCTGAAAGCAGTGAAGGGAGTTTGGATTTTATGCAAAGAATAATAGGAAGACATTGGAGGGATTTCAGCAGAAGAGTACTGTGCCCTGATTTACATTTTTTTCAATGATAATATTTATAGAATCACACTCTAATAAGGTTAAATGGAGTCAGAAGAAGAATTCCTTTCTCACATTATACATACAATGATCATCAACTTTAAAATAATTATAACATAATACACTGATTCTAACTAGAAGTATAGTTTCAGCATCACTAGGCTAAATGTAATGATTCAGCCGTTCAGAAACATTCAGTAGCTCACGAGTCCATAATGACCATCATTACCCAGGTGAGGCAAAAAAAAAAAAAGCATCCTTTAATAAATTCTGAACAAATAGATACCAGGCAAAGTAAACTCTATTTGAAATTAACACTCCTTCAGCCTAGTGTGCATTCTACAAAACAGGCATATTTGAGCTGTAACCTTCCTAGCTCATCAAGCTGGGTTTGTGATTTATGTTAATCCTGCACAGTGGAGAGTGAGCCAGGTCCTCTTCTGTGTTTTCCAGTCATGAATCCCAGCATGCTAACTGTGAAGGTGCTAATGGTCCAAAGTGTGGCATTAGGCTGGTGTTCGAGGAATCTTAGCTTGCCCCCTCTCTGGGGATGAGGTGCCCTTCTGGTGTGATCCAAGAGGCACCAAGAGGCCACCTTGCCCCAAAGATCTTCCTAGTGATCCTCACGCCCCTGGACTTCCTCATCACAGATTCCTCCTTGAGGTGATGGGAACTTTATTAAAAGACAAATGTCTTATCCAGGAAGAGTAACCCAATGACACCATTGTCAGTCATGAATCCCCTCCAACACTGGTTTCTTAAATTACCTGGTTGTTGCTAGCAGAGTCCATTTGCAGTTTAAGTCAGGGGAGAAGTTTGGAAAGTCAAAAATGTGGTTTTAAAAGGAGCACACTGAACTCTCTAACAACCTATATGGGAAAAGAATCTGAAAAAGAATAGATATATGTATAGTTAAATCACATTGCTGTACATCTGAAACTAGCACAACATTGTAAATCAAGTATGTTCCAATATAAAATAAAAATTTTTTTCTAAAAGGAGAACATTGAAAAATAAACTGTGGTATTCAGCAGTTAAAAAGAAATGTACTATCAGTCTTATTTACAAAAGCCAAGATACAAAAGATTATATATATACATATATATATACACATATATATGTGTGTATACATATATACACCCATATATATACATATATATGTGTGTGTATATACACACACACACATATATATATATCACACACACACACACACACACACACACACACACACACACACACACACACACACACACACACACACTGCCTCTTTGGGCACTCATTTCCATGCCTGCAAAATGAGTATAATAGCACCTGCCTCCCATAGTTGCTGGGATTGTATTAAATGGGTAATTTATGTAAAGCACCTAGCACAGTGTCTGGCACTTGGTAAACATTTATTCAAGATTTTTTACTCTTAATATTTTTATTAATAATAGAATTGGCAGTGCCTAAAACATTCTCAGCCATTACAAAATATGTGTTCGATGAATTAATGACGAGACTTCAATTAACCCCTGGTAGTGCCAGTATCGGAGCAAAGAATGATGTCTGGTTTCCATTTCACAGTGAGACTATTCCAGATGTTAAGGTCAGTGGTAGCCAGGAGTGAGTCAAACCCTCCTCTAACAGGATTCTGCTGAACTTTAGTATATTGTTTCTGCTCTGATTATTGTCTATACCTGTATGTTTCATGAATCTGACAGGACACAAAGTAAATTAAAATTCAGGCTACCTATTATAATTTCTAGTTGCAAAAGATCTTTATTTTGAGGATCTTTATTTTAAATTAACTTTATAGTAACTTGAGCTCTTTGAAGGAAAATTCTCATGTAAGTTGTAATACACAATTACACTTTTTATGTTCAATCCAAAAGTTCCTTTAACAGGTCCTGGATATACCAATTTTTCTACCCAGTCAGAACTCAGAACCAAGCAAATAGCCAGCCTTTGTGTCTCTGGACCACTATGTCCACATCGAAAACTACAGGTGGATGGAGAGAGAAATGATAGATTGGAAGATGAATAGGTAGGTGGGTAGATGATAAACATATATAAAAATGAATTTTCTTCACATGTTTGTGAAAATGTTTTATCATTTGATTTTGGTAGCAGCTGGAACAAGTAGAGTTCAGCGGTGAGAATCAGATTACTCTAAAAAAATTCAGAATATATTATCATATGCTAAATAATATGTAGGTTTACGAATTCTTTGCCTGACTCAGACTTCTCATGGATAACTCATTATTTTTTAAATATGCTTCTGTATAAGGCCAGATGCTCATAGAGATAATTCAAAAGTTATGTTCACTATGCAATGTCTTCCATTTGCATTCTTTGCAAGTCTTGTTGAGACTGATATTAAAATAAGTTTGTTTTTTGTGGATACACATCAAGGACTAGAGTGCAGAAAAAGCCCAATCACACACTGGAAGATGGAGGGAAGCCAGCATGAGATTGTAAAAATGCTGGCAATTATCCTCCAAGTGAGTTGGTCAGCCCAACACACATGAACAGGAGTTGAATGTTTCCCTGTGACTAATTTCGCAGAGATGGAAACTGACCCAGGGAAGAAGTCTGAGCAGTCAACTGCTCAGCTGGCCAACCCCTCTAGACGATGAGTCATTCCAGGACAGGGACCTCATTCTCCACTCAGTGTTGTGTCTACAGCACCTGGCACTTGCTAAGTACTGAACAATGTTGAATGGATGGATCAATGAATTAAGTAATTAAAGGATGAAAGCATTTCTCTGCCTTCCTTATATCTTAGAATTCCAATCCCCAAGTGGAGCACTGGGGGAGGATCTGGAGGTTGTTGCACAAACAAAGGCAAATGGCCAAGTAGTGTTTATAGGGAAATTTTAGAGGGAGGAGCAGTAGCAGGTGTGAGGGTTCCCCCTTGTCCTTGGCACATTCCAGGCAAGGGTCATGCACAAATATCCAGCAGGCCTGGAAGTCAGACTCCAGGAGAGGAAGCTGCCCCTTGGCCTGTGAGGCTTTTAAACTGTGTGACTCGGGAAGCACGAGCCCTTCCTCTGGTGTGATCAGAGGCTGAGATCAAATAGCTCGACAATGTGGCAGAATTTTGGCTCCAATCCCCTTCCTGGATACTCATCAATTGTGACTGAGGGGAGCAGTAGCACCTCTCCTATCTGGGAGATGGGGTGCTAGCCTTGCACCTCCAGATAAATAATGCAGTGAGCTGGTGGCAGGATTTGCCCCATCCATGTGCATGTTTGAGAAGCATCGGTCCCTCCCCTGGCATGATGGGGCGAGGGAGGGCTGGGGTCTGAGCCTTGCAAATGACCAAGATTGTTCATCTCAAGCACGTTAGGGCTGGGCTATAGTCAGTCTCCATGGAGCTTTACTGGAGGTGGACCCTTCTTGAATACATGAGCTCTTGCCTCTCAGTGGGGATGCGGCAGACAAAAATTCATCATGCCATCATGACCAGCCCTTCTCCCCAGGAGCTGCTAGAGATTCTTTGTGGCAAGGCTAAGCTTCAGGCCACCACCTCATGCCTCTGACTTCCCTAAGATACCTATTACCTTGTACCTCCATCTTACTATCTACTGATTCCCAGCCAGGGCAACGCACCCAGAGCCCCTAAACTGCCCCAGGCCCCATTCTTCTCAATTGCCTGAGTCCCAGTGCGTTGGGCCCTGTTCTACATTATAGATCAGTCATTTGTCATAAAAACCTCTGGAATATATTAGCTTTCTCAGGTTCTGGAACTTTAACAGAAATTGTGGGCACTTAGCAGACCTATGGAGGAGGTATTTTGGTTCCAGGTAGGGATGGGTGCTTTTTAACACCACCCTAGTCATCCCACATGGCATTTCCTCCTCGCTTATAAAGACCCTGCCCTTGAATCCAGTGAAGAGGGAAAACGATTTGGTTCGTGTGTCCCACTCTGGCCCTTGAAGACATTGGCTTTTATTCAGACTCAGGTTCGAAATGGGCTGATGAGGTTGTAAACACTAGGTAGGAATCAGAAACCTGGAAAGGAGAAAAAGAATTAGGGATAGAGTTGGGAAAGGACAAGGAAAAGGGAAGAAGCAAGTGTAAGAGAAAAGGGGATAAGCAGGAAGCAGGATCAAGACAGGAAGCAAGACCAGTTTCTTTGCATTTTTTTCAGACTTTGTCTTTGCCTTGGGTTGCCATTGAGGTGGAAGTGACATCTTAGTTGTGCTTGAATCCTTCATGGTTCCTAGCACGGTTCACAAAACGTTTGTTGAATGGGATAAATAAGAAAATTAAAGTGGTATGTGGTAATAAGCTCAGTGAAATGGGTCATGGGTCATGGTGACACTACCCCAACATCCTCACTGCATGTTGTCTGGTCAGCTTCGCTTCTCAAGCGAACAAAAGAAGGGAAAAAAATGAAAGGATTTTATTTTAATGGTAATTTCCATGACAGTAGCTGAAACCCCATCTCTTTGGAGATTTTTTTTCCCCTCAATATCCAGATTCTATTACTCTTACAGCAGAGAAGCTAGAAGCCTAGAAAAGCTGAATGGCTTACCCAAGGCCACACAGAGGCAAGTGTCGAGCTCAGGACAGACACTCCTGTTTTCCAACTCTCAGGGCTACGACTGTGAGAAGGGGAAATTGAACCCCATAGGATGTTCTGTTCCAGAGCAGACACAGATTAAATATAAGATTCAGGTGAATTAATAAAATATAAAACAAAACGTGGGGAAAGTAAAAATAAATTGTAGACTACACAAAGCTGAAATGGGATCATGACACCCAATCCTTAATCTGTTTGCTATTAGGGTGGAGAACAAGATAGTGCTTTGCTTTCTGGAATTCAGACATACTTTCTATTTATTATTTATAAATTTGAATATTTAAAGGAATACAAGGAAAACTCACACAAGCCAGGCTGGGCCTCTTTATAATGTAAATACCTTTCCAATGGGTAAAAAAAATACTGAAAGATGGTGAGTTTGTCTTCTGACAGTATTTCCCACACTTTTTTATTGTTAGCAAAGCTCCCTTGGAGTGTAACTAAGAGTTTCAGAGCAGTGGTAATGTTAAATCAAAGGGAAGGAAAATTTCAACAAGAATCAAGCTGCCCCAACTCCCCCTTTATTTTTAAGCAGAACCATCAAAGGGCAGCTAATGGAACTATACTTAAGTGGCATTAATTCATCCCTAAGAGGACTCTCCAAGAGTTTTATTGCTACATAAGGGAAAGCCATAAACCAGCAGGAGGAGAAAGCAAAGAAAATAAGTCTGGGGAGTCATCTTGTGTAAGAAAGTGAGCAGGTGGTCCGTAATGTGTCCTTGGCTGGTTTCCACAGTGAGGAGACAGAAATTCATGGCAAGGATGTGGCCCACAAAACAGGCAATCACAGAGAAAAGAATCGTGGGACTCTGCAAAGTGTTGTTGAAGAGTTCACATGAGTATGAAATCATCACATGTTCATCTCTCCCCCTCCTTCTCACCCTCCATCCAATTTCATGTTAATACTCGATTCCACAGCCTATTGCCTGACTCTTTCCAGTGTCTGGCATAATTAGGACAGAACAAAAAAGGACTAGACTGGGTAGAGACAAGGACAGTGAGTTTTTAGACTTGAAAGGAACATTGAGGATCATTTAATCTGACACTCTTGGTTTTACAAATAAGGAAATGGAGTCTCAGAGATTACCTTTATGGAGGGTGAGAACTTCAGAGATTTTTCACTTGAGGTCTAGAGTCCTAAATTGAATATTAAGACTGGGGATTTAGAAAAATGCCTCCGTGATACTGTCATTCAGCTCAGGCCAAGTCTAAGACCTTTAGAGCAGCCATAGAGACTATTACAAGCATCCTGTGATGAATGACAATTATCACCAATCTCAAGATTATGTTACCTTCAACCAACCCTTCCCTGTCTTTACAAAGTTTGTTATTTTTAAAGCAAAAAGAGCACTCGATTTCTAAGGAAGCAAGCCTAATATGTAGGATTTCTCCTTCTTGTGAGTTGGCAGGGGACACTAGAGCACAAAATCAGGAGTGAGAATGAAAACCGTAGACAGAGAGAAGAGGCAGGTTGATCCAGTATTCAGAAACTGTAATGCACTCTCAGCCTTCCCACCACCCAAGATCTTATTTAAACATTTAGAAAAGGCGGGAGAAGATGGGATAAAAATATGGTGCCATTCATTTATTGGCTTGGCCAAAAAAGTTCGTTTGGGTCTTTCTGTGCGATGTTACGAAAAACCCAAACGAATTTTTTGGCCAACCCAATGTTTGTCCAACAAGCAATTATAAAGCCTATTTTGTACACAGTTATGAACCAGGTACAGAGAATCCCCAGAGATAAATGTCTGACCCCAGGGCTCCAGACACTTGAGAGAGCTTGTATATGGAGCTTCCTGCCCCCCATAGCCAGTTGGTAGATTTTATGACCATTGTTCAAAATAAAATACATTACAAATTTGCTTCACTTGGGGGAAAATTAATATTTTCTATTTAAATAAATGCTTGTGGCTAAAAAAGATTTGGGATTTATTTGGTATTTTGGATTTGAGGTTACTACTTTGCACTTACTATAAAAGAAACATATGTTGAATTGAGTCTGTTTTTTCAGATACAAAACTCAATGTAGTTTTGAATTAAGCAAGGATCTATGGTGCGGGGGAGGGGGACATGAATCTTTCAGACACAAGTCTTGGAATACGGTAAACACTAAATAAATGTGAACTATCCAATATTATTATTCCTCAAGTTCCTGAAAATAGTACGAAAAGATCAAGCTTCTAAAAAAAGTGATCTTAAGCTGATTATTTTTCTGACCTAAAAGTATAGCTATTATTACTCGTGGATCTTACTTCCTTCAACAGTAAAATATAGCCTAAGTCCTGCAGCCGCTCCCACAAGGCCAACCTGCTGCCATCACCGCCTAGAAATGTCTTTGGTTCTCTGAATGTTAAAGCCAAAGCCCTTCACAGTCAATACAAAGACAGGCTGCAGTGGCCAGTTCTCTATGGAAAGGGGAGCGAGACGAGATGGAGCACTTGAACCGAGTGCTCTCAGGCGATAAGCAGGTGGGGAAAGGGCTGAGGGGTGGGAACTCAGACGCTACACTTGTTATCCACCTAGTAGGAGCTATCTATACGTGACCTGTCTTTGGTATCTCAGGCAAGGGGACAATTGGGCAGCCTAGTTTTCATAATAGGTCTGGAGCAAAGTGAAGACAAAAAATCATTATCTTTCAAATTCTTCAAAAACAGGACTGCAATTAAGTGTGGTGGAACAGGTGCCCATAATCCCCTCTACTGCTATTGCTTCTCGTCATCCTCCTTCTCCCTCTTTAAATAATAACTAACACCTACCTATACAGTGCTTACTATATCTAAGCACTGTTCTCAGCATTCTACCTGCATTAATTCCCTTCACATCCTCCATAACCTCACAAGACAGACGATGTTACCATCATCCCCAACTTATCTTGAGGAAATGGAAGAACAGAGAGGTTAAGTAACTTAACCTTAACTAGGTCTAAGATCACAGACCTAGAACATGATAGAATCAGGATTTAATGCAGGCAGGTTAGCTCAGAGTTGCTGCTCTTAAACATTTTCCCCTACAGCTGCCCTTTAACTGTTGTAGCTGCCAATGTCTGCTTCTAGATAACACCCTCCACTTCCCTCCTTACTCTGCTGAGCAATTACCATTCATTCTTCAAACCTTAGTTCTAACACTGTCCCTCAAGGACCTTGTGTCTCACCAACCTGCCACCCACACACCCCGTCCAGGTTAAAGTCTGTTTTGTCTTTATTGAAGCACTTACACCAGATTAAGATCTAACTTGCAATAGTTGACTGGAAACTTCTTGAGAGTATGTCCTTGTTTCTCACTTATTTTTATATATAGCCAGCCACTAACATAGTAGTGCCTAAAAATTCCATATAAGATTGTTGAATTTAATAATTAAACAAATCAACGTGACACAGTAGAGAGAAACAATGCCAGGAGTTAGAAATTTAAGCAAATAAAGGCAGGGGAATTCCCCCATACAATGTTTTAGCGCAAGAGAGATGTTAGAAACCATCTGATACCAAGGCACCCAGCAGCCTAAATGTTGGATTCTGCTCGCAGGGAGGAATTTGTTTTTTCTACCAGACATTATTTTTAAAGAAATCAACCCCAAGTGTCAAGATGAAGAGGTTTCACAAAATGTCCCAATGTGTGGCTTCTCTTGAAAACTTGGAAAACCTGCCCAAACCAGGCAAACAAGTGAGTAGTTCAACTACTGCCCCATTGGATAGGGTAGTGCTCCCTAGTTCACTGCAAACTCTGGCCAGCCGACTCCACTCACTCCCCGGTCTCCCTGCTTCCTCCAGGTATTTAGGCTCTTTCCTCCTCTAATTCAATCCCCTCATCTTATAGTTTAGGAAGAGGAGGCCCTGAAAAGCACAGGAGTATAACATGACAGAGAGGTGGCTACATACACTCCAGGTCTCTCATCTCCAATTCAGTTTCCTATCCCCACTAAGTCCTAAGAAATAGCACTTATAAAGCATGGTTATCAGTGCAATTCCTCATTTTTGTGAATTCTTTGTACCCTGTAGCAAGGTTTGCTGAAAAAAAGGAAGGTCTCTTCCACACTCCCAGCCTCCTTCACTTAGGCGTCTCCAAGAACTGGCATTTATTACATAATTCTTTGTCCTTTCCTTTCTCCACTTCCATTTTCTCTGAAAAATGTTCAGTGGATTAACTGTGAAAGCCTTATGATTTCCCTCCCAGACAGCACATCCATCTCTTTCTCCCTCAAAATAAATTCCACCCCTGAAAGAAGCAGAACTTCCAATACCAAGATAGCTGTGGTTTGGTTGCTTTCAGTGCTTTGCCTGTGTTCAAAGGGCAGGATGTTACCACGCGGGCTAATTATCTATATGGAGCTGTGGTTGAAAAGTGGTGGATTTAGAGACTGCCCTCTCTGTGGCTGACAGTTTATCACAACTTGGCATTTTAGGCTTAGCCCCAGCTTGAGAGCTCCATTTTTTTTGTATTTAAATTCATTTTTGGGAACAGTCCTGTGGAATGATCTCTGCTACTCTTAAACCGTGCAACAGAGAAAGAACAAATTCACATTTTTACTGACCAAGAAATTGTTGAGATTTTTTTTTTAGTTCTTATATAATTCAGAAATTTTCAGGGGTACATATTGTAACTTTGTAGGATTGCTCTTCTGACTGGAGATTAGCCATATGAGTGTGTGTGGGCTGGGGGAGGGGAGAGCAATTACAGAGGAAATTTATTAATTATTTTTATTTCCAAGTGCTGTTGATTTGATTTAATATTTTGCCCATGTGTGATAGAAACTCTAGAGCTTGACTTTTAACATCAAGTCATTCAAGGTTATGTGGCTCAAAGTAATCTTAGCTAAATAAAACTTCAACACCTGAATCCCCCAAATCACCAGTTCGAAAGTGAAAAAAAAGTCAGTTGGCAGCCTCGCGTCCGCTACCTCTCGCCTTTCAATCCACAAAGACACGTATGCATCCATACAGTAATTTCATTAATAAATATCTTAGTATTATGGAAGACGGAAAAGGCTAGGATTTCTTGCTTGGTTTAGGGAATTTTGGTTTGTTTCACAGTTTCCTATAAAAATACTAAAATGAAGAGTCTACCCGCCATGATAGCCAGCTAATTAGAAGAAAATGCTAGCACAGGAAGTTGGCTTGCTTGCTTAATCTTCTGGATATACTGATAGAGTAAATACTAAGTGCCACTCAGAATGGGACAGAGAAAAGAGACCTTCCTGTGCTTTTCAGTCCTTCCTTGCCACCATCGTAGGAAAATATTGGGAGAAACATCCCTGGTGGCAAAGGGCTCTCCATCCTGCTTCCAGGAAGTGCCCAGGCTGGCTGGGAACTGGGCCTGCTGTACTTTATATTTCAACTTTCTCAATTTTCAAAACTTTGACCAGAACTAACTCATTTGAGTGTCACCTAATCTCTCAACTTTTCTTGGGTAAGATGCTGAGCAATAGTGAAGCATCTAGAAGACACAGAGAATTGCAGAAAAGTAGAAGAGGTAAGAGCTTTTAATATGACAGCCTTCCTCAGGAAAAGTTGGAGTCCAAAGGCAGGCCATCTCCTCCTCCTTATGACTCCCTCCCACATCTAGAGGCTACCCTAGGACCCCAAGTTCTTCAAGTTCAGGACCTGGATAAAGGTCATTCAGGAAACAGGTTATGTGCTTTTGTCTTTTTACCTAACTTGGTTTAAACTTTCTAGTCTCTGCAACCTTAGATATTTTGGGAATGAGTGTGATTTTATCATTTTACTTTATTCACTTCATTCATGTTATTTACTAAGAACAACTTCTACAACAACTACCAAATTTCAACTATGCATATGACAAGGAAATTGCTGGATTTTGTTTGGTTGAAATTCACTTGTAATCCCATTGGTCTGCACAGAGTTCAGGATTAAATAAAAGTGTTTGCAGTGAACAAATGTTCCATGAAATGCATATATTTTTTTCCTTCCACTTTTATCGAGATATAACTGACATATGGCACTGTATAAATTTAAGGTGTACAGCGTAATGATGTGACTTACATGCATCATGAAATGATGACCACAAGAAGCTGAGTGAACATTCATCTTCTCCTATAGATACAAAACAAAGGAAAGAGAAAAGATTGTTTTCCTTGCGATGAGAACTCTTAGGATTTACTCTCTTAACGACTTTTCATAGATACCAAACAGCAGTGTTAATTGCATTTATCATGTTGTGCATTACATCCCAAGCACTTATTTGTCTTATAACTGGAAGTCTATACTTCCATGTCCATGATATTTATATGTTACAAAATACATTATAGTTAGTTGCTCTTAACAAATATTTTTACAATGTCCAGTTCAGTGATTTACATTAGATGAGACTTCCTCACACGTCTCCTCCTTGCAAAGGCCTGAAAACACCGTTATTTTACATTGTGTCATTTACACAAGCTGTAGTAGTGCCAAGAAGGCAGAAAGATGCTCATGTGAATGGTAGAGTTCTCTCCAGCCCTTCTCGGTCACACCAGGAAGGAATTTGCCTTGCTGCACATCGCTGGGCCCATGGAATGGGGAGGGTCTTATTCTTGAGAAGCCCTCATCTTTGCCTGCTTTACTATAGAGCTGCCTCTAAATTTTGGATCTTCCATTTTTCTTCAAAAATGAACATTATAAAAAAAAAAAAGAACATTATAGCTCCTAAAAACGACTACATCATCCTATTCACTTCCTACTTCGCCTTCCCAAAGTGCATACTTTTTATTCATTTGTCATTCCTATGACAGGAGGCATGCATTGATACTTGCTGAATGACTCTGGGGGATATTTTGAGCCTATACATTGTAGGGAGGTTTTATCATTTGTAGCCACTTTTTAAAGATTTCTCAATAAGCTTCAACTTTTAGTCAATCTTCGAATATGGTATAAAAGAGGTTATAAATCACATTTTTATCTGTAAATTTTATTTCTTATTTAGGTTCTTTCTTTGGTTTCTTGTCAGATACACCTTCTTTCATCAGAGGGATACTTGCAGGGGGGCTGTTCAGACCCTTCTCCCTCCCTGTCCACCTGTAGAAGGTGGGGGGAGTGAAATGCTGAAAAGTAACCGGAAGTGTGAGATGACATCCAAAAGGCTTAAGCATGTACATTCATGAAATCATTTGTCCATGAAGTATGGATTTGTTGTTCATGTTCACAGCTACCATAGAGTTTTAGAACTAGAGGGGACCTTGAGGTCATTTAGCCAATGTCCCTGTCCTGCAGATGAGGAAACTGATGCCCACTCAGAGTAGGTGACTTGCTTAGGTCAGAACCAGCATTTAGGTTCTCTGTGCTCTGCAAACAATGATTCCTTCATATTATGGGAAGAAAAGCTAAAAATGAAAAAAGGGTTCCACTTTAGAACTTCCCTTTTAGGGGTTCTCTCAAGTGTTTTATAAACTCTTTGGCAGCTGACATGATTCCAGTTAGAGAAACAAAAGGAGTTAATTGCAGACTTCAAGTATGTGAACTATTATTTTAAGTAAAATATTCTCCAGATGTTTCCCACCTCCTTTGAGAATAGAAAAGAGGAAATGAGCTTACATTTCAGCAAGAAAGATTAAGATTAGATATTAGGAAATGTAGGTCTGTGAATCCTGCAATTGGTTACCAGGGAATGTTGTGAAATCTCCTCTTCTGGAGAACTTTTGGAATGTGGCAGTTGGCCATCCATTTCAGAGGGGTTATGTGGGTGGCCCATAGAGCCAAAGACACAACCTAATTGACACCTCAAGTTCTGTAGGTCCCAAGAGGTCATGCTCTGCCCATAGCTAGGTGGTGGGGCCGTTCGCTCCTCTTAACTATAGCAAAATTCAGGATTCATCAGTGAAGCACATGTTCAAGTTCAGTTTTACACATGTATCAGTCCTAATAGGTGTAATTGGGTAGACTGACTAAAACTAATGAATGCTTATTGGATATTTTTGCCCACTGCCTTCACTGATTGATTGACTAATATCTGATGGTTTAATTTCTTTGGGATCCATCTCAGCATATTCACCTTGACTTCCTTAATACCTTCCAAGCTTGTGTCCCTAGTCCACAAAGCAAAAAGTAAGGGATCCAGTCCAGGATCTTCTCCTATATACAGGGAAATTCTTTATTTCAACGAAAAAGGCAGCCTTGGAATTTGGAGGACAAGATGGAGAAAAGTGGATGTATAATTAGATCTGCACCTTGTTATCTAATGTATTGATGATATCTCCTAACAATAATCAAATGAGAATTACTTTTTAAAAATTTTTATTGAAATATAGTTGATTTACAATGTTGTGTTAGTTTCAGGGATACAGCAAAGTGATTCAGTTTATATACATATATAAAATTTACACATGTAACATATATTTATATATATATTATTTTCCAGATTCTTTTCCATTATAGGTTATTACAAGATATTTAGCATAGTTCCCTGTGCTATACAGTAGGTCCTTGTTGGTTATCTATTTTATGTATAGTAGTATGTATATTTTAATCCCAAACTCCTAATTTATCCCCTCCCCCCCTTTCCCCTTTGGTAGCCATAAGTTTGATTTCTATGTCTGTGAGTCTATTTCTGTTTTGTAAATAAGCTTATTTGTATCAGTTTTTAGATTCTACAAATAAGTGATATTGTATGATGTTTGTCTTTTCAAATAAGAATTTAAAATTTCTAACTTGGAATGTAACAGTCTTGAATTTCAGTAAAATAATCAACTGTATAAATACAGGATGGGGAGATATCATTTGAGAGAGTTTAGTGTTAAAAAAAATAAAAGACCTAGTAAGTGGACAAAGGATTAATCATATGTATTTAAAGTATGTTCATGGTGCTGGCATAAAGTAAGTGCTCAAAAATGTAGCTAATATTATTATAACTTTGATGTTTATTGCCTTTCCTCCCCTAGCCATCCTCTGGTTCTGGTTTTCTAAATACAGTCACTGATTTTGCCCAATGCTAATATAAAACAGCACTAAACCATTCTTCTACCTACCCCCAAAAAATCCATTCCCCCCAAAGAATTAGGTTTTCTGAAGGTATCATCAGAAGAGTTAGAGTTTCTTCATTTCTGAGGAAATGAAGGAGGGAATTTACAATATGTATCCTATTAGAAACACAAAAAGTTCGATTGAAAAAGACTTTTTCCTTTCTTGACTGCTCCTCCATTGGAAATCTTTTCTCCGACTCTTTCCCACGCAGCAATCACACTTAATCTCCTCCGGAATCCCCCAGAAGGCCAACTTTCCATACCCTCTATTATTTAGAGTTGTTTCTATCTTCCTTTAAAACCCAGGTGCCAGCCCATCCAAACGCAGAAGGCTCAGTTTCTACAGTAAAGTGGGTTTCAAAGAGCATCACCTCAACATCCTTACCCACCCTCTCCTTTGTTTTTCTCCATATCATCCAACACACCGTACATTTAAGATTTTATTTAGTTTGTGTCCCCATCATAATCCTCAAAATGTTAAAAACACAATTCTCATTTGTAAGTGAACATGTCAAAGTTTTAAATGATGACAAAGTCAATTTGAAATATAATGTTAAAAATCTGGGTTTTTCATTGTAATGAGCAGATAAAAAAGTATGCTGAGATAATGCTAAGTTTGATACAAAACTGGTTAACATTCTAAACGGCAATAAAACCATAACCTGAGTAGGGTTAATCAACATAGTTTACAGAGTTGTTAATGTCCTGTAATACTAATAAATTATGCAACAAAGTTACATATCCCTAGTTCCATTACCCTAAGGTGGGCTTATTTACATGGCAATAAAAGATCATGTGACCATCTATCTTTTGCCTTAGCCAAGTTGGGGGATATATTTCTTAATACCCACTTCCCCACCTCCCATTAAAAGTAACCTACATGTGCACTGCCATTTATGAATCAAAAAAGTGGGTCTCCCCTATAAGCTGCTCAGATAATAAAAATAGCAACAGAAGTGGCATAAGAAGGTCGTAAGTTGCCTTATGAATGTTTCCATCATTATTAATATTCAGGTAGGAAATATGAAGGCCTTCTGTCAACAACTGTTGTAGGAAGGATTCCAAATGGGGAATGAGGCTGAATTTGATATTTTCTAAAGCCCCTATCAACACTGCAAGTTTTGACTGTAAGGGTTCATCAATAAATGTTGAGGAAGTCAAAAGAATATCACACATTTTCCTGGTTCTCAGGAAACCTACGATTACAGTGAGGTCTAATGGACAAAAAACAATAGGAAAAAAACATAAGGTTGATTAGAATTATATTTAACTTTGTGTTAAACTTTCAGTAGTACTAGCAGAATAATGATGTTTGAGGAGGTAGGTAGGGAAGACTTTACAGAAGAGGTAGGAATTGAGTTGGTCTGGAGGAATGGTAGGTGTTATGGGCTGAGTTGTGTCCCCCCAAATCATATGTTGGAGTCCCGATTCCCCGTACTTCAGAATGACTGCATTTGGAGATAGCGTCTTTAAGGAGGAAATTAAGGGTAGGCCCTAATCTAATAGGACTGGTGTCCTTATAAGAAGAGATTAGGACACAGACATGCAGAGGAAAGACCATGTGAAGACGCAGGGAGTAGATGGCCATCTACAAGCCAAGGAGAGAGGCCTCAGAAGAAACACAGCCTACCAATACCTTTATCTTGGACTTCTAGCCTCCAGAATTGTGAGGAAATAAATTTCTGTTGTTTGAGCCACTCAGTCTGGGGTACTTTTTTTATTGCAGCCCCAGCAAACCAGTACAGTAGGGTTGAAATATGGAGAGGGGTTTAAAAAGAATAAGAATGCTCCAGAAAAAAAAGAATACCATGAAAAAAGAGGTCAAAATGAGGACTGACATAGATGAGGAACAGAGTCTTGAAACAGGGGTTTACATTAATGAATGGCACATACAGCTACCGTCATCATTAATAAGACTCTTTCTTTTTTCCAGTATTGTGTCTTAAGAGAGATAAATAAACCTTTCAACCTTCGCACCTCTATCCAAAATTTACTTCCTCAGAGAGGTCTTCCCCCACCATCTTTCCAAAACAGCATCTACCACCCAAGCCATTTTCAAGCCCTTTCCCCTGCTTTATTTTCTTCACAGCACTTAAATCTGAGATTACAAAATTTATTTTTAACTTGTTAATTACATGTCTTCCCACACTAGAATGTGAGTTCAATGAGATCAGGGACTTACCTCTCTAATTCACCTCTCTTTCTCTAATCCCCAGAACAGTTTGTAACTCTTAGTAGGTATACCATAAATATCTGTATCTAGCGAATGAATTTCCCTGAGAAAAGCAATCAATCAGGAGAGAATTTTCTTTGAGAGGCATGGAAAAGCCAAGAAAACAATTCTGGTAAATATTGGAGGAGTAGGATACTGCGTGACTTTCCCTTGTTTTAGGTGTGGTGAATCTGAAGCCTTGAGAAACTACAAACTCTGTGTGAGGGGGCAAGTAGGGGGCACAGAGGAGGGCCACCCGGCAGCAGATGAGAGAGGCTTGTCCACACCGGACACAACACGGACACACATGCACACACATACCCCAATACAGACATGCTGGGAAAGGGAAAGGGAAAGCTGTCCCATATGAAAGGGAAAGTTGGATTTAGGGCAAGGATTGAAGGTTTAAATACTTAAAACATTCTTTCAGACAGTAAGCCAAAATCTCATGAGGATCAACATACAAATAAAATGCTGAGGAGCGTCTAAAATAATATATATCACATTACTCTGTTATATACATTACAGATCACATGAGGAAACTGAAACTCTCTGCAGCCCTGCCCAAATATAGGGAACCATTTAGGGCTGTTCAAAAAATGACCAGGACTGGCGACTCTGACCCCAGAATGAATAACTGCCTTGGTTCAGCTGTTCTTTCTTGCCATTTTTAACAAGTACGTTTTAATGGCCATTATTGTTTTATTCATGTTAGGTTTATCATTATTGCAGTTAACCTCACATTTACTTTGGCTAGTATCCTTTTTTGAAAGTCTTTGACATTTCAGTTGGTTTTGATTTGTCTTTTTGGTCACACTCCATTAATAATAACAAACGTGAGGAGTGCTTTTCGGCTTACAAAGAATTCATAGTATCATTTGTGCCCTTGAACAGCACTGTGGGAGAGTCAGAGATTATAATTTCTGTTTTATAAGCAAGGAAACTGAAGCTCAGTGAAGATAAGGGACTTGCAGAAAGTCATAAACACAGAGAATGGCAGAGCTACAACTCAACTCCTGCCTTTTGGTTTCTTCTACAATGCGCTTCCTGTATGACATGACACCCATCACTAAGCTAGCCTGGCTGGCAAAGATCCAGTGTTCACACACAGTATGTATGTTTATGTTCACATGTACTCAAGCACACACACACCACATAACGGTTATCAAATAGAAACCCAAGAACACATTAAACAGAACTCACAGCATTATTGTGTTCTACATCCTTAGAAAAAGAAAAAAGAGGCAAGAAAACCCACTACCACCATTTCTCCCCAGCAGGAATTCTGAGGTTCCTTCTTCCCACCAGGTGTTTGTACAGTGTTACACAAATCTGATGTTCTTTTGAGTGATTTGGGGAGAATCTCCACACCACTTTGATCACCAAAAATATCCTCAGGGACAAGAGGGAAATGAGTAAGGATAAGTCAAGTGGTAAATTCTAACCAGGGCCCCTACATAAATATTCAAGCTAAAACTGAATGAAGTTTATTTAAATAAAGATCCAGAGAAACGGCAGATGGCAGACTGAAAGAGGTAGTTTTCAGGAGAGAAAGGCTAAGCCTATGAGAGGAAATAATTGTAGTAGAGCAGAATCCCAGTGGGCCTTTGGTATTCAACTGGTCTTCTTCCAAGCATTTCACCCTCTTCCAATTTTCCAGTGTTTCATTAGACTGTCCTGGTTTGAAGATTATTAAGTAAATCCAAC
Organism: Pseudorca crassidens; assembly: GCF_039906515.1. Classification (NCBI taxonomy): domain Eukaryota; kingdom Metazoa; phylum Chordata; class Mammalia; order Artiodactyla; family Delphinidae; genus Pseudorca; species Pseudorca crassidens. The sequence goes on along the minus strand of NC_090300.1, from coordinate 102,384,570 downwards.
ACAGCCACTGAACTGAAGGAAGGGTGAAGGACCAAGCATGCTATCTATTATCACTCCAAGTTCAGGGTTTAATAGTGAAACTCATTAACTTCCAAAGATAGAATTAAATCCCAGGCTACACATCACCAGATATTACCACTGTCAGCTCTCTTGTGACTGCCTTAGACATTGAATGTTAGAGTCAGATGGGGCTTAGAGAACAACTGAGTCTTATTTTTAACAAAAGAAGTTGAAGGGATCTGTTCAGATACACAAAATTAAGATGAAGTTCTGGTCTTATGAGTAAAAAAAGTAAGGAACAGTGGTGCGTAGAACAGGCTGTAATTTGTCTTAAATGGGTGTGCATATTCAGAGAATATCTCTGGGAAAATATGAAGGAAAATGGGAAATGTTGTTACTTCAAAGGGAAAGGATTTTAGATACTAAAGAACAGAAGTGAGAAGAAAATTTACTCCCCCCCCCCATATCCTTTGCTACTCATTAATAGTTTACACATCTGTCACTCCTACAAAGAAGTGTAAGCTCCTTGAGAGCAGGGCCTATTGACTATATTATAGTCATCTTTGTAATCCCTGGGTGGGTCTCTCATTGTGTCTCATAAATACTCAATAAACCACTGTTGAGTACTTACAACAGATGTTCTTTTTCCATTTAAAATAAATTTGACTATTGAGTATAAATCAATATTAATTTTGTGGCTCTTTCCAAATGGTTTATAACAATTAATCATTCATATAAGGACATAAAATAACAGCTTTCTATCTTTTCCCATTTAGAGTACACTTGAAACAAATAGTTCTCGAAGACTACTCTGACTTATGAAATAGAGAAAGTTGTATAAATCATTTTGCTGACAGATGTTTCTTCATTTTCACCCCAAAGGGGAAAAAATGATTAGTTAGTATATTTAGAAAAATTGTAATGCAGTGAATTTCATGGTGGAGATTTTTACTAAATATTTTCTTAGGTGCTTTTTATTAACCAATTCTTCTGTAGCCTGTTCATACTCTTGGCATTACTCTTGAATACGATGTTGCAAAGTCAACCCACATTTTCTAAGAAGTGGAAAACTATGATCCAGAATTAAGTAAGGCAGAAGCAAAGAAAACAAACTCTTAGGAGAATCGAACTTAAATTATTTACTCAGTTAGTTACTGGATTAAATTATTTACTCAAGTTTACTCAAAGTTTTCCAGAAGACAGTTACATTAAAAATTGTGAGAAACTTGCCACTTCTTTCTCCATCCCCCCAATTCCCCCCTCCCCCCACCCCGCCACGTCCCATCTCTCTCTCTGCAGCATTATGATGACACTCCATTTAGGATTCAGATTTTCGTTAAGTCCCTCTATAAGATGTGGGAGCAAAGCCTTATGTGTAGTTTTAGGACCTCCGGGTAACTGAGCAGACGTCAATGTGTACCACACTTGCCCTCTAGCGGGAATTTGTGAAAACTGCAGTTCCCTGGGATGTTGGTTCTTCAACCCTGCGCGTTTCCAAACACCCATCTCGAGCTGTTTTTTATAAACAGATAAACCTCATTTATACTTATTCTACTAATTACTAATTTGCAAAGGGTGCTATTAAAAGGCTTAAAACAGCTTATTCTTGCGAGTAAACATCTCTATCTTATTTACACAACAAATATGCTTTGTAAACTCCTTTCTTCATAATAGTACAAAGATAAACTTTAATGATCTCCAGGCCCAATTAACCTAATTCTGAACAAATGACTTCATAGTACATAATTAGAAGAAAGAAATGGTATCCCTGTATGTACATAATTATGATGGTGATTTTTTTTTTTAATGACATTTTGGGGCTGTCACATGAAGTACCTTCTTTCCAATTCAGAAGATATCTTCGGTTTTTATTGTTGTTCTTGTTTGCTCTTTAATCTTTATATGTTTATGACCACACCAAAGCAGCCAAAGGACATCTGACATATGAAAAACTACTGCCTCTGGCATAAAGCCTATAAATTATTAACTGTTTCCATTTACAATAGAATTTCAGCACTTACTAACAAAGTTATGACTTGCCACTAAGTTTGCTTCATTTTGGAGAATCTATTCTATCTGTTAGGATTAAGTTCAGTGCAAATGTATGGCACCCAAAATAACAATGGCTTAAAGAAGGTAAATCTTTCTCTCTTGCGTAAACAAATTCCAAACTTAAGGATGAATATCAATATATGGCGCCTCCAAGTTCAACCAAGGCTCAGGTTTCTTCTAGCTTGTTGCTCTACCATCCTCAATGCACAGCTTTCACTCCATGGTTCATGGTGTCTGGCCTGTTTCCGGGTAATATATATCCACATTCCAGCCAGTGGGAAGAAGCAAGAGGAAGAACATGCTCACTCCCCTTAAGGAGCATTCTTGGAAGTTGCACCCATTACAACTACACGCAACAGACCAGAACTTTGTCACGTGGCCACTTCTAAATGAAATGCCGTAATTCTAGCCTTGCTCTGTTCCAGCTGAAAATCAGGGGTGCCAATACTATGGAAGAGGGCAGAGTTCATGTTCAGGGACAACCAGCAGTCTCCCCATAGCTTGCAATCCCACCAGCTGCCTTCATTTGATAGACCCTACTCTTTCCTGGGTTTTGTCTGTTTTCTATTGAAAGGTGACATCTTCCCTTCCATTTGTCTTCCACTCATGAAGTTCTGCTAATAAAGACCATGATTCCTTTTCTTTTTTTCTCCCTTCTTTCTCTAAGTAAACTCCGGTCACCTGGCCTGCTGGTTTTCACCATGTTGGTGCGTACCTTCCTCCACAGGTGATGGCTGGTCCACCTGCCCTTCTGCAGCTGCTGGGAGTACTGCTTACCATTTCCCTGGGTTCCGTCCGGCTCATCCAAGCTGGTGCCTACTATGGCATCAAGCCGCTGCCACCTCAAATTCCTCCTCAGATTCCACCGCAAATTCCGCAATACCAGCCCCTGGGCCAGCAAGTACCTCACATGCCTTTGGGTAAAAATGGCCTTAACATGGGCAAGGAGCTGCCCCACATGCAGTATGGCAAAAAGTATCCACATCTACCCCAATATATGAAGGAAATTCAGCCGGCACCAAGAATGGGCAAGGAAGCAGCACCCAAGAAAGGCAAAGGTAACATACTTCGGTTCTGCTGTAAGACAGCAGCTTTCCAAAACCCTAAACAATACGCTGCGGGGGGGCGGGGGAGAGCTAAATTTTAGACATTTTTCTTTTAGCATGTGTGACTGACATTCATTAACTGCCTGTGTCCTAAACCCTATCCTTGAAAAGTTCAGGTCTTGAAGAAAGACAAAATTATTGTAAGTTGTGCTTTCTTATTTCAACAGCATCAAATGACAAAAAGCATACTTCATAACAAATAAGTTTAGTCCCTTACTCATTATTTCTTTATTCAAACATACAGCAACTAATGAGCATCTCTTTTTGTGTCAGGCTCTAAGCCAAAATGCTAAGGGATATAGCAGTGGAAAAAAAGAAAAAAGAAGTGATGTCAGTCTTCAGAACTAGGAGAGCAATGTTATAAGAACCTGCTGTGTTAAAAAAATCATATAAAAGCACTTTGTAAACTAGGTGCCAGACAAATGTGTTTTTAAGAGTGCTCTAATTAAGTTGTTACACATGTCAATCAATAAATCTACAGAAGGAGCCCAAAGAGTACAGACTATATACCTACCTAGAGATGATGATACCTGAAAATCTCTCCATTACTTTCTAGGCATATTCATTAGTTATTCAACACCAGCAAAATGCCTATCACTGTGAGAGACATTTTCTTTTTTTAAAATTTTTTTAAGTCTTTTTTTTTTTTTTTGGCCACACCGCGTGGCTTGTGGAATCTTAGTTCCCCGACCAGGGATTGAACCTGGACCCTTGGCAGTGAGAACACAGAGTTTTAACAACTGGGCCACCAGGGAATTCCCGAGAGACATTTTCTTATAAACTCAGTTGGGTTATAAGAAACGTAGGAAACCTAGCACTTGCAGGAAAGAAATTGCAATCAGAGTAGCAATTCCCTTTGAGGCGGTGGAGGCCATTCCCACTGGTCCCTGCAAAAGCAGGAAGCTCTGCTTCTGGGGAACTACTAGATTTGGTACTAATAGGCCTGAGTGCCTAGAGGCCAGAAAGGAGAGAAACCTAGTCATTTAACCTCTTTGAAACTACTTTTCTTCATTTGTAAAGTAGGATTATTGAGAGAGTCTATGACATAAGGTAAGTACTAAATAAATGCTAAAGTACCATAAAAAACTTTGCTGCAGTTGGTCATTCAACAAAACCTAAGGAAGAACAGAATATACTCCAGGCACGTGCTAGACATTAGGGATTCCTGATGAATGTGATGTGACCCTGCCCCAGATGCTCTCTTGACAAAGGAGCTACACAGTTCCTGCTTAGCAAGAGCACACAGTAGTAATCCTATTAGCATAAAAGAAGTATTTCCAGTTTTCTTCCCTTTAGGAGCTGATATTCCACTTAGGGGATTATCTCAGTCATTTGTTTTCCTTCCTTTCTTGAATGGCCTGCCTGGATTTTGAAACTTCCTGTACTTATTCAGATGGGTACCAGATTGCAACTGAGGAATTTGGAAAATACATGAGTTCTGTGGTTCTATTTTGTTCCCTGACAATAGCTCAGTGAAAAATACAATGGTCAGGATTAAGATGCAACTAATGGTTAATATAAGACTTTGGGACCATCAATTTCATTTTTTTATGTTATTCCTTACTCTCAGTAGCATGAGAGGTCCAGAGTTGTGTTTCTCTGCAAGGCACAGCATAATCAATATAATTACATGTGCTTTGTATTTCGATAACAATTCGAGAAAGCATAACGCCTTTCACATCTATTTTCTAATCTTGTAGTGTGGGTGTATTATTCTTGCTGTACAGACAGGCAAGCAGGGATGCTGATGGCTTAAGTGAACCAGTCAAGGTCTCATTTCAAGGCCAGAAAGAGAAGCTGAGCTTCCTGCTAATCCAGTTTAACTCCTTTTCCGCACTGTTTATCATCCTAAAATACCTTATTCACTACTCCTGTTTAAAAACCAAATTTGCAAGTGAGAAGTAACTTATTAAATTGAAGAATTAATATTTGAGGCTTAGGAAATCCTACAGCATATTAAAGAAATTAAACACATCGATTTGACTCTAGAGGACAGATTTTAAGATGTTATTAAACCACATACAGAATAAAAATAAAATGCTTCTATTCTTCCCTGAGTCTACATGATAATGACGGTCATCCTCTACATCATAGTATATTTCAGCACAAGAGGAAATATTATTTTTCCATATATTATATTTAAAATTCAAGGACATAGAAAAATAGAGTATAACATTAAATAGGGAAAAAATAAAAATGACTCCAACACTGTTTGAAATACACACACACATATATATACACACACACACATATATATACATACATATGTACATATATATAGAACACATGAGATGGAAATACAGATAAATGTCAAGCGATTATCTCTGAGTAGTGGGCTTATAGGCAACTTTGATTTTTCTTTGTCCTTCTTTGAACTCTTTATAGTGAATACACCATAATATCTCCAAGTTTGTACTAGGAAGAATGTTTCTTCATTACTTTTTAGCTGTTTTACTTAACTAATGCTGATAAAAGCAGCCACAGATAACAGTTCCCAAAACAGTATCTCAAATATGACAAAGAAATTATCAGCCTGATTGTCCATTAAGTACTGATAATACAGTCCTGGAACACGAGCACATTATTCCTAGTCTTTCCTCTTGATAAGTAATAGGCAAATGTGTCAGAAGTAAATAATGATCGAAGTGAGGGATGATCAATATTAATCTCTCTCTCTCTCTCTCTCTCACACTCTCACTCTCCCTCCCTCCCTCCCTCCCTCCTTCTCTCTCTCTCCCCCCTCTCCCCGCAGAAATACCATTAGCCAGTTTAAGGGGGGAGCAAGGTCCCCGTGGAGAGCCTGGCCCAAGAGGACCACCTGGGCCCCCTGGCTTACCAGGTCAAGGGATACCTGGAATCAAAGGAAAACCAGGGCCACAGGGATATCCAGGAATTGGAAAGCCAGGTATGCCTGGAATGCCAGGAAAGCCAGGAGCCATGGGAATGCCCGGGGCCAAAGGTGAAATTGGACCCAAAGGGGAGATCGGACCCATGGGGATCCCAGGACCGCAAGGACCTCCAGGGCCTCACGGACTTCCTGGCATTGGGAAGCCAGGTGGGCCAGGGTTACCAGGGCAACCAGGTGCCAAAGGTGAGCGAGGACCCAAAGGACTACCAGGACCTCCAGGCCTTCAGGGTCCTAAAGGAGAGAAGGGCTTCGGGATGCCAGGTCTGCCAGGCCTGAAGGGTCCTCCAGGGATACATGGCCCTCCCGGCCCTGTCGGACTTCCAGGAGTGGGCAAACCAGGAGTGACAGGCTTCCCTGGGCCCCAAGGCCCCCTGGGAAAGCCAGGCCCTCCAGGCGAACCTGGGCCACAAGGCCCTATAGGGGTCCCGGGGTTTCAAGGACCTCCTGGGATGCCTGGAATTGGAAAACCAGGCCAGGATGGGATCCCTGGGCAGCCAGGATTTCCAGGTGGCAAAGGGGAACAAGGACTGCCAGGACTGCCAGGACCCCCAGGCCCTCCAGGGATCGGGAAACCCGGCTTCCCAGGCCCCAAAGGCGACAGGGGCATAGCGGGTCTTCCTGGGGCTCTGGGACCAAGAGGGGAGAGAGGACCAGCAGGTGCCCCTGGATTGGGGGGCCCACCAGGAGAGCCAGGCCTGCCTGGAATCCCAGGTCCCATGGGCCCTCCAGGGGCTATCGGTTTCCCTGGACCCAAAGGAGAAGGTGGGGCTGTGGGACCACAGGGGCCAATAGGTCCCAAGGGTGAGCCAGGGCTTCAAGGCTTCCCAGGAAAGCCAGGTTTCCTTGGTGAAGCTGGGCCCCCCGGCATGAGGGGTTTGCCAGGTCCCATAGGGCCCAAGGGGGAAGCTGGGTATAAAGGTTTGCCAGGGCTCCCTGGTGCCCCAGGGCTGCTTGGACAGAAGGGAGAGCCAGGAATCCCAGGGGAACAGGGCTTACAGGGCCCCCCAGGTATCCCAGGGATTGCAGGCCCGAGTGGCCCCATTGGACCTCCTGGAATTCCTGGCCCCAAAGGGGAACCGGGTCTCCCAGGGCCCCCTGGGTTCCCTGGAGTAGGGAAGCCCGGAGTGGCAGGACTTCATGGCGCCCCAGGGAAGCCTGGTGCCCTTGGTCCCCAAGGCCAGCCTGGGCTTCCAGGGCCCCCAGGCCCTCCAGGACCCCCAGGACTCCCAGCTGTGATGCCCCCAACACCACCACCCCATGGAGAGTATCTACCCGATATGGGGCTGGGAATTGACGGAGTGAAACCCCCCCACGCCTATGGGGCTAAGAAAGGCAAGAACGGAGGGCCAGCCTACGAGATGCCTGCATTTACCGCTGAGCTGACTGCGCCTTTCCCACCTGTGGGGGCCCCAGTGAAGTTTGACAAACTGCTCTATAACGGCAGACAGAACTACAACCCGCAGACGGGCATCTTCACCTGTGAGGTCCCTGGGGTCTACTACTTTGCATACCACGTTCACTGCAAGGGAGGCAACGTGTGGGTTGCTCTGTTCAAGAACAACGAGCCCATGATGTACACGTATGACGAGTACAAGAAGGGCTTCCTGGACCAGGCGTCCGGGAGCGCGGTGCTGCTGCTCCGGCCCGGAGACCGGGTGTTCCTCCAGATGCCCTCTGAACAGGCTGCGGGACTGTATGCCGGGCAGTATGTCCATTCCTCTTTTTCAGGGTATTTATTGTATCCCATGTAAGAAAGAAAAAAAAAGAGAAATTTAATAGAAGAAAAGAAAAGGATGCACCAAAAAATCCAAATGGGAAACATAATTGCTTCAAAACATTTATATAGTTGGAAAGTTATATTTAAGTGAAAGTCTGAACCATCATGTACAAATAAAAACTAAGATGCATGTTTAGTGCTCTGCACAGCAGCTTGTGATTGAAAATGATGGGATAGATTTATGTATCAAGTACTGACACTTGTGTTGTACCCACTGGAATCGTATTAGCTGTTTATGTTATGTGCTTCCATGATAACCTGCTTATTCAGATCAAAGTATTTCAGTATGAAAGAGCATAGCTAATGAAAGTCACTCGCTCATACTGTTTACTTTAAAATATTTATAAATATGACTTAAAGAAATGTCAATGATAACAATTACATACCGTATTTACTTGCATAATTTCCTCTGTATTTGTGCAGATACTTTGCCATGGGATGTGGGAGAGCTCTGCAGTGCTTTTCCCCAGTGAGGCGTGGACAGAGAACCAGGGTAGAGCTTTACTCCAAGGGATGTTTCTCCCCTGTCGGAGGCTGTGTCTTTCACAACAAGAGTTCTACTCAGAATTGTGTGTCTAGTGTCCCTAGAAGAACAACTGTAGTGTATTTACTCGTGTCTTCTGTGTGCCTAGCACTGGATGAGACACTTCTGTGGGGCCTAAGACAGTGCCCCGTAGGGAGCTAACAAACCAGCTGGGAGACATGAGTAGGAAGTAACTCATTTATTCCTCACGGGTTCTTTTTGCTTGTTATTTTTTTTTCCTGTGATTTTTTTTTCTTTCTTGTTGTCTCCATGTAATTTCCATTATGACCCAACTAATATAAACACTTGGAAGTCATAAGAAAAAAAGTAACCCTCTCCCCTCATAACTTTCCAGTTTTGCGGAATGTTCATTATAAATAGCAGTTATTAATTGTGTTTACATGCGTATAATAATCCCCCTCCTTTGCCTACAAACACAAATGACTACAATGAGGTTTCACCCACAAAGGGGTATCAGTACTTTTTAGTAGCTACTGAATTTCAAAGAAATTTCCCTGTGTAGTACACACACAAATCGGTGTGTCATCTGAAGTTCCAAAGTGAATTTCCTAAATCCAAGCCGTCCTTTGATCGGGGAAAGAGGGGGGAGTTTCAGAATTACATAGGAAAATAAATTGTTTTGAAAAAATAATTTCTGAAGTTTTAAATTAAAAAATAGATGTATTACTTCCTGCTGTAGGTACTAAAAATGCAGGAAGCAACCTGTGGAAGAGCCACCTGGAATGTCAGAGGGCAATGACAGCCCATGCTTTTTATGTCACCCCACAAGTACAGGAGTCAATACAAATTTAAAGAGAAAAGTAAATTTTTTTCCAGGTTTTCATTTAGGTACATACTAATTGCTTTGCACATTCAAATCTGGTCTCGAAACACAGACAAAGCATTTCAAGTTGGCTATGAGTCTGCTGCTGACACTATAAGCCACTGGGGGGAATAATGTGGGGCTATGGTGGTGGAGTCTTGTATCTACTCCTCAAAGTTAAGAGTGTTGAAATGAGGGGATAGGTACAGATGGGAAGATACACAAATAAATACGGTATAAACACACATGGAATCGTGTCTATGTCAAATCTGAATCATTTTAACCATCAAGAATATTCTCCTCAGCCTAATATCTGTCTTTTCCCTATATGGTATACAAGCACCATTTCTTCTCAATTTCTTAAAAAGAGAAATGAGTTCATTACCACGTGGTTTCTTACTCACAGCTAATTATATGACAAACTTTTCCCATCAAAAACATATCCCACCCAACCTTCATTTTCAAAGCAGACAGCATTTATGTGGCCAAATATCCTTTGGGTTGGTCTTGAGGATGCTGGTTTTGGGCCGATGGCTATGACAGCCACATGGATCCACTGGGCTCTGTCTGCTGAAAAGCTGCATTGAAATGGCTTGGAGGCAAGTCAGATCAGCTGATTTATAAAACTGTATTTATCTGTACATGTATGGGCTTTTTATTTCCACCAAGAGAGAAAGTAGCTCTTTAGTCAAAACCAAATTTCACTTTTCAAATACCTTCCAACTTATTTATTGGTTGTTACTCAATTGCATGTGTGTGTGCGTGTGTGTGCGCGTGCATGCGCGCATGTGTGTATTATCAGGCATATGCTTCTAACTTTTAGACAGGGGAGGAGAAAAATCTATGCCAGATACTGTATATTCTACAATGGTGCTAATCTCAGAGCTAAATGAATTACTCCATTTAATTTAAAAAGAGTTTTAAATAATTATCTATGTATCTTTGTTTCCCTTTTGAATGTTGCACATCATGTTAACACATTTAGTGTAAAAGCAGATGAAACACCACATGTTCTAAAGTCTAGGGATAGTGCTACAATCCCTATTTAATTCAAAATTAACTAGAACTTTTCCATGTGAAATGGACCAAACTGACAATATTGTTATTTAAATACAGAGTTTTAATGCAGGATGACATCCCACAGGGGAAAAGAATGTCTGTAGTGGGTGACTGTTCTCAAATATTTTACAGAATACTGGTAACTTTGAGTTTCCATGATAGATTTGAGACATGTCAATAGCAAATCATTTTTGTATTTAAATTTTTGTACTGATTTGAAAAAAAAAGTCTTATTAAATACCTTTAAAAGTATGTTTCTCATCTTGTTCATATCACTCAGCTGACACTGTTTGAACTTCGTAACTGTTTATCCCCCAACGTGTTAATTAGCTGCTGACACAGAGACCTAACATAATCCTAGCTTAACGGGACAATTCTTTCTCTTTGACATAACAGCTGCAAGCATAAGCAGGCTGGGGCTCATGTGGCAGCCCCAGTCAGGGCCCCAGGTTCCTTCTATCTTGTTGCTTTTCCACCAAGAGGGCGTGGCCTGCATCTCCAGGGTCCAGGAGAGCTAACCACCACAGGCACATTCCAGTCAGTGGGAAGGAAGAAAAATCAGGAAGGGGAGAGCATGCTTCCTTCTTAAAGAACTCAACCTAGTGGTTGCTTAGATCACCCTCCCACATACCATGCTCTGAATTTAGTCACACTGGCACAACCAGCTGCAAGGGAGTGTGGGAAATGGAATATTTACTGCAGGCAAGCACATGTCCAGCTAAAAATCAGAGGTTCTATTAATACAGAAGAAAGGAGAACAGATATTAGGGAACAATTAGCTGCTGCATCTGTCACATCCAACCTAAAAGGATAAACTGCCACAAATCTCTTTTCTCCCACAAAAAAACTAATCTTCATGTACTCAATTCTGTTACAGTTTGCCACACCAGAGCCAAAATTTTTGAGGGGAGATAGTGATGAGTGGAGCTTCAGAGCAGAAACAGACCTGTTTCAAGAACCTAAAGGTCTTAATAAGCATCACTGATAAGGAAAGAATTCTTTTGTGATGACTTATCAAGTTCAGAATGATCACAGCTTATCATGTCTAGACTATCATAAAGGGATTACTCAAATCATTCAACAAGCAACTATGTAGCACCAGTCTGTGGCTGGTTAACTCACTTGTTTAAACGCATCAATCTGGAAATTCAAGGCCATAGCTTCCATTCCCACATAGCCCAACTAGTTCTATTTCATTCCACAGCCAAAGGCTCTTCCATAACATGGACCAGTCATCTCATGTGCACACAGTGTTGGTCACAAAAGTAAATGGAAGGATAGATACAAGTGACAGAGGCAAGGAGGAATAAATGGTTGGAATTTAGAATGCTGGACAAGCAGGGCAAATCCATCATTACAATAGGTCTATAGTATCCCTTTACATTAAAACAAAACAAAAAGTAGCCCCTACTTTGCACCTGATATTACTAGGCAATGTGAGGGGCACATAAGCAATAGAAAACATGACCATTCTTTTAAAAAGTATCTTTTGTTTAGAGGACATCAAGATGTTTGTTAAACAAGTTGACTTCCAGGTGATATACAAACAAGGGTGGTATGAAGGCAACTGGATGCATAGGTGCTAGCAAAGTTCAGAAAGAGAAAGGCCATTCCATGCTGCTCCCCTCCTGGGAATGCCTTCTCTGACCTATCTGCTCGATAATCCCTCCTCACCCCTCAGGACACAGCACAAGCATCACCTCTCCTTCCCTACTGCTCAGATTTAGTCACTACCCTGCCTTGTACAATCTTCTGTCCCTTTACTTTTCCTGCTTTATAACTGAACTGTTTGTCTGTCTCCCCTATTGATAGAGTGTAAGCCTCTTGAGAGCAGGCACCTGTTTCATCTTTGCATCCACAGCTCATCACAGAGCGCTGGTCCAGCTCCAGGGTGGAGGGAAGAATGAATCTCGCAGGGTTGCTGTGGGAGCTAGTGCTAAACTCGATGTGAGGTGTGACTGAATCCAGCTCTGGGATTCCAAGATTATACAGAAGATTATATGTCCCAAGATTATTTAGAAGTCTACTGTGGGATAAAAGCTAATCTCAGGTAGTTTTTTGGAGAATACGACTTTTAAAGAAATCATCTTTAATTTGACAGAATTTGGATGAATGGAGCATAGGGCTGTGTGTGTGTGTGTGTGTGTGTGTGTGTGTGTGTGTATAAGAGAGAGAGAGAGAGTCAGAAGGGGCGGCGGGGGTGGAGTGGGGTGGGCAGAGATAAGGGAAATGACCTGACTGGTTCAGAAGAACTACTCAAAAACTAGTAAAGGAAACATTTAATAACCAAAGAAGGATCAAGTGATGTAGGGCTTTACATATAGGGAAGATACATTTATATTTTATCTAATATGCAATAAGAAGACATTGTAGGTCCTTAAGCAGGAAAATGGTATGAACATAAGTATTTTAGAAAAGTTACTTTGATGATTCTATGGAGAATGTATGATACAAGTAGCAAAACCAATGAGGAGATCAGAACAGCTTTAATCCAGGAATGGGGTGATGGGTTGATGGTTCAGGGAGCCTAACCAAGTCTAAAGAGTGAAAGTCACATGTCAGGTCAGGTGTTAGGGTTTAAGGACTGCATAACAATGGAGCTATCTCAAGGGCTAGGAAACGGAATGAAGAACTGAAAACTGAAGAGACAGTTGAAAGACAGAACTGACCCTGGAGACAATCCCCGGATGGCCTTATGAGGGAGAAGGAAGCTTGACTTGAAGGTGGTTTCCTCACTGATACGCTTGGAAAACAGGGACGGTGCCACTGATAGAAATAGGCAGTCCTCCAGTGGAGCCTGCTCCAGGCGGGGAAAGAAGAGACGCTTGGTTTACACATTGACTTGTGGGATCTGCCTGTGCACCAGACGCGCATTTGCTAGGCAGATGAGGGTAAAGCCATGAGCCTGGAGAGAGACCTGGTGGCCTATTGTAATAAGAAGGAGAGGAAAGGCACTCAAAATCAGTGGCACCATTTGCAGACAAAAATGATTAGAGTGCTTTAAAATCTCCTCCCTTACTTGCTCCAGGAATTTATTTAACAGATCCTTTCATCACAGATATAGCAAAGGGAAATGGCATCCCAATCCACATGGAATTACAGTGAACTCCAAATACGCAGAGCCAATAAAAAGTGTAAATCAATCATGTTTTCCTATATTTCAGAAAAGTTTTTCTCCTTAATGGTCCTTGTGACTCTAAAATGAAAATATCATGCTCATTCCATATCATGAAAAAGAAAAATATCTATGGAGTAGCCTTAGGGTTATCTTTCTTCTAGCAAACAGTTACACAGAATTTCTGATGCTTTCATTTTCAAAACCAATATTTGTATCAGGATCAACTTTATGCTCAAATATGTTATTCTTTATGATGTCAAATAGATGTTAATGATTTTTATTATTAGAAAAATATTTTTTGCTAATTCCTGGAGATAAGTGCATTGGACTTTCAGTTTAAAAAGTGGGGCACATCATCCCATTTTAACAAATTATTCAGAAGTTTCTCATGTGTGTTACTGAAACACAGAACCATCTAACTGAATTTTCCTTTGAGGCATCCAGAACCTTTCTAGAGGTTTTTTTCCTTTGCTATCTTAATGCAAGTAAAAATAGATTTTTATTAGATTCAAAAGCACTTCTAAATTAAAGTTTATGATTCCTGTGGAGACCTACAATTCACATGCTTTGTTAAAACCACCAAGACCTAAAAATTAATTTTATAATGAGCATGGCCAAGTCAGTTCTCATCTAACAAGTGAGTGGCTGGCAGCAACATTCACATCTGCTCTTCATTTGTGGGTGACAGACACAATGGGGAAAGCATGGAATGCTTCCCAGATTCCAACTGCCTACTAGTAAGAGCTGCCTTTCCTCACCAAGGCCAATGCTGTCCTTGTCATTTGTTCTGCCAAACCAGAGTCATCAATATAGAACATGTTAGGAGAGGGCTCTGAGGCCAGGCTCAGAGAACCAATCTCAGCTCCTCTATTTAACAGCTGTGATATCTTGAATCAATTATTTAACGTCTCTAAACTTCAGCTTTTGCACCTGTAAAACAGTAGGTGATAATAGTAACTATCTTCTACATTTGGGAGGGTGTTATGGAGGGGCAACAACCGCTACTATTTACTGAGTGACAACAATGTACCAAAATGCTTTAACTGTTTTTATGTATTAACTTAGTTACTCCTTATCATGACTCTTATTATTAGCTCCATATTACAGCTGAGGCAAAGTAACTTGTCCAAGATCTAATGACAATGCCAAGATTTTAACCCACACATCTGGCTCCATAGTCCATGCTCTGAGCTATTACACCATACTGCCTAAAGGCAGGAGATAAAAGTTCTCGGCTGCCTGAGGAGCAAACAACTGTCAGTGAAGGTTTAGAATAGTAGCTTGCCTCAAAAGAGAGAGAGATGACCTCAGTTATTTCTTAGTTACTGTCCTTACCAGAGACAAGGAAACAGCCAGCTATCAAAAGACTACATACTGACATGTCATGGTGACATCCTTACCCCTTAGGAGATATGAAGGCAGTTGGCTTTAAAAACTGAAGGTACCACCTCACACCTATTAGGATGGCTACTATGAAACAACACAGAACAGTACAATACAAAACATAACAAGTGTTGGTGAGGATATGGAGAAATTGGAACCCTTGTGCACTGCTGGTGGGAAAGTAAAATTGGGCAGCAGCTATGGAAAACAGTATGGAGGCTCCTCGAAAACTGAAAAATAAAATTACTGTGTGACTCAACATTTCCAGTTCTGAGTATATACCCAAAAGAACTGAAAGCAGGGATGCAAACAGTTATTTGTACATTCCTGTTCATAGCAACATTATTCACGATGTCTAAAAGGTGGAAGCAACCCAAATGTCCTTTGATGGATGAATAGATAAACAAAATGTGGTATATACATACAATGGAATACTATTCAGCCTTCAAAAAAGAAGGAAATTATGCTACATGCTACAACATGGATGATCCTGGAGGGCATTATGCTAAGAGAAATAAGCCAATAACAAAAGGACAAATATTGTATGATTCCACTTATATGAGACACCTAGAGAAGTCAAATTCATAGAAGACAGAAAACAGAAGGGTGATTTCCAGGTGCTGGGCGCAGGGGGAGGAAGGGATGAGGAATTATTGCTCAATGGGTATAGGGTTTGATTTGCAAGATGAAAAGAGTTCTGGACATGGATGGTGGTGATGGTTGCAAAGTAATGCGAATGTACTTAATGCCACTGAACTGTACACTTACAAATGGTTAAGATGGTAAACTTTATGTTTTGTGTATTTTACTGTAATTTATAAAAATAATCTAAAAAATAAAAAAACTAGAGGGAAAATATCTGTTAACAGGACCAACCCATGATGTAGGATGTAACTGAAAATGACCTCCAGCAGCCACCCTTACCTCCACGTTCACCAGTGTTCACCAAATGGGTAAGGAGTCTAAGCCGTACCACAGCAGTGGTCCAGAAACTGCAAGTCCCAGCCTCTCCCAGGGAAGTTCTGCAGACCACTGTGGGGCTGCCACCTACTGCACCTCCTCTACTTCAGTGGATATGACCTTCTAGGGAGCTTAAGACCCAGCTGCTTGAGGCAGACAGTCCACCTTCACCTAGTGACTCCAAAGGACAAACTAGAATGAGTTTCCTTTCTTCTTCAAGGCTAAACATGCAATCACCATATCAATTTTCTGGTTCCAAAGGTGAAGTTAAAGATCAGGTGTTTCTTCTTCTAAATGATCTTTAGAGCTCGTACGTATTCAAGATTTGAACTTTTTTTAAAGTAAGTTTTACTTTAGCCACCTGACCTCACCAGGCCCTGTGGGAAGAAAGATGGAAAATTCACTGCAACTCTAGGCAGGGTACCCCGCGGCCCATAGGAGACAGGAAGTAAGCATGGCTTCTAAAACTTGCAGGTTCCCAAAGAACAAGTTCTCCCTCTTGTGGCCAGAGGAGAAACAACAGCTTCACAAGCAGGTTTTTTTCTTACATGAGAAAAGTGGGTCAGGAATTCACTTCTGAGGATACAGCGTGGATGGTTTGTCTCTGCTCCACAACGTCTAGGGCTACAACTGGAGGGGAATCAACACCTGGGGCCTGTAATCATCTGGAAGCATCTTCATTTATGGGTCTGCCTGTTGATGCTGGCTGTCAGCAGGGATCTCAGCTGAGCTGTGGGCCAGTATACCTACATATGTCCTTTTCACGTGGTTCCTCTGTGTGGCCTACCTTGGGCTTTCTCATTGTATCACACCTGGATTCCAAGTGAGCATCCCAAGGGAGCAAGGTGGAAATGCATAGAATTTTTAAGATTGCGCCTCAGAGGTCACAGAATATCCTTCCTACCATATTCTTTCAGCGGAGGTGACAAATGCTTGCCCAGATTCACAGAGAGGGAAGCAGACCCCACCACACAACAGAAGGAGTGTCAAGGTCACATTGTAAGAAGAGTATGTGGGATGGGAGACATTTGTGGCCATCTCTGAAAAACACAACCTGCGATATGTCTACCTGGATATTCAGGGTCTCATCCATAGTGCATACTCACTAGCGGACCTGGACATGGGACACGAAGATCCACACACTTTTGCTCACTCCCTAGTTCCCTGCAAATGCTTCTTCCCAGATCTCTTTGCTATTGAACTCTAAATATTATATCTTCCAGGCCCCTGACCCACTCAACCACACAATTCACTATTGCTCAAGACTCTGTATTTATCCTTAGCTCAGACTATTTCTCTCTCCATTCGAAGGAGATAATTAAATGTACATCTTGAAGCTCTGCCCACTAGAAGGATTCTCCTCACACTGTCCTGTAGGGCCCCCCCCTGAGTAGGACTGTAGTGCAGTAGCAGTCCATTTTCAGCTCTACTAACATATCAAGCCTGAACCAGTCATGAATATTTCCTCTAACATCATCAGCTGGTCACAGGGAACACCTCATGAAGCCATAGGTGTGAGTGAGGAATACAAGACAGAGATCTTTACCTCCTGTTCATGTAAATTACTTATGACTTCTGGACCTGCTTAGATGTGATCCCATATATATCATTTCTATTTTTCAGTGGGTTGCTGCTGTGGGCACCCAACCTTACAAAACCCAGGTCTAAAAGGGCAGCTCTGATAATATAATCATTTGATGCTCCATTGTCAAATGCTCAGTTTCTGCTAGAACTTAGTATCATGCCAGTAGCTGCTTTTTGAATGGTTCGGCTACTGAAGGTATGGCCTTACTCTAAAACCCTAGGAATTTCTGAAGGTCATGGTGAACAATAATAAGCAACGAAAAGACTTGGGTCAAAGGAAATTTGTGAATTATTCTCAAAGTAAAATTTCTGGCCTGACACTTTTCAAGAAGCAATCTCATCACCACACCCTTTGCCCTGGGTTTATTAAACAGCCATTTCAAAAAGAAAAATAAATAAATAAACAAAACCCTATGAGTTTGTGCTGTGATTCCCCTTTCAGGTCCTGCCAGACTCCACACAGCATCATCAACTCTCACCTAGCACCTTGGAATCTGCCACGTCATTATGAACTAAGGGGAAGAGCAGCTTGTGTCACAGCCTGGACCCACTGCCAAGGCTTCTCTTCTTTTGACCCTACTCAAAACTGGCAGCCTTTTGACTCAACTGATAAGTGACTTAGAGCAGTATTTCTAAGTGTGGCATAGGCTAGCTGTAAAATCTAAACAGGTGCACCAAATACTGTTCTCTATTTCTTGCATAGGTAGCAGGTGGTAGGAGATGAAAGATGCAATAACTTTTCCTTTCCCTTGAAGGGGATACCAGGCATGCCTCATATATCCAGACTTCTAAAAACATGATCAATGTTTCAGGGCCCTGAATATTTATGATTTATCTCTCACACTTTGGCATGTATGTATTTTCCTAGGGCATCCACAGTACTGGCTATTTCCTGCTCCCCAGATCCAATTAATACTATATCACCAATAAAATGGTTTAAAGTGATGTTTTGAGGAAGAGTTCAAATAATCATAGTCCTTATGAAAAATATTATGACAAATATCAGGACAGTTAACCAGCCTTGAGAGTGTTCATAGGAAAATATTCACAACTTTGAGTGAATATGAACTCAATTTTTCCCAAGTGAAGGCAAACTGCTTTTGATATTTTTTCCTGATAGGAATCAAATACAACACATTTGCCAAAGCAAGTGCTAGAGGCTGTGTTGATTGGTTCAACCAAAGATATAACACCTGGTACATCCCCTATGCTTAAAGATACCATGTGATTAAATTTACAGCAGTCCACCATCATTTGCCATGGTCCATCTGGCTTTGGAGGACCATACTAGTAAACCAAACCCCTTGCAGCCTTTAAGTCTTTTAGGTTGGCATTAATCTCTGCAACTTCACTAGAATGAGATAGTGCTTTTAATTTACTATCTTTGAAAGGACTGGGGAAAGGGAAGGCACTTTCAGGGGCTTCCACATGACCCTTCCTACCTTAACGGTTCTTACTTTATTGGTCAGAGGATCAATGTGATGGTCCTACCAGCTGCTAAGTACATCCATCTCAATTACGCACTCAGCAACTGGAGATATGACCATAAGTTGATGAACCCATTGAAGCCACCATGAAACAGATTTAGGCCAGGACTCTGGCACCTGGCCCCTGTATGCCCCACTCTAACGGGGGTTATGGTGGCAGTTTGGATTCCCTGTGTCAATGTAGTTACCCTGTATCCAACAGCCCTTGAAAGAGCTAGGTATTTCCCATTTCTACAGTGGACAATTACTCTGAAAAATGGCCATAGTTTCCTTTGGAAAAGGTATGAGTACATATTGTATATACTGGTTGTGTTGCAGAGAACTTCCTCAGGGGGATCCAGATTCCCTTAAATCGATGGATTCTTGAGTTTGAGAATTGGCTCATATCTGGAAACATGTCCAAAGATCATGCTTTTCCATTTTGGCAGTTAAAAATCTGCCTTCTGCTTACCAGCTCTTGATTTTGTTGTTGTTGCTATATAAGTCAATCAATACCCTCATTAGCTTTCTATCTTGCCCCTAGGAACTCATGGTCTGTGGAACACCACAGACCCCCTACATTTCAAGGATCCCTGACCACTGATTAAATTCACTTTGCTTCTGATGGTTCAGTGCTGCCAACTGCTTTCACTATTCTGGAATTCTATCATATTCACGGACACTCGGGCATCTCCTACTGTCACCTCTGGCCTACACAGGACAGTCACCACTGAGTCTCTCAACTAAGTCAGTGCCACACACTACTGCAATCTTATGGTGAAAGAACTGTCCTCTGGGCCCTCCCAGGGAAGAGAGTCAGCTGGTAGGTTCTCTGGTCTCACATAATAAATCCATTCTAAAGTCCACTGCTGAGTCTCCCGACCCTTTCCTTAATAATCTGCCAAGGCAGTCCCTATGTTTCCATCTCATTTACTATAGGTTACCATTGTGTCTAAGTTTTAAGATGCCATCCCCACAGGATGTTAGGACTTCACAGGACATTAAATCACTGGCCACTGGGGAGTGTCTCCATATCAATATCCTCTCTCCTACCCAGCTTCACACACTGCTGGTCCAATACTCTCAAGATCCATTACCTTAAGAAATTCGTGATTCCTGCTGAATATATCATATATATATATATACACACACACATACACACACATACAGATATATGTGTATATATACATATATATATATATATACCTATAGTCTTTCTTGTAAATAAATAATTTTCTCCTATAATAGGGGCTGTACTTTCCACTCTGTCTATGCTGAGAACTAACTCTAGTTATTGGTGAAGAAGCAATGAGAGGAGGTGAGGGCTCAAATATCATTTTGTCAGGCAACTGACTACAGTGAGGCCTTGAATGGTCTCCAGGTAATAAGAGGCTATTTTCCTCCAGCAAGGGAGAAAGGGCCAGTTCTGTCAGCCCAGAAGGCTCAAGAATCTGGAAGTTCAGGAACCTCAAGGACATCTACCCAAATGTCTCCATCTCAGTCTCGGTCTCTCCTTCCCTTTGAGGACTTGACTTGACCATAGGTAACATATCGGTCTGTGCAGTCAATCTCTTTGTAGCTCTGCTACCCTTTTGATCAAATTTTGACCTGAATTTATAGCACAGTATGGTCTCTGGTTGCAGAAGGGCTTCTTTTAAGCACTGCTAGGAAGGACTTCTGGTTTTCTCAGCATATTTGGAATTGATAATAACCAGCCAACTCCACAATCTTTAAAATTACAATTGCCCCATATCTTTCAAGTGTTAAAGCTATTGCACAAGCCAGCATTTCCCCTTCCACCTGTACGTCATTCTAATCTACCACAGGTGAGTGACTGTGTTTTAGTTATTGTGATGTTACAGTACACCAGAAGTTTTTACCATTCTTCTTAACACTACCAATTATGTCCTTGTTACCATCTGGTCAGTGAGTAAATTGATTTCCAAGTTTTATCATGAGGGTCTGCTTTCTAGGGTATTTCCCGTACCAACTCTTAATTTAGGTTGCTTCTAAAGCAGACCTTGAGACTAGGACTTGGGTGCAGGTATATTATTTGGGAGGTGATCTCAGGAAGCACAAGTGAGAGACTGGGGAAAGGAGACATGAAAAACAGAAAAGGCAATAAAGTGTCCATCTGGGGACCCTTTAAAAAACTGTGTGAAACATATTTCAGAATTGTGCCACCAAAGGACAGAGAATCTGGAGCATTATCTACTAACACCTGTTCCCTTTTGGTTGAGGGTTGCCCTTGGGAGCATTAACTGCATTGATTCTTGGGCTGAGCAAGCTCCCATGGTGCCAGAGAAGCAGACAGTAGGGGTGCTCAGGGAGGGAAGTTGTCAGCATGATGGAAATAGTCTACCACAGCTACAAAGAAGCTCAGATATGGGCCAAGGGAAAATGGAGCAGGGCATCAATAGTATTGCTTCAAAGTCATAATGGAAGAAGACGACAGTATGATTAAAAGGGCATTGTCTCTGCCCCCTGGCTCCTGACGCAGAACTCCTAAATTCCTTGGAATTTCCTGAGTGGTAGGAGTCTTTTTTTCTAATAAGGTGTCACTTGGTGGGCTTCTGGACAGGGGCTGGTCACCAGAAACACCAAGCCATGATTAAAAGCTTGGAACTTTCAGCTCACTCCCCATCCTCCAAGAAGGGCAGAGGGGCTGGAGACAGATAATGATGAATCATGCCTATATATTGAAGCCTCCATAAAAATTCCAAAAGTATAGGGTTCAGAGAGCTTCCAGGCTGGTGAACAGATCCATATGCCAGGAATGCCACACTCCAACTCCACGGAAACAGAAGTTCCTGTGATTGGAACCCTTCTGTACCTTACTCTATGCATCTCTTCATCTTGCTGTTCATCTGTATTCTTTATATAATAAACTGGTAAATATAAGTATTTCTCTGAGTTCTATAAACTATTCTAGTAAACGACTGAACCCAAGAAGGGAGTCCATGAGAACCTCTGATTTATAGCTGGTAGGTCAGAAGCATAGGTGACAACTGGGGACTTGTGACCGGCATCTGAGGTGGTTGGAATCCAGGGCCAATAGGAAGACTGATCCTGGGATAAGATCAGGACAGTGGGAAAGTGAACTCACATGGGAAAGTAGTAAGACTGTCTGGCAGCTTTGAATGTCATTTGAGATAAAGGGTCATTATTTGGAATTCTTAATGAGTTCTTAATGAACAGCACTTAACTTTAATGAAAATTTCTCTTTTGTGTAAGTGGATCTTTTCTTATATTTTAAATTATACAAATAACGTGTTATTTGATACCACAAAAATATATGTAACATACCTATAAGTTATAAAGCATAATACTTAAATGCACATCCACTCTATCTGAATTAGAACTTTGCCAATAATTTACATTTACCTTTGTTCTTCCTAATCTCATCTCTCTGACCACTCCCCTCCCCCACCAATCCATATCCTTTTTTTTTTTTTTTTTTTTGCCTCACCACACTGTGAGGCTTGTGAGACTCTAGTTCCCCGACCAGGGTTGAACCTGGGCCCTCCGCAGTGAAAGCATGGAGACCTAATCACTGGACCACCAGGGAATTCCCCCATCCTGAATTTCGTGCTTACCAGTCTCTTACCTTAAAATCACATATGAATTTTTTTGCCTGAATTTTTTTTAGTTTTCTTTGTATCTGAACTTTACAAAATGGTATCTGAGACTTGGCTTTTTTATTTTTTATTTTTATTTTTTGCTTGGCTTTTTAAAATTAACCATTATATTTCCAAAGTATATCCATGTTATTATGTATGTTCATTCATTTACTCTGCTTAATTGTGCGGTTATATTGTAATTTAGTTATCCATTTTCCTATATAAAACATTTGGGTTGTTTCCAAATTTTTGCTATTATTAACAGTGCTGCTGTGAATACTCTTTTATAATTTCCTGGTACACATACGCAACAGTTTCCCAAATGTATATAGTTAGGAGTGGAAATTGCTGGATCATAAGGTGTGTATGTTGACCTTTACAAGATTTTGCCGTATTGCTTTTCTAAGTGGTTATACCAATTTACACTCACAGCAATAACGTTTAAGAGTTCCTACTGACACACATATTCTCCAGAATTTGGTACGGCCAGACTTCTTAATTTTGTCAATTTACTGAATGAAAAACAGTATCTCATTGTAGTCTTTTTTGTATTTCTCGGATTAATAATGAGACAGAACATCTTTTCATATGCTTATTGGTCATGGCACTTCCTCCTCCTCATTGGTATTTCTTATCTAACTTTTCAGTCAACCACCATAATTTCTGCCATCTACATTTCCTCATGAAAGACACATTACTTTCTATGATCACAGATTATTTTACATTTGGCATATTTATATAGCTAATATCTTCCCTTTTAGAGCGTTTAGGACATACTGATAAAGTCTTATCAGTAATGCATTTATAAGCCACCTATTAGTTGGGTGGGTTTTGGATAATTTTCACATTTGGCTAATCTTATCCTCATCAGATTAAGAGTCCCGGTTGTTTCTGAGAATGTATCCTCATCATTAGTTTAGACCTTCATCCTTACAAGTTGTAGCTCCTCTACTTGAGTTGGTGAAATCTGGAAGGCGGGATCGTATCCTACTCATCTTTAAACCAGTATTCCAATTACAGTGACAGGCACATCACGTGTATTTAATGCATTTTCGTATGATTTTCACCTCATGACTCTCCTGAAAAGTATCGTCCACACACTTAGTTTACAGCTGGCCCCAGCCCTAGGCGCCCAGCGGGTTTTCCCTGCCCACCTCTGCCACTTGAGGGAGTGAGACAAGCACCGTAGGTCGCTTACCTATACTTGGGCAGCAACGGGCTCCCTTCTTCTTCCCTTGTTTCACAAAACCAGGTGTGGGGGGGGGGGCGCAGTCGAAGAGTGTGCGGGGAAGTCGACTATAAACTCTCCGTACTTCTCGGGTCTGTCCGTTGGCAAGCACTTCTGGACCAGTCAACATTTACTTTCCTCATATCGTATAAAAAGAGCAGTACCCTCATCTACAAGAAAGGTCCAAAATTCATGGTCATGACTTGTGCACGATTTTTTATAGAGCAAACTGTAAAAACACACCGACGCCCAAACACTAACACACAGACGAAAACACACCCACGTGCTATGGTCTTCTCCCGCGACTCAAGGCCTTTGAAACTGAACAGAGGAAAACTGTCTTAGCATTTGGTCTCCCACTTTCGACAATATCTATTCGGCAAAAATAAAACCTAAACAAAATGTTTTAAAGGTAGCACTTAAAAAAATGATGTACTCTTTCTGCTTACGTGTCTTCCTTTCTTTCGGCTTTTGTGGGGGTTTACTTTAAGTCTCCAGACTGATCCTGCCCATCCGCACTGATGTAGAAACTGCGAACAGTTAGACGCAGCTGCCGGGGAGGCGAGGCGGAGGTTATGACGTCATCGCCGCGGGGCGGAGGCGACAGTGTCTGAGGAGAGGCTGAGCGTGCTGCGACGCCGGCATCCCTCCTCTGAAGCAGCGCGAGTCACGGTCAGCGCCCGCTCCTCCCTCGTGGTCGGGCCACGTCGAGTCCCGCGTGGAGATGGCAGACGATCTTGGAGACGAGTGGTGGAAGACCCAGCCGGCAGGAACAGCCAGCAGCCCAGGTACCGACTCTGCCCGCGCTCCTGCGGGTCCTCCCCCACCCCACAGTCTTCCGTGCGCCTCAGCCCGGGCCGGCGCTGCCTCTGGCGGTCGCCGCTCTCTGCCTCGCGGTAGTGCACACCGCCGTGTGGTGCACGCGAGCGTCGCGGAGCAAGTGAAGCAAGAGATATACTAACACGTGAAACAGACAAGTGTGACAGTAACTCATACCTGCCCTCTAGTCAGGAAGGACCCTTTTCCAAGCTGTATTTTGTTTGTCTTTATTTCTTAACAGATAAGACAGTTTTCGCGGAGACAGGGAGTTTGGGCTTAGCGGTTAAGGGTTAACTCCTGGGTTAGGTTCAGACTGCTTCTGTTCAAATCGCGACTCCAGCCTTTTAATACTGTTTAGCCTCCTTTTCCTCATCTGTAAAAGAAGCGTAATAATGCCAATTTTATAAGGTTGTCGTGAAGATAATACAAATGATGTACTTTAGCACAGTGCTTGGTACATAATATGTGAGCAGTAAATAAAAGCTTTAGTTTTTCTTGCTATCGTTAGCGGCAGCAGCATCATATCATCATCATATCGTTTGGACTTTTAGAGCCTGAAGGAGACTTGGAGATCCGCTTGGATTCACCCATTTGACAGATGAGGAACATGAAACCTAAAGATATCAAATAACATGACAAGTTCACATAGCTAGTTGGTGTCAGAAACGAGAGTGGAATTCAGTTAACACAGTTCAGACAATGTTTATTATGCTACGTGTACCTACTGCCAATGCAGTGAATATTTTATCCTTGAGTAGATAGTGTTAAATAACTCCTCACCACAGGCTGGCCTTGAACTTTTCAAGTCTCATGGCTTAATATACAATTTTTTTTTTAAATCATTCTTCAGAGTCTGCCTCTCTTCTTTACTAGATTCTAAGATTTTTTTATGGTAAAACCAAAGCCTGATTCATGTCTGTAGAGTCCACAGGACCCTGCACATGATTGACAGTTGATACATATTTGCTGCAATCATTAATATTGAAATGTGAGTTGAGAAATAGCCATTGAAAACAACGAACATTGTTTCAATGCTGTACTACAGCATTGTTTCCAGAAGGGAAGGCTTCAGATACAAACAGAGCAGATGGCATTTTTCAAAAGGTTGCCAGTATAATACTTCATTGATTAAACTTCTGACTCTTTTGAGGGTTTGTTTTTAGCAAATGTATGCTTGTGCTTGAAGGCACAAATACCTTTTTTTGCAGGCTGTGGTATTTCACGTTTCCTTTAATAGCCCCTGCCCCCCATAACTGAGGTGTTAAAAACTATATTTTATGGTATGATTCAAGGATAAACGCCAATTAAGAAACAGTCAGAATTTTTTGGAGTGGTGAAGGGGATCTTAATTCTTGGTTCTAGTCCTGTTTCTTGCCCTTACCAGCTATGTGTCTCTCAAGTTAGTCACCCTTTGGAAACAAAGAAATTAACATGTATTGAGTATCTACTGTGTGCCAGATGTTTTCATAAATATGAATTCATTGAATCTTCATAACATTCTTAAAGGGTAAGCGTTTTAATTTAATCTTCATAACATGCCTAAAAGGTAAGCATTACCTTCATATTTAAATGAGAAGCAGAAAAGTTAATTGTTCTTAGGAACACACAGCAAGGGAGAGATCTGGGAAGAGGTTAGTCAAGAGTACCTGACTTTCAAAGTCACACTTTTCCCACTATTACTGTGTGGCTTCTCTGGTCCTCAGTGTCATAGTCTGTGAAGTGAGGGATCCTTAGAGATCATCTTTTTAAGGGTTTTACCAACCAAGAGTTTTAAACGTTGAATCTAGTTAGAATTATAAAGTGCTACAGCCTCTTTCATCTAAGTTGCCAGGATTCCCATCAAGATATGTTGGAGTCCCTAGGATCACCCCACTTCTTAGGTTCCTTCTAGCTGTAAGATTGAGGTTTGAAAATTGCTAACATTAAATTTATCAATGGCCTTTGCTTTGTTAACTGCTTTGAAGATAGGTGAGTGTATAAGCTTCCTTGAGATCTGCTTGATTATTTACCAGTGATTTGTTTAAATAATCTGAATAATGTTTCTAATTCAGAAGAAATCACAGCTGCACCAATTCAGGTTTTCTGATCCTACCTATGTTAATAGAGAAAGATCAGCCTAAAATATGTGAATTATATATTGTTTTGAAAGTCAGAGGAGAAATAGTGCCTTAAGTCAGAGAAAGGAAAGATAGTTGTAGTAATGCCATTACTCCTGTCGTGTGTTACGCTACTTGCCTATAAAAGTAAACATCTTTCCTTATTACCTGTTTCCAGTTAGTGCTTATGGTGGCGAGGTGATGGAGCATTTAGTCATTTATTCGGCAGTCTACATCTATCTACAACAAAGGCTTGACATCTGTGGTTATGAATTCTCGTGCACGTTTTCTAAGAGTAAACGGTACAAACACACAGATGCCCAAACACCGACACACACTGTGTATGATATTTATCCAGCTCTCTATCTATTGTCAAGGAATTGAACTATGTTTTTGCGGTTTTCATGACGTCTTAGATGAGGTATGTAACTCAGAGACCCTTACTAAAGCTCTCGATCTACATATGACCCTTTTTGCATATATCTTATGGCTTTTCAAAACCTGTCGTTTTTCTACAGGCATTCCTTATTTTATTGCACTTCACTTTATTGTGTTTCACAGATACTGCATTTTTTTTTAAACAAGTAAAGGTTTGTCGTGACTCTGCATTGGTTAGCATTTTTTAGCAATAAATTATTTTTTAAGTAAGGTATATACTCTTTTTATATGAAATGCTATTGCACAATTAATAGACTACAGTATAGTAAAACATAACTTTTATATGCACTGGGAAACCAAAAAATTCATGACTTGCTTTATTGTGATACTCACTTTATTGTGTCTGGAACCGAACCTAAGTATCTCCGAGGTATGCCTGTATTAGAATCCTGCATTGTACTGGAGTCCAACATGGTACCTGGCACTTAGTTGGTATTTGGTAGATATTAACTGAATTAGTGAATGCATTTTACAGGACTTTTGGTGATAGTATACACAGGTAGATATATAATTTCTCATCCAGTCTAGACATTTTTGAGAGCGGAAGGCCATGCTCTTAGAATTTTGCTGGGGCAGTCCACTTGAGATGTCTGGTCACCCTGTTGCTATCATCATTGGTGGTGATTGGAGTCATGGCCCAGGGTAAGACAACTGAGAATTTCCTCTGCTGAGGTGTGTACAGCACAGTATGCCTCAGGCAACAGAGCCTAGGAATCATCTAATGATATCTAATATTTCGTTTCACTTCATTTCACTTATTTCCTTATTCCCTGCCTACCTTAAGAAATTATTTGATAATAATATATAATACTGCATGTATGGTAGTAAACAATACATGCAGTAGAATCATAATTGCAAAACATTAGTGCTAATGCACCAGGTGCAATGCCTGAGATTTCACGTAGTTGACCAAACTGGGCCCTTTCTCAGTGTGAAGCTGAATGTTTATTCACGTCATGGTTTTCGGGACTTATGGAGCAGAGCTGAGAGTTTCTGTTGTTGGAAGTGGTCAGTTGGTCATTCACTTACTAAAGAGAACACCGATTGTTTTCCCTTTTTATTCCAATAATATGCCTATTAAATTACCAAGTCAAGTGTCCAGTAGGCAGCTGGGTGTAGAGTCTGGAGCTCCAGGGTTGGAGCTGGAGATAACGAATTTAGGAATTACCGGCACATATATAGCTTACTTTTTTATATATAAATTTTTGGCTGCGTTGGGTCTTCGTTGCTGCACATGGGCTTTCTCTAGTTGCGGTGAGTAGGGGCTACTCTTCATTGCTGTGCGCAGGCTTCCCATTGTGGTGGCTTCTCTTGCTGTGGAGCACGGGCTCCAGGCGCGTGGGCTTCAGTAGTTGTGGCTTGCGGGCTCTAGAGCACATGCTCAGTAGTTGTGACGCATGGGCTTAGTTGCTCCGCGGCATGTGGGATCTTCCCGTGTCCCCTGCATTGGCAGATGGATTCTTAAACACTGTGCCACCAGGGAAGTCCCTATAGCTTACTTTTAAAGAGGATGTTTTTAGCAATCTGCAAAACTCTTTGCCTCCACTTCTTTTGAGGAGGGTTTTTCATATGCTCCCCTAGCTTATTCTGAATTTTTGATGCCATCTCTTACCAAGAATCTAACTAGAAAACTGAAGTGTGAAGACACTTCTGTGTGCAGTGCCCGGAAATTGCAGGTAACAATACGAATTTGCATTTGTTAAGTGGTCACTCTGTGCCAGATACTTTTTTTGATTGCTTTACATGTACTGGTTCATTTAATCTTTATAAGTATACCATGATGTAGGTACAGTTATCTCCATTTTTTAGATGAGGAAATTGAGGCACCAAGTGGTTTAGTGATTTGCCCAGTGTTATTCAGTTGG
Organism: Pseudorca crassidens; assembly: GCF_039906515.1. NCBI lineage: Eukaryota > Metazoa > Chordata > Mammalia > Artiodactyla > Delphinidae > Pseudorca > Pseudorca crassidens. The sequence goes on along the minus strand of NC_090300.1, from coordinate 102,355,745 downwards.
TAAGTAGAGAGGCTGAGATTCATAGACAGGCAGTCAGAAACCAGTCTGTGTACTTAAATTTCTCAAAGTTAATTATTCTAATTATCAATGATAAGCATCTCATCTCTAAAATAATAATCCTTTATCAGTTTAAAGAGGCTCATACTTTATAAACCTTTTGTTTAGATACATCATTGTTATCAAATTGTCTATTAACTCTTAGTCTCCCAAAGTGTACTCTTCTAAAGAACACTGATTACTCTGAGATACAAATAAGCAGGTTGTACCATTGGACTTTGAGAACAATCTCTTCCCAGGAACTCATACTTGGTCCTAGAGCTCAAGGCTCACATACCTGGCTGTCTTCTTGATGTCTATACTTATTTGATGAGAATGTCAAATGTAAATGAGGCCCAACTCCTGAATTTTTCCCCAAATCTGCTTTTTCTCCAGACTTCCCTATCTCAGTAAATTAAATCACCAACTGCCCAATTTCACAAAGGCCTAGGCATGTTCTGATTTATTCATTTATTTAGTTCCTTCACCCTTTACATCTGATCTATCAAGTTTTGTCTCTGCCTCCAAAACATATCCTGAATCTTTTTTCCTTTTTTATTTTTGCTTGTTTGTTTTTTTTTGTTTACGCCATCAGAGCACATGCTGCCATCCTCTTGCCTAAACCTCTGCGGTAAACTTCTAACAGGGCTCCCAATTTCCATCTTGTCCCTCTGTGCTTCAGTCAGCAGACAAATTGATCGATCAGATCACATTCCTGCTTAAACCTGTCACTGGCTTCCCTCCAACACACAGAATAAAACCTAGATTGCTTACCATGGTTGGTATCTGCTGGAACTTACTGACTCCCCTCTAGTTTATGCTGTCCCAGCCACACCAGCCTTCATTGGGTGCCTCAACAGGCCAAGCTCATTCTGTCTTAGCCCTTTGCAATAGCTGTTCCTTTTCCTTTCTGGGCTGTCCTTCTGAATTTTGAATGGTTGGCCTTTTCTTGACATTAAGACCTAAGTTCAAACACACCTAAGTTCCTGTTCAGCAAGTGTAGAGTAGCTATCTACTTACATTATCATGTTGCAGTATTTCTCATCAGAGCACTTATCACCAACTATTATTTTCCTTATTAAATTATTACAGTCTCCCCACACTAATATGTAAGCACCATATGAGCAGAGATTTGTTTATCTTGTTCTTTGCTGTATCCTTTGGGCCTATAGTAGTATCTGGGTACTTAGAAGGCACTCATTAAGGATTTGTTCATTAAGTAATTAATTGTTAATATTTCACAGCCACATCTTGGAGACTTTAACATAGGACTTCTGCGTCTAAAGAAGCTTGGTCCACTGGAAGAGTTGTCAAAATCCTGCTTAGGCTTTTAACGGACTTGGCAGATGTTGCTTTTCTTTTTCTAAAAATACATTAGAAATCTGTGTTTTATAACTGTGTTTACTATCATTTTATTCTAACCATATTTGGGTTTAGTTTTGAAATTATATATTTGAAAGAACAGCAGTCTTTTGCTTTGTAAATGAGCTGATAATTCCTACTGGTGACAGCTTTTGTCACCTAGGATCAGTGTGATTGTTCATTTTGTTTGAGATTGCTGATGTAAGCATTGTAAATATTTTTGTTGTAATATCATTTTATCCTTAAAAATCACATCACTTTATGCTGAATTCCTTCTGGAAACGGTGAAGTTGGGGAACACCTTGGATTTTTTAAACCTGAATAACTTAAGTTTTGGGTTTTTTTTTTCCTTTTTTCACACCAGAGTTTCCTTTTCTCACATCTGTAGGCAGCCATGAGTAGTAGATGTTGTAAAGCATTGCCTCTACATATAAAATTCAGACTTGGAATATTTACAGTAGTTGTTGATAACATACAACAGAGGATCAACTTCAGAGCATGTTGTTTTCAAAATCATTTATTGAACTCTCATGCTTGGCTCTCTTTTAAACATTGTAATGGAGTTAGAGGGAAAAACATAATCTGTTTATGGGCTTTATACATTGATGTGGTTCATCAAAATGCAAATGATATTCTTTTAAGACAGATGCTTAAGGGCAAAAACGGGTAGGATAAATTTTAAAAGGTGAGAAGAAGGAAAGAGGAGAGGGATAGGTGCAACATTTTTGTTCTGTACTTGAAGACTGTAACAAAGACCAAGTTTTACTTTACTGTATACAATTTCTATAATTCTTGCAAATGATTAAACAAGTGGTTCTTGACAACAATTATGAACGTTTAAAGGTACAAATTTATACATCTTTCTCTAAATAGCATGTACAGTAGCTCTGCTGTCTTAGAAAATACCAGGAATTTGGAAGGCCTAGAAATAGTTCCATTTCCCCCTCAGATTCAACATTAACACATTACATTATTTTGTGGCACAAATCCTTACTCATCTGATGTTCTTTAGTTGAACACTGTAGGGCTTTCATAGAAGTATACATTTTACTAAATATCTCACAAACAGCTTGAAATATAGTTTCCCCATTTTCATCAACTTTCATAGAATTCTTAATTGCATTCTTAAATTGCTAGCATTGCTTTTAAAAATTAGTTGATTAAGGGGCTTCCCTGGTGGCGCAGTGGTTGAGAGTCTGCCTGCCGATGCAGGGGACACGGGTTCATGCCCCGGTCCGGGAGGATCCCACATGCCGCGGAGCGGCTGGGCCTGTGAGCCACGGCCGCTGGGCCTGCGCGTCCGGAGCCTGTGCTCCGCAGCGGGAGAGGCCGCGGTAGTGAGAGGCCCATGGACCGCAAAAAAAAAAAAAAAAAATTAGTTGATTAAGCTCTTAAGCTCTTGAGCTCCTTGTTAGTCTAGTTCACACTAGACCAGAGGTCAGGATACTTTTTTTGTAAAAGGCCAGGTAGTAAATATTTTAGGCTTTGTTGGCCAATGTCACAGCTACCCAACTCTGCTATTGTAGCATAAGAAATGATCAGATAATAAATATGTAAACAAATGAATGTGGCTGTGTTCTAATAGAACTTTATCTGTAGACAATGGTATTTGAATTTCATGTAATTTTCACATCTCACAAAATATTCTTCTTTTGATTTTTTTTTTTCTGTTTAAAGACGTAAAAACTATTCTTAACTTGCAGGACATACAAAAAGACAGTGGGCTGAATTTGGCCTGTGGGGTCTTTACATTTATAGACCCCTGCCCCAGACTCAGTGTCAGACCCCAAGAGTTATGTCACATGTCCTCAAAAGCAGGAATTTGAAACACATCCCAGAGAGAATTACTCCATTACATCAGTTACTCCATTACTCAGTCCAGAATTATCAGTTATGTCTGAGATCAGTCACTTTCCTGTTACAATCAGATACTTTATTCTAAAAAGTTGCAAGGAGATTAGTTCAGAAATCATTGAAGCTAAATAAATGAACAGCTGAGGAAAGACTCCAGCATACAAAATCATACAAAAATTAAAATTTTTGTTACAATTTGAATGTGTTTTTGCTCACTTGGATTTTTATCTGCTTCCTTTTAAAAATGTAACTTAATAAAATCACTATAGAATTATTAGGATAGCTTCTTTTATTTTTATCTTTGGAGGAATCACATTTCTGCAGAAACCGGATTATGTTCAGGAGGCAGAATTCTTTATATTTTGGTTGTGTTATAGGTCAAACACCATTTTGTTGAACTTATCCCAGGTCTAAGTTGTTTATGCATTTTTATTGCATTACATATTGCTTTAAAATAAGCATAGTTTTTGTTAGGATAGATTGTGTTATTTTAAACACTTTTGTCTCAATGGGATTAGAACTGTGTTACCATTTAAAGATAGGTTTCTGCTGCTTTCCATAGAAGTGTAGCTATTTTCCTATCCTTTTTTTTAGTTATTTGTACAATATCTTGTCTTTCTTATCTTGCTTGCTCTTGAACTTATGCCAGCTTGGCATGAAAATGTACTTTAGGGAGTCTCTTAACATAGCAGAAAACAATTTTGAAACCTCTAACGTAAAATATATTTTGTGTTCATCTTCAAGGTAAAACATTCCCAGGGTATTGAGTCTTTCTAGTACTGTTGGTGCTTGTTTTTCCTGCTTTGTTTCATGGTTTTCTTCAGTCTATTTGGGTTCCACCCTAGGAGGTTCAGTGTTTTTCCTTTGCATTAGCATAATTATCAGTACAGCATATCTGCTTTTCCTGACCCTATCATATACCATTGCGATCTCTTAGCACCTTTTCTCACTTATGTCTTGACTGAATGGCCCTTCTCTCCCTCATTCACTCATTTCTCTGTTCGCTGAATATTACCTGTTAATGTCAGGCATAGCCCTAAGCCCCCTACACATTTTCCCACTGCACCATCCACCCGTTACTGCCCTGCACTTCCTTCTGAACTGTCTCTCTTGTATCATTTTCTTGTCAGAGGGTCATCATCTTTTTTTGTAGTCCACTCCTTCCATTCTCTTACTGCTTTCATTTAACTTAGACTTTTCCACTTCGGGTTTTTAATTCACCCAACCTCCTCACCTTCTCCCTGTGCCATTTCCTGATCATCCCTCTCTTTGGCTTGTATAGCTCAATGCTCCCCAGGCTACCAGCTCCTTCTCCTCCTCCTTGAAATTGAAGTGGGTCCCAGGGACATTTGTATAGTGACATCAATGCATTGAATTGGGCTTGGCTGGATGAATGCGAAGAATGGCAGTTCCTTTGCTCCTGCTCTGCTGACTTCATCCCAGGACAGCCAGCTAAAGCACTGTCCTTAACCAGAAGGATTTCCTCCAGGATCATGCATCCAGTTCTTAGTGCCGAATCACAGAAAACCTTGGGTCGTGCTCTTCGTAGAATGTATTTATTTTTTCTGACTGAAGTTTTGTGAGATACAACTGTCTCCCATGTCAAAAATGCCTTATTTGTCTTAAAATATCATTGTGTTACTCTATCCACACTAAATTACAGATACATGTTTCCCTTGATTCAGTGAGTTTTTAGTGTGAAGAAAAGAACTACTTTAGTTTACTGCCAGGGAACTGAGCCCCGCCTTGTAGATGACTGGTTGAATTCAGTTTTCGTAGTTGACGTACTCATGGATGATGAGAACTGGGAGGGACCTGAAGAATTATTCAGCTTTTCTGTTTTACATACTAGAAACTCAAGGCTTAGACTAATGAACACCAAGCTCAGTGTCAAATGAGTGAAAAACTGGAATTGGAATTTGAGTCTCCTGATCCCAAGCTTTTTTTTGAACCAACTGAGTTTTCAATAGTGTTGATTCAGATGTGATTAAAGAATGTCCATTGAGATGATAAATTGTCTTTTTTTTTAAACATCCAAGACCGTGATTCATATCTCCCTAAAAGATCTTAGTATTAGTGACCTTTGACTCTCAGATGTCCTGATTACTATAGAAAGCAATGATACCAATCTAAAATGGTTTGCTTTACAAGCCTAGCAATGAGATTCCATGGCCTGTATATACAGGAGGGGCAACTTACTAGGGAAAGTGGGACAGAAGACTACGTGCCAGCAGCCAAGTGTGCACACTACACCAGCATTTATCAGGTAGGCCACACAAAGGACGTGTTCGGCTGTTACTCATTTTTGTTGTTCCTTTCTTCCTTGTAACTAAGAAGTACCACTTGTTTTTTTCCTCCTGGTCATAAAGAAGTCATATTTTTAGAACTTAAAGTATGATTTTAATTGTCCTGCCATTTTGATGGAAATAATCTGACTTTCTTGAAGCAGATTAGGAATCCTTGATACCACATCTTCTTGGCAAAGTTCTGTGGAATGAATTACTTCTGGGTTCACCAGAAAACTTTTGAACTGTTCTAATGAATTCAGTCCTATTCCTGGCTAATGATAGTCCAACTTTGGGTTGGATTACAAGTAGGATGATGAGTTGGGAGGATTTGGGGTGTGTGTCTGGGCCTGTGATTGTGTGTATATGCATATACATATATAGTTAAAGTAATTGCAGATGTCCTGCTCTTTCAGGATGATATTCACCAGGTCCAGCAACCTGTGAATGAACCAACCGTCTGTCTGTTTGCTGTTTCACCATTTCCCGGAGAGACGGCCCTTCATCTTTGTCCTTCCATACTAGTAACACCGGCTTTCCAGATATTTCTGTAGGTGAATGTATCCAGGCAGTACATTTGCATGACTTACCTTTTCCCTCCCATGTGGAGGAAGGTATTAGAGGTGACAGTCCTTATGATGTGTAGCTTCCCACAGCCAGTCTTATCCATAGGCCCTGGGAGAACTTTAGGGGAAAGCTTAGCAATGCCTGTAGATTTTGGTTTAGGGATCCGTGTTGGGATTCTCTGCTTGCATACCTCCTTGATCTTGAATTAAACAGAAAAACAGAAGGTGGTTAATGGTACAGTTGGTGGAGAAACAGACATGTTCGGGACATAGAGTCAGCTTGGAGATTTTGGCTTCTTTGAAAACACTAGGTTCTAGGGACACATCAGACTGTCAGGTTGAAGAAAGAAAATTCAGTTAAACAATTCTGCCAACATGAGTTAAGTGTGTGCTGTGTGCAAGGCCTTCTAGTGTAGATAATGTTAGATACAAAGATAAATAGGTCATGTTTCTTGCTTTTTGGCAATCATAGCGTAGTGGGAGATAAACAAGAAAAGTGTCCCAAATTCATCTCAAAGGGTAATGAGATTGCCAGAGAAAGGTTAATTTCAACTGAGGGATCTAAGAGAGCTTTGCTGAGAAAGTAACATTTGTCTTGGGCCTCCAAAGACTTTTAGGATTTTTAACAGCAGGAATGGGAGAGCATTCCAGAGTAAAGGAATACTTTTGGCAGTGTCCCTGGGGTAGGAAGTTGGATACAGTTGAGAAATGGAATGACTTCAAATTAGGTTGTATTTGAGAAGCAGAATGGGAATGTAGACTGGGGCTAGATAGGGAAAATTGTACCTGATTCTATAGACAGTGTGTGTGTAGTAGGGGGATAGTAAGGACTTAGGTTGGGGGGAGGCACATTATGGAGGTAGAATTGTATTAATATTTGTCCACAGTTAGCCTATGAGGGTTGAGAGAGGAATCACAGATAGGTTGAGTGATCTGGACTGGGAAAGTGGGCTGTAGAGTGTGAAAGAGTAAAGACTTGATTTACTTCATATTTGCTTAAAAATATACTCTTATTTTCATTTATTTAGGAAAAATATTCTTGGGTAAGAATACTTGTTGGTAAAGAGATGGGAAAAGGTCTCAGCTAACTGTAATTCTCATTATAATCCACAATGATGATGATGATGATGATGATGATGATGATGATGATGATGATTTCCCCCTCTTTTGCTGGATCGTCCTTTCCTTGCTGTGAGCTCAAAAATAGAAATCTTTTAAAAATGCAGTGTAGTTTTCATCATAGATTCTAATACTGTTCTTGTGGAAACCCTTCTTATATTGTTTTTCATTCTATAGAAATTTGTTTCCACATTTTTTTTGTACTGATAAAGTACAGTAAAGCCCCTTGGTCTCTTTATGTAAACATTCACTTATTTTAAATGCCCCCTAACTATTACAGCAATCATATTTAGATTTTCAAATAAACACTACACAGAATTGGCTAAAAAATGTGAGTCCTTCAATAAAGGATAGACTATATGGGGAATATGCTTTCTTTTGGTACAGTCTTCTCTATGCCTAGGCACTAGGAGCGTTTTAGGCTTTAGTGTTCTTACTGACTTTTTTTTGTGGTACGCGGGCCTCTCACTGTTGTGGCCTCTCCCGCACAGGCTCAGCGGCCATGGCTCACGGGCCCAGCCGCTCCGCGGCATGTGGGATCTTCCCGGACAGGGGCACGAACCCGCGTCCCCTGCATCGGCAGGTGGACTCTCAGCCACTGTGCCACCAGGGAAGCCCTGATATTTTTTTTTTATACTTAATCCTAAACATAGCAAATGAGATACTGATACTCTGATATTATTCTCCTGCCAGGAAATAATCAGAGATGTAGGCAAGGCTCTTTGTTTTAGCATTATTTATAACAATGAAAACTGGACACAGTTTAAGGCTCTAACAGTCAGGATAGAGTAAATGAATTACACTATAATTACATGAAAATATCATGCTGTCTTTAAACAATTATGCTTTTCAAGATATGGGAAAGTATTTATTCAGAAATGTTAAAAGCAGGATTTAAAACTATATACATACTTTATGTATATTTGAAGAGAAAATACTAGGAGAAAATATACCAGTGCTATCAGTGTTTAACTCTGGGTAATGGAGTAATAGTGCTTTTTATTTTTCTTATATCTTCTATATTCTCCACATTTTCTAAAATAAGTATACAATTTAAAAAAGCAACACTAAGTTACATTAAGGCATAAAAAAGGAAGGAAATACTTCACAGATCAGGACATTTCTATGAACATCTGCGTATTGTGCAAACCATGAATAAGTAGCAGCTGCACTTGAAATCATAATTCAAGTCAGCTGATCTTGTAACCACAGCATTAATAATAGCCTTTACAAGATAGGTTTCAGTGATGTCCTTTAACTTTGTCAGGCTTTAGACTGGTTGTCCTATTTAGTGTACAAAAACCTATGATGGGATCCTACTTAAATTGTAGATTCCTGGGCCTTACCTCTAGAAACTGTAATTCATTTGTCTATGAATGCACCCAGGAATTCACATTTTTAATAAACCCTCAGGGTGGTTTATCTGATACAGGTGGTCAGCCTGACATACTTTGATAAACACTGCCATAGTTGAAGCTCATTTAGATGTAAGCTTTAAGGTCTTTCTAACCCAGAACTCTGACCTGCCTGGGTGTGGGAGGTTCAACACTGTGGAAGGCCAGGGTTTCATGGCCCAGTGGTCCTAGATGCTCATCAGAACCACCTGTGCGGCTTTTAAAACACTGCGATGCCCAGATCCCATCTCAGAATCTACTGACTCAGATTGTCTAGGAATGTGGTATGAGTACCACAGGTTATTCAGAACTGAAATCTGTCCAGTAAACTAATTGATATGGAACACAATATTGATGGGGCTTTTTTCTTATAAGCTATACTGATATGTGTTGGTGAAGACAGTATGGCTTGGAATGGTGGTCATTGGTAGGGTCAGCTGCCTGAAAGTTATTGGGCTCCCATTGTTTCTACACCATTGATGGCTGCAAGTTGATTTTGCTTTTCTTGATAACTCTTGATGTCACTACATAGTTTTTACCTCTAGATGGCAGCAAAGGCTAGTTATATTATTAGGACAACTCTAAATGTCATTCTCAAATCTTTGGAAAAAAATGATGCTATTTTTGTTTTCTTCTATGAATTTTATACTTGGACATGTTTCAGTAAATGAGGTATAGAGCTTTAAAATGTGTCATCTCTTGGATCATTTTTTAGAACACTATGTCAAATAGCTCCAAGAAAGTTTTATCCAAATTTGGAGTGCATATTGCAAGAGGAATCCGTGCATATGCCTCTTTTAAGACCACACAGTGAATGTTCTACTCAAGAGTTGGAGGCTCCTGGGTTTCATCAGAAAGCAGATGTCTTGGAGGAGATTAAGCATGTTGGAAAGCTCATTCATAGAAGAAAAGTTTTTTGGGGTTTTGTTTTGTTTTGTTTTTAATGTTTAACTCAGTTCAACATGGAGATTGGGATTTGGAATGGATTACAGGTCTGAAAGATGATGAGTTTATTGAGGCAAAGGCCTTGCTTTTATTTAGGGAACAATAGAGAGAAAAGGAGTATTCATTAAATTCTTTAAATGTTGGCTTGTTTGGTCTACAGGTTCTTAAAAGAAGCGGAGCTATCTATGAGACTCTGTGGTTATAGCAAGTCATTAGATGTCAGTGAGCCTTAGTGACCAAAAGAATTATAGAGAGGTGAAAATGTTTTATTCAAAATCTTAATTCTATAACCCAGTTTCTACTTGATCCTTGTGCTCCTTCATGTTATCATGGAGGGCAAACATCAGACCAATATCAGCATTTAATGAGGAAGCTGTCAGATCCTAGTTATACAGTTGGAGTCAGGATGTTTCCTTTTCTCTAAATGAGATTAATTTTGTAAGTGCTTTGAACCTTTTTGGAGATGTATTGGCAACATATTGTGTAAGAAAGCTGTGTTCCCTCAGGAATGTTCCTGACTCCAGGGACTGCAGGGCCTCTCATTACACCTTTAGCTCTAGGGGTCGAAAGGCTCAAGGCTCCCAAAGACGGTGGGTCATTTTCATTTGTGGTCATTGGGGTGGTGCAGGGAGGGGGCGGATTCAGGGCTGCCTGACTCCCTTAGGGACCCAGCTGTGGAATGCTTGGTCAAGGCCGTGTGTTATCAGAATAGCAGTGCTTTGTATTTTTGTTTTTCTCTGTTTAATGGGAAAGTACATGAGTAATGATGATGGATATGGTGATGAAAAGGAGGAAATGCTAAATTGAGAAAAAAAACCTTTGAAATATTATTGTCTTCTTTTGTCTTTTATATTGTTTGGTAAATCACTGCTAATTTATTAATTTTTTTATTTTTTTAAAGGAAACAACAGGTAATGAATCTGGCAGATAGCCTAGAGTTTCATATGCTGCTTTGGCTTTTTTCTCTTGATCTTCTCAGAACTTCCTCATTATACAATAAAACTTTATCACTAAAGATTTTACAGTTTTATATGGCAGGGGGTCCTTTAAAAGGAAACTCTGTAGTTTCATTAGCTTATTCTCACTAACCTCTTGTGAGAGAACATTTGGTTTTAAATAGAGCTACAGTGCTATGATTTGTATTTAAGAGTTGTCCAGTTTCTGAGGTGAAGGCTAGAGGAAATTGATGCCTGTATTTTATAATGTAACATGGTTTGTGGTTGTACCTAGTCACCTCCCAATCTCTCTGTAGTAATTACACCATGGGCGTGAGGGCAATCCAAGAATAAGCATTGAAATACAGTTTTCAAAAATCCTTCCTAACCTAGTTGCTTCCATTTTGTGCCCAGGCACATAGCATCACATGTAGAAATAGAATGTTAAAACATATTAATCTTGAACGGTTTTGTTTATTCCCTTTCTTTTTATTCATCTGTCAGGTTTTTCACCTCAGTTTTTTTTCTTCTTCTGTTTTGGTACCCACTCCTCTCTTTCTCATTCCCTCATTTGCACCCATGTAATTTTTAAAAATCATTCGCCAGCTTATATTTTGCAACAGCTTTGGATTAGTGGCTAGAGCACTGGCTATGGAGCCAGATAGACCCGGGTGGGTCCCCATTCTGGTTCTGGCACCACCTAGCTGTGTGTCCTTGAGCAAGCCAGTTAGCCTGTCCAGACCTTAGTTTCCTCATCTGTAACCCTTATTTGGGGATTAGACTGCCTACTTGCAAGTTCCTTAGTTGGTAGAGATATTGTGTAGAAAAGTCCCGGGCACATCTGAAGTGTCAGGTCTGTGTTTGTTGTTACTAATGTCAACATTATTATCTTTGTCTTTTTCCTTATATCTGTTCTTAAGGTGCTTATTTCTTGATCCTAATCATAACTTATCTTCTTGTTTATTTTACCTTTCTTGTTTTTCTGCTTTATCCCTTGTTCTCCCATCTCTCCAATTAATTATTGGAGACATGTTGCTAAGCATAGCAGTTGCGGCAGCTGACCAAGCAGTGTCAATTACTGGGCTGTGTTTCTAACCACCTCTGGCCCAGAAAAGTATCTTCACATCCTTTTCCCTCCTTATCCTACTTAGTCTATTCATTGTCTTTCTGTTTTAGAGTTCACTTGAAAACATTTTTTTTCTAGTCTTTCCTGTCTTTTTCTATCTTTTAATTATTCAAAAAACAATGCAGTTATACCAACTATAAAGCCCTTTGACCTTGACATTCAATGATTCAATGAAAAGAACAAATGCGAGCCAACTGTGGCCACCAGGTATGTTGTTAGACCTGCGCACCTTTGTCGAGCACCTATTACCAGCCGTATTTAAGTCCTGGATAAGGTAGGACAGTGGTTCTTAAACTTCATAAGCCCAAGAATGACCCAGGCAGCTTGTTAAGATGCAGATTCCCTGAACTAGATTTCATAGGTGTGGGTATGTAGAAATCTGTGGAGTCCTTGGTAATTCTGATAAATGTGATCAGTGACTGCATTTTGAGAAACATTGATATAAGAGTTTCAAAACTAAATGACAGCTGATTCTTGCTCTCAAGAGAGTATAGTATAGGAGGGGTAACAAACGATTATAATGAGGCAAAATGAAGTGCTGTAATAAAAGTACAAACAGAAGTGTTTTGGAAACTCAGAGGAAGATTGAGAAAAATAAAGAGATTTCTAGAGGAATTGGCACTTGAGGTAGGAGTAAGATTTCAATACAAGGGACAAAGAGAGAAGAGCATTACTGCCCTAGGAACAGCATGAGTAAAGGTATAGGGCTAGAAGCCCTGCTAGTGTGTGAGAGGTTGGTGAGTACTGTGTCCTGGTGAGGGTGCAGATTATGTCCAGGGTTTCAAAAGGAGATGAGGTGGGAGGTGGAGGTCTGATAGAAGGTTTGGATTTGGGGCACTCGGTAATGTAAGTGCTAAGTAAGTGCTGCTTTTAGGGGAGGGACTGAAGAATTGCCATGATCAGGACAGTGTTGTAGAAGGATCACCAGCAATACAAGTGAAGGTTGGATTAGAGGTGAGGGATTAGAGATGCTACTATTTTACAGTAGCATCTGTACTGAGGTGTGGATTTGGGGAGTACTAGCACAAATAAAAGGGGGAGGGCAGAGGAAGAAATACCGGGGCAGAGTGGCTGACTGGATTTGGGGGATGAGAAGAGAAGTGGAGAATGGGACCCAGATTTTGACCCTGGGTGACAGAGAAGGTGCTGGACCATCACCAGAAGTGAGACAAAGCAATCCAAAGAGCAATCCAAGAGTGACAGTGCACTGGGGTGGGGGCACATGCCAAGTGTGAAGTGTAGTTGGACCTTCCACACATGGAACTGTTTGGTAGGCACTGAAAACTTGGAGTTGTTGCTTTGAGAATCATCATAGAAAAGTTCTTGATACCATTCAAGTAGCTGAGACAGCCCAGGGAGAAAACGTAATTCCTCCTCATCTGCCCCTTTTTTCTTCTCCCACCATGGGTACTTCTATATCCTTTTCCCAGAGCCTGAGAGGTGAGTTTTGTTGGGCCCTATCCTGTGCCCACATTCCCTCTACAAGGCTGCCTATCTTAATAACTGATAAGAGTGTAACTAGTTCTGAGAGCAGCCCTCTGAGGAGGCATTTCTTTCCAGTACTTGAACAATGCACAGTGATTGAACCATTTTCCAGGCACTGATTGGCTAGCTGGGGGGAAAGAAATTCTGCCTCTCTTCTGCAGTGACCAGGCTGTCCCCTGGGCCATTGTGTCTGGGCTGAACAGATTACATAAACTCACACTCTGTAGGGGGATCTGCCACTCCTTAGCACAGGGGCGATCAGTAATTACAGGATGGTCCCCGTATAGCACATTTCCTTCCTCATTGGTAGTCTGAGAATGCCTGGAATAGGGCCATAGTTGATAGGATGACCCAAAAAAATAGTAGTAGTTGTCCATTGTTCTCCCTAATCCTCTTATTACCCTTCTTAGAAGCTGAAGTCAGCGGCTCTGGCAGCATTTATATTTTCCGAAATTTTTGTAATAAATATGTACTATTGTTATAATCAGAATAAAAAGTTTTATATAAAAAAATTGTGCTGCTTATGTCTGTCACTATGAGAGATATTATCCTTCTCAGAGTAATCCCCGCTGCCCTGAAGGGACTGTCAGGTGTTTAAATGTTTCTTATGTTATGGACTCTTTGGGGATCTATTGCAGTTTTTAGTTAACTCCTCTTTCTATAAAATGATACTTTTCTGAGGCCTCAAAACTGACTGATATCAGTGAATTCAGGCAAGAACACAATTAAAAGGCAAAGAACAGAAAAGGAATAGCTCTTTTTTTTTTAAAGAGAAGGGAAAAAAACAGCCAACTCTCTAACGGTAAAGGATAGTAATTCTTGAGGAATTGCTTTGACTGGCCGCATTGAAGCCGGTTTTTATACGCACTTAATTGTTATGAGAGATAATTGGAGACCAATTTGAAGATTTTCCTCTAAAATGGCAATTTTATTTGTGATGCTCCCTTGGTTTACAGTCATTTAATCCTGAACTGGAAGCAGAATTTAGAGACTGACAAGGATGAACCCTAACATTTCTCCCTCTGAGCTCAAAAAATATACAATGCTTTTTTTTTTTTTTTTTTTTTTTTTTTTAGTGATTTTCGGACCATAAGTCTTTCCTTATAAGTCATGATGTTGCTTGAGAAATGGAAACCCTGAATTAGGGTATACCATCCCAGGAAGATTTTCAAGGGTTCTGCAAAGGCAGAAGTTCCACCACCTCTGGGCTAAGCTGGTGGTGCTTGTCTTTTTGATGGCTAAACCTTGATCCCTAAATTGCCTTTTCTGGAGGTTTTTGATCACTGTCAGGACTGTCAAGGTGGCCACCTACTTATAAGCTTTGATGTGCATGCTTGTGATGCTGTTTCTATGGATCATTTTCACTTACTTCTGATGCTTTTCACTCCAGCCATCTCTGAGGCCGATCAGGTACCTCTGTTCTTCACATGTTGATAGCCTGTCCAAACTCATTCTTCATGCCTAGAATTTGTGCCTTTGCTCATAGACTCCTGCTTTAGGATAGAGTGGACTTGGACTGCAGCTTTAGTGCTCGCTGACAATGAGGACTTGTACCTCTCCTTGGTCTTGCTTTCTTCCGTCTCTTATCCACTGCACCATCCCCAGGTGAATCTTCCCCATGCCTGCTCATTTGTGTGGGGCTTGGCCTTTCAGTTAACCTAACAGTGGCCTGGAGACGGGAGGAGTTGAAAGGGGAGGCAGATTGACACTCTCGTCTGTGGTGATCATGGTAGGCTTCAGAAGAAGTAAGGCTTGAGCCAGACCTTTCAGTGTAGATCACTTGATGAGAGAAGAGAAATCTGTCCAGGTAAAGCAATGGGGAGGAGGCATACGTAGGGGTGTTCCGAGTGTTCTGGCCAAAGCGGCAGGCTTCTGAGGCAGAGCGCAGGCAGGTAATGTTAGGCGCCCTGTCTGTGTCCCTGGGCAGTGGAGAGCATTAGGTACAATTTATTTTGCTCCCCTCCTTGCACTGAGGTAACTTCTCAGTATGTTGCCATGGGACAATGGAATTAGACCTGTGTTCATGTCTCTTTTTTGTCATACAAACAAAGCCACCTGGAACAATTTTCTTTACCTCTCAGAATTTAAATTTTTTTAATCTTTAAAATTGTGATGATACCCACTTTATAGGGTTATTATGAAATAAAATAACAGTGTATAAAGGATTAGTTTTCTCTTATCTCACTGCCCAGAAACCTTTGAGGACAGAGTGCTCCCTAGCACGGTATTAATGGCCCTTTGTGGTCTGACAATACGTGCCCTTTGCACCTTACCCCTGCCCCAGCTATCTCAACATCAGCCACACTGCATTGCTCACTGTTCCTTGAATGCTGGTTTTCTGCTCTCCTGCCTGCCTCCATACCTCTGCACTGAGCATCTCCTGGAAAGCCTTTTGTCTTCTCTCTATCCCAAGTTTTCCTCCTCTCCCAGCCCACCACCCCTCCTCCAGTCAAATCTTATCTGTTTCTGAAACCTGACCCCTGAACCCTGCCCAGAGTAATCTGCTCCTCCTCCAAACTCCTATAAGTGCTTTGCTATCTATAGAATTCCTTTCTGTGTTGTGCTCTTAATTACCTTTTAAGGTAGTCCTCAACTCCTGCCTTAGATTCTAAATCTTAACACCTGCATAGCTGTCCTGCACAACAATGAGTAATATTAGGTGCTTCATAAATATTTGTGGGTTCATTCTGTAGGTGATTTGTCGAGGAATGAATAGAGCTTGACAATTGTGCCTGTGGTGGTTATAAGCTAATACAAATGGGATTGAAACTCCTCAGAGAGGACTCTTTGAAAGGTCTAAACAGTAAAGGGTTATTTCTTAAGTTCTTGGGAATCCTGGTGAAACCCATTTTTCCCCCATTAAGGCAAAGTTGGTTGTTTGTCTAGATCTCTTGTTTATTTCTCCCAAAGGCATGTGAGAAATGGAAAGCTCATCTAAAAACACTGGTTTATAGTATGGTATCTTTGAAAGAGACAGAGGTACAAGGTAGTAATACAAATATAAATGTTCAAATATGCACGTGCTCTGGGCCAATCTGTCAAGTTAGTGGAAACAAGCCTTATGCAATGAAACTCTTCAGTGCAGGTTTTTAAATTTGTTTTGAGGCTTATATTTAGTCAGATTCAAGATTCTCATCTCTACATACCAGACAGAAGCTCTTGAAGGACAGTGAATCTTTTGTCTCCTTAATAGCCACCCAATTCAGTTTGTCATGATCAGTGGATTGATCAGTTGTGTCCATGTGCTTTGAAGAGAAGACACTGCATGCTGAGACACTGTGCATGTCACAGAGACAGGAGTGCTATGTAAGTTAGTAAACCCACTCCACCCTTCCAGGGACCTAAAGAATGGCAGAGAGTGAGACAGCCTTTGTAGGTCTGTAGGGCCTATTGTTGGTTATCCAAAGATGACTAACCTTTAAAAAAGCAAAACTAAACTAATAGGCAAAAAAAAAAAAAAAGGTCTCTTTCAGGTAACCTTACAAAAATATCATACAGAACCATTTGGCTATGCAGGAAAAAGGAACTCACTAAAATAAAACTAATTTCAGGCTTTCAAAAAATTATCTCAAATAATTAGATAACTTTTATTTCTCTTGACCAATAATTTTGTGAAAAAATAAGTGAAATTTTAAAATGAGGCCACAAGAGGATTATCTCTAGGATTGTTGACTGCAGTGCTAAAGGTTAGCCCAGATTACATTTTTATGGCACCATTCTAAGTGTTGTAAAACCTGGTGTCCTGATAGAATATTGACAGATTTGTATGTGTTGCCATATGAACAGTGTTAATTCATTATCAAATTATAAAGTACTTAGGAGTGTGTTGGCCAGTTAACTTGCTGGACTCCCTAAGGATTCCTTACCCTACAGCGTTGCCTTTGGGGGCTGCCTGCTCTGACATATTTGACTGCACAGTGGAAGGATCCATCTGTTGGAAAGGAAAGTTTAATCTAAATGAAAATGAATTTTAAGGGGGTTTAAGGTTTGGGGATTTTATTGAACCGCTTATCTTCCTTGTTCTTGCATTTGCTTCACTGTGGCCCAAGGTGAATGGAGTCCTTTGTTTTGGCTCATCCAAACTGCTCTCTTTAATGTGTGTTCTGGACCATTCCCAAGAAATGCTGTAGGGTTTATGTTGAGGGCCTGGGATCTGAGGGAGAAACAGAGCTTGTAGGTGTCAGACAGCCTGCTACTGCTGAGTTAATTATTCAGGCATCTATGCTTTGCTACAGTTATAAAACTGGGAAACATCCCACCTATAAAATAGTAGATTTTATTGAGCTTTTCTCTTGAATAAAAAAAAAACCCTGGAGACTAAGCCTTCTGTTTGTCATGCTAGCCACTAGAGGGTGGAATAGGCACGCTTCCTGAGACAGGTGTAATTCATTCTGATAGAGCAAGACTAGAGTCAGAACATATTTGCTAGTGTTTATCAGTATAGAAATTCCTAAAACAATGGAATTCCTTCTTTAGGTACGTACTAATCAGCAGAGGAACTTGTTAAAAAATGCAGCTTCCGCGGCCCTACGCTCAGAGATTGTGACTTTTGATAGCTCTGGGTGGGGCATCAGGGGATTCTCATACATGTGTTTTGGATTTTACTTTCAGAAACATTGATCCTAACGTTTCGGGCATGCATTATTCCCTGATTATCTTTTCTCTTAGGATTGCAAAGTAAAATGATTATTTTGGAGGAGGAAACAATAACAGAAACCAAAATGTAGGGAAACTGTACTGTTATTAAAGCTCTTTTCCTGCCTTTGTCTAACACGTTTCAAAGGAGACTCACTTCGTAAAGAATTGGAATCAAAAAAGCTATTAAAAATATGTTTTTGTGTGGAGTTATATTTTAGTCAATAAAGATCACAGAATGCTTAGGCTACAAGTCTAAGAATTTTAAATTAATTACCCCTTTTATGGCCATCTCACAGTGCAACTTAATTTATACTTTGGGCGTCATGAAGACCCCATGCCTAGTGTCTTGGCATTGTGAAATGTAGTTGTAGAAACCTTCTAGGTAGAGTTTATATAATCCTGTCATCATCTTGTAGAGACTTTCCTTTGTGTGTGAAGATCTAACTATAGTAATGCACATTGTCCTTCTGGAAGGGGTGACCCAGAGAGCAGTGGCATCCTTGGGAAAGCTTTGCAAATGCTCTTAAAAGGGAAGAAAAATGTGGTAAAATCATTCAAATCTGTGATAGAATGCTGCAGCTCAAAAAGTTAAAGGGATAGGGGGACTGAGTAAAATGAATCTTGGTTCTGAAGCTGGGACTTCAGATGAAATGAAATGAAAGGAAGGTATTTTTTCAGATGTTTATAGAAACAGTCTTGTCTTCTGTGAGCCTCTCAAAGGCTTTCTTTTCTTCAGGAATACAACCCTCCACTTTCACATATCTCATATGAAGATTTTCCAGTGTCACTTCCTCTCTCCTTCCTAGTTTTCAAGGTTCTTCCATGATTTTATGTGAATGAAAAAGAAAATTCTGTAACCTCCCAAACACACATGCACACGTGCGTGCACACACGCAGAGTTATAAAAAATTATTTTTGAAATTAAAGGCCAAAAATCTAGGATGTGTCGTTCTTTGTGTGATTTTATGGAAAAGGGAAGGT
Source organism: Pseudorca crassidens (assembly GCF_039906515.1). Lineage (NCBI taxonomy): Eukaryota > Metazoa > Chordata > Mammalia > Artiodactyla > Delphinidae > Pseudorca > Pseudorca crassidens. Next base: position 102,337,019 of record NC_090300.1, on the reverse strand, counting down.
ACTTTTTTCAGAGATGATACTCTCTTTACCATAAACTTTAATTAGTAGCACTTTTAGTAATCTATATATGTTATTAATATGACAGCGTTCCTAAATTTTGATGTGGATATGAGTCATTACACTGAAGTAGTCCTAGTAGAGGAACCTCTAAAAGAGGTTCAGTTCCTTGAAAGTCCAGTAAATTTCCAATAATGTTAATTACTTGGGAAGCCTATTTATAGTTAATATCTGGAGCAGATGATGAAATGAGGATTTGTGCATCCTAATCATGGAGCACAGGACTTGTGGTATTAACTTTATTGTATAAAATTGCTCTGGCTCACAAAAGATAAGAAATTGAATCCTCACAAAACAGTTCTACTAATGAATAGCCCAGAGCCTCTCAAACTCTATTAGTTACAGGTGTGCCAAAAATGGATCTTTCCTTCAGTACAACAGGAGCAACCTGGGGATGACAGGAGTCCCTGATCAGGAGTCCCTGATCATCTCTGCCTCTTTATCCATTGTATCCAGTGTGTATCCAGTGTGTTTTCTGTTTGTGTCATTATGTGACAAAATTTGGGAAGTGCTGGGAAGACTTTGTCCTTTAATTCTTTCTGGTTTCTGTTTATTATTTCATGATTAGTTGATCACTACCCACCAAAACATTATATGTACTCTCTTATTATCTAGAAAGACATCTCATGCAGCAATGTTATCAATGTCTACTTTGAAAGATGTAAAATGATGTATGTAGTTTCTTCTAAAGTTCTAACCCAAGGTGACTTAAAAATAAAAACAATTTTGGAAAACATTTAGACCATCATGTATGTTGTAATACAGTTGGGTCACTGCCAATTCCCAAGATAAATGTGTTTAAACAGAAGCTTTCTCATTCATCACTAGCCTCAGCTTTCATCCAAATTTATTTAATGATGATGCAAGTCCACAGCGTTGGTGTTGCAGTTCATCACCATGGAAGTGTTTCTGTCAACAAATCCTTGCTTTGCTATCATGAAATTGATTTTGCAGGGAAAGGAGGATAATTGTGAAAGATTCCTTTTACTCCTAAAGATCTTCACAGTTTGCCTGGGTGTCTAAATGAATTGTGTTTAAAATCAATAACTGGCAATAAAATTGACCACACTAAATTAACAGTTATGAGGTTGGAAAAGGGAAAATGGCAATGAGCTACTTTGTCTGAAATCATCTTTTTTGAATGTGGCTTGGGGACCAGATTTGTAATTTAAAATGTTCCTCTGAAAGCTGTTCTCTGCTACAGAAGTACAAATTATGCTGAGTCCCATTAGCAGAGTACCAGAATTCCTAGGATGCTTTTTTTTTTTTTAAGGATTACTGAGTTTTTCTCACCTATCTTGAAAATGGCATAACAATAATCACAGGAGAAACTTCCCTCAACTAACATACTGTATTTTTTTTTAAATATGCCTTTTCTATAACTTACATTGTAATTATCTTTGGTTTTTATTTGCTTGTTGGGAGGTTAAAAAAACACACACACACAGTTAAGTTTAAGCTTCTGAATGCAGCCCACTAGCAAACAAACAAGGTAGGAAGCACCTACCTTAAGTAATTCAAATTATGGGAACCTACTAGGAAAAAGTAACAAGAAAGACATTTTTGCTTTGAAGCAGTGTTCAAGAGCATATGTCTTAGTGGCTGATTCCAGGTTTGGATGTAGACATAAATGTTTTAAGGGGATTTTCATCTATGGTAGAAATACAGTCAACTCTTGATTGTGAAGGTAACTTGTATTTCCAAATGTGCTTTTTCTGGCTTACTATCACATTTCAAAGCTTTTTACTTTCACCATCAGCTCATATGTGCTCACAAAAACAAATTATTTAATATTGTTTTATTCAGTGATTATCAGTAAACATTTATTAAGTAACTAAATTCCTAACACGTGCTAAGCACTGTGCTGGGCACCAGGGATATTGAGATACATCTCAAGCATGAAGTTTGCTCCTGAGAGATCTTATAGTTCACTTTGAAATCAAAGAGCCATAAAATTTCATTTATTTCAACTACTTCCTCCTCCTCCTCTAATATGTGATCAGAAGTTGACTGTATATGGGAAGTAGGTCCTGTTTGTTTTTAAGGAAGAATTAATAGACATTATGAACAGGAAATAAAATTCTATTATACATGCAAAAAAAAGAACACAAAATGACCAAAAGAAAATTCAGCAAGCAATGGTAAAAATAACAAATTATTTACTGCTTTATAATGTTAAAGTATTTCACCAAGACAAGTTGCAGTCAAATTAATGTGAGTTATGGAAAATGAAATACATAAAGATGTATTTATACAAGTGCAGACTAAATATTTTCCATACAGGTATGTAAATGAAAAAATATACAGTAAGTGCACGCTTGATATGACTATGCAGGCAACAGTTAGTTTCAGATACTCTTGGACGGTTCATGCATAAACCTTCCCAAAGTACAAGTTCAGTCAGTCTTTTGAGGGATGTGGAGGGATAATTAAAAAGGACTGAGTTCCTTGCAATAATATCGGTATAAACCAAATAAGGGAGGGTGGTCAGTTATATATATTACTTACTGTAATTTGTGATTGTCGAGGAAGAGGTGTGGCTGTTGGTGTGATAGTAATACTGCTGGTGACTTTATTGGTTGTTTTGTTTAGTGCCCCATTAGTTAAGCTTTGAGTTCGGTTATCCTGCAGTGATGCTGAAGGGCTGGCAGGTCTCACGGAGCTAGCTACGGCTTGCATGTAAGGACTTCCTAAGTGAATGTGGATTTTATTATCCTCAGTAGTTATCACACTTGAACTGTTACTGTTTGAACGCTGAAACTGCCACGATGACTGCCGATCAGGGGAGACTCTGAAAATCGCGTGCTTGGCACTGATTTCTATCGGCTCTGGAGAGCGTCCCTGCTCAGGGGAGCTAGTTGAACCAGTAACAGCCAAAACCTGAATAGGTGACATTGTCCTTTCTGGAGTTATGGAACCACAAGACTCTGGGGTCTGTGCCCTGGCAAATGTTGCCATGGTAATTGGTGACATGCCTTGCTCTAAATTCATAAGGCCTTCAGCAGAGGTTTTTGATTTCACTGGAGTTATGGAGGCATTTTGGAGGATGGTTATCCTTTGCTTTGGGGTGCCACAGTTTGGTATCACTGCAGTGCTTGTGTAAGAGTGAGGACTCTCTGTGGTCGGACTTGTGATTTCAAGAGTGGCTGTGTTTTGGACATGGTCTGGAGTAACCTTTATATGCAGTGGCTGCCCAGGTGTGTGGCTTAGGACTAGATCTCCAGGTTGCACGAAGTTGCCATTGGGTTTAGTTTGTATTTTTCCATTCTGAGGATGGCCCTCCTTGGACTTCATCCAAGGAATCCATAGCTTCCTGTTAACAGGACAGGGAGTAGATGAGTTGCATTTGAAGGACAGCACGGACTCCTCATCATTAGGGTCCTCATTCTGGTCCTCACTCTCCTCATATAACTGACCGTTGATGACTGCTCGTTCCAGAGGAATGAGACTCTTGTAATCAGGTGGCTCATTGTCTACTGCTTCTGTTTGAACTTCTTTAGAAAATACTTGAGGGTCAGAGATTCTTCTTCCATTGAGACTGGGCCGGAGGCTCTTACTGAAATGACGGTACCGCTCTAACTCTTTAGTGAGGTTTTCGATCTCTCTTCCTAAATCTCTGTTCCTGTTTTCTTGTTGACTGAGTTTCTTTTGCAGAACTGAATGATCTCCCTGGAGGAGACATATCAGGTCCTCAGTTGCCATGTATTCATGAATTTTCTCTTTCAGTGCATCCACTTCTCTTGAGAGGTGACCTGATTTAGCTTCTTCTTCCTGAAGCCTTTTGAAAAGCCATTGTTCATGACTGGAGTCTGTCTTTTCTGCTAACTTGTATTTGGCAAGTTCCATTTTAACATGTTCCAGCTCTTCAGATAAAAATTGAGCTTTGTCTCGTTCATTAGCATACCTTCGTTCTAGAGTCTCATACTCATCTTCAGTTTTCATGAGGTCATCCTCAATGGATTTCATATCCTTTAACTTCAGCTTCAGTCTTTCCACTTCTTGAGAGAGCTCTTTAATCTTATTGTTCTCTTGGTGTAATGCTATTGTGGACTTACCAGAATCTTGATTTAATTTGTTTTTTAGGAAATCTTTCTCAGTTGCTTCCAATGATTGAAGCCTGTTTTTCAACATGTTCACTTTGGACAGGAGATCATTTCCTTTCTCTTCTTCTGCTTTCAGTTTGTTTTTTAGATCATCTCTCTCTTTCGTTACACTGTACATTTTTTCTTCCACATCAGTTTTGGACTTCAGTGCCCTTTTAGTTTCCTCAATTAACTTCTCAGTAACCGTTGTCACTTTATTTTGCTCCACTTGAAGCTGAGAAGCAGCAGCTTGTAACTTATCTTCAGTTTGCTTTAATTTTTCACTCATTGTTTTCCGTTCATCTACCAGCATCACAGTTAATGTTTTCAGTTTAGTTAAGTCCTCTTTTAGGGTGAATTCTGTCTTCTCCAGCCTACTTTCAATGGCTTCTAGCTCTTTGATCCTTATCTTTAAACTCTCCAGTTCCTGAGATAACTGCTTTGTGGTCATCCTTTCTTTTTCTAAATTACATTTCAGAGAGTAACGTTCTTGTTTGCTTTTGTTGAAAGCATCTTCTAATTTTTCCAGAGCCATAATTCTTTTATTGAGTTTTTCAACCTCGAGTTTAAAGTCTTTACTCTGTGATGTTTCCTTTTCCAGCCTCTTATTGAGATCTCTGCACTGCTCCTCCATTTTTATGAGCTCTTCATCCTTCCCTTCCATTTCTAGCACACGTTTCCTGAGCTCCTCCACCTCAGCCATGATACTGGAGTTTCCATATTCTCCCTTGTTAATTTTTTCTTTTATATCTTGCAGCTCCTCTTCTGCTTTTCGTAAAGATCTGTTTGTCTCTTCTAACTCATCAATTTGCCGGCTGAGTGCTGCCAGCTTTTGTCGAAGCTGGCGATTTTGGCTGTCCTCATTGGTGAGCTTCGCCATAATTGTTTCTTGGTTCTGGTGAAACTTTGTGGTCTGCGTGTGCAGATCGTTCTCTAGTCTGGTTGCCTTCTGCTCTTCTTCCTGAACTCTGGCTTCAGCAAGGGCTAGTTTAGCATGTGTTTCCTTTGCACTCGTGGTTAGGTCTTGGATTTTCTGTCTTTGAAGGGCAAGCTGTGCCGTCAGCCTTTGTTGTTCGTCCACCACCATCAAAGCAAAAGACTTCAGTTTGGTCAGCTCCTCTTTCAGGGCAGTGACCCTCTTCTCTTTTTCTTGCTCCTTCTTCTTCTGGGACTCCGTTTCTTGGTCAATTAACCTTTTTAATCTGAAAAATACAAGAGCACATTCTATTTTGTAACTGGTGCTTTAGTAACTTGTCAGCTGTGAGTAAACATTTATGTAATTTAGAAAGACAGTATCGACTCATACAGTATATGGAAAGGAGTTCCTGAATTTGATGGGGGAGGAGAATCTTTATTAAACAGATGTCTTGCTTTTTTTGTTTTCACTACCTGCTTTCCTCCCACCCCTCATTGATTGGTAACAGTTGCAGTTCACCAGGAGGGCAAGAATATTTGGTTTAAATTGCTTGTGTAACAGTATAATCAGTAGACATTGTAGCCTGAAGGCTGTAAAAACAGACACAAGCTTGAGATTCAGTTGGAGGAAGCTTCCAGACTGGCCCTACTCTTACCAACTAATTAACCTGGGCAGTTATTTAATATCCCCAGGGCTTCAGTTTCCTCTATGAAAAATGGAGGCAATAATTGTATTATCTCAGGGGCCATCTGTGAAAATTAAATGAGATAATTTGTCTAAGATTCTCACAGTGCTGGCACATAATAAGCATTTGATAAGTGTTGTTGATCCATTTTATTAATGTGGTTATTATTATATTTATCAGATGGTTGGCTTGAACCATTATGTGATACATTAATGTTTGGTGATCAGCTTCCTGATTCTTAGTTAAGATAAAATTTATTCACATTGCTTAGAAGTTAGGCACTTTACTGATGGACCTATTTGCCAGTTTAAATTTGGTTTACACTAGCCTGACATTGTGTCAGGAATCAATTCACATATATCTCTGTCCCCACAGTGGATGGTAGTTGAATGAGAGTAATTGACAGGCACCTAAAGGGGTTTAGAGTGTTCATAACACTTGGGAAGAGCATGGGATTTGATACAAAAGAGCTTGATAAGTGACATGTTAGAAATGATGGAGGAAAAATTCTTATCAGGAACATAATGAGTCCCTCTTGAATGATGACTCTATGATAACATGTTATTTTTTTTCTTTATGTCTTAAGTTTGTCAACAAAACAGGAGGACATTTTACCTGCAATATAAACTGTCTCTTCCACACATTTTTTCCCTCAGTATTGAGGTCATAGTTTTAAATTTGTGGCACTCCTTAATTACGCTGGTAATGGGCTGATTAGAGAGGATGTAATTACAGTTTTGCAGTATTGTTATACAGAAGCTAAAATAGGATGGAATCCCTGAAAAATTGAACTAAAAGACTTGTCATGGATGAGAAGTTATAAATATTTGTTTTCTGATCAAGCATAGAGAATTCATAATATTTTAATATATCTTTTCTACTAGGAATGAGTTAACTATCCAATGCATGTCTTTACTCCTTGCCACAGAACTTTCTTTTTAAAGTTGTTTAGGATTTGAGAGGACATTTTACAAGGAAGTTAACTTGGGGTATTCTTCTTGGAAATAAGAGTCCTTTTTGAGATTCTAATCCACTCTTCTGTAATTACACTACACAAGAGGAACATGTTTAAAATAATTGTATAATGAAAGAACTTTCAAACTTTTTTATGGGGAGGATCCACTTTTAGTTTTTCCTGTTTTGAGAACCTGACAGGCTGGCCCAAGGGCTGTGGGCTGTGAAATTCTGAAGAAGCTGGTCTGGATGCCGGGGTGGGGTGGTTGATGATCTCATCCACAGTCTTGGCAAGAGGCTTGCCCATGGCTTCTGGCTCTGTCCCACTCCCTGTTTGAGACACATGGGAACCTGAGAAGAGAAACACGGCGGCTCCCTCCCGAAAGGTAGTGACTTCACAACCCAGTGGCAGAGTCCATGGGAAACTGCTTTGGTGGTGAAGTGGTTACAGAAACTTTGGCAAAGTGCTTCTTCCTCCCACCTTAGCATTAGAATGGTATTTAACAGTACTGCAGTGAAATATTTTCCCCTCTCTACATCACAGTTCTTAGAATTTTATTAGAGAACAGTTTCACAAAAACTTTTCAGGATTTTTCAGCTTATTAAATAATACCATGTGCTATTTCATTTTCATGAGAAGAAGGTATGTTTTCTTAGGATACAAAGGAGGGAAGACTGTTTGAAGTATAATGAAAAGAATATTAACATTGAATGGTCATCAGTGAATCTTAGCATTGCCATAACTGGCAAAAAAGATTTTGAAGACGCTTCAGTTTGCATTGTGTTCAGTGTTTTCAGCAGCAAGCATGATGCATCTTTTTCAGCATGGTGCAAGTTCATTTATCTTTTTCATGGTTTCTGAAAATCAGCTGGTATCCCCATCTGTTTCCAAGCCCCATCTTACACAGTTAGACACATGAAACTGACAATTCGAATACATTTGCTCTCAGCATTTCGTTACTACTTGTTTCCTAAAAACCTGCTATTCCCCTGGACCAGTCCCATAAGCACACCTTAGGACAGTCAACAGGCTAGTCAGGTAAAGCCTTTCAGGGAGGAAAATAGGAATTTATATGCAGAAAGAGTTATACCCCCAACCATCAACCAATGTGAATCCAGGATAGGAGGGAGGCCCTGATGGAACCTTTCCAGAGCCAGTTGGGTGCTTGTAATGCTGTTACACATTGCAGGGTTGTGATGTATGTATGAGAGAGAGAGGAAAAAAAGAGAGAGGCAGAGACACTGGTTATGCTACTGAATTGTAATCAGCACTTCTGGTATGGTGAATGGGTTGATCCTAAATCATTCACTATTTCTTGCCTTATATCCAGAAGCATTTTGAAGGATAAAGTTTGAGGTTAATTTATAGTCTTGAAGAAAGGTGTTTCTTTGTAAAGTTAGCTGGTCTTACAAGATTTGAAGCTGCAAGCCTGGCGTGTTGTGCACAGTGCCCTAAACAAGGAAGCTAATTGCCACAATGCTAACTACTAATGCAGGGATATATATATATATATATTTATGTGAGTGTATAATACAAGTGTGTGTGTTTATGTGTATATACACACATATAGTTGACTAGGTTATTTTTTTTCTTTCAAATATATATTTGAATGCTTTCAGCAAATATTTGCTGAGAGTTGACTGCATTTTAGTTATTTGAGGTCCACAATCACTTATCTAGAATTTCCAAAGCCAAATGTTTACAAAATTCTAGAGTTTTCAAATCTTAGAAGGGCAGTAAGGAGCATCCACCATATATTACATAACAGCTTCAGTAAGGCCTGTGGCACCACCTCCTATAAGCAAACCTCTGAATACATCTACAGTAAACCATGTGAATAGTTACACTAAGTGGGATAATTAAGATAATAAATAACCTCACATCCATTCGGGTTTTGCTGCCAAATGAGTTCAGATAAGAAGTTTTGCTGCCACAATTTAGCAAAAACTTTATGTAGTTTTTAGATCTTTGAAATTGCAGACAAGGGACTGTGGACGTGTACAATGAGGGTATAGACTTGGTATCTTTTTGGTAAGAAGGGTGTGGAGTTTGAGGGTCCTAAGGCAGCTTCCTTCTTCAGTAGGATTGGGTTTTAAACCAAACAGTAACAATTTTCTGTCTCCATTATTTTTCTTTGCATATTAACAGGCTCTAGGCATTGATGCTGACTGACTTTATATGCTAATACAGATTATCATTGACTCTGGTTTTGCTAGTAACAGCAGATAAGTGATTTTGAGAGCTTTTAACCAGGGTACTCATAATCTTGAAAGCAGCATAGACCTTGGGATGTCCAGATATGAAATTCTTCCCCTCAGAACTGTGAGGTCAAATTATTGCTCCTTTTCCCATGAATAGTTCCAATTAGTATGCCTTTGTGCCTTTTCCAATTAATATGCTTGTATAATCTACGCTAGGGTTTCTTCAATGTCAGCACTATTGACGTTTTGGGCCAACTGATTCTTTATGGTGGAGGGCCTTGTAAGATGTTTAGCAGCATCTTTGGTCTCAGTAGATGCTCGTAACATCTCCCCAGCTGTGACAACCAAAAATATCTCCAGACATTGGCCAGTATCTTATGGGGGTGCAGCATCACCCCCAGTTGAGAACCACTGATCTAAGCCTGTGTTCGTGTTGTGTGTGTGTTTATACACGTGTATATGCCAGTCTGTCATTATAAGTTAGACTCTTTATGGTCCTGCCTGACTCATCTTTCCCGACTCAGTTACATATACGCCTGGTGATTGTATCTTCTCTGCTCAGAGCCTGTTCCTTACCAGTGCTTCTCACAGTTTAAGGTTCATTTGAATCACCTGGGAATCTTGTTAAATGGCAGATTCCAATTTTGTACGCAGGGGATGGGCCTCAAAATTTGCATTACAGCATGCTCCCAGGTGATGCCAGGACTGACTAAGGCTTTACTATGTATGTGTCAGATGTTTAATGGAAATGGTATTCTGGCTCAATATTAACTCAGTTCATCATTGATAATACCCCAAACTGTCGGCATAGCATATATTCCTGACCTACAGGGCCATCCATTTTTCTCACAGAGAACATCAGGTAGGACTAATGACTAATCTAAAATCTCTCATCATTACTGGAAAAAATGACTTAAAATGCATATCATAGGTATTCGATCAGTACCTAATTTTCACCTTAAAAAAGGCAGTAGGGCTTCCCTGGTGGCGCAGTGGTTGAGAGTCTGCCTGCCGATGCAGGGGACACGGGTTCGTGCCCCGGTCCGGGAGGATCCCACATGCCGCAGAGCGGCTGGGCCTGTGAGCCGTGGCCGCTGGGCCTCCGCGTCCGGAGCCTGTGCTCCGCAACGGGAGAGGCCACAACAGTGAGAGGCCCGCATACCGCAAAAAAAAAAAAAAAAAAAAAGGCTAAAGGTAAATAACTTTAGTTCTAGCCCAAAGACTAAAATTATTTGAAACTATATACCATAGTAAAAGAATTCTGGTAAAAGAATGCTACCATTCTTTTAGTGCCAGTGATGTGCTGCCAAGCACTGAGCTAAGTCCGTAGTACAGCTATTGCTTCTAATTCTCAGGTGAGCCTATAGGGTTTGAGATTATTCTCTATTTTACAGCCATGAAAACTGAGGGTCAGAAAGATCAGGAAGGGGTAGACAGAGCCTGTTCTTTTTCCCCATACTACATTGCCTCTCCAACAAAGAACACAAACTAGTTCATGGACCTGGTCCACATCTGAAGTGTCTTTCTCCAGGAACACTCTGTGTGTTAGAGAAACTTATCAGCCTAAAGAAAAATTCTCACTTATCATTGTGTTTTTAGTTCATATCTCACAGAGCAGTGGTTTTCAAGTGTTTGCTCATAACTCCTAAAATAATTTTCTATTATGTACAATTAATTTGTTCCTGTAAAGAGTAATTATAGCACTTTCTTTTAGCAAATGCTGTCTTTTTTACTAATTGAGGTATAATTGAAAAATAAAATTATAAGATATTTAAAGTATGCAATGTGATGATTTGATATACATATATATGAATTATGAAAGGATTCTCACCAAGTTAATAGTTCCATTACCTCACATGTTCACCTTTTTTGTGTGTGTAAGAACACTTAGGTTCTGTTCTCTCAGCAAATTTCAATTATAAAATACAGTATTATCAACTGTTACCACCGTGTTATACATGATAACCTCAGACAGTATTCATCTTATAACTATAGTTTTACCAGCCCCTCCCTATTTCCCCCATTTCCCCAGTCCCTGGCAACCACCATTCTACTCTCTTTCTGAGTTCAACTTTTTTTTTAGATTCCACATTTAAGTAATACCATGCACTGTTTGTCTGTCTCTGCCTAGCTTATTTCACTTTGCATAATGCCCTCTAGGTTCATCCATGTTATTGCAAGGCAGGATTTCCTTCTTTTTAAAGGCTGAATAATATTCTAACATATATATACACGTGAGTGTATATTCCCACACGTGTGTACACACATGTAAATGTATATATGTACTGTAGATATATAATGTATTATATATTAACACTTATATGTATACATTATATCTAAATAGTATACACTTTTACATACATTGTATAAAATATACTTTACATATATTTACATATGTGTATTTACATATGTAACACATATACATATTTATATATGTAAAATACATTTGTATATATGCACCCATACACGCCACACTTTGTTTACCCATTCATCTGTTGTCAGACACTCAGACTGTTTCCATACCTTGGCTATTGTGAATAATGCTGCAGTGAACATGGGAGTACAGATATCTCTTCAAGATAGTGATTTCATTTCCTTGGGATATATACCAAAGGATCACATGGTAGTTCTATTTTTAATTTCTTGAGAAACCTCTACACTGTTTTCTATAGTGGCTGTACCAGTTTACATTCCCATCTGCAGTGTGCAGCAGTTCCCTTTTCTCCACATCCTCCCTAGCATTTGTTATCTCGTCTTTTTGATAATAGACATCCTCACAGATGTGAGATGATATCTCATTGTGGTTTTGATCTGCATTTCCCTGATGATTAGTGATGTGGAGTGCCTTTTCATATACCTGTTGGCCATTTGTATGTCTTCTTTGGAAAAATGTCTGTTCAGGTCCTTTGCCCATTTTTTAATTGGGTTATTTGAATTTTCTGCTTTGAGTTGTATGAGTTCTTTGTATATTTTGGATAATAACCCCTTATCAGTTATATATGGTTTGCAAATATTTTCTCCCATTCCGTAGGATACCTTTTCATTTTGTTCATGGTTTCCTCTGCTGTGCAGAAGCTCTTTTTAGTTTGATGTAGTCCTATCTGCTTATTTTTACTTCTGTTACCTTTGCTTTTGGTGTCAAATTCAAAACATCATTGCCAAGACCAGTGTCAGGGAGCTTGCCCCTATATTTTTTTTCTAGGACTTTTAGTTTCAGGTCTTAGGTTCAAATCCATAATCCATTCTGAGTTGATTTTTGTGTATAATGTAGGACAGGAGTCCAATTTCATTCTTTTGCATGTGAATATCCTGTTTTTCCAGCAGCAGTTTTTGAAGAGACTATCCTTTCCCCCTTGTATATTCTTAGCTCCTTTGTTGAAAATTAATTGACTATATATGGATGGGTTTATGTCTGGGATCTCTTTTGTGTTTCACTGGTCTCTGTGTCTTTTTTTATGCCAATACCAACTGTTTTGATTATTATAGGCTTCTAGTATAGTTTGAAATCAGGACATGTGATGCCTCCAGCTTTGTTCTTTATCAAGATTGCTTTGACTATTCAGGGTCTTTTGTGGTTCCATGTACATTTTAGGATTGTTTTTTCTATTTCTGTGAAAAATTACATTGGAATTTTGATAGGAATTACATTGAATCTGTAGATCATTTGGATAGTATGGACATTTTAACAATATTAATTCTTCCAATCCATGAACATGGAACATCAGTCCATTTATCTGTGTCTTCTTCATTTTATTTCATCAATGTCTTATAGTTTAACTATACAGATCTTTTACTTCCTTGGTTAAATTTATTCCTAAGTATTTTATTCATTTTGATGCTATTGTAAATGGAATTGTTTTCTTAATTCTCTTTCGGTAATTTGTTCTAAAAGAATTTTTTTAACTAAGTACACCTTCACACATTTTAAAGCTGGCATCTAGAATTTTTTATTCAAGGTTTAAATAATTGCAAAAGATATATATTAACGTCTGCCATATAATCTAAAAGTCATCACTGGCAAACCAGTCAACCAAATCAGACATTCAGGAAAAGTCTGGCTTCATTTTTCAACTTAAGTACAAGTGTAAATACACATCCCTCTGGCAACCATTTCACTTCTAGAAGAGATGAGGAACAAGAGCTTATTACCCTGAGTTGTCCCCAGATGAAATAACAGGCACTGTTATTTGCCTGTATCCATCCAGTGGTTGGTTCTGAAGCTGCTGCTGCTCTGCTCTCATGGGACTCTATCAGGAGTATTTCTAGAATTGTCCCTTTGTCTGTGCCCCAGAGGGGTTTCCAACCCAGGAAGATACAATGTAAGAAGATCTTACATTAATTTGGTAAGATTTTGTTAAGTAAGAAGAAGACTCTTTTGAAAGGGTTGTTAAAAAAGGAAACTTGTAGAGCACAAGCACTTTTCTTCTGGCAGACAGCATGTGTGTGAATTGCGGATGTAGACATTGATTCCCTTAAAGTTCTCCATGCTTATACCTCTGGAAATTCTTTGTGTACCCACAAGAGTATGTGTACTCCAGTTTGAAGAATATTGTCTTGGAGTACTCATATTCATGTTCAAGTACTGACATGAGAGGATTATAGGAACATTCATTGAATCCTGTCCAATAAAAACAGGTTGTAGAAGCTGGTTTTATGTACACAAATGTGAGGTAGTTAAATCCAAACTGGCTTACAGCAGTGGCTTATAACAGCTCTTCTTTAAAGTTTCTATTATGGCTCGGAACTGTCATAACTTACTGTAGTTTATCACTATTATTCTGTGCAATGCCAGCTCCTTGTTTTTTCAAAAATAATCACGTATGTAATCTTGAGCATTCTTTGGTACTAATCATCATGCTGGTTCCTTATTACAAAGTATACATTCAGAGCATCTTTTCAGTTTTTATTTACACACACGTCAGCACACATGTGTGAATGTATTTCATCTCCTCTAAGTAAGACACTGTTAGTAATATGCATCATATAACACACATAATGAAACAGATGGTGTGTCTAAATGCTATAATGCCAGTCATACCCATAATAACTTATATATAATTCTCATCACTTTTGATTTGTGTTTTATTTATGTACATTACAATCAACACTACTAAAATATAAGCTTCGTAAGAACAGGACACATGTCTGATTCATTTGTGTCTTCTATATTGTCTACTACAAAGCCCTTATATGTAGAAGGTACCAAATGAATGGCTTTTTGAATGAATGAATGAACATTTTCCTGTGGGAAATACTGTAGTATTGTCCTAACTAATTTTATTCATTTTTAAAAGAAGGTGCTCTGGTGTTTACCATGTGCCTGGTTTTAGGTATTTAAGAAAACTAGGTGTAAATGGTTTTCCCGTTGGTGTTCTCCAAGTATACTGGCCTCTGGAAAGAACTGAGACTGTTCTTCCTTCTTCGGATCCCTGCATTAGAACTGTATGTGCTTGCTTGTTTGAGGAGAAGGGAGATGGGTGGTAAATGTCCACATCCTAGCCCCCCACTCTCCTTTGGTTATTTCATCTCTGCAAACAAAGGAGTGGTCCTTTTTATTTTTTCCTCAGAGCCAGAGCTCTACTGTACAAATATGTTTGTTTATTACACAAGCAACATTACATCAACAACAATGAAACTGAAAAGGAAATATTCACCTATGGTCTGACCACCCTAACACATCAATTATGTTTCTACTTTTCCAGATCCTTTCCCAGTTTTTCATACAACCGGCCCATATAAATAAGCTTAGCATGATTATCAAGCAATAAAACCACAAGCCATTAATGGCATTGTGTTGTTTCTGGTAGCTATAGAAATCAACCATAAGTAGTGAACAACTTCAGAGTCAGCTTAGTTTCTCACCTGTCATCTTTTAGAGGACAAATACCCACTGTATTTACTATATGGATCTTGAATTTACAGTTTCTGATGTTATGTATATGGCAACACTTTTGTTCATTTAATTTGCAAACAACAAAAAATATAATACTGGGACTATACTGAGATGAACAGGGAGGGTTCCTGTTCTCCAGAGTTTGTAGGCTTTTGGGAAAGAATGAGCAGATATGAGGACTCTAAAGAGCTTTTGATTATGTGGGTTATGTCTGTCAATATTTATAGTATTAGAAATTCAGACCAAGATATTTTAAAGTATTTATATATTTATTCATTAAAAATAATAAACCCACTATATGTTAACATAAATAAGATATTTTTATGAAAAATAACTTTTTCTAACCCAAAAACTTAGTGGGAAGGGTTGTTTTATATTTTTGCAAACTCTAATGCCTGGCTTAATTGAAGGCAGCTGGATTCTCAAATCTGTTTCACACATTCCATCAGCTGTAAGAGCAATGACGTCACCACATGTCATGTAGCCTTTGGAAAACTCCTTTTATGCTTGTGAGGGAATGAATGAAAAAGATAGCGTTATTATGAAAATAGCTTTGACCTCACAGACCTCTTGAAAGGGGCCATAGTTTGAGAATTACTGTTCATCTCGAGAATAGACAGTTGAAGCATAAATGGCAAATATGTCTTTCTCTGGAAAAGTCTCTGGTTTAGGCTGTCACCTTCTTCAGGCTGTTACTGAGTGAGCCCTTCGCTTCATGTTGATGAAGTCCCCAGATTCACTGGCCTACTCACTGCTTTAGTGTTTACGTTGTTAATAAAACTAGTTGCTCCCCATCATAGATAGATGGAAGATTCCCTGCCTTCAAATGCCTCTTTCCTAGTTTTTAGAAAAATCCTAAGTGACAAAACTGCCTCCATAAGACATCGTGTTTTGTTTGAAACCACAATTTGAAATAAGGGCATGGAAACCACTGAGTGACCTGGTTCTTAAATGGGTTCATTCACAGTGCTGTGCAGGTCGGCAGACATTTAATTCATTTCAGACTTTTATGAGGCAATTACAGTGAGCACCTACTACGTGCAAAGTACTGTGCCTGTTATTTATCAGTTTACCTTTTTCTGTTAAAACCTGCCTGTATACTTGCAGACCTTACTCTAGTCATAACTTATAATAGTTTCCCATCAACAACCAAACAGTGTGATGATACCAAGTCCTGTTTAGTCTTTTCTTAAGATATATGAAATAGTGTATCTCTCATTCTAGTCCTAACTGTGTAACTTCACCTCGATGGGCCTCAATTCCTATATTTGCTTTCATTCTTCCAGCACTAGTTGAATACATTATTTTTTCTTCTTGATTTAACATGTTCATTAATAAGCAGAAAACTACATATAATGCTTTATTCATTTTTATATCTGCTCTCATGGCTAGACTTTGATAGTCTGATTATAATGATGTCCCACTATATCTTTAAGCAATTTTTATCTAATATGTAGTTTTAATTGTTGCATTGCATTGATAGCGGCCGTGTTTATGGTTAAATAACCACAGAATTCTAAGCAGTTTGCAGAGTAATTACATGGAATTTGTTAGAAAGCTTCCTTAGGTTGAGATAGGTTCTTGGTAATCAGGCCTGTAATTTATGTTTCCTTGCTCTACTCTCTGCTTTTTCAATGGGACTTTTCACTGTTTAGTCTAATTTTTAGGAGCACTCATAAAAATAGCTATGACTAGTCTTTTTTATTCTATGTATGCTGCTTCCTTTTATTTGTCTCACAAGTTAAAGGTTTTTTTAAAAAAATTACAGCTACAGCATACCATAGTCATAATGTAATGCTTGATTCATTTGACTTGGTCAGCAAGATCTAGAAGAACAGTAACACTCTTTTTGGCATCTGCTAGCCAAGTATGAGTATAAATCTGTGTCTGCTTTATGTCCTTGTTACTGAAGATACTGTCATCATCATTGAGATCATTTAGAGACACCATAAATGGGTCCAGATCCAGAAAACTGGGTTGCTGTTTTCCTTCACTGTTTGAAATAAGAATTAGGGTATGAAGTGATGGAGAAGGCTTTAGCTGGTGTCAGAGGAATATACAGTAAAAATGGGGGTGAGTCAGAACTCTTCAACATCTGAACAATCTTGTTTGGCTCCCCAGCGGTCAGAGGAAGTGAATTAATAAGATGCAGATCAACAATGACCTACTAATTATAAGGAGGGAGCTTTTAGCAGAGAAACCGGATCCTAAGAGGAGCTTATGAAATCCTCAGATTGAGCGGAGGGACCAGGATTGGTACAAATCTTTTTTTTAAAAAGAAGGAAGAAGAGCAAAGAAACTGAGACAAAGGGTCTCCCAGAAAGAAAAACTGCTGAAATGCAAGGTTTCAGAACTAGAAAAAGGTCAGTCTAAGAGCTCACAGGCGCAGAGCTTGGGGAGTAAGGCTACAAGGAGAATATTTTCATTTTGAGACCATGGAATCTAGGCTAGGAGACTCTGCACACTCCAATCGAAGGGCCGGGTGGAGACTTAAAAAGGTGCTCAGTCTAGGCCCAGGAGAGGAAGTCAGAACTAACAAGGGAGTGACAATAAGGACAGCATGTGTAAATTTGTACCACGATAATTACTTAGAGCCTGAATTATGTGTTGTTAGTTCTTCAGTGCTGTATTGTCAGTTAAGGAACTTTCTAGAAAGAACTGTTGGATGATGGATGTTCATTGAATACCACTTAGCTTATGCTTCCTCATCCCCCATTTTAATTTTTCGTATTAAAAAGTATCTACTCAGATGGATTTGTCTTTTTGCCATTTACTGAAATAGATTCTTTGCTTTGAATATATTATAGCTATCACGAAGAAACTTAAAAAAAAAAATTACTGTGAGTATACTACTACACTAAAGAGCCGACTCACTTTTCTTTTCATGTTCTTCTCCCCGCCTCCCCACTCTGAATGAGGTTTGAAAAAGATCCCTCAGATCAGTGTTTTAACATTTTTTTCTTTTCCAGACTTTTCATTTTGATTGCTACTACACCAAAAAAACAAACAAAGGAAAAAAAACTAGCCTGTCTTTCAACAGATTGAGACTTAAGGTCCTCGGCAGACTGGAAGTTTCATCTCCCTGATCCGTCAAGGCCTACCTAGGTCTCCCACAGCCATGGTGCCTTCCCCGGCTGCCTGGGAGAAGTATTCAAAAAGCCACCCAGCATGTGGTGCCTTGGACTGTCACAGATTGAGTGTGCTCCTGTATTCCTGAGAGCACCTTGCCTTGTACATGGCATGCAGAGCTGCCTTTAAGTTTAAGTTGATGGTAATGATGATATTGGGCTTGTTCCCAGGTTGCTAACATTTTGACTGTTTATCAGTCTTTCCATTCCTTCCTCCCCCTCTCTGTGGTTGATTTGGTACTCTTTGTGATCTGTGTTCTTCTGGATCATATTTGTTTGCTCCACCATGGTAGCCTTCTTTAGGATAGGAATGATGTCCTGTCTACTGCCTATTCCCTACTGCCCCAGCAGTAGATGGCAGTAAATAGTGCAAGTGGGTGACAAGGGCCAGGCAAGATGACTGACAGGGAGCAAGTACGCTCACCAGCACCGAGGCACAAATGGGAAAGAGGCAATAGAATACTGTGGGGGGCAGGGTAGTGCTGGGGGAGAAATTCAGATTTTGGAGTTCAGTTTTCAGACCTGAGTCTTGGCTTCCCCGCTCTTAACTAGTGTGACTGAGCAAGCAATTTAACCTCTACAAATCTCATTTTCTTCATCTGTAGAATGGGGATAATACTGGAACCTCCCTCATAATAGTGCTGTTCCAAGGATCAAGTAAAACAATCTATACAAAAGCTCCTAGCATACTGCCTGGCACAATACATATCAGTTACCACTAGAAGTAGGAAACTGTACTGATGATGACAGTATAGAAGAACATCTCAGCCACAATGGGCTGCCTCATGTAACGGTCACCTGGGAGAGACAGAGTCCGAATTCACACTAGAATGAAAGATATGACTCCATAATCTATTTACTGTGATCTCTCCTCAGGCCATTCATGGATCTTTTCAGCCATGCACATGGTTTGCTATACTGATTATCATTGGTAGGCTGGGGTTTCTCGGCTTTGGCAGTACTGACATCTTGGGCTGGATGACTGTTTGGTGTGGGGACTGCCTGTGCATTGCAGGGTGTTTAGCAGCACCCCTGGCCTCTACCCACTAGATGCCAGAAGTAACTCAGCACCCCCAGCTCTGTTGTGACAATCAAACAACGTCTCCCAGCATTGCAGAAAACCTGGGGGGGAAATGTCACCTCTGGCTGTAACCACCATTTTAGGGCATAGTTGATTTTTTGGAAAACTTCTGTTAGATCTCTTTGTGTTAGTTGTCTCTGACATTCATAACTCTTCTTCACTGTTTGCTGCTCAAATATATTTGGGATCAGTATTCCCCATTTCTCTTTTGTTCACAGATTTGCACCACAGCTCTTCTCCCTTCCTGGAAGAGAACGTGCTTTGAATGTGTATTATCCAGTGAAATGCCAGCATATCACAACGGATAGTAATAGCTGATTCTCCCAAAGCCTCTTTGATGTTCTGCTCCTCTTTCTCCTGTTCTTCGTTCCTTGCGTGTAAACGTGCAGTGACGTTCTCTGCTGAGATAATATGCTCCTAGACTTGTCTGCCTGGGGACTCAGAGGTGGGGTGGGCTGACGGATGCAGTCTCTTTCTGTATGTGCTACTGCTGGGCTTAGTTTCCATAGTGGAAAATGTGGAGAGGACTATTGAGGATATTTTATAATGTTTTTTGAACATTTCAGAAAAAAATACAAATAACAGGTTGAGGGATACTCAGATTATCTGAGAAAGAAGTTATTTGAGGTTTTCATACTGTTGTATACTTAAGTTTTTAATTATACAAAGTTTACTTTGCTCAGTTTTAACTCTTCAAGAAAGTCTGAATTTCAGTCTTGGATTTCAGATTAGCATTCCTAAATATATACGTCTCCAAATATGTATATTAAAAGGTATAGGGTCCTACCTCATCCTTCATCTGCCAGTTCCTCTTCCCCAACTTAAAACCACTGATATTAGTTTCTTACATGTACTTCTATAATGTCTTTATGAGTAAATAAGCAAATACAAATAAAGATTCTTAGTCTCTCCCTTTTTTATACAAAAAATAACTTACTATAAACTCTCTTTATCCTTCACCTTGGTTTTTGCAGTTAAATATTTTCTTGGAGATTTTTTTTTTTTAAGATTTTTTTGATGTGGACCATTTTTAAAGTCTTTTTTGAATTGTTACAGTATTGGTTCTGTTTTATGTTTTCTGGTTTTTTGGCCCCAAGGCATGTGGAATCTTAGCTCCCCGACCAGGGATCGAACCCACACCCCCTGCATTGGAAGGCGAAGTCTTAACCGCTGGACCGCCAAGGAAGTCCCAGAGATCTTTCTGTTAGATCAGTGTTCTTAAGCGGGGACAGAAAAAGGGAATAAAAGTCAACATGGCTGCTAAATAAATCTTTACAACTTCATGCTTAAAAAATTAAAATTTACACGATTTTTGAGATGAAGTAACATAGAGAAACAGGGAGTCATACTTTTGCTGTTTTGAATTTTTAATATTAAGATAAATTGTAATAGTAATGTTATTTGGTTATAATTTTATAACAACACCTTAACTGATGTATATCTGTTTTTATAATGTCTGTGTGTAGCATGTGCATTTTCTTAGTTAAAAAACTGAAGCCCAGGAAGACAAAATAATACCATTGTTATGGTAGCCCTGGTACTAGAACACAGACTCCAATTCCCAGTTGCTATCAGTGTGGGATTTAGTTTATAGCAAAAAAGAAACAAGCATACTGAGGGTCTACTCTGTGCCACTTGATCTTACTTAATCCTTAAAACAACCTTATGAGGTAAGTATTATTCCTATTTTACAGATGAGGGTAAGGACCAAAACACTAAAATTTAGAGAGGTTAAATAACTACCAAATAGCACAAATAACCAAACCAGAATAAAAACTCACTGTCTACAAAGCATGTGTTCTTTTAGCTTAACCAGTCTACATGCTAGAAAGCCCAGGCAGAGTACTGACCTCAGAAGAGTTTCCTCTTTCTTCCATCTCATGCTTTTAGTGTTAATTTGTTCATTCATTCCTGCACTCTAGGTCCCTATCCCATTGACTCCCTGACCCCCCCCACCTTTGTTCAGTCTGCTCCAGTCATACCAGTTTCCCTGTTGCTCCTTGAGCACAGCAGAGCCTGTGGCTTTTGTACTGGCTGCCTTCCCAGGGAGCCGCTGGACTCTCTCCCCTAGTTCATGTAGTAACACCTGGCATACTATATTTTACTTACTTGATCATTGGCTGTCTCTCCTACTAGAATGTAAACTTCATGTGAGTAGGGAGGTAGGGGTGGGTGTGTTGTGTGTGTGTGTGTTGTGTGTGTGTGTGTGTGTGTGTGTTTTATTCAGTGATGGGTCAAGCAGTGGTCTGTTTTATTCAGTGCTAGATTTATAGCTCAAGAACAGTGCCCAGTATTTGCTTGGTAGTCGATAAGTATTTGTTAAATATTTGAACAAATACCTATTCTACTTTTGAACTAGGTACCATGTTAGGGTATAAGTGTGTGACTGTAAGCAAAAGACACATAGTACAGTCACCCTCTGTATCTTCAGATGCAGAACCCATAGATAGGGAGGGCTGACTGTACTATATCATTTTATTTGGGAGACTTGAGCATCTGTGGATTTTGGTATCTGTGGGAGTCCTGAAACCAATCCCCCTCGGATACTGAAGGATGACTGTAAGTATTCAATAGTTCCTTTCCTCTATAGTCACTGAATAACAGTTATCATTTATTGAGGAATTATTATATGCCATGTACCACGCTAGTCCCGGAAACAGTCATAAGAAGCAAGTACAGCAAGTCCCCGACATACGAACCTTCAAGTTGCAAACTTTCAAAGACATGAATGTGCATTCCATCAGTGTCTGGCGTGAGTGAAATTGCAGCTTGCCCTCGGTCTCGTATTGCTGACGATCCTTCAGCTCTACCATCTCCCACCTCCTCTCCCTCCTCCGGTCAGTAACTCTTCTTGCCTGTTCACTCGATGCCAGCCCCTATATGCCAGCTGTTGTGCTGTACTACTGTACTTTTCAAGGTACTGTACTGTAAGACTTAAAATGTTTTCTTTATTTTTTGTGTTTTTTATGTACATATTATTTGTGTGAAAAGTATTACAGTCTATTACAGTACAGTACTATATAGCCGATTGTGTTAGTTGGCTACCTAGGCTAACTTTGTTGGACTTACGAACCAACTGGATTTATGAACAAGCTCTCAGAAAAGAACTTGTTCGTATGTAGGGGACTTACTGTATTATTATTCTCATTTTACAGAAAAGCAGTTTCTCACCACCGTGACATACATCCACACCTCCTATCTCATATATCTCGTATACCATCGTCTCCAGTGAATTTGTGTGTTGTAATATTCTGCCTGTGAAAGGCACAGAAAATCACTACCCCTTGCAATCCGCTGTTTTGACACTGTATTTTCTGTAGGTTCATGGCTACTTTGAGCTTGAACATGAGATCTTAGCAAATATTCTCTTAATCATTGTAATAATAAAACAAGTTTAGTCATTTGGCATAAATTCATGATTATTTCTGGATGGTTTAGAAAATTGTGACTTTGCCAGTAATAACATCTAATGTTCCCTAGAGGAGGTGGGTTTGTCATAAATACCATTTCCATAGAACATTTCAAGGAACTTAAAGTTCTCGGAAAGTATTTTTAGCAGGCAGCCTTTTCTCAGACAGACTTCAAGGGCATAATGCTGTATACCCTTAAAAGTGTGTATTGTATGTGTTTTATCTTGTTAAGAATATTTGTATGTATTTCTCTCTTTTTTTTTTTTTTTTTTTGGCGGGCTTAGTTGCTTCATAGCATGTGGGATCTTCCCGGACCAGGGCTCGAACCCGTGTCCCTTGCATTGGCAGGCGGACTCCAACCACTGCGCCACCAGGGAAGCCCTGTATGTATTTCTCTTATTGCAAAATCCATTTATATTTAGATGTTCCTTTTGTATCTTAGTGGATTGAGGAAAACAGAAATAGATTCTTTAGAAAAGCATTCTGATGTAGCTACACAATTTTGTTTTTAATCTCCTTTCATCCTTTTTTTTCTCTTCCCAGATCACAGGTTATTTTCATTCAGATATGGCAAATAGATATTTTGGAGGATTAGTATAATTCCTTTCTCTTAACACTTATTCTTTGGTAGGTTGTTTTTCTTTCTTTTATTCTCTCTTTTTAAAAAAGTTACAAAGAATATATCCTTTTCCAAATCTTACTCTGAGCCAAAAGGAAAGAAAAAATTTTTTAAGCCCCTAGTTCCTGTAAGTCTTTTTTTAAAAAAGGCTTAACTCTTTTATTTGGCTTTCATACTTTAATTCACTGGTGTTCAGTTTGTAGATTTAACATAAAAGGCCAAAACAGGGAGCAGTCATATGCCAGAGTAGATGAGTTCACTGGTTTTCACCTCCCTGTAGTCTGGCTGCCTGCACAGAGGCAGCGGCTAACGTGGTATGCTTGGGAAACCAAACGTTTCCTAACTTGTTAGTGGGAAATGTAGACTTCAGAAACTTAGAAACCACAACAACAGAGGCTTATGTTTTATTGTGACTACTGAAATCACACAATTTGCCATGAGAAACAGGCTAGATAGGAGTCCAAAGAGCATAAAATGTGAAACATTTTGATTCCTAGAGAACTTCCTTCTTTTTCCCCTTCCATTTTAGCTATAGTAAATCAGTAAATAAGGAGGGCAAAGGAAGTAGAACATTTAATCCCATTAAACAGTATTTGGAGGTCAAGGCAGTTGGAAGATGAAGGTTGATGTTTGGCCTGACTGCCTGCTGAGCAAACAGTGAGATCCTGAACCACAGTGAACATCCTCCATCTACCTTTACTCACTTTTCCTAGTTCCTGAGGGTGACTGGTTTCTGTCTCCTAAATGATGTTTTAGAGAACTAGAGTTTGGGCCATATGTAAAACTTAATTACAGGTAGGTGGGAAAGTTTTATTCTAAAATCTGTTGGAATGTAACTGACCATTTTTCTTGTGGTCTTTGCATGTCCTCTTGCATACATTTTAAAAATTAAAGTTATTTTGGTCATCTAACCTTGTTTAATTTTCCCTAACGAACAGTTCAGAGCATTTGGGTTACATTTTCCTTTTCTGCCACTTCTGAGCATTGAGAAGATAGAAAGCATGAACACAGAGTTTGATCCTATTTTCTCTAAGTTGGGTTCTTCTAAGATGAATGTGTTCTAGAGAATATTTAGCTTGTGTAGTTAGGGGCAATTCCATCTTAAGATGTTACAGTGGTTTGCAACAGGCCTGCTAGTGGTGAGAGCAGTGACTTGATACTTTACTTCCCTTGGCCCTGGGCCTGTCTGCAGCTGATTTTGTCCCTGCACAAAAGTTTTACCCATTTAGTTATGTTTATCGGTATGAGAAATTCTGTTTGGAAAAAAATTGATGAAAAGGCTATATAGTATACCTTGTGTATGTGCTATATGAATACCCATCCATTTTTGCCTTGACCGTATATTACTTTTGAATTTTAATTAATTTTAAGATTTGAATTTTGAGAGAGGGCAAACTATTTCACGTTTGCAGTCGTTGAAAAAAGCATTGTTGAAAAAAGCACTGACTTCAGTCTCCCTCACTTTTAAAGTTTACTCATTCACAGCTAAAAACAAAGAAAAAAAGCAAAACCCCAATTCTCAAGCAACAGAAAAGCCACTTTCAAAAGAGCCATGTATTCAATGGACAGGGAATGTTGGACCAAAATCTGCCACTGACTTAACTCTATGACCTTGCCTCATCAACCTGTTACCTCAGCTGCAACATGGGGAAAGCAATACAATTTTGTCTCTAAGGTTTACAAAGCCTTTAATGATCCTCAAATCTCAGTTCCAGAGGATAAAAACCACTACCAACCTTTAAAGTCCTTTCCCTCCCTTCTTTCCTATATAGCACTATGTACAAATTCACATGTCAAAAATGTATATTCCATTCTATCAGAAGAGATTTTATGACTCGTCAAGTCTCAGTGGTTCATAACTATACAGGAACCTTAATTGGAATTTCAGGGGATTCAGATTTATTTTTGGTTCTTTATATGTCAAGCATTTGTTATAGTTCAAGATTATAAGTGTGCTGTAAAAGTACAGAAGTAAATCTTTTTAGTGTCTGACACTTAAAATGTTATGCTAAATTGAAAGTATAATTAAACTGAAAAGTGAACACCTAGGAACTAGTATTTGACTAGTAGTTTCTGAAAGGAAATCTTCATTGTCTGTGGGTAGGATCTAATATAAGCTATTTAGCCCATGTTGTAAGATTTGTCTCACCTATTTGTTTTATATGTGTGCCTCTCCAGCATGGTAGGACTTTCCAGGTAAAACAGGAGATTCCAGGCCAGCTTTTAAGCCTTTTGCTCTCCTTGGTCCTTTACTCAGTAACTTGTTTTTTATTTCAGGTGACTAAGACTTCTTTAGGAAAGCTCATGTGGGTTTCTCATAGGAGGGATTCCTTTCAAGCAGGGAAATCAGGATAAAGGATAACCTCACTTTTCAGAGTGGCTGAAGTTAAGTACTAGAGACATGGATTTTCTCCAGTAAGCTTAATCCTGAGTTCTTAACTCTCCAATAAGCTTAAACATGAGTTCTTTGGGACTGCATCCTACAAAGCACCTCCTCTTTGGCCCTGAGACAGCCCCTTGTGCCTCAGCCTGGAGGAACCCAATAGCACCAGATGATGATGGAGCATCATTCTTATGGGCAGACTGGCTTAATATCTAGAAGAACAATAGATACCATTTACTGAGTGTCTGCTGTGGGTCTGGCATTGTGCCAACTGCTTTATCATCACTTTTAATCTTCACTTTAAGGATTGAAATAACTATGGAAGTCCAGGTTGTTCTAAAGGCCAAATAATGGAGTTTAAAATCAGACTTTGGGTGTTCTGATGCTGGATCAAGCCTTCTTTCTCTTTTTACCTCATATTCCCTTTTCACAGTAGACTTCCAAGGGATAAATCTGCCATCATTTTTTGGAATGCTACATTTACATTTCACTTTCCATCTTTTCCATAAATGTTCCCTAACTTGTCTAACCCTGGCTGGTTCCCCTTTCTGAGTTCCCACAGCCCTTACAGTTTTGTGACACAAATACTCTGTATTGTTTTATACCACTTTCTAATTTGTTATATTAGTTTTGCTCTTGAACTAACTATAAGCTCCTTAAAGAATCTGATACCTCTGTATCCTCCACATGGGTCTGAAATTGGTACATACTTGATGACCAAATGATTTGAGAGGTGAGAAGACCCATTTCTTAGGGGAATATAACTCCCTCTTAGTCTGAATGATGCCTACAGTTCTCAGAATTTACTCTAATTATTATGAGAGCTGAAGAAGGAGAAGTAGAGTTTTGTTCCTCCTGTTCTTGTCACTTTGGAGGAGGGAGAACCACTCAAAGAAGTGAATTCACTTGGAGACAAATTTAAATAAGTCCAGATGGGGGTAAACTAGCCAGAGAATCTTAACTTTGCCTGTGATTCTTTGCATCTTTGTTCAGCCCAGTGAATTTTATGAGACTGTAAGAAGACTCTCGTGAGGCGTAATGTTAGGGGAGATGAGTAGAACCCCAGTCATTTAACAAAGTTGTTCTCATCTTTATCTAAAAGACCTCAGTCTGCCCCATATAGGCAGTTGTATGAAAGCCTGAAGGATAATACTGAACCTCAAACATAATGTGTTTCTTTTAATAAAAAGAGTGTTTAACTCTCTTGATAAAAAATGAATTATTTTTAAAGAATAGATAATCTTCTCATTTGCAGCAAAGGATTATTTTATACAGAACTCCACAGAGTGATTCACCTCCTCTGCCATTCCCAATTAACTGACAAGCCAAGGCTAAGGGACTTACACAGCATCTCACTGCAGGCCATTTGTCTTCAGCAAGAAGGAACTTTCTCATGCTCTCCCCAAGCTCTTAGGCTAAGCAGCTCCATCCTTTTCTTCAAATGTAACAGCAGTCACTTAAGTCTTGTCAGACCAAATGTGATGAATATTTTACATTCCTCTTATAATTTCTGCTCAGAGATTTGTTTTTGTTTTGATTCACTTAAAAGAGAATTTTAAAAAGAGAGAGAAAATTTAGTTCACCTTTAAACTTTTGTTCCAAGACTGGTGGGCCATGAGATATGATAAATCTGGCAGATTTACCCCTGTCAGAGCCGCCCATCTTGAAGGTCTGAGCTCATCTTTTTTTTTTTTTTTTTTTTTTTTTTCTGAGCTCATCTTTGCGGCTGCTCTTGGTAGGATGATTTGGATTTTCTCACAGGCTCAAGGGCTATAGTTATGTGAATTTTGCCTCTGGCTTAAGAGTGGACTTTTTCCTCACATTCTTCCCATTTTCTTTAGCTGACTTGTCTCTCTAATGATAGGATCAGTAGCTTATATTTTTATATAGTCTTTGACTCTACGTGATCAGAGTTCCCTCAGGGGTTACTGTGCACTATTCTATCCTTACCCAGTATTGAGAGATACTTACAGTGGATGACATTGTTCCCATTTTTTAGGTTAATGGAAGCCAAGGCTATAGGAGGCTTACGCAGAGAATGGATGGCAGAGCCAAGAAGAGTAGAACTTGATTTACGAACCATTATTCTTACTCTTTAGTCTTAGCATTGAGGTAACACTATTTGTCCATATCAATTTAGTGTCAGTAGTAAACAAGCTTGGAGACTGACTACATTTGTGTTGTATTTTTTTTTTTGCGGTACGCGGGCCTCTCACTGTTGTGGCCTCTCCCGTTGTGGAGCAACAGGCTCCGGACGCGCAGGCTCGGCGGCCATGGCTCACGGGCACAGCCGCTCTGCGGCATGTGGGATCTTCCTGGACCGGGGCACGAACCCGTGTCCCCCTGCATCGGCAGGCGGACTCTCAACCACTGCGCCACCAAGGAAGCCCATGTGTTATATTTTTTTTAAAAAACAGTCCCACATTGTTTATCTTTATTTTTATGTACAGCTGACCTGTATTATGTATATTGCTTTATCAGTTCATTAAAAAAGAGGCCGAACAGGACAGTGATCAATGATTGGAACCACTGTGCAAGAGCTGCTGATAATCTTAGCCCTTGTCATCAACAAGGTGTTGATGACTAACATAGGTGTAGCTATGTTAGTGACATGGTGTGGTGTGTGGAGAACTTAGTTGCTGGGCTTGTTGTCCTGCCTTGTCCTTATAGCACAGTGTCTGGTAGACACTCAGTAAATGTTTGGTGCTGATGAGGAGTTACAAGCCCTAGGCTGGTTTCACAGGTTGACACTGGCGTTACCTAACTTTGAAACTATAGAAAAATTATTCCTTTTCTGTAAAACCTGGCAGATGAATTGACTACCCACAGAAACTTTGGAATCAAAATATATACTTGGGGGCTTCCCTGGTGATGCAGTGGTTGAGAGTCCGCCTGCCGACGCAGGGGACACGGGTTCGTGCCCCGGTCCGGGAAGATCCCACATGCCACGGAACGGCTGGGCCCGTGAGCCATGGCCGCTAAGCCTGCGCGTCCAGAGCCTGTGCTCCGCAATGGGAGAGGCCACAGCAGTGAGAGGCCGGCGTACCGCAAAAAAAAATAATAATAAATAAAAAAAAAAAATATATATATATATACACACACACATACATACATACTTGGGAAAGGGCAATCTGCTAACTTCTAGTTATTGCAAGGACAAACTGTTTGGACCCCATGAGTGCAATTCCCAGGCGTTCAGCTGAGGCACAGAAATTAGGGAAAAACAGAAGAATACCCTTCATTAAGGACAAAAACACTGCACTCTGTTCTTTCATATTTTGCTTCCCATCCATTTCTTGCCCCGGGGCAATTCACCTGGTACTGTTTCACCATCTTTATTCTCATTATTTTGGGAGGACATTAAAGTGAGGTAGATGGAGGTGGGTAGACAGAGAAGCATCTGACTTGAAGTCTGCCTACACAACACATACTGTATAGTAAAAGCAGATTTCACTGCCTCGACTTCATCTGAGCCTAATTCGTTTTCTGGTTTTTGTGTTTTATATGTCAATTCTATGTAGTTACTTCAAATAGTGGCAGAGACTTGTTTTGAGCTCCTGAACAAAATCTAGAAGAAGGGGCCCTTCCTAACCCACTGTTTCCAGAAATACTCTTTTCTTACCAAATAAGAAGCTTCCAGGGTATAATTTATTCATATATTTATCCAATACCCTTCTTGGCCTGGTGACATACCTACTAACTATAGCTAGGTGTTTTTCCAGGTGCTAGGGATAAAGTTGGTAGCAAAATTGACCTTCAAGGAGTTTACAGTCCAGTAGACAGACGATAAACAAGCAGTTAATGTATAATTTAATGTCATGTAGCAATGCATGGTATGAAGGAAAGTAAAGCAGGTAAGTATTTCCAGGAGCTTATAGCCCACAGTGACTTCCTGTAAAGTTTTTGGGAGGGTTTTTTTTGTTTTTTGGGTTTTTTTTTTGTTTTTTACATGGGCCTCTCACTGTTGTGGCCTCTCCCGTTGCAGAGCACAGGCTCCGGACACGCAGGCTCAGCGGCCATGGCTCATGGGCCCAGCCGCTCTGCGGCATGTGGGATCCTCCCAGACCGGGGCACGAACCCGTGTCCCCTGCATCGGCAGGCGGACTCCCAACCACTGCGCCACCAGGGAAGCCCAGGGAGGGTTGTTTTAAAGGCATTGATTCACTGAGTTTTGAAAGGGAACCTACTAGCTGGGGAGGTCTAGGGAAGGCAGAATGCTTGTAGTTGGAAGACACTACGAAGAGGTCACTTGTCATGTTAGTGGATCAGACGTAAATGGCTTTAACTATAACTGTAGAGCATACACTCTTTGCAGGGCACCTCTCAGCTTTTAGGCAGAGAGTGAGCTTTGCCGTCCAGAGGACCTTTAAGTACATTTATTATTTGTTTTCTTTGTCCTCCCTTTATCACCTCCCTTCCATTGTAGCCTGGTTGAACTGTATTGATTTTCACCTCCCTCCTTTCCCTTTGTCTTCTTACTGCTTGTACTTATTAACAAGAACTTTGAACCTTTCTACTTTCTTTTTTTTTTAATGGGTTTTATATCCAAATTAACACCTACAGTACCAAGGCTTCTTCTGGGGCTTCTGTTCTCATCTCTTCCTACCATTAATTTAAGGAGAAACCAAAGGCTATAGCCCAAGAATGCAGGGGGCCCTGGCTCTGCCTCTGAGTAGCTCTGTGTCTCTGAGGTAAGTCACACTGTAGACATCAGTTTCTTCTGCAGGGTGAGGCATTTGGATCAGATGGCCTCCAAGGCCTCTTCCAGCTATAAAGTTCTGTGGACATTTCCTGTCAGGTCTGTGTCCGTGTGTGTGTGTACACTCTCTGGGGCCTGGGGCATCCCACTGTCCCTAAAGAACTTACCAAGGCACTTCTCAAACTCACATCTGTGGGACTGAGTGTTTGCTATTCTGACAAAATATACACTCTTACTGATAATGACTGTGCTCTAGGCTATAATCAGTAGTTACCATAAACAGAAACAAGGTGTTTGCACTTCTACCTGTCCCAATGATAGCTACACTTACCTACTTACTCTTGCACATACCTCCTCACCCATCCCCACACACACAAATGTATCATTTCCAAAGCTAGTCATTAAAAAAGTATAATTGTATCTTTAAGAGTTAATCTTATTTTGGAACCAGTAGGGCATAGGAATGTGAGGATGGTCAGACTGGAGAAAAAATGCTGCTAATGTTTTACCCTCTGTTCTTGGGCTCAGAATGAAAACTGCTGCTGTCCTATCTAATCTGCTAAATTAGAATCTCATGGAACAAGCATGAAAAGGGAGTCCTTCTCCCATATCTGAAAAAGAACCAAGCAACTTTCCTGGGAGAGCCTTCCCACTTTTACTTGCCCAGCTTTCCCAGTCGGAGGTAATGTTAATGCAGAAGGCGGCCAGGGAGAGAAAATCTCAACTCTGTTTTTGAGAAGAGGAATATAGGAGGTTTTAGAACTGTGTTGGTGATGATCTGCTAGGAATTAGTGTACCTCACACTCGAAGTAGAAACTGACTGGCCAGAGGAATTTCTAAGATTCTTTGTAGCACACATTAAACATAAGTGATTGAGTTGGTGGCCCTAGTGATGGCAAAGGCAGCCGTAGAAATACTTCTTTGAAAGTTTGTGATGCTTGCTGAATATGCAGTCTCTTCATCTTTAAATCCTTATTTAAACATAATTTACAGAAACTAAATCAGTTTATATTGAAGCTAAATTCACAGTCAAATGCAAATTAACTAAACTCTAAAAATCATTTAAAATTAATGATATGCCCAAGAGGATAAGGTGTGTTAGATTTTTCAAAGATAATGACTGGCTGTGTGGGTAACAGATCTCAGTTCTTGAAGCAGGTTGAGACCAATATTGCTTTACATCCTTTGATTATTACTTTACAATATCCAGTCTTTTATAAACAGTTCTCTTCCTGCCCCGCTTCCTTTTTCCCTTTAATAGGAGGCTGTATTTTTTTTTTCTCTATTCACCTTGTAAAAGCATTCACTTTGCCCTGAAGCACTAGATATGGACAGAACATGACCTAAGAACAATTAATGGAATTTTGCTCTTCTCCCCCATTTTCACTTTCTTTACCTCAAAATCCATTTATTATCAAAGGCACTTTTTTGGAGGGGAAGAGGTAGCAGAGAACCCTAAAGCAAAGTTCATAGCATTTTGAGAAGGCAGATTAATGGGAATTGCAAGTGGACTTGAAAATTGAGAAGCTCTAAGCTTACTTGTATTTTCATATTGATTGTTACTATAGACTCCATCACAACATTAGGAAAATATCACAAAAGTACCAGGGCTTAATGGGTAAGGTTAATCACCATAGAAAGGTAAATGAATTTATTAATTATAAAATTAATATGTGCTTTATCTGGAGATGTAAAAATTCACATTCATTCAATCCAAAACATTTTTTCCATCATGTAAGTTATCCCAAGCACTAAGAAATGCTCACTAAGAGAGGCCACTGAGAGGTAATGTATCCACGATAAATCTTTTTTAACTTTCCATTTTAAAAGGGGTTTTAATGGGTGATTGTTCTTTGAACTACACTTTAAAGTTAATAAATGGAAAAAAGTGTGGACTGTTGAAGTGTGTCACTTAAAATTTTGTTTTAAAATTAATGCTTGCCTGTTTTACAAAAATAAAATGCAGACTCTGGGAAACAGCTGTTAGGGCTTTGATAGAGGTTATGATTTTTCAACAGTTGAGCTATAGTTTATGGTACAGATGGTACTTTGGGTATAGCTGAAACAATAATTGATGGTTTCTATTTCCCTCCTCCTCTATTAGATTCAAAAGACTGGAATACCTTTTTCCCTAGATAGGAATTTTTTCAGTTTCCAATTACAGCCTATATCAAATAAACAACTTTTCTATTGCATATTCTGTACTTCTCCACAGTAACCTGGGTGTTGCCCCCTCTTCTCATTATGGTAGGCTTCCCTATATTTGAAATAATAGTTTTGAGGAAATGCTACTTCTCAGTACTAACCTGCAGTTTATAAAGCCTATCTTCAGGCCAAGTAACATATAATTTTTCTTTTAGAATACTAAAACCAAAGCCTTGCACTGCTTCAAACAAAATTAGCAAATAAAACTCCTGTGAAGCAAAAATGGCAGGCACTAATGTCATATACTTTAAAAAACTCAACCACAGGAATTACTAGAAATACAGATATATCCCGAATTTTGAGCAGGTAAAAAACTATGTTTCAAATGATAAGTAAAACACAGGGACTATTTTAAAAGGGAAATAATTCTTTCACACATTTTTTTTCTTAAGTTTGTTTTACAACATATGTTCAGACCAAATAAAGTTTGAGTGATAAATCATTTTTTCATCTCCTATTCCAGGGTTTTAAATTTGACATAGCATATTTTGTTTTTAATTCCTCTGCTGATTTTTATTCTGAAAAGTAAAGTAAAATATGTAGATTTTCGGCATCTGCCAATGGTTCAATTATCATACTATAAGGGTTCGTTTATAGCAATAGTCTATCCAGGGTTTAGATGTAACGAATTATGGATCAAAACGCCACTGATTAACAAAATTCTTCTATAGGCTTTACCTTTTAAATTAGTATTTCTACATAATAAGCTATTGTCCAACATGTTACTATAGAGGAACTAGCTTTATCTTTAATTTGCATTGCAGTTTGTCATTTACCCACTGACTGGAGTTGAATTAAAAAGTTAGAACTCAAAACTGTGAGTTACTTTCTTGTACTAATTAACATTTGCTTTTAAGACAGAATAGCGTTTGTAGGATTTTTTGAAGCTTAAAAAGTGCTTTACTTTTAAAGTTAGATTCATCCTAATTACACGATGTATTCCTAACAGGGGTTTTCTAGTTTTTTATATGAAGATTTACAAAAGAGGGAGGGCATTGCGGGGGGGGGGACGACAAATCCACTACCTTGTGGTAGTGTTTCGCACTGTGCTCTTATAAGACTTAAAGGAGTTTGAGCCCTAGGAGAGGTAAGATCAGGAGATAGAGTTGCTGTAGTACAATATACTCTCCCCACCCTTTCCCCAAAGATTTCTCAATACAGGCAGGATACCATGTGTAGCTTACTTGGAAGGCGTCTGTAATATATAGTCATCCCTCACCTCTCTACATTTAAAATTAAATCCCAAATCTGTTTTCTCTATCGGAGAAAACTTTTCAGGTTTTGTGTGAGTTGGGAAAGGTTTTGAACCTAGAGTTCATTGGACGCGCTTTTCGAAACCTGTCCAGTTCGTGATGCTAATAACTTTAAAAGCCACCTACAGACTGCCTAGCTCTCAGACAGCAATCCCCTTGCTGGAGCTGAGCGGCTCTCCCGGGCTTACCTGAGTCGCCTGCGCTGGGGCCGGGCGGGGGCCGGGCGGGGGCCGCAGTCTCGCGGCGCTGCGAGCGGGCTGTGCGCGCTCCAGGAGTCGCCCGAACAATGCGAGCGGGGCGCCGAGCGCGCCCGGCCTATGGGCGTTACGTCACTGCGCTGCCTTATAAGGCGCTCCGCGTGTGCGGCGCGGGCGGCGGGGGCGCCGGTGACAGCCAGATCCGCGGCGGCGGCGCTACATCGCGCCCCGGCTCCGCCGACGCTCGGACCGTGTGAACGCACAGTCGGTCCCGGCTCCCCGCGGAGGGGAATGGGCGGCGGGCCGGGGACGCTGGCGCCCTCCTGCCGGGCTAATCGAGTCATTGGGGGTCAGGGTTGATCCGCTTGTAACTTTTCTCCCTCTGGGGCTCTAAAGCTTCTGTTATTGCTTGGGATTCTTAAATACACATCATGTTATTCTTATTTATACTTTAGTAAATACGTTTTTGTTACATTTGTTTTTTGGTTGCTGGGGAAGAAGGCGGCAGAGGGAAGCCAGAAGTCTCAGTCTCTCTTTTTTTGGAGACATCTCCGGGAGTGATTTAGACTTCAAACCTTCTCTTTCCTCTTTGTAAAGAGTAGGGGTCCTCAGAGGATAGTATTTTATTTCCTGATGATGTAACTACCAAACAATTCTTCAAGTGGTGATGGGAAGGCCAGATGAAATCTTATTTTTTCAGTGTTTTTCCTGAGAGAACCTCCTTGTTCCTCATTTCTGCATGCCTGTGTTTTAACGAAAGTAGTTAAAACTAATCAGTTTATATGGCAGGGAAAATATTTATTAAAGAAATTTAATGTTTTGTGCAGTCCTTTCAAGACAAAGTATAAAAGTAGAACTTTAGAATCAGTTTTAATTCATCTGTTCTTTTCTACCAGCACACAAAATAAAACAAAATAAAAAAGACCTGAGAAGAAAAAAGAAACTGACGAAATATGACTGAATTAAGCCTGTTACCCTTTACTAGGGGGCAGATTTACTTGTATAAATACTTTTTTTTGTAAATGAGAATTAGCCTCCTAATTGCTTTGCACAGCAATAAGAGAAGTAATCTCTAAAGTCCTAGCCAACTATATGAATCTGCTAAGTAAATTAGAGACGTGGCTGCCTCATTTGTGAGTTTCAAATAAACTGAGTAGTTTAAATAACTTGAGTCTATTTAATTTTTAAAATTACATTAAAATAGGATTGCTTCCTATTATAATGTACATGTCTGTAGAATTATTGTTTCCATATGTTTTGTCAAACAGAAATAATGAAAATAGTCTGCCTGTTTCTTTTCTTTAGTGTGGAGTAGAGAAAGACTGGTTGCAGAGAATTTATAGTTAGCAAAAATGGCATGGAGAAAAGATGCAGGGCACAAAAATAAACATGTATCATCTTTAATAAACTGTGGGCTCACTTTAACAGTTCTTCTAGATCACTCTACCTGTCTACTGAGATGCGTATTAAACTAACCCCTGCTTTTTGTACATACTGTTTTAAGAGAAGTGAATGATTATACTCTTCAGCTGAACTTAAGTTTTAATATTTGATTTGCAGTTTCGTATTAACATTTTAGATGTTGGTTTGTTAAATACACTTATGAAGTGTATTTAAATATTTTTAGTCTCCTATGCTTGCCTTGTACTGATTAAATATCCTTTGAGATTTTTATACTAGCTTTGATTTATTACAAGTGAGATAAAATGACTGTTATGAAAGTTGCATGAAGCATAAACACCTGAATCTCAACTCCAAACTGGTAACATAAAGCACCTCTACCCAAAGCTAGCATTTTTGTAACTTGTTCTGCCTCCTTTCCCCTCTGATGGATACAGAGGCTTCCTAACATTTGACACTACCGTTTATTTCTTTCTTATACTTTTGTACTCATGCTTTGCATTTATGTTCATGCTTTTGACTTCCCAGTTTCCCTGTAAAATATGTCAGTATTATTT
Source organism: Pseudorca crassidens (assembly GCF_039906515.1). Lineage (NCBI taxonomy): Eukaryota > Metazoa > Chordata > Mammalia > Artiodactyla > Delphinidae > Pseudorca > Pseudorca crassidens. The sequence goes on along the minus strand of NC_090300.1, from coordinate 102,301,297 downwards.
CCTCCTTTTCTTTAGGTGAAGTAACTGAAGACTAGAGAAGTTAAATGGCTAAAAGACTTGTCTAGGGTTCTTGAAGCAAGAGAAAAGAAGATTAGTACGCCTACTTCCGAGTTCCTTGCCTGTGCTCTTAACTGCTGAAGCACTGGCCTCTGAAACAGCTATGACTCAGCGTTCCAGCTGAGGTCATGGTATGTGGCCACTCTCTTCAGGAATCAATAATAACTCTCATTTGTTGAGCTTTTAGTTCATACCAGTCACTGTGCTTAATGCTCTACATGCACTCCATCATTTAATCTGCATAACACATTTTGAGGTGGTTTTATCCATACTTTTCAGATGATGAAACACATTTGGAAGGGTAAAATTGCTTGACCAAGGTCACACTGCTGGTAAAGTAATGAAAGCAAAAAATTGAACCAGTGTTATTGTATATACAGCCTTAGTCTTGTCTTCTGTTAAGGATTTGCTCAGAATCTCTCAGAGGTGTTGCTAGTAAAGAAATATTCTGATTTAACTGAGAAGTTTGTGTCTTTATTTTTCAGACTGATGTTGAACTAGGAGAACTAAAACTCACACTCTTCGTAGGCCACACACCAGAGCCACCCTGACTGTGTGCCGAATAACCCTAGGGAGTGTTGTTTACATTGGAGACATTGTGGATTTGTATATTTACTAAGATAGTTTTCTTGAGGATGTTGGCAACATGTTCTAATAAAGATAGAATATTATAAAAATTTTCCAACAGATGAAAGTCAAAGGTCTTGAAGAAGCGGAATCTTTATCTAACTGACACAAGGGCACCCTGGGTCTTGTATTGAACACTCCAGCCAGCCATTGGCATTGTGCTCCACTGGCCACATGAGTAGATTTTTATCTGCTTTCCTTTTCCTATCAACATTCTCTTTGCAATGCAATTTTTGTTCTCTTAGCTTCTGACATATATTTATTATGAAAAGAATAGAGTTATGACCATTGTGCCTCAGTCTTGGCTGAAAAAGTTTTACTTCCCTTTTTACTGAAAATTTTACTATCCAGTTGCTATATGACTCTTCTCATTTTATAATCAGGAATATCCTACAAATAAGTATACCTGCAAATAAAAGTCCTTTCTACAACTAGTAAGCTGAATTTATGATCTAAATCAGCAATAGTTTTAAGTTATCATTTGGAAATGGCACAAAGGAATTTTTCTACCAAGCTAATTGCTTTCTAATGCAGAAGAAGGGTTTGTAGGTGACAAGGCTGGAAACTAGGATGTATCCATTTGATTGAATGGTATGAGGTCTCTTTTGTTAGATAGCCCAAAACAGTTGAATATCAGCAATTTCCCATGGTTTAAGCTATTGCCAGGAGGTTATTACAATGGCCACAGCAACCAATGTTAGTAGTAGTGTCCACAATTATTTAACTGTTTTAAAATAACATTAATGTGTTACTAAACATGTCAGAGCCAGTTTCTCTTTGTGAAGTGACTGCTCTTATTTTCTTTCTTGTCCTGTCTCCCTGCCTTTGTTTCTTCTTGTGACTGGTAAAGTCTTTTGGTCATCTGAATAAGTGCCAGAGAAGCAGTATTCATAATTAGCTGAACCTTTTCTAGAGCCGCCCACAATTTTTACTATTGGTTCTTTCATCAGGTAAGTGGCAGTGTGCACTGCTCTCTGGAAGCTCTGCTGCAAGCTTTGGGATGGTAACACTCACGTGGCATGTGACATGTTTGCTCCTTTGCCTCTAGAAGAGTATATGTGGAAACACTATAACATGCAAAGAAAAACAGCAATTCTTATTATGGGCTTGGTGCTGTTATGAGAAGCTGAACAGAGAGGGGATATAGATCCAGGATGGCATGGGGAGAGGCAGAATGCTGTGGTCCTTCATTGCATCAGCCAGTAGTTGGATTGGCCAGAGTGTGAGCCTTTGGTGCTAAGATATTCCTCCTGACAGAACATTCTAACATCTCATGCACAGACTTCTTGAAAAACGGCTTTGCCTCTGAGCATTGGGCAAGCCTGCTGTAGATGTGGAACTGATCACTTCTCTGCTTCTACACAATTTTGGAGGAAGGCTAAAGAGACTGAGCACCACAGGTGGGCAACTGTGGAACATAGAACCAAAAGGAAAGTCTGAGGGTGAAAGCAGCTTCTCTCCATGCCAGGGACAATCAGTTTTCTAACCTACCTCTTCCTTTCACTCTTCTTTCTGTTCCCCAGGTGATATCTGCCTCGCTCTGTACACATAAATGCCTGCATGAAATATACCACATCCCCAGGCAGCACAGCACTTACACTGTGCACCGAGAGCTTAACCAGCAGTTAATGGGCTGTAGTGAATTTGAATTTACATACAGACTGTCTCACTCTTACCTGCAGCCCAGATCTCCTGTCCCAGGCCTCCATAGTCCTTGACGTTTCCAGAGGCTCCTCAACTATTCCTATTCTTACTTTAGCAGACTTTGATTTTATAAAGGTACCAATCCCCTTGAGAGTTAACTTGGGCTGATAGCAACAGTGTCAGTGGTAATGTTAGGGAATGGGATGCCCTTTATTAACATTAAAATGAATGCTATTTTGTGGCTTTAAAAATTAACTTAAAAATAGTTCAGTGCCCATGTCATAATTTGGAAAATGCAGAAAAGTCAAAAAGACATTTTACAACTTGTTCTACCACATGAATACTGCCAACTATTAACAATTCCATGTACTGTGTTTCCTTTTGGTCTTTTTCTAAGCATTTGTAAAGCATAATTGTTTTCATACTTTGGGCCATAATTGTGTATTGTTTCTTTTTACCTTTTTATATTAATGTTCCTGGCTTTTCTATAGCTATCGGGTCATTTAAAAGCATATATTTGCATATTTTCCCTAGAAATGGTGGTCATAAAGCCAACCACTGACATCACCATGGTTTTTCTTTAACAAATGAAACAAGGAAGTCCATATGTAATGGAGACTTTTCCGTTGATCAGAGACCTCCTATTCTTGGTTTACGTGGGATGCTATGAGTTGACTATGGGACTCTAGTGAGCATGCCAGTAGGTGAGCAGAATGACTTGGGGAGAATGAAGGATTGATAATATGACATCACCATAAGATTATTAAATGAGAAGCAGGAAAAGCCTGCTATTTAGGTCCAGTCCATTTGCTTATTTATTCCTGCAAACATTTTGTGTTTCCTTGGTAACTAATAATAGTTTTGTGAAATTGTTGAACTCACAAGTATTGCTGCAAGAGTAAAAAAAAAATCCTTGAATCACAGAAATTAGATGGAAGAGACCTATTAGGTCATCTTCTTTGTTCCTTGCCAGTACAGATTGTTCTTAATACTTTGTTCAATCCATTTTTTTAAAGGGACCTTGTAAACTAGTTGGTATTCCATGTCTTTTTTAAGTAATGCGTTTTAAAAGAAACTACTCTGACAGCTTTTTCTGTATAGTTGTGGAGCTTGATTTCAGGCTAAATATAAAGGAGGAAGACCTATGGGTTCAAAGTACAATTGGGGACTTCCGTGGTGGCGCAGTGGTTAAGAATCCACCTGCCAATGCAGTCGACACGGGTTTGATCCCTGGTCTGGGAAGATCCCACAAGCTGCAGAGCAACTAAGCCCATGCGCCACAACTACTGAGCCTGCGCTCTAGAGCCCGCGAGCCACAACTGCTGAAGCCCATGTGCCTAGAGCCCGTGCTCTGCAACAAGAGAAGCCACAGCAATGAGAAGCCCGCGCACCACAACAAAGAGTAGCCCCCGCTCACCTCCACTAGAGAAAGCCGGCGCGCAGTGACAAAGACCCAAGGCAGCCAAAAATAAAATAAGTAAAGTACAATTGAACAGGTTTTTTTAGTTGGAAGTCATTGGGACAGTTTAGGATGTTATTGGAATAGTTGGCCAACTAAGGGTGAAACAGATGGGTGAGTTGAATTTATGTTTTCTTTTATCATTGGAAACTCAAATATAACAATGCATGAGGATAAACTGTTAATCATATAAACTCATTGAAATGGATCTAGAAGACCTAAGGAAGTAAAGCATTTAGGAAGTAAAAAAAAAAAAAGTGAGAGTAAAATGGTTCATTCTAAGGTTATTTTTATGAAAGAGACATTTTATGCTCTTCCCTCCTGTCCCTGATTCTGCTTTGTCCATTATTTATAGTTGATTATTACTTGATGTGAAGGTGGCTTCTAGTTGTAAAATCCTTTCCCTCAGTCAGGCAACTTTTTCAAAACCCCAGAAAGACAGAATAAAACTATCTCACAGAGCAGTCAGTGATGGTTTTATAGACTAAATGCTTCACTTCCCTACATTATGGCTAAAGATGTCTCCACTGGGAAAAATGACGAACAAATTAAGAAATAAGAAATGTGCTTTGAGTTTTATTACGAAGGATAATCATTTTATAAAATCACATTTTATAGTGTAAAAGGCCTTAAAAAACATCTACGCTCCTTATTACCACTCTTTGTTCTCCCTTTTTAAGTAGATGAGATAGTTGGATCTTGGAGAGGTTAGAAGGACTTGCCCCAAGGTCAAACAGTAAATTGCTGATCCAGCCACTATGTTTTATGGGTCTGCATGTCTCTGCTGGGAAACTTGAAAAATCAAAAATGGCTAATTAAGCAATGTGATTAGAACTGTCAAGAAGAATGTGTCTGAAATCCTAATTAATATTAGTGTAATGTACCTAGGTTTATACTAACCACGGAACTAATTTGGAACATTAATGAGCAAGTTATCCACTTTATGGATTAAAAATGCAATATTTTTGTTGCATTTCTTTTATTTATTTTTAAAAATTTATTTATTTATTTTTTGGCTGTTTTGGGTCTTAGTTGCTATGCGCCGGCTTTCATTTTAGTTGCAGTGAGCTGGGGCTACTCTTTGTTGCGGTGCGCAGGCCTCTCATTAAGGTGGCTTCTCTTGTTGCAGAGTACGGGCTCTAGGTGTGCGGGCTTCAGTAGTTGTGGCTTGCAGGCTCTAGAGCACAGGCTCAGTAGTTGTGGTGCACAGGCTTAGTTGCTCCGTGGCATGTGAGATCTTCCCGGACCAGGGCTCAAACCCATGTCCCCTGCATTGGCAGGCGGATTCTTAACCACTGCAACACCAGGGAAGCCCTGTTGCATTTCTTTTAAATTAAAGATCTGGTAATCAACTCAAGCCACCAAGGTTGATAATGGGTTGACAACTCTGGTCAAAAATTTAATGGAGAGATCTGAGCTTTTAATATTAGTTCTGTCACTTAACAACATTGTCTTGCATGCTTGCCAATTGGTTATTCTGTATATGAGAAATCCTTTTATAATTTATGCCACTAGGTATCCAATTTGCATCATAAAATACAGGTTCAGGTTCGGGAGGGAGGTCAAAAGTCTTGTGTTCACCCTTATATTGAAATATCTCTCCAGTGAGAATTTCACCGTTCTTCTGGGAGTTGGTACATACACAGTCAAGTTGTCATTAGTCAGAGCTGAAGAGCTCCAGCGATTTGTTACTCCCTCAACAAGTCCATTCCATTCCGAACTAAAAATTGGCTTCCTCTGACTTCCACTGACATTCCTGATCTTTCTGTGGAGCCATACTGAACAAATACATTGCTTTGACATGACAGTTTTTTAAATATTTGAAGACAGTTTGTCCTCAATCATCAGGTGTTCCTATTTGATATAATTTCAGTCCTTTCACACCCTGTGTCTAATGGTTTGGTGCTCAGAATGAACAAGTTACTTCCGAGTATAGTTACTTCCCCTTTATAGACTTATAGACTCTCTGTGTATGTGTGAGTGTGTGTGTAAACCTTAATTTTTCTTAGCATTTTAGGCAACCACATCAAACTACTGTGTCATTGAGCTTACTGATCACCAGCCTCCTAATGAACAACCACACACCTAAGTATTTTCATCATGCACTGCTCCCGTGATAATCTGGGTTAATCACTTCTATCCTATGTTGGTTTTGTTTATATTATATCTTTGTTATAATAACAACAATAATATATAACACATTTATTGTTTAATGGATGCCGTGAACTGTATGCTTTACATATAATATCAACTTTGATCCACATAATGACCCTGTGGGATAGATAACTGAGGAACAGAGAGGTGAAGTAACCTGTGAAAGATCACAGAGGAAGTTAAGAGTGGCACCAGGGTTTGAATTACAGACTGACTTCAGCAACCTCTTGTAGAAATCACACTCAGTGTCTTGTAAAATTTGGTCTTGGGGGTAAACAGTACTAAGCCTGGAGTCATAGAACTTTGTATCTCTCCTATCTGCCACCTACTTCATTATGCTTGCACCATGGGATAGTAGAGTGAGAATGGATCTTGGAGATCACCTGGTCAGCTTCCCTCATCTTATAACTGAATAACTGAAACTGAAACTCAGGCTGTGCAGTAGCCTGTTCAGGGACACGCAGATGGGGCAGAGCTCACTCAGGCCAGTGTGTGATGCCTTTTCTGCTGCAGAACTCTGAAGTGTTTCTGCTTTGTACAGTTTCTTCTCTCTCTTTTCTCTTCTCCTCCCTCCCTTCCCTCTTCTCTTTCCTCCTTCTTGTCTTCTCTCCTTCTCTAATTATTTACGTCACTATAAGCATCAAAACAACAGTAACAGTAATAGAAATCATATTGAAAGGATCGCTTAAAAATCCTACCATACTGTGTTTTAAACTGTTTTCATTTATTGCCAACTTCTGAATCTGTATGTTCTTTAATCTTTTCAGATTATGACATAGATTTAAGAATCCTATCAAATATCTTCTTAAAATCCCTCTGACTTAAGTTTCATGGTTCAAAGAAGATTTAAGGAGTGGGAAGGGAAGGGAAAAGAATTGCTGTCATTTATTGAGAGCCTAATATGTGGTGATTATTCTGCCCAGCCCTCTACCTTGATCTTTCAAACCTCCTTCCCTCTCTGTGAGATTCTATATGAGGACAAGCACAATGCCCTGCACATAGTGGGCATTCCACAAACCTGCTGAATGAGGAAATGACTGCAAAGAAGTGCTTTGGATCCAGCAAGAAAAAGAGATGACGATCATGTACACACTACTCCCACTCATTGACTGTTAGCTTTTGGTCCATTTTATGTGCCATTTATTTCATATCCATGGAGGCAAGTATGTGTGCAGGATAGTGTGTGCAGGATATTTGCAGTGATAGATTTTGGCTTTGTACTTTTAAATCAACATGATACTGATTAAGTCTTGATGTGGAAACTATTCTTTCTTCCATTTAATCAAGTTTCTGTAATTTCCTTGATCACAAATATTATTTGCTAGGGAAATTTCCCCATGGGGGTGTATTTAATCGTGCAAGTAGGGAAAAGTCTGTCATGATAGTGCTCTGACAGCCTGAGGACTTGAGGAGTAAAAACTGCAGGGGCAGAGTTTCTTCCTAACACTTGCCTCTTGGCAAAACATAACTTAAAATAGAGCTGGTTTCTTTTTAAATATAATCAGTTCTAATGAAGACTGATCCAGTTTAGTTCTGAAACACATAGAATCAATTTTCAGTTACCATGAATGGCTCCTGCCCTAGTGATGCCAGAATGTCCATGTTCCAGCTCACTTATTCACACTGAGAATCTGGGGAGTCGTCACTGGTGTCGACTCTGAGTGACCTCAAATTTGGACTCTGAGATTTATCTCCAAGTGCTGATATACTCTGATAAGATTGACAGAAATGATAAGTTTATAATAAGATTGCTTATTTGTCTCATTACTAGTCTATGCCACTTAGAGTATTCTATAAATTAATTTTCAAAACCTATGAATAGCTCAATTATATTTCATTACCTTATCTTTCAATACAAAAATTCAAAGTTCTTTGCTAAATGCAAGTATTTAAAATTAGCACGGGACTTCCCTGGTGGTGCAGTGGTTAAGAATCCGCCTGCCAATGCAGGGGACATGGGTTCGATCCCTGGTCCAGGAAGAAGATCCCACATGCCACGGAGCAACTAAGCCCGTGCGCCACAACTACTGAGCCTGTGCTCTAGAGCCTGCGAGCCACAACTACTGAGCCTGTGCACCACAACTACTAAAGCCTGCACACCTAGAGCCCATGCTCCGGAACAAGAGAAGCCACCTCAATGAGAAGCCCACATACCGCAATGAAGAGTAGCCCCTGCTTACCGCAACTAGAGAAAGCCCACGTGCAGCAACGAAAACCCAATGCAAAGATAAAATAAATAAATAAATAAATGATTTTTAAAATAAAAAAATAAAATTAGCATGAGTTCATGAACTTACATTGGCATTTCATTTCCTCTTTTTAGTATATCAGTAGACTCAAAATATGAAAATGGCTGAGGTGTTGCCTCACCTCTGATAGGTGCTGACTGACTTTTGGTTAAAATTAGACTCTTTCCATCCATGCATCCATCCTCTAACTATGGCTGTTGTTTGCTGAAACCTTGTGGCACATATGTCTAACTCTCTTCCTCTTTCTTCCCTCCTTTTTGCTCATAACCACACATACACTACATGCTACACAAGTACACATTCAGGCTTTTATGTATGCTCACTAACAACTACAAGGGGAAATGAACAATAATAAAATTCAAATTTTTAGATCAGGAATGGAAATCTACTTCCCAAAGGCTAAATGTGTTCTCTTTTTGTCCAGTCATTGTGACCTTCAACAACTAATAGCACTTTTTGTGAATGAGGATTATCATCAGTCATTTATGCCAATATGTTAGTAGCAAGATGGATGGGAGGGGGGTTGGCAGCTGATGCATGGCTTTCGCATGTACAACATTGAAGAATTTTTATGCTCCTGATGGGATGAAAGGGCCTGTGTTCTCCAATTAGGTAGTGCCAGTGAGAAAATATGATGAAAAATCTTGAAAAAAATTAACCTTTGTTCATGATACTTGCTCACTGGAATGGAATTGAGCGAATGAAAAAGATATTACATTTTCCCTTCTAAATTGAAGGATGTGGGATATCAAAGGGAATACTGTTGGGGGGGGGCTCTTGTGATGACTTATAGGCATAAAGAAGTTAGGCCTAGTCTGCATCCGCCATGTTCTTTTAAGAAGCACTCAACATATATTTGTTGAGTACCTTCTGTGAGTATTTATCACTGTGCTAAATAAGTTCATGGTGACGGGGGGTAGAGAGTATAAAGCGTGACCCTGCCTAGATTTTGATGGGTAGATAGAAGAAACAAATAAACAAAAGCCAAAACCCAATTAATATGAAATTGGGATGCTGAGTTTGGTGAAGTAAGAATTTTTACAAAAGTATCAGTTAGACTTAGAAATATCTGGGTGGTCTTCATAACAGAAGATAAGGTTCATCTGGACCTTGAAGGGTGAGTATGTAATTCCAGGAAGGAGAATGGCAGAGCAAAGGGACCCTGGATTGACTGTAGTCACTGACTGGCTCTTGTTGAGCAGTATGGGGCCCCTGCAGACAGTTGTACAAGTGGTATACATCGCAGCCCTGGAGGAGAGAGTGGTCGCAAAAGGTGGGGCCAGACTATAAATGGGTCTTAAAATTCAAGCAGTGGGGGTTTTAACTTAATGTAGACAGTAGGATGCCATTGGCAGCTTTTGAGCATTTGAGTAACATACTGAAAGCAGTTTTAAGTGGCTTTGTTGGAAAGTTTCTTTTCAGTTGCATATTCAGCTGCAATATCCATAAAATAGAATTAGGAATACTCCAGCCTCGTTATACATTCGTATGTTAATGCTTCTTTTAGGTATAATTCTTGGACAAGTGAGGGTGTGGAGTAGCCTCTAGTGAAAAGTTTTAAAGGTCTTTTCTGAGAATCAAAATAAAATAGATGTATAATATTTTACTTAAGCAGGAGAATTTCTTTTAGCTTTATTAAAAGAATGGCTCTCTTGAGTCATTTACTTGATAAGTAATTATGATTTATCAAAGCTTCTCCTCAGAGAAAAAGTTGGTAGCTGGGTAAAGATCTCCCAAGGCTGCTCATATCATACACACAAACTCTGAATATGAATGAATGACTTGCCGAATGAATTGGTTTGTTTGTTCGTTTTGATAATGTCCTTTGCAGAGGTACCTGTTTGATCCATTACTTACACTGGAGGAGGTTCTTTATGTTTTAGGTTCACCTTCTTAAGTACTTAGCTATCAGCAATTTTATTTACTGATTGTGGAAGGTAAAGTTGAGAAGAGAATCTTCTCAGAATGCTTTTTGTTGAGACAGACACTTTTATCTTCACTTTTCAACTTCCAGGGAAAAGAAATTCTGTGATTGTCTTCATTGGGTCAGTTCTGAGATTTCATAAATTTCAGTACAAAAAATAGCTTTGCTAAGGACTTTAGTTTGTTTCTTTTTTCCCCGTGGTTTTATTGGGCTTTGATCCCTCTCTTTGGCTCATGAGTTATTTAAAGTTGTGCTTCTTAATTTTTAAGCATATATTTGGGGCAGGAGGGAGAGATCCTTTTGTCACTGATTACGTTATAGTCAGAAAATATGGTCAGTTGTTATCTGCCTTTCGAAGTTTGTTATGATTTCCTTTATGGTCCCACTGTGTTTAGTTTTTGTACAAGTTCCCTATCTGCTTAAAGAGAATGTATATTCTGTAGGAGTTAAGAACATCATCCTCACTACAAATAAACCTTGCTTATTATGTTGTTAAAATCTTCTGTAACCTTGCTGAGTTTTGTCTGCTTGATTTATTAATGACTTAAGAGGTGTGTTAGACTCTTCCGCTGTGGTGGTGGATTAGTCTGTCCTTGTGTGTCTGTCAATTCTTGCTATAGTTATTGGAGACCATATTTTTATGTGCATGTAAGTTCAAACTATTCCTAGAAAATGGAATCTTTTCACATTATATAGTGACTCTTTATAGACGCTTTCCACCTTAAGGTCCCTTTTGTCTCATATTAACATAGTTGTATAACCTTTCTTTTGGTTAGTGGTTGCTTGATGATGTCTCTTTTCCAAACTTTTACTTTCAGTTTTGCTATATTCTTATGTTTGAGTCACTTATGAACAGCATACAGTTGGGAATTATTATTATTGTTAGAACTGTTTTAATCCAATCTGACAATCTTTGTCTTTTAATGTATTTAGTCTATGTTACAGTGATTATTGATGTATTTGGTTTTACTTTTGTCATCTTAGTTGATGGTTCTGTTTTTCACCACCTTTTTTGCTGTTGTTTTATCTCATTTCTTGGCTTCTTTTGGATTTTATTTTTATTCATTTTCACCCTCTCTACTTTGGAAGTCATATACTATTTCTATTCTGTTAGGAATTAATTAGCCTATACATTCTACCTCACAAGTTAAATTCTCAAAGTCTAAAGCTAATCACAATTTTAATCCTCCAAAAACTTTAAGGACTTCAGAACACTTTAAGCATACCCTCCCAATTTTTATATTACTGTTGAAATATACTTTAGTTCTTTTTTTTAATTCCACAAGATATTATCATTACCTATTATTGTTCTTTTAGTCAGTGTTGGTTTAGATGTACCAACATATTTACCACTTTCTTTACTCATCATTCCTTCTTTTATTCCATACTTCCATCTGGGATCACTTTCCTTCAATCTAAATACATACTTTTGAAGTTCCTTTAGTGGAAGTGTGTTTTTTGCACACTCTCTCTTTTTATTTATTTGAACATGTCTATATTTTACCCTTGTTCTTAGGAAGATTTTTACAGTGCATAGACTTCTAGGTTGACACCATTTCTGTCAGGACATTGAGAGTAATATTCCACTGACTTTTGGCTTCCCATGTTAATGTTGAAAAGTCAATCATCAGTCTAATTGTCATTCCTTTTCTCTCTGGCTGCTTTTGTGATTTTTCCTTTGTCTTCTGATATTCTGCCATTTCATTATGATATTCTTAAGTATAGAGTTCTTTATTTTATATTTTCTGGGCTTCATTAAGATTCCTGTATGTGTGAATTGGTTTCTTTCCTCACTTCTAGAAAATTCTCAATGTTAAATCCTCAAATATGGCTTCTGAATAATTTTTTGTCTCCTTACCTTTTAAAACTTAGACACATGTTAGACCTTCTTACTCTGTTCTTCATATCCTTCAACTATTCTTTCGCTTGTTCCGTCTCTAGCTCTTCAGGCTGCATTTTATTATTTCTTCAGATTTTTCTTCCAGTTCACTAATTCTCATTGCTGATCTTACAGTTATAGTTTTTCATTTCCAATTTTTTTCTTTCCTAATTTGTTTGGCCTTTTATAGTCTGTTACTCTTTTAACTAGAAATTTCAATCCCCTTTTTTATCTTTCATATATTAAGTATGTTTTACACACTGTCTGATAATTTAAATATCTGATGTCTTTATCAACAGTTCTGATTCTGATTTCTCCGGCTTTCAATCATTATGCATTATTTTCTAGTGTGTTTTTGGATTTTTTTTAATATGAACTCATACATCTTAGACTTTATATGTGGGAATTCTTTGAACCCTGGGTTGAAGGTGGCTTCCTCTAGAGAGGATTTTTTTTTTTTGCCAGGTGCCAGGGAGTATTGTCAGCCCAGAATCTATAGGCTTTTTATTTTTTGTTTTTGGACCACCCAGGTAGTGTGAATTTGGGCTGCAAATTCTCATGTTGGGTAGCTTGTTATTATAAATTCTCAGTGGAGTTTATTTCTTCCCTTTCTCCCAATGCCACAGTTCAAGGAAAGTAGTTTTCCTTTTCATTCCTGGAGGTTGGTTTTGTTTCTTAGTCACCTTTAACACTGATGGTTTAGATGTTTGTAATCCTAACTTTATGTGGGGTAGGGAGGGCCCTGGACTTTGTCCTCTGTGCCCTATGGTGCCATAAAAACTAAAATTAAGTTCACAGCATTCAAAAAATGCTCTCAACGCAGAAGCCGGCTTGGGTTCTTCGTGTACCTTCTATACCATACACTATACTATACTTCTAATTTAGAGAAAGTTCATATAATAAGCTTACTTATTTCCTATCTCCCCTTGCTCTTAATTCACTATCATTCTTTTACCCTTAAAAATGGAAACTAGTTTTGGAATAGAAACAAAGTAGTAACAAAATTGAAGAGGTTCAACGGATAGAAATATTATTGAGGGTTCTGCTGACAGCGTTTTCTGATTTTGATAAAGCCTAAACTTTCTAGTTGGGAGAAACAAATCACCTGCCTAAGGCTATTTGTTGGAATGTTACCATATTTTATTGCCAGATCCTTGCTTTTTTTGATAATTTAGTAGCTAAATTTGTTTTAAATATCATAGAAACCATTATTTCTGTTTGCATATCATTAGTTAGATAGATGTGAGTGCATGCATGTGTGTGCAAGTGTTTGTTTCAGTAGCTGCTTGTGTCTGTGCTGTGTTTTCCTTATCACTATATTGCATTTGCTTTATCCTCAGCTAAGAAGTGGGGGAATGAGATTCTGAAGATGATTTTCAGGAGGGAACAACTCAAAGTCCATAAAAGTTGGGTGAATAGGTTTTCAGCCCTCATCCCAAGTCAGGTCTTCATGTTTCGTGGCCTTGGTCAGCCTTCATACAACAAAGCATATGGGCTGTTCCCAAAGAAGACCAAGTGGGTGGGGTGTGCAAAGGTGACTAGGAATGGCAATGCCTTGTTTAGATGAATGCAGCATGCTCTGTGTCTGTCCTCTCAAGGTGTTCCTATGAGGAAATCTGGGGACTCTAAAGACACATCCTTCTGCCTTCATGTCTCCATCTCCAGTAACAATATTTTTAGAATCTAGGTATTTTTGGATGGTAAGCCCCAAAATAGTGTTGTCCATTTTGTAGACTCTCCACAAGTCTTTATGCTCTATAGATAATTGATTTATACTTATCTCTGTAAAATAGAGTTCCATGCTAATTGAGAACAATTTTTGTTTACCATCACCCCTCACAGAATACATAGATATTTTAGTTAGATTTTACCACCAACCCCAAAGGCATTTTGAAGGTAAAAAATCTTATTCCCTCTTTACTGAATCCACAAATGTTTCTATCAGTTTCTTTACAGTTTTCTTTTTATTGAAGCTGGGTGACTAAACATTCAGTATTCATTTATTAAATACCTACTGTGTTAAGTGAGACAAATCTGAGGGGAAGAAAGCCATTTAACATAGTACCAGCATATATTAGGCTCCAGTAAACTTTGTTCCTTTTCTCTGTGCTATTATATCCAAAGTTTAGTGCTATATGGAAAAATAAGACAGATCCCTTGCTTCAGGGAATTTACAGCTAAGAGTTGGTTAGGGAGGTATTAATATGGAAGAAAAGGGCTTCCCTGGTGGCACAGTGGTTAAGAATCTGCCTGCCAATGCAGGGACACGGGTTTGAGCCCTGGTCCGGGAAGATCCCACATGCTGCGGAGCAACTAAGCCTGTGCACCACAACTGCTGAGCCTGCGCTCTAAAGCCTGCTCACCACAGCTACTGAAGCCCGCATGCCTAGAGCCCATGTTCCGCAACAAGAGAAGCCACCGCAATGAGAAGCCCACGCACCGCAACAGAGTAGCCCCCGCTCGCCACAACTAGAGAAAGCCCGTGTGTAGCAACAAAGACCCAACGCAGCCAAAAATAAAAAATAAATAAATTTAGTTTAAAAAATATGGAGAAAAAGATATACTGGTTAAAAACTAAGTGAATTACACAGCGTGCATAAATGAAGTGCCCTTTCTGTGTAGAGGAAGAAGTTATGCATCTAGAAAGGTGTGAGACAAGGTGGCACTTAGGAGTTCAGGTAAAATAAAGTTCCATCCAATTTGATCCTCTGTTGTGGGCAACATAAAATGTACAGTCACTAAGGAGGAGCTGGTCTGGTGCCAGATCTGGCCCCAGAGGGGGCTGGAGGGCAGACTTACTATCCACATTACTCTTGTGTGCTCGTGTGCTGGTCTCTTCTTTCCGTGAATAACCATTTCTTGTTTTTTTGTTTTTTATGCTTTTAAAGTCTGTGTTGTTTATGGTTTCTCTTGCTCATAGAAGAAACATGGCATAATGCTGAACTTATATAGATTTTAGGGCAATTTGGATTCTTATAGCAAGAAGGAAAGTGAATACTTTAACCTTCAAAATGTAGAAATTTCCCCATCTCGCAAAAAGATTTGAAAGGTTCATTTGTAAGATATTTCCCAATAGAAACAATGTTATTAAGTTATTAAGTAGAGAGTTGGTTCCCAGATTAGCACAAGGAGACTTACTAAATCCATAATAATGCTGAAAGCCTGTATTTAGGTAATTGTGATAGTATGGTGATATTGTAGCACAATCATATCATAGCTCACAAGATTTATATATAATGTGATTATTACAGCCTGTAGTGGAGAACAATATTCTTGCAAATGTATAGAATTTAAACTATATTTCGGGTCAGCTAGCTTTTTGTGGACTAGCTGGGAGCCTATGTTTTACATAACACATGATATTTATTAGTAAATGTGTTCCAGGTTCCCACTTTGGATTCCAGGTGAATACCTCCCTATCATATCCATGGCAGCCCCTGGCTAGCTAGCCTGAGGAAAATTAAGTAGCTCTGGAAATACTCTTGCCCTCCAGGTGTCATCCTTTTGAGCAGAATGTAGATTGTCTTTTTATATAGAGGGAACATTCACGAGTCAGGTGTTCATAACCCAGAGAATGCTTGTATGTATTTTATGTGGCCCGGAGGGTTAAGCTTAATATATTTTATTCTTAGCTCTCCCAGGTTTAAGCATGACAGCATGTTCTTTTAAGCAACTTGCAGTCACCCATGTTCATGACTGGAAAAGCTGAAAACATCCCCCTTTAAAGAATGAATCATACTTCATCCAGCTTTGCAGTTGGCTTCATAGATTTAGTGGGCTGTCGCTCAGCAGGACTGTTTTTTATTTTTTACCATATCCCATAACACGTGAATGGTAGTATTTGTGGGTTCTTCACGGTACTGTATTTCCTTTCTGCTATGGACAAGAGCTTATTTTTTGCCTCCTTTTCCAGAAGAGGCCAAGTTCCTGGTAGTGTTTGCCAGATACAGTTTAAGGAACTTAGTTCAACCGTAACATAACTATTAATCCATGGCGATGTTTCTTGGCCTATAGGTTGGTTTCAGTAAGCCAAAAGAGGATAATCAATACAGACTGAAATAGCATTCATTTCTTGTTGCTGTACTTGTAACACCAGACTTCCCCACTTTATCTCCATAAATTCCCGTCATCTTTAGTGGAAAACCCCTTCCTCTTAACTAATCTCCATGGTGTTTTCTCCTCTTGACTCAGGGCAATTAATCACCTAGCAACCTGAACCCATGGAACAGGTGCCTTATTAAATGACTGTGGTTAAATGTTGGTTAAACTCTAGCAGTGATTACTAGAAAAGAATGTTGATAGTTGGTGAGGGTTTGACAAAGGAGCCTCTTACCTGTGTTTGTCAGGCTCTAGGCTGTAAAGATAGGCTTTCTGTAGCGGAGGTATGCAGCTCGGTGGAAGAGAGAACCATTTTCTGCTACAGGGAATTGCTGTGCTTCCATATTCTAAAGTATGAGTCAAGGATATCTTTATGATTACACATCCCTCCTAACATGAGGAATAAACTTTAGAGAAAAGGAAGTTAAGAGAAAACAGAAGTGTGAATAACTACTAATGGTGCTGTCTCTGGCTCCGTTCCGTCTGCCATTTCATCATACATAAAGGGGTTAGTTCAGAGATTCCTTTCCTGGCAAATAAGTGGCAACATATGTTTGAAACAGTGAATGGAAACTATAGGGAGAAAATGGCAGGCATATGGCAATAGGAAGGCAAGGGAAAATTTGTTGCACTAGTGTTAGCTGCAAAATTGGTGTGCTCTTCCATAGAGGGGCTGTTTTACTTTAAAAAGTCTGCATGCCCCATTAGTACAGCATTTCTGTGTGTGGAATGTTTATGTTTTCTAGGGGTTTTGTCTTTGTTTTTGTTTTTGTTTTGTTTTTTCATGAATGGCAGTCACCTTAAGCTGTTCTCACTCCATACAGAAGTCTTGAGACAAAGGTTCCCAAAGGGGAAAGACAGGATTTAGTCAGGAAACAGGACCTTTTATTAAAGTAACAAAAAAACGTAGGGAAGCACTTAGAAACAGTCACTTTGAAGGCCTGAGACTAGAAGAATGGGACCCAAATTACTGTCTTCAGGCATGCTCTTCTTTTAAATAATTCTGCAATGACAATGTTTAGGATGTATTTGTTGCCATAGCAACTAAACCTTTGCTCAGTAGTTTGAGATTTCACAAATTACCTTAAAGGGCAAGTGTTTGTTGTTTTGGTTTTACAAACTATGTATTAATCAGTATTTACCTTCTAACAAACTGAAAGCACAATGATTTACTTTGAAAAAATAATTTTCTTAAATCAAAAAAGAAATCAGTATATACGAAGTGCACTGAAGCCCATTTCCAATTGTGTATCGTACATGGCTAATAAACAAGAACTGTGTTTTAAGTCTCTAAAATTTAATTATGGTCCATTGTTATATTAGAGAAAAGTACTAGAGAGAAACATAATTTGTTTCTCAGAACATTTTTTTTTTCACTTTGTTTGCTCAGAAATGATTATGGCAAAGGATATTACCAGGCTTTATGTGTCTAAGTTTAATTAACTTCTTAATAAGACTTAATTTTAGTTGTTCAGGTTGTGGGGAAAAAAATCCATTGATGTTATTATTGATTTGGGCCTCGACAATGAATAATATTAGCATGAACAAAGAACTTACTAATATGTGTATATCTGTAAATATGATTTAAACATGTGTCAGTGGTATAGAACTCAATTATTCTGTACCTCTCTCCCAGTATCCTGCTTTATTATGATTGGCATCAATGGTACATTTTTTTTTTTTTTGTCTGCTCTCATGCTTTAAAATGGATACCTAAGAAGGTAATGTAAACAAAGTGTTTTGTTTGTAGTCAGAAATTTCTATATACATTTAAATGTATAATAAAGCAGGACATGACAGAGAGAAGACATGACTAAGTTTTATAGCCTGCCCACCATCAATTTTTGTACTGTCTACAAGTTAAGAATGTTTTTTATATTTTTAAATAATTGGAAAATAAGAATAACATTCCAAAATAAGAATAATATTCCACGATATGTGAACATTACATGAAATTCAAATTTTAATGTCCATAAAGTTTGATTGGAACACAGCCACACCCATTTGTTTACATATTATTGGCTGCTTTCCTACTATAACAGCAGAATTGAATAGTGGCAACAAGACTGTGGCCTACAAAGCTTAAAATATTTACTACCTGGTCCTTTACAAAAAAAAGTTTGCTGACCACCGTTCTATAGCTTTGGCAATAAGTACAGTTCGAAACAAAATTTAAAAAGGGGTGGGGGCAACTGAAAGTTTTGCTTTTTATATCTCAACTAATTTGTGTTCATTTGCCTGACACCAAATTTTGAATTTCCTGTACTAGTACTTTTTTAGATCTTGGATCGTTTATATTCACTGAAGATTCATTAATCCATTATTGCCAAGATAATGGATGCCTTTTGGTGGAGTACTGAGGTGATGTATATTTGAGTAGAAATCTGGGACAGTGAAAGTAGAAGAACAAAGTTTTGTTTCTGAGACTAATGGAAAGCAGTGAGGTTCTGAACTGGTTATATTTAGTTTCCTATTTTCTGGTCATATCACTTTCTCTTATTTTACCTTTTCCAGAAAGGGGATGTCTAGAATGAGAGATGGAGATTATAGGGGAATTCTGTAAGAGACACCCCTATTGTGTGTCAAAGCTTTCTGCTTAAGTGTACGTGGCAAAACAGACCACCATGGAAGTATCCAGTGCTCATGACTAAATGAAGTTTTCCTTGTTGTCTAATCACCATGAATAATTGAGGACTGATGGTATTAATAAAAGATATCCTAATTCCAGTTTGGATTCCTCATACTAATGTTATATTTATTCTAACATTGGGTTTTTTATTCCTTGAAATAGCCATCAAAATGTATTTCTAAATAGACTTAATCTAACTTATCAGACTCTCAAAAAAGAAGGAAACATTCAAAAGAACTCTTGGTTGCTTATTTGGGAGTTTAGATGTGATACATTATTTTTGTTGCATATTTTGACATTTTAAAAAGGTTGTTAGAGAAACTGCACTTCTATATTGTAGATCGCCTTATTTTTAGAGGTATGTCATGGGTATATGGAATGAAAGATATTTCAAATAAATTGTTTTATATGGAATTACACAATGCCCAGGGGCCATGTTTGTCTGATTCTTTACATCCAATCTCATCCTTTTCAAAATTTCTTCCTTTAAAAATAGAAACCTAGGAAGATCAGCTAAACAAAATTTTTCTTCTGTAGTGACAGATTTCTCACAGATCGACTTTTGACATGCATACATACACTCACACATAAACACGTATGCATTTTTCACATCATCCTAGTAGTTTTGTTTTGTTTTAATATGACTTGGACTATTACACAAGAATGTCAGAATAAGGTACAATTAAATGAGGTATATTCCATGAACACTGAGTCTGAAGCTTTCATAGAAGTTTAGGTACATTTCAAGCAATTCTGTTATTAGATGATCATTATTAATACAAATGAGATTTTTCTTGGTATTTCAGATCACCTGAGAAAGGCTGAATAGATGTAAAGAAAAAATGTAAACAGTCCTTTTTATTTAGGGCCTTAGAGGCAGCTGCAATAGATGTGCTTTGTTTATATTAAATGGAGATGTTATGTGTGCATTTATTTAAAGGCCTAAACTAGGAACTCATTTCTTCTCATCTAAAAAGATCTTTTTTAGAGGAAGTAATTTCTGGTGTTCATTGATGTTTATGTTTATTTTGTATCATATAAAAAGTCTGTTCAGTTTTATTTTGAACAGAACATTTGGTTATAGTTTTCAAAAGCAGATCACTGGTTTCCAATACCAAGTTATTACACTTTGCAGGTGTTTTGGTGATTTCTTACTGTGCTATATCTTTTTAGCCTTAATGAGCATTACAAACACACTAGAGTTAAAAATGGAAATTACATGTTTTAAGGTCATATAGGAAATATTCCAAGTAATTCTTCCTACAAAGAAGTTCTTTGTAAATTATATTGACTATATAATTAAAATAATTAAAAGTTATTGTATATAAAGATTTTAGGTTTTTGTGAAATCTGTGTGGTAGCTGTTGTGATTACTGTTGTTGCTTTTTTTCTAGCTGTTTTCTAAGCCCCTATTGCATTCTTCAACAAAATATTTCCAAGATAAAGTGTGAAGAATAACATACAAGGTGCACTGTTCCTAAGATTATTATGATGGACATTTTGGACTCCCATTTCCATCTTAACTGTGACTCCACCATGGTTCACCTTCAGGGCATTTTTCCTCAATGTACATTAACATCCCAAGGATGATGAGCAAGACTCTGGAGCCAGACTCGCTGCATTAAGTTCTTAAGTTCTTCATTTATTGGTTTTGTAACCTCTCTGTGTCTCTGTTTCCTCTTCTATAAAATGGGGGATAGTGAGAGTACCTTCCTTATAGGGTTGTTATGAGTATTAAATGAGTTACAGCCTGTGAGTGCTTAGAGTAGCACATATACATAGTAAGTATTCAACTAGTTAGCTCTTACTATACATTCCTAAGATGCCATCTGTGGTGTTCTGGTTGTTTTGTATCTTTGAAATCCTATTAAATTCTAAGGTCAGAAGCAACTTGACAGTATTTTAAGATGAAATGAATATAAATATGCATGAAAGGTTTTTGAAAAGTTATAAAGTAACGGACATCCAGAACAGTGTTTGGCACATAGTAGATGCTCAGTAAATATTTATTAAAATTAAAGAATTAATTAAAATTGAAAATATTATACACGTATAATGGTGATGTCACTTTTTTTTTTTTACTAATTTTTATTGGAGTATGGTTGCATCACAATGTTGTGTAGCCTCCACTGCACAACAAAATGAATCAGCCATACACATACAGATATTCCCTCCCATTTAGGTTACCACAGTGCATTAGGTAGAGTTCCCTGTGCTATACAGTATGTTCCCATCAGTTGTCTATTTTATACATAGTATCAATAATGTATATGTATCAATCCCAGTCTCCCAATTCCTCCCACCCCACCCCTTTCCCCCTTGGTATCCATACATTTGTTCTCTATGTCTGTGTCTCTATTTCTGCTTTGCAAATAAGATCATCTATACCATTTTTCTAGATTCCACATATATGCGTTATTATATGATGTTTGCTTTTCTCTTTCTTACTTACTTCACTCTGTATGACACTCTCTAGGTCTATCCACGTCTCTACAAATGACCCGATTTCATTCCTTTTTATGCTGAGTAATATTCCATTGTATATATGTCCCACATCTTCTTTATCCATTCCTCTGTTGATGGGCATTTAGGTTGCTTCCATGTGCTGGCTATTGTAAATAGTGCTGCTATGAACATTGGGGTGCATGTGTTTTTTTGAATTATGGTTTTCTCTGGGTATATGCCCAGTAGTGGGATTATTGAGTCATATGGTAGTTCTATTTTTCGTTTTTTAAGGAACCTCCATACTATTTTCCATAGGGTGATGTCATTCTTGAAATTCGTAATGATTAAATTCTGGAAATCAAGGCCATTCATCTCTTTTAGATTTAGTAGAGATCATTCAACTCTCATCTATGTTAATGAGGTGGATAACAAAGATAGTGATAATGAGAATATTAATAACAAATGATACATACCTCGTGCTTACTCTGTGTAAAATACTGTTCTAAAGACTTTACGTTTACATAGGTTAACTCGTTTAATTTTTATAGCAACCTATAAGGTGGGTACTACTATTATTCCCATTGAATAGTTGAAGAAACTGTGTCTGAGAGGCTACAAGTAACCAGGATTCAACCCAGGAAGTTTGGCTCCAGAATTTGTACTCTTAACTCTGTTGTTAATAAGCTATAATTTCATAACAGTTATTTAGTCCAACCTTTCTTCCCATATTTAATGCTCATCAAAACAAACATTAAGTACCAAAGGTGTTGATCATTGCCTAACCCTGCCTCTTTCTGCTCTCCCACACAAGTCTAAAAGCACTGTTACTCAAACTGGGCTGCACATTGGAATTACCTGGAGAGCTTTCAGCATTATAGATGTTTATGTCTAAGAGATTCTAGCTTAATTGGTATGCCCTGGGTATTGGGATTTTTTTAAAGCTCCTCTGGTGATTCTAATATCTAGGAAAATTTTACGTTCATTGATCTAAAGGAAAATGAAATTTGTCTAGGCCCAAGAGCATGTCTGATGGGGCAGGGCAGGTAGGATCTGGACCTTGGAGCATCCAGAAGTCTAAACTCAAGCCAGTTTGGGTGGCTTCTTGTTAAGAATTCCTTCCTTTTGCATGCAAGGGATACTGCATGGAAATAGTAGGTAACAATGAATTAGGAAGTTACCCAGGGATTACACTGTATATACTATTCTTTTAACTTTCTATTTAAAAAAAAAAATGAACTAAGCTTTACCATTGCTTTAGTCACAGGGCCTTACATGGCCATTGAAATGTTCAGGAAACGTTTGGAAAAAACAAAATGGCTACAAGTGGGAAAAGGTTTGTGCCTTCCTTTAGGGTTACCAGTTTATTGCTCCAATGTGAAGAGTAGGCTGACTTTACTAAACTGTTTAGGAAAATTGATATTTATTTCAAATGTTTATGGTTTATTGTCTCAGAAGATTAATGCCAAATCCTCAAAAATGTAGTGACGAGCGGTGACTCATTTTAGCTCATGTCAAAACAATTCACTTTTGTAATTTTCCTGTCCCTGGAGAAGCTATTAAACACTAAACAAAAATGCCCCAGAAGAAACTGATTGAGTGTTTTAAATTATGTACTTTTGCTTGGCTATTAGCCAGATGTTCTTTGGGAAAGCTTATTGCACATAAAGACCTATGATTTGCGCTGACAATGATACTACACAGTTTACGCTGCTTAAATATCAGCGGTGTGTATTCTAAAGCTAAACAGTCAAGCAAAGCTCAGTCTTTTTGCTTAAACAATTTGTGTAACTCCACTCTTATACAAGTGATTTTTTTTCCTTTGTTAAACTCTGGACAGGATATACCTAATGGATAAGGTGTTTTTCTGTACATTATCTTGTTGGTAAGTAGCACAGATTCCAACAAGCTTAAGAATAGTTTTATGTGTGTGTGTATACATATATACATATATATACTTTTTTAAAGATGTATGTATTTGTTTCTGTGTAAGTAATCCCAAATATCTTGTCCCCAGTAGAGCTCAGCGTAGTGTTTTGCATGTAGTATATATACATGTATTGCTGATAATATATGATACCAATAAACAAAACAAAACATTTTCATTAATTTCCTGTGGTCTGTCTCTCAATACTGTATGAGGTCTTTTAAGAATCAGCGTTAAGCTAACTACATTTTATTTTTTAGGAGCAAAATATTTAAATGATTGGCTTGCTTTCACCGACCTCCTAAGTAATGAGGATATATACAATGTTAGATTAGACCTTTTTAGGAAGCACTTTCATCAGTTTAATTCACTGATGAAATATATACTATATGTGGCATGCACATATACTGTATGTGGCATTTTTTGAGTAGGCATTTGGAGGCATGGTCTCCTGACAACCAAAAGTATGGGGTTACTCGTGACAGTTTGTGGTACACCCAGCACCTAGGAAAGTGTGGGTGCTCAAAGGTATTTGTTGAACTCATCTCTTACATGATAAGAGTCAATTTTTCAGGTGCAGTTCCATGAGAAGACATGGAAAAGGTAGTGAAAATTAAGTACCTTCAGAGTGATTCCATAACAGGGTGATAGACTATCATTCCTAAGGAAATTATCCTGATGCATAAGGGTATCTAGCTGTTAGCCCATTCTAAGATGGAAAATGGTGTGAAGAGTGGTAATTCAAGCTACATCTGAAAACTATAGTTTTGACCAGGGAAGAAACTGGACAGCCAGAAAGGGCTAACAAGTCAACAGAATGGGAAGGGATTCACACTAAATTAATAGCATGATCTTATTTTTTATTTAAAATGTAGCATATCCAAATGTTATGTTTTCTGCCATACTAGTTACCTGTCCTGAAAAAAGGTTTAACCAGCGTTGGAGGTTTCACATAAGTGCAAACAGAGTGGTAAACTACCATTCGATCTAGCAATTCCACTCCTGGTTATTTATCCAAAGGAAAAGAAAGCACTAATTCAAGAAGATATATGTACTCACATATGTTCATTGCAGCATTATTTA
The DNA here is from genome assembly GCF_039906515.1 of Pseudorca crassidens. Classification (NCBI taxonomy): domain Eukaryota; kingdom Metazoa; phylum Chordata; class Mammalia; order Artiodactyla; family Delphinidae; genus Pseudorca; species Pseudorca crassidens. The sequence continues at coordinate 102,277,125 of NC_090300.1, read as the reverse complement.
CAATAGCCAAGATATGGAAGCAACCTAAGTGCCCATCAATAGATGAATGGATAAAGAAGATGTGGTATATATACATGATGGAGTATTACTAAGCCATAAAAAAGAATGAAGTCTTCCCATTTGCAACAACATGGATGGACCTAGAGGGTATTATGCTAAGTAAAATAAGTCAAACAGAGGAAGATAAATACTGTATGATTTCACTTATATGAGGAATCTAAAAAACAAACAAACAAATGAACAAATACAACTAAACAGAAACAGATACAGAGAACAAACAGAGGGGAGAGAGGTGGGGGGAGGAGAGAAATAGGTGAGATAAGTGAGGGAGATTAAGAGATACAAACTTTCAGTTACAAAATAAAAGTCACAGGTATAAAATGTACAGTGTGGGAATATAGTCAGTAATTACATAATATCTATGTAAGGTGACAGATAACAACTAGACTTATCATGGTGATCATTTAAAAATATATAGAAATATCAGATCTATGTTGTGCACCAGGAACTAACATAGAGTTTTAGGTAAGTCATACTTCAAAAACAAACAAACACACCTATATAGAAAAAGAGACCAGATTTGTGGTTACCAGAGGTGGGGGTAGGAGGAGGGGGAATTGGGTGAAGGTGGTCAAAAGGTACAAACTTTCAGTTTTAAGATAAATAAGTACTAAGGATGTACAACATTGTAAATGTACAACATTGTAAATTAACACTACTGTATGTTATATATGAAAGTTGTTGAGAGTAAATCCTGAGTTCTCATTACAAGGAAAAAACCTTTTTTTATTTATTTAATGTCATATTTGTATGAGATGATGGATGTTCACTAAAGTTACTGTGATAATCATTTCATAATGTATGTAAGTCAAATCATTATGCTGTACACCTTAAATTTATACAGTGCTGTATGTCAATTATATCTCAATAACACTGGAAGAAAAAAAGGGTATAAAATATATAAAATCATAAGCAGTGTGGCAGGGCAAACACACTTGTTTACCCATGCCTAGAATTGTTAGAATTGGAGTCTTGAAGGAAATGGGTTTACTCAAAGAGCAGTGCACTAGAGGCGATATGGCCTCATGGTTAAGAATATAGACAAATGGTCAAACTGCTGGGTTCAGTTCAGCCCTTTGCCCATTTCTAACTCTGTGTCCTTAGGCACCTTATCTTCCCAGTCTTCAGTTTCTTCATCTGTAAGTGCTGCTAATAATAATACCTATCTTGTACAGCTGTTATGAGGATTAAGGATTAAGTGAAAAGCACTTAAAACAATAGCTGGCATATAGTAAGCACTGTGTGTTTGTGTGTACCTGTGCTTGTTTTAAAGCATTTGCCATATTGGTTGGGTGGGTTAAAAAAGAAGTAGGTTTAGAAGAGTTACTTACAGATAAAATCCAAAATTGGCAAATTAGCTATTAAGGGTAATTCATCATTTAAGGTTGCATCTTCACAGGCCCCTACAAGGCTTCCTTGACAGCTACCATAAGAGACAGGGATCCTGGGCAGGTTGGATCAGTGACCTGACCGAAAAAAGTATTTGCTTCTGTTCTTACTAAGGTGCTTCACACAGAGAACTGCACAGCTATTTCCCAGGCTGAAATAATGAAATAAAGCTCTTGTTCCTGCTGCTTCATTTGCTTGTACTAATTTGTCCTAAATGAAAAACTCTTAATTTGTTATTTAAAAAGTATGGCTTCAAGTAATGGAAACAAGCCCAAGCTAGTTGAGTTAAGCAAGATCTTTGGCCAGGAAAAGTAACTATTGAGATATGCATCTTGTTTTTCCAAGCAAATGCTCCTACTTCAGAGTCTGAGTGGGCTTTAATCTGTTTACCTGGCTTGAGTTGCCCAGTTTTCAGAGAAGCACTTTGCATTTCTGGCAGCAGTAAGTGTGACGAAAGTTTTTGTTATTGTTGCTCTTCATGATAAGTGTGTGGTTTTTATTCTCACTATAAAGAAAGGTCTGTAAGGACCATAGACCAGATTGTTTAACCATTAGAATATGCTTATTTTGTTATTTCCATCATTTGCTGGTATTTTTGTTCCTAATCTTGGAATAGATCTTTCAGGAGGAAGAGAAAAACATTGCTTTCCAATCAAGTATTTATAACCACTTTAAGTATATAGTAGAACCTGCCTGGTAAAAATTTATTTCATTTTTTGGCACTGGTATTTTTCAATGACCAAATTAAAATAGGACCTTTTAAAAATATCTTTAACATGCTCTTTTTTTTTTTTTTTTTTGCGGTATGCGGGCCTCTCACTGCTGTGGCCTCTCCTGTTGCGGAGCACAGGCTCCGGACACGCAGGCTCAGCGGCCATGACTCACGGGCCCAGCCACTCCACGGCATGTGGGATCTTCCCGGACTGGGGCACGAACCTGCTTCCCCTGCATCGGCAGGCGGACTCTCAACCACTGCGCCACCAGGGAAGCCCTAACATGCTCTTTTAAGATAGGTGGTTCCATTAAAATGAGGTCAAAGAACCTTCCAAACATTAATTTTTGTTAGTTTGACATCTTCCTATTCCAAACCTAGGAAGCTTAGAGGTTTACATATGTTTCTTTTGCAGTTGTTTTCCTATTCTTCTATGACTGCTCCTGGCTTCTCAGTCAACCCGAGATTCATGCTTATTTTAACTCCCCATCAGTGTCTGTAGTGACTATCTCTTCCTTGCCTCCCATGCTCACTTGTCTTCTTTGGGACTTGGCTCTCTACTCATCCCTCTCTGGCTCCATCATCTTTCAGTCTCAATTGGCCCTTTTCCTTCAATTTTACTATTTCTACAAGTGAACAGTTTCTTTTTTCCCTTCCCATCCCTGATGAATTTCTTGAAAGAATATCACTACACTCAATGTGTCTACATCCTCACCACACTCTTTGCTTCCTTCAGATCTGGTTTCAGCACCTGCTATTCTGATGAAATTATTTTCTCAGAGGTCATTGGAGATTTCATCATCAGGTCCAACAAGCTTCATCCTCTGCTACTTCTCTAGGCCAGTTAATACAGTTAGCCATCTACCCACTCCTTGAAATTCTCCCTTTGGCTTCTAAGACACTGGGCTCTTTAAATTCTGTTTCTATATCATAGACTGCTTCTTTCTACCTTCCTTGATAGCTTATTCACCTTTTCTTTTCCTCTGAATGTCGGCATTTGCTAGGACAGTTTAGCCCTTTGCTTTCTATACTACTTCCTCCTAGGTATTTTAATCTATGCCTGCTGTTTCAACTTGCCTCTCTGGGCCAGAACTCCCAAATCTCTCTGTCTTTAGCCACTGCTGGCCTGAGTTCTGTCTGGTCTCATGTGTGCAGTTACTCCTAGATGTCTTCTCAGTTTCTCAAGCACATCATTCCAAAACCAAACTCATCTGCCTCTCCCAATCTTTCTGCTTTGCTCTTATTAGAACCAATTGTTATTAGAAACAATCTTCTTGTCACCAAGGCTGATAAGAGTTGTAGAGTCTAGTCATTTCTACCTCTTGCATCTTCAGAATGTGTAGCATACCTCATTTCACAACTTATAAACACTGTTTTTCCATTTTCTCTTTTACTGAGGTATAATTTATATTTATTAATGTGCACAAATATTAAATGTGCAGGTTGATGAGTTTTTACATATTTATATACCTGTTTAAACACTATCCAGATCAAAATGTAGAATATGTCCATGTCTGCAGCAGGCCTCCTTTGTGCCACCTTCCACTTGATATCCACTTTCCTCCCAGGAACTAACCACCATTTTGACCTCTATTACCATAGTTTAGTTTGCTATTTTGATCTTCATGCAAGTGAATGCTCATATTAATGAAAATTCAGCTTCATATAAGTGGAATTTATATTGCCACCAGAAATATATACAAGTACTAGTTACTTCAGTTCTTCATCAGTACTTGATGTTGTCCTTTTAATTTTAGCCTCTGGTAGGGCTGCAGTGGTATCATTATAGTTTTAGTTTGCATTTCTCTGATGATTAATAATGTTGAACTACCTTTTCACATGCTTATTTGGATTTCCAAGTAAGTATCCTTAAGTCTTTTCCTTTTTCTTATTGGTTTTCCAGTTTTTTCTTTTTAATTGATTTTTAGGAGTTCTTTATATATTCTGGATGTTAGCCTTTTGTTGGTTATACATATGCAGGTATCTTCTCCCAATCTGTGGCTTGCCTTTTCATCTGATTATTGTTATATTTTGATTAACAGAAGTTATTCATTTTAATAATGTCTAATTATTAATCCTTTATGATTGGTGCTCTTATGTCCTTTTCAAGAAATTGTTACCCTCTTCAAGAACATAAAGATAAACTGAGGCACAGAGAGGTTAAGTGGTTTGTGCTAAGGTTGTGGCAGACTTGTTAGTTATCTTTAAAACAACAATTGGTTTTTTTCTCCTCCTGGGCATATATGGCTGCCCAGCCAAGTATTTCTAGCTTTCCCTGTATTGAGAAGAGGCTATGTGAGTTTGGATTGGATTGATGGAATGTGAATAGAAGAGATGGTCATCTCTAAGAGAGACATAGTAGGGTTACAGCTTTGATTATGCACAACACTCTGAATGATCTCATGGAGTAGAGCTCATTTATTTAAATAATATTTCAAGTTATTTAAATAATAAAGGTAGCTCGAATGTTACTTTTTCCATGAAGCCTAATTCTATCCCCTAATTAGTGCTCACCTCTTTTTCTACCACCTGAATGCTTTTCTGCTCCTGAGGGCAAGGGTAATTTTTTTGGTCTGGTGCCTTGCACATGGTAGGCGCTCAATAAGTATTTTGAAATAAATGAATAAATAAACTAGACAAAAAGTGAATTTTTCAGGAGCTAATTAAAACTGTATATTTAATATTAAGAAATGTTGATCTGCTCATGTAATGAGTGTAGCTTTGCTGGAAATTTAAGCTCTCTCTCCACATTGGTTCTGTGCCTTTTCTTTGGTGAGGTTCTGAATCAGCAGTTCTTTTTTTTTTCTTTTTTAACATCTTTATTGGAGTATAATTGCTCTACCATGGTGTGTTAGTTTCTACTTTATAACAAAGAGAATCAGCCATACATATACATACATAAATCCCCATATCTCTTCCCTCTTGTGTCTCCCTCCCACCCTCCCTATCCCACCCCTCTAGGTGGACACAGAGCACCGAGCTGATCTCCCTGTGCTACGCGGCTGCTTCAGACGAGCTATCTGTTTTACGTTTAGTAGTGTACATATGTCCATGCCACTCTCTCAATTCGTCCCAGCTTACCCTTCCCTCCCTATGTCCTCAGGTCCATTCTCTATGTCTGCGTCTTTATTCCTGTCCTGCCCCTAGGGTCTTCAGAACCTTTTTTTTTTTTTAGATTCCATATATATGTGTGAGCATACGGTATTGGTTTTTTTTTTTTTTCTGACTTACTTCACTCTGTATGACAGTCCCTAGGTCCATCCACCTCACTACAAATAACTCAATTTCGTTTCTTTTTATGGCTGAGTGATATGCCATTGTATGTATGTGCCACATCTTCTTTATCCATTCATCTGTTGATGGACACTTAGGTTGCTTCCATGTCCTGGCTATTGTAAATAGAGCTGGAATGAACATTGTGGTACATGACTCTTTTTGAATTATGGTTTTCTCAGGATATATGCCAAGTAGTGGGATTGCTGGGTCATATGGTAGCTCTATTTTTAGTTCCTTAAGGAGCCTCGATACTGTTCTCCATACTGGCTCTATCAATTTCCATTCCCACCAACAGTGCAAGAGGGTTCCCTTTTCTCCACACCCTCTCCAGCATTTATTGTTTGTAGATGCTTTGATGATGGCCATTCTGACTGGTGTGAGATGATACCTCATTGTAGTTTTGATTTGCATTTCTCTGATGATTCGTGATGTTCAGCATCCTTTCATGTGTTTGTTGGCAATCTGTGTATCTTCTTTGGAGAAAGTCTATGTAGGTCTTCTGCCTATTTTTGGATTGGGTTGTTTGTTTTTTGATACTGAGCTGCATGAGCTGCTTGTATATTTCGGGTTTTTTTCTTTTATTTTTTTTTTACGTCTTTATTGGTGTATAATTGCTTTACAATGGTGTGTTAGTTTCTGCTTTATAACAAAGTGAATCAGTTATACATATACATATGTTCCCATATCTCTTCCTTCTTGCATCTCCCTCCCTCCCACCCTCCCTATCCCACCCCTCCAGGTGGTCACAGAGCACCGAGCCGATCTCCCTGTGCTATGCGGCTGCTTCCCACTAGCTACCTACTTTACGTTTGGTAGTGTATATATGTCCATGCCTCTCTCTCGCTTTGTCACAGCTTACCCTTCCCCCTCCCCATATCCTCAAGTCCATTCTCTAGTAGGTCTGTGTCTTTATTCCTGTCTTATCCCTAGGTTCTTCGTGACATTTTTTTTCTTAAATTCCATATATATGTGTTAGCATATGGTATTCATCTTTTTCTTTCTGACTTACTTCACTCTGTATGACAGACTCTAGGTCTATCCACCTCATTACAAATAGCTCAATTTCGTTTCTTTTTATGGCTGAGTAATATTCCATTGTATATATGTGCCACATCTTCTTTATCCATTCATCTGATGATGGACAGTTAGGTTGTTTCCATCTCCGGCTATTGTAAATAGAATTGCAATGAACATTTTGGTACATGACTCTTTGAATTATGGTTTTCTCAGGGTGTATGCCCAGTACTGGGATTGCTGGGTCATATGGTAATTCTATTTGTAGTTTTTTAAGGAACCTCCATACTGTTCTCCATAGTGGCTGTACCAATTCACATTCCCACCAGCAGTGCAAGAATGTTCCCTTTACTTCACACCCTCTCCAGCATTTATTGTTTCTAGATTTTTTGATGATTGCCATTCTAACTGGTGTGAGATGATATCTCATTGTAGTTTTGATTTGCATTTCTCTAATGTTTAATGATGTTGAGCATTCTTTCATGTGTTTGTTGGCAGTCTGTATATCTTCTTTGGAGAAATGTCTATTTATATCTTCTGCCAATTTTTGGATTGGGTTGTTTGTTTTTTGTTATTGAGCTGCATGAGCTGCTTATAAATTTTGGAGATTAATCCTTTGTCAGTTGCTTCATTTGCAAGTATTTTCTCCCATTCTGAGGGTTGTCTTTTGGTCTTGTTTATAGTTTCCTTTGCTGTGCAAAAGCTTTGCAGTTTCATTAGGTCCCATTTGTTTATTTTTGTTTTTATTTCCATTTCTCTAGGAGGTGGGTCAAAAAGGATCTTGCTGTACTTTATGCCATAGAGTGTCCTGCCTATGTTTTCCTCTCAGAGTTTTATAGTATCAGGCCTTACATTTAGGTCTTTAATCCATTTTGAGTTTATTTTTGTGTATGGTGGTAGGGAGTGTTCTAATTTCATTCTTTTACATGTAGCTGTCCAGTTTTCCCAGAAACACTTATTGAACAGGCTATCTTTTCTGAATTATGTATTCTTGCCCCCTTTATCAAAAATAAGGTGACAAAATATGCATAGGTTTGTCTCTGGGCTTCCTATCCTGTTCCATTGATCTATATTTCTGTTTTTGTGCCTGTACCATATCGTCTTGATTACTGTAGTAGCTTTGTAGTATAGTCTGAAGTCCGGGAGCCTGATTCCTCCAGCTCCATTTTTCTTTCTCAAGATTGCTTTGGCTATTGGAGGTCTTTTGTGTTTCCATACAAATTGTGAAATTTTCTGTTCTAGTTCTGTGAAAAATGCCATTGGTAGTTTGATAGGGATTGTATTGAATCTGTAGATTGCTTTGGGTAGTAGAGTCATTTTCACACTGTTGATTCTTCCAATCCAAGAACATAGTATGTGTCTCCATCTGTTTGTATCATCTTTAATTTCTTTCATCAGTGTCTTATAGTTTTCTGCGTACAGGTCTTTTGCCTCCTTGGGAAAGTTTATTCCTAGGTATTTTATTCTTTTGGTTGCAATGGTAAATGTGAGTGTTTCCTTCATTTCTCTTTCAGAATTTTCATCCTTAGTGTATAGGAATGCAAGAAATTTCAGTGCATTAATTTTGTATCCTGCTACTTTACCAAATCCATTGATTAGCTCTAGTAGTTTTCTGGTAGCATCTTTAGGATTCTCTATTTATAGTGTCATGTCATCTGCAAACAGTTACAGCTTTACTTCTTCTTTTCCAATTTGGATTCCTTTTATTTCTTTTTCTTCTCTGATTTGTGTGGCTAAAACTTCCAAAACTATGTTGAATAATAGTGGTGAGAGTGGGCAGCCTTGTCTTGTTCCTGTTCTTAGAGGAAATGGTTTCATTTTTTCACCATTGAGAATGATGTTGGCTGTGGGTTTGTCATATACGGCCTTTATTATGTTGAGGTAGGTTCCCTCTATGCGTACTTTCCTGAAGGGTTTTTATCATAAATGGGTGCTGAATTTTGTCAAGAGCTTTTTCTGCATCTATTGAGATGATCATATGGTTTTTATCCTTCAATTTGTTAATGTGGTATATCACATTGATTGATTTGCATATATTGAAGAATCCCTGCATTCTGGGGATAAACCCCACTTGATCATGGTGTATGATCCTTTTAATGTGCTGTTGGATTCTGTTTGCTATATTTTGTTGAGGATTTTTGCATCCCTGTTCATCAGTGATATTGGCCTGTAGTTTTCTTTCTTTGTGACATCTTTGTCTGGTTTTGGTATCAGGGTGATGGTGGCCTCATAGAATGGATTTGGGAGTGTTCCTCCCTCTGCTGTATTTTGGAAGATTTTGAGAAGGATAGGTGTTAGCTCTTCTCTAAATGTTTGATAGAATTCACCTGTGAAGCCACCTAGTCCTGAGCTTTTGTTTGTTGGAAGATTTTTAATCACAGTCTCAATTTCAATACTTGTCGTTGGTCTGTTTATATTTTCTATTTCTACCTGGTTCAGTCTCAGAAGGTTGTGCATTTCTAAGAATTTGTCCATTTCTTCCAGGTTGTCCATTTTATTGGCATGTAGTTGCTTGTAGTAATCTCTCATGATCCGTTGTATTTCTGCAGTGTCAGTTGTTACTTCTCCTTTTTCATTTCTAATTCTATTGACTTGAGTCTTCTCCCTTTTTTTCTTGATGAGTCTGGCTAATGGTTTGTCAATTTTGTTTATCTTCTCAAAGAACCAGCTTTTAGTTTTATTGATCTTTGGTATCGTTTTCTTCACTTCTTTTTCATTTATTTCTGATCTGATCTTCATGATTTCTTTCCTTCTGCTAACTTTGGGTTTTTTTTGTTCTTCTTTCTATAATTGCTTTAGGTGTGAGGTTAGGTTGTTTATTTGAGATGTTTGTTGTTTCTTGAGGTAGGATTGTATTGCTATAAACTTCCCTCTTAGAACTGCTTTGCTGCATCCCATAGATTTTGGGTCATCATGTTTTCATTGTCATTTGTTTCTATATATATTTTGATTTCTTCAGTGATCTCTTGGTTATTTAATAGTGTATTGTTTAGCCTCCATGTGTTTATATTTTTTACAGATTGTTTTCCTGTAATTGATATCTAGTCTCATAGCGTTGTGGTCTGAAAAGATACTTGATATGATTTCAATTTTCTTAAATTTACCAAGGCCTGATTTGTGACCCAAGATATGATCTATCCTGAAGAATGTTGCATGAGCACTTGAGAAGAAAGTGTATTCTGTTGTTTTTGGATGGAATATCCTATAAATATCAATTACGTCCGTCTTGTTTAATGTATCATTTAAAGCTTGTGTTTCCTTATTTTCATTTTGGATGATCTGTTCATTGGTGAAAGTGGGGTGTTAAAGTCCCCTACTATGATTGTGTTACTGTCGATTTCCCATTTTATGGCTGTTAGCATTTGCCTTATGTGTTGAGGTGCTCCTATGTTGTGTGCATAAATATTTACAATTGTTATATCTTCTTGGATTGATCCCTTGATCATTATGTAGTGTCCTTCTTTGTCTTTTGTAATGGTCTTTATTTTAAAGTCTATTAAGTCTGATATGAGAATTACTACTCCAGCTTTCTTTTGATTTCCATTTGCATGGAATATCTTTTTCCATCCCCTTACTTTCAGTCTGTATGTGTCCCTAGGTCTGAAGTGGGTCTCTTGTAGACAGCATATATATGGGTCTTGTTTTTGTATCCATTCAGCAAGTCTGTGTCTTTTTGTTGGACCATTTAATCCATTTACATTTAGCGTAGTTATCGATATGTATGTTCTTATTACCCTTTTCTTAATCGTTTTGGGTTTGTTATTGTAAGTCTTTTCCTTCTCTTGTGTTTCTTGCCTAGAGAAGTTCCTTTAACATTTGTTGTAATGCTGGTTTGGTGGTGCTGAGTTCTCTTAGCTTTTGCTCGTCTGTAAAGGTTTTAATTTCTCCATCAAATCTGAATGAGATCCTTGCTGGGTAGAGTAATCTTGGTTGTAGGTTTTTCCCTTTCATCACCTGACTCAGCAGTTCTGAATCAGCAGATTTGTTGTGCTGTATCACTTTCACCTTCCATAACATAGCCTGTGCAGCTGGCTATCTGATCATAATTGCTGACATAGTGTGACCATGACCTCATTTGACCTTTCAGCAAACAAGACCTTTCTGTCTGCTATATAGTAAGAAGAGGTTCACATGGTAAAAAAGATGGTATTTTCTTTTAAAAGCCGATGAATTGACATAGACAACTATGTGACAACTAGCTTCAGTCGGGTTTTCTTGACATATTAAAAGAACGTTGAAACCATGTTTGAGATGTCATTGTATTCCTATTTCCAAATGCCCCAATTGGAGATTCTGATTCAGGATATTTGGGTTTGGGCCCAGAAATCTGTATTTTTAAATAGTTCCCCTGGCAACTCTGATGATCACTTACTTAATTTTGGGAGCCACTGGCAGAGAAAGTTTAAGAGCTCTGATTCAGGAGTCAGTGAGACCTGAGTTCTGATTCTTCTCTACAGTTACTTGCAATTGTAACTTTTGGAAAGTTATGTAATGTCCTTAAGCTTCACTTTGATTATCTGAATATTATGTGGACAATAGCAGTATCTACTTTAAAAGATTGTTATGAGGATTATATGAGATAATTCATCTCATATGCTTGGCACAGTGATGGTAAACATTCAGTAAAATACAACTATTGTTACTATTAATATTATCACTAATTATCAAGTTGTTTATAAAGAATTTTTCTTTGTATTGTTTTTGTATAGAATGTACAAAGTAGAATCTACTGTCTCTACAGAAAAAAGGATTCATGTTGTATCTGGATGTGTGTGGTCTTTCTCTTAATGGAGTTCTTAGTTTCAGGCATTTAATTAAAGGTCTATGTGGATCACTCTGACCCCAGTTCCTCTTCATGAATAATTTACCAATTATCTATTCTGTGCTTTTTTTTTTAATTATTGAGGGACTATTACTGCGTGTGTGTGTGTGTGTGTGTGTGTGTGTGTGTGTGTGTGTGTGTGTAAGGGGGTATTACAAAGAAATGATTTCCTGGAATGTTTAAGAACTGAATGTTCTGTTGAAGCATTTCTTACACAAGTAGATAGTTACTGTGTGAAAATTTAGGAGCTCGAAGTTGATGCTGTCAGTGAAAGAAATGCAGAGGGCCACCTGTTTCAAATTCTGGTCTCTGTTTATAAAATTCTCTATCTGGCCCAACATCAGAGAATGGAGCAGAGGTAATCTGACCTAGGGTTTGGTGGTGCTGCCTTCAAGATAAAGTGAGTTCTGGGGTATGTGTGTGTGTGTTTCGTATATCAATGGAGGAACCCTTGGAGCAGGAGGGAAGGACTAGGAGTAGTGAGAATCACAGCATCAAAAGGTTGTAGAGCCACTCCCTTGTACCTTAGTTATTTGTTATGAATTTACTCCCTAGGGTAACAGTGAATAATGAGAAGTTAAATGTTGGAGCAGAAACACTCTTTCATGGCAAGAGCAAGATTTCTTTTTAGGTAAAGCAGAAACTCTCCAGAACAAGAGAATGGGTGGATTCACCTGAAGAGTCTTCTTTGCATGAAGAAGTAATATTATGGCTAAAAATAGGATGTCAGAAGAGGAATATACTGTTGACCCTTGAATAATACAGCATTAGGGGCACCAACCCTCCACACAGTAAAAAAAAAAAAAAAAATCCCTGTATAGGTTTATGGTCTGCGCTTTCTACACGTGGCTCGTGTGTTATATGCCTTTGATCTCTGTGAATTAAAAAGTCCATCACACTGAAAATTTTAGTTAACTCTTATAATAACACTGTTGCTATCAGTTCTAGTTAATTTAGATAACTTTGACTTATATTTTGCCACATTTTGGTTCCATTTGCATTCAACTGCCTATTGAATCCTCAGATTACATGGAGAGTAGGTGATGAGAGTCATGGTCTACAACTCTCACTTTAGTAAACCTTTCACAGTCAGAGTTCATTTATCACTGTCAACAAAGAGCTGTCGTCATCTGACCAGAACAGATGAGAAATTTCAGTTCTTGGGGTAAAACCTGTATTTAGAGCTGAAATTTTAACTAGAAATAAGGTTGATTAGTTAACAGTTAAAGGCTTCATTTTGGGGTCAGATTATCTTCATTGCTGTTTCAAGCATTAGACATTCTTAGTTATCCAGAATCCATTGAATTCTTAATAGAGTTGGTTTATATGTAATTTCTACTCTTTGACTCATATGAACTTAAATCTTGTCTAAAAACCTATATGGATTTCAGAGGTTTAGAGAGGATTTAAAAGGCCATAATATTTTAAATAACTTCATCCAATGAGCATGTTTACCTAAATGTGTCATCAAACTTCTCAATTTTCTGGTTAGAAAACCGATTTGGGACAGGCTGACTCACACTGTCAACTGATAGAATGCAAACACATTCAGAATTCTCCTGGCGAAACTAATGCAACAAAAACAGAGTTCTTTGAGCTTTTAGAGGTCAAGTGTTTCATTTCTCTAATAAATCTTCCTATCACTAAGAGCTTTCAAAATAAACAAATACGTGTCTTTACAGTTGTTAAGTGCTAGGTGAGGTGGCATAGGCATACTACCGTATCCAGTACCTCTTTACCACTCTTAAAGGAAGTAATTCTTTAAATTTAATTTCTATTTTATATTGGGGTATAGTTTATTTACAGTGTGTTAGTTTCAGGTGTACAGCAAAGTGGTTCAGCTATACATATACAAACATCCATTCTTTTTCAGATTCCTTTCCCATATAGGTTATTACAGAATACTGAGTAGAGTTCCCTGTGCTATATAATAGGTCCCTGTTGATTATACATTTTATATATAGTAGTGTATATATGTTAATCCCAACCTCCTAATTTATCCCTCTCCCCCACCTCTCCTCTTTGGTAACCATAAGTTTGTTTTTGAAGTCTGTGAGTCTGTTTGTAAATAAGTTCATTTGTATCATCTTTTTAACCTCTTTTTTTTTTTTTTTTTTTTTTGTGGTACGTGGGCCTCTCACTGTTGTGGCCTCTCCCATTGCGGAGCACAGGCTCCGGACGCACAGGCTCAGCGGCTACGGCTCACGGGCCCAGCCGCTCCGCGGCATGTGGGATCCTCCCGGACCTGGGCACGAACCCGTGTCCCCTGCATCGGCAGGCGGACCCTCAACCACCGCGCCACCAGGGAAGCCCTGTATCATCTTTTTAGATTCCACATATAAGTGGTATCATATGATACTTGTCTTTCTCTGTCTGACTTACTTAGTATGATAATCTGTAGGTCCATCCATGTTGCTGCAAATGGCATTATTTCATTCTCTTTTATGGCTGAGTAATATTCCATTGTATATATGTACCACATCTTCTCTATGCATTCCTCTGTTGATGGACGTTTAGGTTGCTTCCATGTCCTGGCTATTGTAAATAGTGCTGCAATGAACATTGGGGTGAATATATCTTTTCAAATTATGGTTTTCTCTGGGTATATGTCCAGTAGTGGGATTGCTGGGTCATATGGTAATTCTTTTTTTTTTCTCATTTTAAAAAAGTTCTTTTATTTTTTTATGTCTTTATTGGAGTATAACTGCTTTACAATGTTGTGTTAGCTTCTGCTATACAACAAAGTGAATCAGTTATATGTATACATATATCCCCATATTCATATGTTAATTCTATTTTTATTTTTTTAAGGAACCTCCATACTGTTCTCCATAGTGGCTATACCAATTTACATTTCCACCAGCAGTGTAGGAAGGTTCCCTTTTCTCCACACCCTCTCCAGCATTTATTGTTTGTAGAGTTTTTGATGATGACCATTCTGACCAGTGTGAGGTGATACTTCATTGTAGTTTTGATTTGCATTTCTCTAATAACTAGCAATGTTGAGCATTTTTCATGTGCTTTTTGGCCATCTGTCTTCTTTGGAGAAATGTCTATTTAGATCTTCCACCCATTTTTTTGATTGGGTTATTTGTTTTTTTTGATATTGAGCTGCATGAGCTATTTGTATATTTTGGGAATTAATCCCTTGTCAGTTGCTTCATTTGCAAATATTTTCTCCCATGCTGTGGGTTGTCTTTTCATTTTGATTATGGTTTCTAAAGGAAGTAATTTTTAAAGGTTATCTGGGAAATAGTAGTAGTTAGCCCTTGGATTGATAAAGAGTAATGCTCTGTAATTCAGAATATCCCCATATGTAAATAAACACTTCACTTGGTTTATATTTCACTTTTGATCCATAGATCTCAAATTCTTTGCCCAAATAGTTGCCCATATTTTTCTTCATTAGCCCTTGTGCAAGGAAAGTAGTAGGTAGGAAGGCTATTTCTGCCCATTTTGCAGATGGAAACATCAGCCCAGAACTCAAGTTAATTTTTTTTTTTATCAAATTTGCTCAAGAAAGTTGGGACCAAACTCAAAAGATGGCCAAAGACAGTGATATCCTTTAAGTAAGGTTAGCTAAGTAGCTCTTTTCAAGGATGAAGAGATGGAGATTGGAATGTCTTCTTAGCAGAGCTCAGGGTACAGTCAAAATAAATAGACACCCTTGTTCCTTTCTCTGTTCCAGTTAGTTATATCTTTGTGCCGTTTATTCACATGTTGCTGTAATTAGCCAATTTTAGGCCAGGCAAAAGGGATTAGGTAGCATATTACACACCCACATCTCCTTTTTGGGATTTAGGTGGGAATGAGATTTATTTTTCCATTTAATGTAGCCAAATGAGCATGTACTTCTCCAAATCCATTTTGTTGTTAAGTCTTTATCAGGAAGTTGTACAGCAGTGGGTAACATGGAATCCATTTCTGAAGAGCCTTGCGCTCTTTGGTGTTTTGTTTATAGTAGTTTTCTGGGTGGTGTTGTTAATATTGTTATTACATATGTTCTTTCCAAATTTCACTCTGAACACACCTAACACAGTGCTTTGTGTATGTCATAGCTTCTCTGACTAATCACCCATGGCAGGTTGAGATTTTTCTGCATGACTGATTTCTTTTAGGCTCAGGATAAAGGGGAATTCTAGGGTAATGGCACATAGGGTCTGTATACCCTGGCCCTAAGCTACTCATCTTCAGCAGAGTTAATTCCACAAACTCCTCTTCTTCAGTCCTTTGTACCTGTGGGTGTGGTTTTCTGCCTGGAATACCATTTCTCCTTTTTGCCTGATAAGAATCCACATAGCCTTTAAGCTAACTGCTCCCTGCTGGTATGCTTTCCCATTCCCTCCATGCAGAACTAAGTAATCCATCCCTCAGATGGGATCCCTGAGCACTCTATACATGTTTCCATTGCAGCCCACAATTAATTACCTCATCCTACTTATGTTTTCTACTGCGGCCTCAAAGACAGCATCCATATCTTATTCTTTATCTTTTCCCTAGTTCCTAGTTCCATTCTTAGTGTTAGGTTAAATGAATGTCAAATGAATGAATGGATAGATGATAAATATCCTCATTGTCCCTCTTTTATTTTTCTTCCATATTAAACAAAAATGCTTTATCCTTTTTTTTTCCCCAGCAAATAATCATTTGCCATTGGTCACTTCCCTTTGGGATATCCCCATTAGCTTATTTTCAAGTCTTTGCCCTTTGGTTCATGAGTGTGATCTGGCATTAAAAGGTCTTCCTTGTAAAATTTTAAGAAAATAGCTAACCTATATCTCGTGAGAAATATCCATTATCATTAATAGTTTTGTAACTATCATATTGATCATTTAGATCAGTCAAGTTTTATCCATATGGACCCTTTCAGTTTTGTTGAGCCATAAAAAAGAATGAAGTGCTGATAGGTGTTACAACATGGGTGAACCTTGAAAACATTATGCTAAGTGAAAAAAGTCAGATACAAAAGGCTACATATTGTATGATTCCATTTTTATGAAATGTCCAGAATAGGCAATCCATAGAGACAGAAAGCAGATTAATGGTTTCCAGGGGGCAGGGAGGGGAAATGGAGAATGACCACTAACGGACACAGGGTTTCTTTTTATTGCCAAATAGTAGTCCATTGCATGGATATACCACAGTTTTGTTGATCATTCATCAGTTGATGGACATTTGAGTTGTTTCTGTTTTGGCTATTTTGAATAATACTGCTATGAACATTCATGTATAAGTTATTGTGTGGACATATGTTTTCCTTTCTCTTGGATATATACCTGGGAATGGAATTGCTGGTCTTATGCTAATGTTATATTTGACTGTTTGAGGAACTGACAGACTGCTTTCCAGAGCAACTTCACCATTTTACATTCCTACTCAGCAGTGTGTGAGAGTTCCAATTTCCCTACATCCGCACTAACACTTGTTATGATCTGTCTTTTTTATTATAGTCATTCTAGTGGGTGTAAAGTAATATCTCATAGTTTTGATTTCCACTTCCCTGATGGCTAATGATACTGAGCATCTTTTCCTGTGCTTATCACCCATTTGTATATGTTCTTTGGAGAACTGTCATTTTAGATCCTGTGCCAATTTTTAATTGGATTTTTTATCTTTTATTGTTGATTTGTAAGTGACTTTTATGTATTCTGGATACAAACCCTTTATCAGATGTAGGATTTGTAGATATTTTCAATCATTCTGTGGGCTGACTTTTCACTTTCTTGATGGTGTCCTTTGATGATGAAACATTTTTAATTTTGATGATGTTTATCAAGTTTATTTCTTTTTGTTGCTTGTGCTTTTGGTGTCGTATATAAGAGACCATTGCCTAATCAATGTCATGAAGATTTATGCCTTTGTTTTCTTCTAACAGGTTTATCATTTTAGGCCTTATATTTAGTTAGCTCTTTGATCCATTTTGAGTTAAATTTTGGATGTAGTGTAAGGTATAGGATCCAACTTTATTCTTTTTGCTTGTGAATATTCCATTGTCCTAGCACTACTTTTTGAAAAGACTGTTCTTCCCCCCATTGAATTGCCTTGGCACACTTGGTGAAAATCAGTTGACCAGCAACATGATAATTTATTTCTGTACTCTTAATTCTATCCCATTTATCTATTTCCACATCCTTTTGCCAGTACCATACTGTCTTGATTAATGTAGCTTTGTAGCAAGTTTTGAAACTGGGAAGTATCAAACATTCAACTTTGTTCTGCTTTTTCAAGACTGTTTTGGTTATTCTGAGCACTGTGAATTTCCATGTGAATTAGGATCAGCATATCAATTTCTGCAAAGAAGTCATCTGAGATTTTAATAAGGATTGTGCTGAATCTCTAGATCAATTTGGGGAGTATTGCAGCTTAAAAATATTAAGTCTTTTGATCCATGAACATGGGGTGTCTTGCCATTTATTTAGTTTTTTTTTAACTTCTGTCAACATTGTTTTGTAGTTTTCAGAGTATATCTTGTACTTCTTTTGTTTAACTTATTCTCAAATATCTATTTCTTTTTGATGCTATCATAAATTGAATTGTTTTCTTAATTTCATTTTTGGTTTGCTCACTGCTACTGTGTAGAAATACAATTGATTTTTGTATATTGATCTATCTTGTATCCTGCAACCTTGCTGAGCTTATTAGTTCTAGTAGTTTTCTCAGTGGATTTCTTAGGATTTGTTACTGCTATTATTATCATTGTATTAGTTTAACTTACAAAGTAAAAATGTTCTGAGATTGTTCATGTTTCCTAAAAGGCAAAACATTGATTTTATTTGATCTGTGCCTAGATCTAAGTTTTTATGATGATCTTGTGTGCTACTTTATATGTATATATCATCTATCATAGTTTTATATTTTGAAGAGAAACTTTATTCCACCTATAAGCTGTATTAGCATATATTAAAACTATTATCTGTTGAGATTTATACTCTTTTTTAAAATCCATTTAATGGAAAGAAATAGATGAACATTTATATGATTAATTGATTTTAAATGGAGAGTTAAAAGCAATTCAATGGGGAAAATACCAACAAATGTTGCAGTAACAACTAGATGGCCATAAGGAAAAGGATGTGAACCTCAAACCCTATCTCACATGAAATAAAAATTTATTTGAGACCAAAACATAAAAGTTAAAACTATAAAACTTCCAGAAGAAAGCATAACTCCTATGATGCAATACCAAAAACACAATCAACCTAATTATAAAGAAAAAAAAAGTGTTAAAGACTTCACATTTCACAAAGGATGATCTATAAACACCATTAATTTCATCAAAGAAAGTGCTCAATATTTTGTCATCCAGGATACGTGAATTAAAATCACAAAGAAATGAGATTTATAGTCTTACTGTAAAATTTAGAGTAGTTTAGAAAAGAAAAAAAATTATCTGTATCATTTTCTCTGAAAGAAAAAAGTGGCCAGAGATGGCAATGGGTCACAGGTTCATAATAGTTTTATCTCTTATTTTGCTTTATTTCTGATTCCCCAGAAAATTTCTAGGGACAATTTGGAGTTCATGAATCATGTACTATTCCCCTCAATGGCAGTGCACTATCCAAATAAGTATCATCCCTTGTGTTTGGGGCAGCATAAAGAAAGTATATGCAGGCTTTGCTTTTAGAATTCTGTTACCTTTGATTCTTCTGTGGTCACTTTGTTCACTTCATCAGGTGACTACTGCAGATAAGTACAAATTTCGTTTGAACTGCCAGAGTTGCTGCTATTGCATCAGATCCCTGCTTCTGTAGCTTTTACAGCTCTGTCCTGCTAGGAGATCTGAAGGACTCTCAGGGAAGGTGCTAACAAGTACATGAGTGGGGTCTGTGGACCTCACTCCGGAAGTGTTATCTCAGTGCTGTCCCCTACTTCCATCCCCACTACAGTCTCTGTGTTGTCTTTAGGGTCCTACACAAAGGCTTCTTTTCTTGTGGGTTTTAGTTCTTCATTATGCAAAAAACACAAAGTTACCAATGAGTAACTTGTTTCTGAAAGAAACTTGGAATTAACATGCATCTGAAGTTACTGAGAGTCAATTCACTGGACAATGTTTAGTAGCAAATACAACAAAAACAGAATACAATCTGAAACCCATACATGGAGCATGGCCAAATGAACTGCATCTCTAAAACGAAATAATATGCAGCCACTTTTTTTTATATAAGGTAGGAAGTTCTCCTTTACAAATTGCTGGTATATGCTTACAGTAAATTTTTAGAAATATATACAGAAAACTATTAACTACAGTTTACTTTTGGAGAGTAGGAAGTGAGGTAAAGTCAAAGGAAGGTGTTAATTTTCATTTTATACTTTTCTGTTCATTTAAATTTTCTAACTATTTTCTTGTGTTATTATTTGTTCACTTGTTTTTTAATTATTTCAAACACATATAAAAGTAGAGATGATAGTATAATGAACCCCTATGGGTCCCTCTTACAGCTTCAATAATTATCAACTCTTGGCCAGTCTTGTTTCTTCTGTACCACCCTACTGAAGGGTAGCAGACTATGCCACCCCAAAATGTCGCTTTAGCATAAGAATTATTTTGAGCTGATTATTTTGATAATCAGCAGATACAGGAGAAGTTCTGAAAACAAGAGTAGAGTTACTCTTTTTAAGGGAAATTTACTTTTATGAAGGAAATCTCTATTTGTAAGGGTGTCTCCCTCTCAGTACCAGAAAGAGAAGGATGACTAAATCACAAGAGAATCTTATCAGCAGAGAAGGCACCGACTTAAATCTGCCTACCAATCTTACCCTTGCTTTTCCTGGTAACTTCCCATAACTGGCTACCCCCTTCCCCACTCCTCTTCATTCTTTTGTCTTTAGTTGAAGATGGTATCAGTATTTAAGGTTGTGGTTTAAGTCATCTCATAGAGTTAATGGTTTTCCCCGAGTATATCCCATATATACATGAGTTATACATGTTAATAAACTTCTGTTTGGTTTTCTCTTATTAACCTGTCTTTCTTTGTTGTTTTTTAACATCTTTATTGGAGTATGATTGCTTTACAATGGTGTGTTAGTTTCCGCTGTATAACAAAGTGAATCAGCTATACATATACATATATCCCCATATCTCCTCCCTCATGCAGTCTCCTTCCCACCCTCCCTATCCCACCTCTCTAGGTGGTCACAAGGCACTGAGCTGATCTCCCTGTGCTATGTAGCTGCTCTCCACTAGCTATTGGTCTTACATTTGGTAGCGTACATATGTCCATTGCCACTCTCTCGCTTCGTCCCAGTTTACCCTTTCCCCGGCTCATGTCCTCAAGTCAATTCTCTGTGTCTGCGTCTTTATTCCTGTCCTGCCCCTAGGTTCTTCAGAACCTTTTTTTTTTTTTTTTTTAGATTCCATATATATGTGTGAGCATACGGTATTGGTTTTTCTCTTTCTGACTTACTTCACTCTGTATGACAGTCTCTAGGTCCATCCACCTCACTACAAATAACTCAATTTCGTTTCTTTTTATGGCTGAGTAATATGCCATTGTATATATGTGCCACATCTTCTTTATCCATTCATCTGTCGATGGACACTTAGGTTGCTTCCATGTCCTGGCTGTTGTAAATAGAGCTGGAATGAACATTGTGGTACATGACTCTTTTTGAAGTATGGTTTTCTCAGGGTACATGCCCAGTAATGGGATTGCTGGGTCATATGGTAGTTCTATTTTTAGTTTCTTAAGGAACGACCATACTGTTCTCCACAGTGGCTGTATCAATTTACATTCCCACCAACAGTGCAAGAGGGTTCCCTTTTCTCCACACCCTCTCCAGCATTTATTGTTTGTAGATGTTTTGATGATGGCCATTCTGACTGGTGTGAGGTGATACCTCATTGTAGTTTTGATGTGCATTTCTCTGATGATTCGTGATGTTCAGCATCCTTTCATGTGTTTGTTGGCAATCTGTGTATCTTCTTTGGAGAAATGTCTATGTAGGTCTTCTCCCCATTTTTGGATTGGGTTGTTTGTTTTTTTGATATTGAGCTGCATGAGCTGCTTGTATATTTTGGAGATTAATCCTTTGTCAGTTGCTTCATTAGCAAATACTTTCTCCCATTCTAAGGGTTGTCTTTTTGTCTTGTTTATGGTTTCCTTTGCTGTGCAAAAGCTTTTAAGTTTCATAGGTCCCATTTGTTTATTTTTGTTTTTATTTCCACTTCTCTAGGAGGTGGGTCAAAAAGGATCTTGCTGTACTTTATGCCATAGAGTGTCCTGCCTATGTTTTCCTCTCAGAGTTTTATAGTATCAGGCCTTACATTTAGATCTTTAATCCATTTTGAGTTTATTTTTGTGTATGGTGATAGGGAGTGTTCTAATTTCATTCTTTAACATGTAGCTGTCCAGTTTTCCCAGCACCACTTATTGAAGAGGCTATCTTTTCTGAATTATATATTCTTGCCTCTTTTATCAAAAATAAGGTGACAATATGTGCATAGGTTTATCTCTGGGCTTTCTATCCTGTTCCATTGATCTATATTTCTGTCTTTGTGCCAGTGTGACAGTACCATACTGTCTTGATTACTGTAGCTTTGTAGTATAGTCTGAAGTCTGGGAGCCCGATTCCTCCAGCTCCATTTTGCTTTCTCAACATTGCTTTGGTTATTTGGGGTCTTTTGTGTTTCCACACAAATTGTGAAAGATTTTGTTCTAGTTCTGTGAAAAATGCCATTGGTAATAGGGATTGCTTTGAATCTGTACAGTGCTTTGGGTTTTATAGTCATTTTCACAATTGATTCTTCCAATCCAAGAACATGGTATATCTCTCCATCTGTTTGTATCATCTTTAATTTATTTCATCAGTGTCTTATAGTTTTTTGCATACAGGTCTTTTGCCTCCTTAGGAAGGTTTATTCCTAGGTATTTTATTCTTTTTGTTGCAGTGGTAAATGGGAGTGTTTCCTTAATTTCTCTTTCAAATTTTTCATCCTTAGTGTATAAGAATGCAAGAGATTTCTGTGCATTAATTTTGTATCCAGCTACTTTACCAAATCCATTGATTAGCTCTAGTAGTTCCTGGTAGCATCTTTAGGATTCTCTATATATAGTGTCATATCATCTGCAAACAGTGACAGTTTTACTTCTTCTTTTCCGATTTGAATTCCGTTTATTTCTTTTTCTTCTCTGATTGCTGTGGCTAAAACTTCCAAAACTATGTTGAATAATAGTGGTGAGAGTGGACAGCCTTGTCTCATTCATGATCTTAGTGGAAATGGTTTCACTTTTTCACCATTGAGAATGATGTTGGCTGTGGGTTTGTCATATATGGCCTTTATTATGTTGAGGTATGTTCCCTCTATTACTACTCTCTGGAGGGTTTTTTATCATAAATCAGTGTTGAATTTTGTTGAAAGCTTTTTCTGCATCTATTGAGATGATCATATGGTTTTTCTCCTTCAGTTTGTTAATATGGTGTATCACATTGATTGATTTGTGTATATTGAAGAATCTTTGCATTCCTGGGTTAAACCCCACTTGATCATGGTGTATGATCCTTTTAATGTGCTGTTGGATTCTGTTTGCTAGTATTTTGTTAAGGATATTTGCATCCCTGTTCATCAGTGATATTGGCCTGTAGTTTTCTTTCTATGTGACATCTTTGTCTGGTTTTGGTATCAGGGTGATGGTGGCCTCGAGAATGAGTTTGGGAGTATTCCTCGCTCTGCTAAATTATGAAAGAGTTTCAGAATGATAAGTGTTAGCTCTTCTCTAAATGTTTGATAGAATTTCCCTGTGAAGTCATATGGTCCTGGGCTTTTGTTTTTTGGAAGGTATTTAATCACAGTTTCAATTTCAGTGCTTGTGATTGGTCTGCTTATATTTTCTGTTTTTTCCTGGTTCAATCTTGGAGGGCTGTGCTTTTCTAAGAATTTGTCCATTTCTTCCAGGTTGTCCATTTTATTGGCATATAGTTGCTTGTAGTAATCTCTCATGATCCTTTGTATTTCTGCAGTGTCACTTGTTACTTCCCCTTTTTCATTTCTACTTCTGTTGATTTGAGTCTTCTCCCTTTTTTGCTTGATGAGCAATGGTTTGATAATGGTTTATCAATTTTGTTTATCTTCTCAAAGAACCAGCTTTTAGATTTATTGATCTTTGCTACTGTTTCCTTCATTTCTTTTTCATTTATTTCTGATCTGATCTTTATGATTTTGATTTCTTTATGATTTCTCTCCTTCTGCTACTTTGGGGTTTTTTTTGTTGTTCTTCTTCTTTCTCTAATTGCTTTAGGTGTAAGGTTAGTTTGTTTATTTGAGATATTTCTTGTTTCTTGAGGTAGGATTTTATTGCTGTAAACTTCCCTCTTAGAACTACTTTTGCTGCATCACATAGGCTTTGGATCATCGTGTTTTCATTGTCATTTCCAGATATTTTTTGATTTCCTCTTGATTTCTTCAGTGATCTCTTGGTTATTTAGTAGTGTATTGTTTAGCCTCCATGTGTTTGTATTTTTTACAGATTTTTTTCCTGTAATTGATATCTAGTCTCATAGCATTGTGGTCAGAAAAGATACTTGATACGATTTCAATTTTCTTAAATCTACCAAGGCTTGATTTTTGACCCAAAATATGATCTATCCTGAAGAATGTTACATGAGCACTTGAGAAGAAAGTGTATTCTGTTGTTTTTGTATGGAATGTCCTATAAATATCAATTACGTCCATCTTGTTTAATGTATCATTTAAAGCTTGTGTTTCCTTATTTATTTTCTTTTTGGATGATCTGTCCATTGGTGAAAGTGGGGTGTTAAAGTCCCCTACTATGATTGTGTTACTGTCGATTTCCCATTTTATGGCTGTTAGCATTTGCCTTATGTGTTGAGGTGCTCCTATGTTGTGTGCATAAATATTTACAATTGTTATATCTTCTTGGATTGATCCCTTGATCATTATGTAGTGTCCTTCTTTGTCTTTTGTAATGGTCTTTATTTTAAAGTCTATTAAGTCTGATATGAGAATTACTACTCCAGCTTTCTTTTGATTTCCATTTGCATGGAATATCTTTTTCCATCCCCTTACTTTCAGTCTGTATGTGTCCCTAGGTCTGAAGTGGGTCTCTTGTAGACAGCATATATACGGGTCTTGTTTTTGTATCCATTCAGCAAGTCTGTGTCTTTTTGTTGGACCATTTAATCCATTTACATTTAGCGTAGTTATCGATATGTATGTTCTTATTACCCTTTTCTTAATCGTTTTGGGTTTGTTATTGTAAGTCTTTTCCTTCTCTTGTGTTTCTTGCCTAGAGAAGTTCCTTTAACATTTGTTGTAATGCTGGTTTGGTGGTGCTGAGTTCTCTTAGCTTTTGCTCGTCTGTAAAGGTTTTAATTTCTCCATCAAATCTGAATGAGATCCTTGCTGGGTAGAGTAATCTTGGTTGTAGGTTTTTCCCTTTCATCACTTTAAATATGTCACTTCCTTCCACTCCCTGCCACTCCCTTGTGGCTTGCAATGTTGCTGCTGAAAGATCAGCTGTTAACCTTATGGGGATTCCCTTGTATGTTATTTGTTGTTTTTCCCTTGCTGCTTTTAAATGTTTTTCTTTGTGTTTAATTTTTGATAGTTTGATTAATATGTGTCTTGGTGTGTTTCTCCTTGGATTTATCCTGTATGGGGCTCTCTGGGCTTCCTGGACTTGACTATTCCTTACTCATATTAGGGAGTTTTTCAACTATAATCTCTTGAAATATTTTTTTAGTCCCTTCTTTTTCTCTTCTTCTTCTGGGACCCCTGTAACTCCAATTTTGGTGTATTTAATGTTGTCCCAGAGGTCTCTGAGAGTGTCCTCAAGTCTTTTCATTCTTTTTTCTTTATCCTGCTCTGTGGTAGTTATTTCCACTATTTTGTCTTCCAGGTCACTTATCCATTCTTCTGCCTCAGTTTTTCTGCTACTGATTCCTTCTAGAGAATTCTTAATTTCATTTATTATGTTGTTCATCATTGTTTGTTTGCTCTTTAGTTCTTCTAGGTCCTTGTTAAACGTTTCTTGTATTTTCTCCATTCTCATTCCAAGATTTTGGATCATCTTTACTATCATTATTCTGAATTCTTTTTCAGGTAGACTGCCTATTCCCTCTTCATTTGTTTGGTCTGATGGGTTTTTAGCTTGCTCCTTCAACTGCTGTGTGTTTCTCTGTCTTCTCATTTTGCTTAACTTACTGTGTTCGGGGTCTCCTTTTCTCAGGCTGCAGGTTCGTAGTTCCCATTGTTTTTGGTGTCTGCTCCCAGTGGGTAAGATTGGTTCAGTGGGTTGTATAGGCCTTCTGGTGGCAGGGACTGGTGCCGTGTTTTGGTGGATGAGGCTGGATCTTTTCTTTCTGCTGGGCAGCATTGCATCCGGTGCTGTGTTTTGGGGTGTCTGTGACCTTATTATGATTTGAGGCAGCCTCTCTGCTAATGGGTGGGGTTGTGTTCCTGTCTTGCTAGTTTTTTGGCATAGGGTGTCCAGCACCGTAGCTTGCTGGTTGTTGAGTGGAGCTGAGTCATAGCATTAGGATGGAGATCTCTGGCAGGGCTTTCGCCGTTTGATATTACATGGGGCCGGGTGGTCTCTGGTGGAACAATGTCCTGAACTTGGCTCTCCCACCTTAGAGGCTCAGGCCTGACACCCGGCCAGAGCACCAAGTCTCTGTCAGCCACACGTCCAGGTATGCAGGGAGTTTCTTGCCTTGGGAAGAAACTCCTTTGGAAGTCTGAGGTCTTCTGCCAGTGTTCAGTAGGTGTTCTGTTGGAGTTGTTCCACATGTAGATGTAATTTTGATGTATTTGTGGGGAGGAAGGTGATCTCCATGTCTTACTCCTCTGCCATCTTGAAGGCGCCTCTAATCTGTCTTTTATTTCAGTGGTCTTAGTGAAGAACTCAAAAGGGTAGAGGGGGAATTACTTTTCCTTCCCTATACTATGCTCCCCAATCTGGATTATTTTGAAGCAAATCCCAAACATCCTATTATTTCATTTTTTAATATTCTCAGAATATATCTCTAAAAGATAAGGTTTTGTTTTAAAATATACATCACAATACGATTAACATACCCAAACATGAGGAATAATTCTTTCATATTGTGAAATATCACAGTTTTCAAATTTCCCTGATTTTCATATTTTCTGTCTCTCTCTCTTTTTGTCTCTTACAGTGTCTTCAAATCAAGATTCAAATAAGATCATGCTTTGCACTTTATGGAAATGTTTAAATTCCTTTAGCTTAAAATTTCCCCTCTATATTTCCCCTGTACGTTGTTTGTTAATGAAAGCAAGTTGTTTGTTATACAGAATTCTCACAATATTGATTTTGCTGGTTGCACCTTTGTTGTCATTTTATTATTTTGTTTTGTTTTCAAATGTGTGAGATATACATATATATATATATACACACACAGAACTTGACGAAATTTAATGTTTTCATATTAATTCAGTAGTGTGACATATATATGTCAGTATAAAAACATTTAGAAGCAGTAACAAAGAATAACACATTTTTATTTTTGCCATCAAAAAGCAGGGAACCTTATTTACAAAACAAACAAACTCACAGAGAACAAACTTATAGTTACCAAAGGGGAAGGGGGAGAGGGATAAATTAGGAGTTTAGGATTAGTAGATACATATTACTATATATAAAATGGATAAACAACAAGGTCATACTGTATAGCACAGGGAACTGTCTTCAGTATCTTATAATAAACTGTAATGGAAAAGAATCTGAAAAAGAATGCATACGTGTTTATACACACACACACACACACACACACACACACACACACATATAAAATCTGAATCACTTTGTTGTATACCAGAAACTAACACAACATTATAAATCAAGTATACTTAAGTTAAAAAAAAAAAAAAAAGCAGGGGACCTTTGGGCAGCCGTCTCCACTAAAACCAACAGCTCCTTTGAAGTCCCCGTAGCTGCTGCTACCAGTTATAGTACTCATGTTAGTGACTATGTTTGGAGAGAGTAATACACTTATTTATTCTATAAATATCCATTGGGCACTCTCTTCAAGGGGCTAGGGATACAGAGATAAACAAAACAACATGTCTCAGCTCTTGAGGAGCTTATACACGAGTGGGAAAGAGAAGGCAGAAAAGAAGCCATGATAAACAGGCTTGTCCACCTCACCTGTACTTCCTAGTGTGAGTGCCCAGTGCTTATCCTCCTGATTCAGTACACATCTTCTCTTATAAGGTTCCAGAGAACATTGGTTCTCTTTCCTCACCATACATATCTTGTTCTCAGAGCTGGACTCCTAAAGTCTTGCATCTTCATTTCTGGATCAACTGTGTCATAGGGCCTATTTCTTATTTATTGATAATACTGAAGTAATTATTTAGATAGCTAACCAGATGGGCTTGAGCTTTGCAGGTTTTCGAGGTCTTCACCGTTCCCTATTGTATACAGCCAGCCTGCTCCTGTCATTTACCTTACCCTGCTGGCCCCTGAAGGCATTTGAGGCTGCAGCATCCTCCCCGCCACATGCCCTTTTATGTTTTGGATATATTTTAAATGAAAATAATTGTTAATAAATACACCATCTACAAGAAAGTATGAATTAGCTATCACCATTTAATAAAAGCAGAACTTGAACATTGTTTCTGAAACATTTTGGAATTTGGGTTCATCTGAATTGCCTGTGATTGTATGTTTGTCCTTTTTTCCCTCTCTCACCCTTGTATGGTATATCTGAAGTCCAAAGAAGCTAACCAACTTTCTTTGGGTTCTTTGCATGCTTTGGTGAGTTCTGAGCGTTCAGTCATGGTACAAGAAAAGTTCGTTCCAAAGCTACAAACCTCTTTGGATTCCTGAGGCTTCTTTCTGGAACTGGAAGTGGAAACTGAGTGACTGCCCCACATGTTCCCTAACAAACAAAATAAAATCAATTTGAAAAATACAGGCTTATTCAGAGGAGACAAGGAGGTATGTTTCAAGATTAAACCCTTCCAGTCTAGAAGAGAATTCATTTCTTGCCATCCAGAGGTTTTTTTCAGGATGAAGTTTTATCTGATTTGCTCTGCTTTGTTATTGAGGCATGCCTCACTTAGATTTCAACACAGGTGAAAATTAAGGAGTGATTTTTTTCCCCCTTCCAACATTTTTGTTATTTTGTGCCTCTTTGTTTATTGATAAAAATCTTATCTTTCAAAGGAATGTTGAGAGTAAGCCACTGAATTCTTCTACATGAAGAAGCCACGGGGGTTCTCCATCTTTGTCTCTGCAAATAAACACATAAAAGACCATTCATTTAATCTAAGTGCTGTCCTAATGGCTTAATGCTATCATGTTTGGAAGTATGTGTATAAAACAGCTGGAGTGTTCTTGAGTAGATTATTAGCTGGAATTTGATTAATCGACAAATCTGTTTAGAGTAAGAAGTAATTTGACATAAAGCAAATGACAGTTGTGCCCCACAGGGAAATGGTCTTTTTAATTGCCACTTATATTTGGTCCTCACTAACGGGCATTACTGATAAATATTGCATTTTGAGATCTCTCTGATATCTTTGAAGGAAATGTTTACTAAACAGTGTTGTGACAGCCACACATGATTCTCTTTTTTCCTAACTTTTTTCTTTACATATATATATATATACACACACACATATGTGTGTGTGTGTGTGTGTGTGTGTGTGTGTATATATATTCCAGTGTTTGTTATGGCATGAAATGCCTTGAATATCATATGTACTCAGAACAAAAAAAAAGCATAATATAAAGTGACAAACTGTGAGGTAGAAATTAATTATTTTGAAGAAAACACGTACTCAGCCTCATAAATCCTGCAAATATGTTTCTTCTGAAACATCTTCTGAAGATATAAATTACCTGTTCACCAGGCATCTCAGATATTTCACGCTGTCATCAGGAAAGTCATAGAAATAAATGGGAAAATACTATGGGCATAATGTATTATGCATGATAAATAGGGAGGATACATGAGGAAGTGAGAATTGGCGAGTAGAAATTGAGTTGAATAGGAGAAATTGTTATGGAATTCTCACGTACTCCTAACCAACCAAATTATTAAAGGGGAATTTGACAAAGTGAACTTTGGATTCCACAGTGTTAAACAAATCAAACTTGTCTTTGTAAGGCCAGTACTATAAGCATTATGAACTATTGCCAAATTCGTCATGTGGTGGGAAAGGTGAGCCAGGATTCTGAATTTGGACTCTTAAGTCTTGTGTGGGATTATACAGAGAGAGGAGGTTTCAAACCTTTCAGAGAAAGAGCAACAGAAGCAGTGTTTTGGAACATCAGTGATGATAAGCCATCTGAATTTGTCGGGGAAGAGGAAATATACTGAAAGAGGAAATATACTGAAATTATATTGACAATGGCAAAATATTCTTTCAAGGAAATGTTATGTTTGAGTATGTTTTTGGTGATATGTTAGAATTTTTTTTGTCAAAAGTAACACATCTCTAAAACCAAAGCTTAAGTCAGTGGGAAAGTCTGATTCATGTTACGAACATTCACTTTACATACTTTTTAACGTCATGTTTTAAATGAGGTCAGGTTCAAGTTTAGTCCCGGCAAAGTTATGAAGTAAGAAATGGGTACTCTCCTTCATTACTAGTGATAGTATAAATAGTCTATTTATAGATGGCAATTTAGCTACAGTTTTCAAAATCCTTAAAAGTTTTATAACTTTTGACCCAGCAATTCCACACCTAAAACTTTATTCTAAGGCAACAATCAGGAGGGTGTAAAAATTAACTGGAGTATGAGGCTATTCATCATAGTGTACTTTATAAAAGTGAAAAAGTAGAAGGAATCTAAATGCCCACAATAGTGAGCTTGTTAAATAAATTACATCTATATGACACAGTAGCATTCATGTACTTAAAAATTACGGTGTTGAGGAGTAGTTGGTGATTTAGGAAAATGTTCATGATGTTTTTATTAGTGAAAATGTAGGGTACAAAAACTATGCAAAGTATGAATTGAGAGAGTTATTTTTAGCTTTTTAAATGGTTAATGTTTCTTATGTTTTTTAACTTTAAAATCCATTTTTGGATCATTCTCTCCTCCAGTGCCTTGACCCATCCTGTTTTATATCTACTCTCTCTAGGATAATCCCAAAGCTCTCAAGCTTATTTTGCTTCCCCTATCAAAATTGACTTCTTTTATATACTATTCTCCAAAGCTGGGCTAAGTGAAAAGAACTAATCCAGAAGCTAATTTATGAGACGATATTAATGGAAAATAATAAATTAAAATGTAACAACTTTTTCTACATTTTAGTCATTTATTCAACAAATATTTATTATACTTTTCCATGCTCTTGGCCCTGCAGAGGAACTGTGAACAAAACAAATCAAAAACCCACTTAATCCCTTTAGGCAAGAAGATGTGATTAGTGTGGGGATCTTGTGACACTGGCAGGCCCAAGGAACAGTGGAGTCTTTTGGTGCACTTAAAACCCATCATTTTGCGTTGAGTCTTAACTTTGAGTATGTGGTAGGCTGTGCTTTTCATAATATCATTGCATTAACCTTTCTGTTTATGCTTCCCAAGGGGGAAATAGGTCTCCATGGTTTAGGGGGAAAAAAAGTTTTTGAGTACTATAGTGTCCAGCTCGGTGTTACAGTGTTAGATCATTACGACATTCAGCCAATACCCCTACTCTGAAGCAAGTAAGATACAACCAGGCCTAGAGAATGATCCTTCATTTGTGCCTGCTCTGTATTCTCAGTTGTCATTGCATCTGTAACACAACATTGCACTTGTTTTTGTGTCTTTGTTCCCCATACTGAAGGGTATGTCCCTTGAAAGCTTTTATTCATCATCACATCCTTAGCACCCAGCATAGGGTCCAGTTAGGTGCCTTCCTGGCAATCCATAAAATGCCCGGTGGTGTGGCACAGAGTATACAAATGAACTAATTTGAAGAAAGGCAAATTTGAAGAAAGATGCTAATGCTTACTGAGTGTCAGACACCATACTTAGCACTTTTTTAGGCATTATATAATTTAGTAATTGTAAGAACTTGTGAGATCCATATCATTTTTTTTAACAGATAGTGAAACTGAGACTTACAGAAACTAAGTACTTCGTTCAAGGTCAAATAGCTAGTAGGACCAGATGAGAGGATGGGACCATGCTTCAAACTCTTGTTGGTTCTGACTCCAGGGTCTATGCTTTTAGCTCCAATACCCTACACCCTTCCAAGGAAAGGCCTTTCTGTGCAGTGATATTTACTCATCATTTGTGCCAGGCATCTCCCATTGTAATGGCTGGCCAAAGCCATTTGGCTTCATCTTCTCATGAGAAATAATATACATTTGCCAGGAAAGTTTACCTACAAGTTGCAAATTCAGGATACAGCTTAATTCTAATGTTCCACCTTGATTTCCATTTATGAGGCAAAATTTTCTATTTTGATATGGTTTAATGACTCTTCTCCCTCTTTACATTTTATAGTCAGATGGAACAGAAGTTTGAGGTTGCCTTTCCACATTCAGTCTTTGGCTTCCTGTTTTATAGGGCTGTTAAGCTAGTAGCTATGAGCCAGTTAGATATATTTATCCAGGGCTTACTGTATGTCCTACATTCTCCTAGGGCTATGCGGGCTGTTGGATAATTACAGTCCTTAATATCCTTCTTGACTGACCTTTTATAATGTTGCAACGGCAGTGTCAGTACCACAGAATGAACACCTGAATCATCTATAGATTACTTTATGAGGGTCTTATCTTTTCAATTGTAATTATGTCTTAAATTTCTTTGGATTTCCCACAATACCAAGCACAAGGCTTGAGCACCTAGTAATGATTCTGGGGAGAACAGTGCCGAATATGTTATCAGGGGAGCTAGCTTCTGGTCTGGCTCTGCTGCTGTTTAGCAGCAAGATTTGGAGGTTTCTAGCTGAGTCTTGATGGGCCTCACTTTTCACAATTCAAAAATTAGAGGGTTGGTCTAGATTGCGAGGTCTTTTCTGATTTAAATTTAGGATTCAGAGATCTCCATAATTCTTTAGGATTATCTGATAGATTGATTCACTGTGGTGGAATAAACAGGAACAGAAAAGTTGTAAATTTACCTGCATTTACAAAGATGATAAGTTCAGATTTGAATATGTGACATTCAAGAAACAATAGGATGTACCTAAATCTAGATATCCTTTAAGAATGGAAATACTACAGACTTGGATTTGAAGCTGGTGGTTGAGGTGCTGTCATTCTCACTGACCTCTTTTGATAGTGTGGGTTAGAATCATAGACCTGAAGTAAAAGTTGCTTATTCGTAACAATCACATAATCACAGATTTTTAGATCTGAAAGAGACAAACAAATGATGTAAGCCTGTCCTATTTTTTTTTTACATACAAGATTGGAGAAATGGAATTTACCCAGGGTTACACACGAGCTGCAGATCCAATCTGCAGACCAGAGTCCCCTATCTCCAAGTTCCCAGTTCATCCTTCACTGTGCTCGTTATGTTTCCTTTTAGACTGCTTTTTAACATTTGTAGTATTCTTTTGTGAGCAGTAAATTCACTAATCATTGTATATACACATACACACCCAATATTATTTGTAAAGTTTAGTTCAGCTTTCTGGGAAGGAACAGCAATAAAATAGCATCATCGCTCTATCCAAATTTTAACCTCTATAATTAAATGGTTTTGTATAGAAACCACTGAATTGTGCAGTTACAAGGGTATGGTTTTGTGACATCTGTTGAAAGTTAAGTTATGATGTACAGTCCTAAATGGGTTTTTTGGTATCCTTGTGAGGTAATCGCTCTGCATCCCTACCCAGACCCTATTAGGTCTGAGGTATATGAACACTAGGCTGATCACATTGTGATTTTCTGTAGAATTATAATATCAAAATATGTGTTTGTGGTGGTCTCCATTTTGTTCTAACAAAGAACTGGATACCAATGACAAAGGTCAAATGGAGATCTGGCATCCATTTCACAACTTGCAAGACATAGCCTTGAGAGTATGTAATACATATAACTCCTTGCCAGAAAACTGAAAGGAAATGATTGCATTTGAGTACAATGCATTCTACAACAATAGTTTAGTGTGCATGAAATTTAAAACTGCTGGCTTTCCAAATATGATTTTTAAAAAGTAGACTTAGTTTATTTATTTTTAAAAAACCTTATGCCCACTGTGTTATGCTTCATGGGATATTCTTAAAAGCTGAGGTTTAAGACCAAAGAAATAGAAAATCCTAATGGCAATAGTTGCAAGATATTGAATTCTCTAGTAAAGTACTCTAGTTTAATGTGTTTATTGAGTTCTCCTGAATGTTTTATTTTCATAAGTATTTCATGTATTATATTTTTGTACCATACTGGTGCCTTTTTTTCCTACCTATCATGATCTCATAGTGCCCTGGCAGCATTAGTATCAAATCATAAAGTCTACAGTGGTGTCTCTGTTTTACACATGCACAAATGAGTTGGAGTTTTATGTCAGTGATGAACACATCTACCTACTTCACCTAGGATCTAGCACAGGACCTGGCATGTAGCAGGTATTTAGTTAATTGGGGGGTTTTTTGTTTGTTTTTAGTTTGGGGTTTTTTTGTTTTAGTGAATGAATGAGTGGCAAGCAGCACTAAATAGCTAACTAGTTAGTTAAACTAACTAAAAAATTAGATAGATTAATACACTTATTCATTTATATATTTAAATTTATATATTTATATTTCAGGGGAGTATCCAAAGCCTCTAGAAAGAAGATTTGATGTTTTTTGAGAGAAGCCTTTGATAGTAATCCAATATACTCAGTTAACAGGAGGGTCAAATATAGCTCAGTGTTTCACTCACCTTTCCTGATGCCCATCTAGAAAACAGGCCTGTCATAGTAGAAAAGAGTTGATAATGGAAATCTTTCTTTATAAAGTTGCTTCCGCCAAAGGGACGGGGGAAACACTTTGTTCTTTACTAAGGACTTAGTCCAAGGTATGGTCAAGGCAACAACCCTTGAAGCTGGGTCCCTGCTGACTTTCCTGCAAAGACCCTTCTGCCCCCTGAGCCACTATTCTATCTAGTCACACCTGCTTAGGACAGGAACAAGAAATTAATTCTGCCTGTGACTCCTTCCTTCCTATGTCGCTCTTGAGAAGCTACCATTTGAAGTCCTGCTTTATGAAACCAGAATTAACAGTGCTAACCTACTTGGCCAAGATATTATGAAAAGTAATTTCAAGCTTTAAAAAAATACATAGTTGAAGTCATTTTTAGACAGAGTTGCCATACCAATATTTGTTTCCCACTTCAGTGGTTTCAAGGCCAGAAATGCAGTAATATATATGGTTCGTATACATGGTTTGTTTTAGTGTTCTAAAAAAGAAAGCATGGTTTCAAAAAAAGGAAACTTTTTTTTTTTTTTTTTTCCTTCACAGCCTTTTCCCCCATTGAAACTGAAAAAGGAAAAAAATTATGCAAGCTTTTTTGAAAGTACAGACAAAATTGGCATTTCACTTATGGGAAAATTTTGCAAAATTGCACTGACTAAAAGTGATTTTTGTTTTGGCTTTCCTGTGAAGCCATCCAGAAAGGCCAAAAATTACTGGCATTGCTTTTGTATAAAACCTTTCACATAGACGTCACTTGTAATTCAGCCAAGTACATAATTCAGGTCATCAGTGACACACACATCCACACATTGGAGCTGGTCAGTGAACAGAAGGTTGTCATGAAATGTCGCTATAATTATTTTATGGACAGACCAAACTGCACAGATTACAGCGAAGGAAACTTTGCATTAACACGCTTGGGAACAGGGTTTCCTGAGCTGTTCCCTGCCCCCACCCTCCTGCAGTGGGAAAGCCAATTGTTTACTGATTACGACAGCGACATCACTTGGCAAACATTTTGGCCTAAACTCAATGTGTGACATCAGTCTCCTTTAGGGTTTTCCACATAAAATGAATTCTCCGAAGAAAACACAGAAATTGAGCCTTAATTTGAAATCCATTATTACACCCTCTAAGGTCTCATTAACTATCTCAATCATGTATTTCTTAATTTTTATTTTCTTTCCAAGTAGATATTATCTAACACTAAAAATACAATCACTAAACTTTCACAGTATTTTTCAGAGTTTCAATCAGATAGTCCTTTAGTTATATTTACTCAAACCACGTTTATGGGGGTTATGATATTCTTTCTTTCTTTCTTTGTACTGAGGGTCACTGATTCGGGAGTGGCTTACATCACTTTGTTTGAGGAAGGAAGTAAACATTATTCTTTGACTCCTTAGAATAAATTAGTCTTGCTTTTGTGAAGGGTGGCTGCATGTTTGAGAGGAAGTACTCTCACTAAAGTTAGGTTTGTGTTCTGTCATTTCTTGTCAGAGAATGAGACACATGAATGGTATTTTACTCTCTTGTGTAAGCACCTCCTCTGTATATATTTATCTGAAATTATTAGTTTCCCCCACCTCTTTGTTAGATGGTGTTCATTTAGTATTTTTATGCACATGGCCTTAAAGCAAGTGGAAGTCAGTTATGCCTCATGAGGCCCACAGTCTCCCTGCTACAAGCAGGGGGGCCAGGAAGGGCCAGTGCACCAGCAGTGCCAAGATATGGGAATTGTGATGTACAGATGGAGCTGGAGAATTGTCTGTGTATCATGTGAGTCAAGAAGAGCCTTAGCATTCTCACACCCAAAGAGTTCCATCTGGAAGCTGTTCCTGGGCAAACAGAAATAGCTGAATATTCCCATATCTTCTGGAGTGGCTAAACAGGGATTGAGAATCACTTCAGTCATTTTTTCCTATTTTTTGGTAATGGTTTGTTTACTTTCATTATTCTTCAAGACAAAAAACCTTTGCATCCTATATGGCTAAAAAATGTGATCTTTTAAATTCTCCCTCTTAAACGACTTTGATACATGTAGAAATACCGTTCTTAATATACTGATTCCTTGGTGTACAATTTACATTCGTCCCACTATTTTCCTTTTCCTCTAGCGCGTGGCCTTTGTTCCTAGTGCTCTTTTGTTCTCATTTCTCAGTGTTGTTCCTCTTTGCTCTCTTGATTTAAATAATCTTCACCATCTGCCCACCAGCTTTACAGTGTTACTTCTGGATAGCCCTCCTCAGCCTTCCTTCAGAAGATAGTAGAGAGACAATGGTGAACATTAGAACTATACCACCAACAGCCTTTCACATTTCCACCCTAAATCTGTATCCTTTTGCCTTCTCCATTAACGTGGTTAAGCCCCCGGGGCAGGGACCTCCAGTACCTCTTTGTTCTATGGCAGGCAGCACTCTGACGATGGTCAATAAATGTTCATAATAATGAGAGATGAAAGGAAGTGTCCGTGTTCAACAAGTTAGTGCCAAATAAGTTTTGGAGGCCAAATGAGGCCACAGGTGCCAAATCACAAGGGTTCGAAATAATATTTAATATGACATTGTCTCATTGAATAACAAATCCTATAGTGTAAGGTCTGAGCCAGATCTTCCCTTGGTGCCAGACTTCTTTTGCTCCTTTAATCTGCCCTGAAGATATTTCAGGTTCATGAGAGGCAAGGTAACAAGACCCCCTCTCTATGTAATGAGTAGAAAACAAACCCCTGATGAATGTAGAAAAAGAAACTGGATGTGAGAGCCATTGAATCTCTAGTGCTCTGACGACTACCATGAAGTGCACTGAAAAGAAATGAAAGTTTGCCATTAGCGTAGCTATTATGTAACTTTGATTACCTAGTTAAAATATGAATTGTAAGTAGTCAAATAAAACAGTTGAGGCTACTAGTATTTTAGAAAAGGGAACTCAGTATTTTTTTTTTCTGTATTTTTCTGTGATTGTTAGAATCTAGCATCATTAGCTCTGTAACTCATAAGAGAAGTATACATGGAATAACAAAAGTGACATGAAGGTCCAGTAAAAATTTGACATTACTGAGATTGGTTATTTTCTATCTTTGCAGTATTAATAGAGAGGAGTCATTGTTCTTTCAATTTAATATGGATGTTCATACTTTCTAAGGTAATTCAGAACAGAGGGTCAAAGTTGAGCAAAATAACCTGCTTTCCATACGGTTATAAAATGTTTACCAACCATTTTCTCCCTTTTTGTAGCCAAGCTTCTCTAAATACTAGTTCATATTTTAAGCTTCTATGTTCTCATTTCTTATTTATTCTTCAAAGTATTGCAATTTGGCTTCTGCCTTCACTGTTTTATTGAAAGGGCTCATTAAGTTCTTCAGTATCTTCCTTGTTGCCATCTTGGGACATTTGGTCATC
Source organism: Pseudorca crassidens (assembly GCF_039906515.1). Taxonomy (NCBI): domain Eukaryota; kingdom Metazoa; phylum Chordata; class Mammalia; order Artiodactyla; family Delphinidae; genus Pseudorca; species Pseudorca crassidens. Next base: position 102,239,633 of record NC_090300.1, on the reverse strand, counting down.
CTTTTCTGTATTATCTGGTGCTGTTTGCTCACTCTTTCTTGAAAGTCTTCCCTTGCTTGGTTCCTTGCTTTCTCTTCTAGTTGTTCTAATCCTCCACCATTCTTCATTCCTTCTCAGCTTCCTTTCTTGACCCATTTTTCTGGAGGAAAACCCTAATTTGATGGGTTGTTGTGTTGTTTTCTAGAGTTCCCATCTCAAAATTCTCTCCCCTCACCACACCAGCACCCATAACTTCAGCTATCACTGGCTACAAATACACATCACCAGCCCAGCCTTTTCCAGACCTATATTTCTAACGGTGGGTTGTCTGTTTAGACACATCCTTCTCCCCACTGAACATTGGAATACACCAGGTACTTCATGCTCAACTTGTCTAAAACAGGACCCCCTCCATCTTTTGAACTATCTCCCCAACCAGAAATCCTGCAACAACAAAAAGCTGTGCCCCATTCCTGCTTTCTGTACCTTGGTGAAGAACTAGGAGTATAACTTCCTGTTTTCCTTGCTCTGCTCTCTAGTCACATTAGTCACTAATTCATATTGACTATACGTCATAAATAATTCTTATTATGCCCCATCCTCCCTAACCCTATAGCCATTGGAACACATACCTGCCCCTGTCTTTCTTCCGTCTTTCCTTAATGGTTCCTTAAGAAAGCATCCCTGATAACTCATTCTCCTTCTCATAATTTGTCATTTGCTCCTTCTCGCCAACAGTATAAAATCCAGCTGCTCGTGTCTAGCGTTTCCTTTTCTCACACCCTGTGCTGTAGCCATGTGGAAAGCTTTAGTTCCCTCAGTACCCATACTCTTCTCTTACCTCTATGCTGTGGCACTTATTCCTGCCCCTGCCTTGTATGTGGTCTCCATTCTTGTTTGCACAGGGACTAGACCCGTTACCTCCTCTCTGCAGCTTTCACAGGGCACTCCCTTGAAGAATCAGTTGCCCAGCACTTATGTTTCCACAGTCCTGTCACACCCGGTTATTCTTGCATTGTATTGATATTGTTTTTAAACATATCCTTTTCCTCACTCTTGGCCATGAGATTTTTAAGACCAGAGGTTGTCATATTTACCTTGTATCCCTGTATCCCTTGGTATAATGCCCAGCGCATAGTGAGAGGTTAGTAAGAATTTGCAGAATAGGTCACTGTCTTGTCCAAAGTAGCCTTACCTTTCACGTTCCTGTTCTAGCAAGCTTATGAATTCATCACTCTTCTCCATGTATTCTTTATGTTTTCTCTTTTCTTCCTCCAACTCTAATATGGTTTGCCTGTGAGATTTTTCTACCATTAAAAGCTGTTCCAGGATTCGTCTGTGAGATTCTTTATGTTTTTCCACGACTTTGTCCAACTACAAAAGAAAATACATTAATAGTCTAAGTACAAATCATTCATAATATTGCCATCTCTCCCTCTTTTAGAAATATCCAAGTTTTAACAAATTAATTCAACAGTGGGTTTATGATTTCCTTGTTTAGTTTTTTATCATTACTCTTGTTAATTGATACTTTTTCATGTTTCAACACAAATGTAACTTTCTTACTGTCTTTTTTTTTTTTGGCCGCACCACGTGGCTTGTGGGATCTTAGTTCCCATGTCATCATTTTTTTTTTTTAACCAGAAAGAAACATTTATTCCTCTGTAAATATCTGAACAATTTCTCCATACCCCCTTTTTGCTACTTCCTTTTCTCTCCAGGGAAACCATATCAGAGAAATGATGGAAAGTAAAGGAATCCTTGTACAGTGTTTGATTCTGCCACTTCCATAGCTGCCCAGCCCTCCCTAAAGTACTCTGCTCACGTACATCTCTTGGATCCATGGTCTGTTTTTCAGTGCATTATTCATAAAGGTGTTTGTGTATTTTTTTCAAATTCTTGTTAATCAATTCTGTGTTGGTATAGACCTGGTGTAAACACCAAGTCCTTTCTGGTTTCTGTGGCCTACTTATATCTCTATTATAAAACAATTACCCCGTGTCTTGTTTACTTTTGTCTCCTCTGCTAGACTGTGAACTCCCTGAAAGCAGGGCCTACATTCTATTTTTCTTAAATTCTTAACATCTAATAGAGTGCTTTGCTTATAGTAGGTGCCCAGTATATGCTTACAGATTGAAAACAAAGTAAGCAAGCAAGGAATCAAGAAAGAAAAGAGGGAAGTAGACTGATTAAAACAAAAGCTTCAGGATCTTTGACCAGTGATAAATTAAAATCCATTTAAGAACATGGTTTTGAAAGCATGTGACTGTCTAGATTAGTTAAATACTAAACTATAACTGATAATATTGGTTGATTTTGCCCTTTGCCTTTATTGTAAAAGACTGAAAATTTGTGACCCTGAATTTGAAGCCAGTTTAAATCATACATCCTTAAAAAGCACATACTTAACTAGGAATCCAAAGCACAAAAATGGCCAAATGATTTCAGAAAAAGAAGGGAATAAAGGTGTCCCAGCATACAGAACCCAACTGACCTCTAAACGCTTAGGCTGGTTGTCTAGTTTTCTAATATGGGTTTATAATGGTGCCTTAACACACACAAAATACTTCATTATGTCATATAGGTGATGATTTTTAATTAATGTGACCAATCCTTTTGTGGAAGCTGAAATTGCTAAGTTGTATTGCTTGCTGGCAGAGTCACTTTTAACTAATGACCATCCTCTGAGAGGGAGGTTGTAGTGTTAATTGTCCTGGGTCTCAAGCAACAACAGTTCTCTGAAAACTTCCAGTTGCCCAAACACTAGACTGCATTATATGGGAAATTCAAATCAACTGCTTTTAGAATTTGAGAGTGAAATAGTAATAGAATCAGCCTTAATTTAGGGAGCTTGACGTTTGACTTAGAGAAACATTCAATTTATCACAAGATCGGCCCTAGAATTAATAAATAAATAATTATAATAGGTATTTAGTAAAGCATAAATGAATGACTAAGGGAGGCTTCATAAAGGAAACTTCCTCAGATAGCTTCTTGTAGTTGTATGGACATGAATATTAAACTTAGTTTAGCCCAAAAAGAGAAGGTTTAGTTAATCTACTATTGCTTTCCATTGTGTTTTTCCTCCTTATTTTGTTTGTTTGCTTGTTTGTTTGTTTGTAGGGAAAAGGAAGGAAGGTTGGAAAGAATCATTGCCCGTTGTTACATAATCTCCTAAGGGCTCTCCCTTCCTTCAGCCTCACCCCCATCCAGCCTGTCCTGATCAGTGACAGCACAATCTTCCACCAGTGGGATTACTCCACTCTCCTATTCAGAGCTGAAAGGTTTCTCACCATCTGGCCTCCTGACACTTCCACCCCATTCTCATTCCATACCTTCCCGTTTTTCTCACCCAGCCTTTAGCCACACCAGACTTCAGGTAGTTCTTAGAACACACCGTGGTGCTTCAAGACTGCTTTTTTCAGTGCCAGGACATATAAACCTTTTTCCCCTTCCACCCAAAACTTTTCCTGTTCTTCCTTTATGGCTTTCTCTGGTCACTCCTGAGTAGAATTATTTGTTTCTTCATATCAGTGAAATGTCTAATTCTCTGGGTTTTCCTTCTCTCACCTTCCATGACTCTTGAAGAATGGCCTATATTTACTGCATGCTGTTTGGTGCTAAGGACCTCATGTTTGTCAACAGCAGAAATTGGAAAGGTGTCAAATAGGGACCTTGCAGAGGGAAAGTTCCCAAAGAAAGTGTAAGTGATTCTAGATATGTTTTAGCTTATGCTTGAAGTTTTATTCTGTGCCTTCGTTTCTCCGTACCCAAAATGCCTCTTAGAAAATATGCCAGTTGTTCTTAATTCAGTCTCTTCTTCATTCCTACAGATCAAATGATGGACCTGAGCTTGTCTGAACTCATTTCATTTTCCACCAATTGTGTGTGTGTGCTTGGCCAAGCCACTTAACCGTTGTGTACTTCAGGTTTTTCGATTATAAATGTAGTGGTTGGCCTTGATTTCTAAGATCAATTGTATTGCCACAGTTTTCTCAAGGCCACAACTATTTATTAAGCGTCTATTATGCTATATGCATTTAGTACTATGATAGTTGCCATGGGAGAATTTTAAAGTCTCAATGCTTATACTCTTACTAGGCAGATAAGATATACACACTAAACAATTAGGAGCAGTATAAGGTGGTGTATCATTAAGCACTAAGGGACTATCAAAGAACCACTGCCCCTTTTTGATCTAGCCCCACTTGTGGATTGAATGAAGCCTGGGGAAGAAAACAGGAAGACTCAGTCACTTTAGGGAGTGTCAGGGGAAGAACGATTAAAAAGGTAACTCATTAATGTTTACTGTGCAATAACAAGCTTACCATTTTAGCCTCCCTGATGTCATATCCTACCCGCAACCGCTAATACAATCCAACTCCTTGCCTAGGATGAAGGAAGTCCAATGTGTTCCAATAGGTTGGATTCTCCCGTGGTCAAAAAGAGTGAAGGACAGAGAGATCGTCAGTCTTTTTGCTTTTGGTTGCTTAATATATGTTTAGGAAAGAATAATGACCTTTGTTTTAATAGCTCCTGAGTCACAGACCACCCTAATTTGGGGCTTTGTCTTCTTTCTGAGCTATGGCTTTGGTTCTCTTTGTTCTTTTTTGTTGGGTATTTGAAGATTGTCTTTTTCTTTGATTACCCTGAATATACTAGTAGAGATAAAGCTGGTTCAGACAGTAGAGAAATTATTTGGCTGTTTTAGTAGATCAAAGGTAACCAAATATGCTATTCATAAAATGCTCCATCTTCTTCCCTGTCTTTACTGAAACCTGGTTTTCCTGGATAATGCTAGCATTCTAAAATAGAGACTGCCCATTCTCACACTGCCTCAGTATCTCAGATACTGGAAATGGGGGCATGATTCTTGTCTCAGCATGACCCCTACCGGACTCTTCTGAAAGCCCTTCCTTGTTTTGCTGTCACCCTGAATGGTGATAGTCCTGTGTCATTCTTATTCGGTCATCTACTGAGCTTCAGATCACTCTCACAATATACCTCTCAACTGTCCATCTTGGTAGCATTCTGGGTGTGCCAGCTCACCCAGCCATGCTCAGAAGTGAAAAACCAGAGGCTATACTGCAAAATGAATATGTCTTTTGGTTCCTAGCACTGGAAGATTGTGGATTACAGAAGAGAAAGATTGAAAATATGTGGAGCCAGAAGCTAGTCTGAGGAAATTTCCCTTTTTAGTTCCTGGCTTCAGGATTTCTCTAGCTGCATGTAAAGCTCATCCATGCACTTAAGAGTATGCTAGATATTTTATCTAATGTTTTTATGTATTTTTTAGTGATATGATTTCATGATATGTCATCCACAATGTTTCTGGAAATGGAATTTCTTTATGTTCTACTTGAGTAACCCCTACTCATTCTCTGGAACTTGGCTTTCCTGATTCTTCTATCTCAATTCGATCCCCCATTATACTCCCTCATAGTGCTTTGTGGTTTTCACCACAAAAATTAACATAGTGTGTATTATATACTTATTGTGTGATCACTTGTTGTCTGTCACTCTTAAAAGAGACATTAAGCACCCTGAAGACAGGAAGCACAACTATTTTTATACAATGAAAATTATGAAATGAAATTTAAAAGCTGAACTATATAGTTGCTTAAAATAAGTATCAATACTTTAAGAATTGCCCTAAGGTAGTGCTAATAAGGTATGTAGATTCTTTTATTATAGTACCTTGATAAATCCAAACTGTTGTTATATTTTTCTTGATATCTTTTTTGGAAGAACTAAGAATATGTTAGGCCATTAACTCAAGTATCTTTTTTAAGGTAACTTTTAGTATAGAAGCCTAGGTTGGAAAGGAATAGGAGGTTAAAACTGTTCTGGACTCTGAGTTTTTCCCTCCCTCTCTCCCCATCCACATCCTTTGTTCTAGCTTACAGGCCTCCACCTTAAGTCAGTGTTCCTAACATATGACATAGCTGAGAACAGTTTGTTTTTCTAAGGTATTTTGCCTTATGACTAGATAAATCCCCTTTAGTTTACCCTAGACATGGTTGAGATTTTTCACATTTTTTTAAAAGAACACTATGAGGAAAATAAAAGGAGGAAGATGGAGGAAAACAAAATAATAAATTTTTAGCGTGCACATCCTTACCCTGATGTAATTAGGGTGCCCCCCAGTATGGTCTTAGTGGGAACACCCCACTTTATTTCTTTTCTTCAGCCCTATCTAGGGACTCCTAGTCAGAATTTCCCTTTATTGTTTATTTTCTGGATATCCCCCCTCACCCATTACTTCTAGATAGAGGAAAAGGGTAGGCAACTGGGTTGTTGGGTAGATAGAATTATAGGGGCTTCAAGGAACTGGGAGAGACTGGTAGCTGAGGAGAGAAATCTATCAGGCGGAAGTAGGCAAGAGAAGAAAACGGACAAATCATGGAGATGGGAATGTAAGAAGTGTGTGTGTGTGTGTGTGTGTCTGTGTGTGTGTGTGTGTGTGTCTGTGTAGGGGTATCTGTTGGTTGAGTAATCAAGGAAGGTTGGATTCATAAAGCAAGGCCAAATTATGGGTAACTTTCAGGGACACTTTGCAGAGTTAGGATTGCAAGCATTTGCAGAGAGGGTGTTTCCAGTTTTGCCTGTGTACAATAGAATTATTTACTTACAAAAGTAGCTAAAACTTTTCCTACTGATTTCAGGATAAGTTTGGAATTATTCTGTTTCATTTTACTCTGAAGTGTTGAGGGGTTGTGCCATTTGTGGAGTTTTGTGAGTATATGTTCAGTGATAATTAACTTGCATTTGCACTTATACTGGTTGGGGAATTTGTGCTTAATGCTGTTTCACAGTCACTGTGTTGGGAGCCAGAATACAGTTTTAACACTATTGACTTGAATGAGGCTTCGGCTCCTCTTGTTTAAAATTTGGATTAAAGCGCAATCAACAGACTTTGGGTGGTCTCATCCTCACCCTCACCCCTCAGAGAAGCAGATCCATATGACCAAACTCTTTCACAATTTGGCAAGATGGTAGGCTTCTGTCATGAGACACTCAAGACAAGAATATCAAGGACATTAGAGGTCAGTCCTGAGGTAGGTTGCCAGAGCGTATGTGGGGGAAATTTGCCCAAAATTTGCTTTCACTCTCTCTAGCCTTAACTTATGCTCCTAGTTGTTTACTTTTTATAAAAATGAAAAATTATGAAATTTTCCATTGAGGTCTCAGAAGAAAATAGAAGAATAAAGTAAGGATGCCAAGGAGTTTCAGAAATATCAGCAAGTAAAAGAGCAAGCAGTGCTGTATCTTTGTGCAGTGGTGGCCGTGTTGAGACTGTTCATCTTTGCTGTTGTCATTGTTGGGCATACTTGGTGGGAGAAAAGTCTTTACTGTCATTAAACTTTTGAAGGAAAAAAGTTATGTGTTCATCTAAAACGTATACTCTCTAAAACTCTGTTTCCTGGATAATTCTTCAGATCGTTTCCATTCATGCTCAGAATTTCTATGACATAATACTTCAGTGTTTTCAAAGAAATTAACTTCTATGGTTAAACTTTATCTGTTTTTTATTATTGCCTTCAGATCTCCAAAAGAAGTGCAGATTCCTCTGTGTGTGTGTGTGTGTGTGTGTCTGGGTCTGAGTGTGTATGTCTGTGTGTATCTGTGTGTGTCTGTGTGTCTATGTGTTTATACAAAAGGGAAAGAGGGGGAGAGAGCAAAAGAGAGGAATTCTCTTGCATTTGTTAGGTTTTAGTCTAATGTCAAGAAACAAACCCAGTGGGAACATCCCATCCATGATTTATTCTCCTTTTCTTTCCTGTAGAGCATGTAGTATTTATCTACCTGGGGAAGATTTTAAACATACAACTATAAATAATCGAAAAAGGAGTTACATGTCCTGCTCACCTGCCAGGCCTAGTGCTTTACTGGCTGGTGAGCTTACTCGGTACACACCCCTGATGTGATACATACCTCATTCATTGGTTTCTCATAGATGTCCTCCTGCCAAGGGGCAGATTTTGCTTGAAAAGCATCTCGCTGGAGAGCTTCTAGCACCTTTTTTGGAGTGACAAACCCATACTGAGCTTCCAGCAAAGCCAAGTCCATTTTATCAGCCTTTAAAATGCCTATGACTTCATCTCGAGCCTGCAGGAACAAAAAGCATTTCAGAAAGCCCACTTTATCTACCAGCAGTCTCTGCAAGTGATTTCTTGTGTAGTTGAGTATTTTTTCTCTTCTCCTTCAAATATAAACAAATCATATTTGGTTATAGCACCTTTTAGAAAAGGTAGCAAAACTATGTCCCTTTACTTCATCCTTCTTACAGTCTAGTTACACATTAATAATGTTTTTAAAAGTGATCACTATACAACATGGGGAGACTCTACATTTTTTATTGTGTTTGACAAGCAGATAACATGATATGCCTCAATGGACTGGCATTTTCATTTTCAGGGATAGGAAATAAGATTCTTCTATATATGTAGCAGCTGCTTTTAGTTTTTTTGTATAGGTTAATAATGCCAGGGCAAGTCTAGGAGCCAGTTCATGTGAGGTACAAAAGCACCTATTGTTGTTTAAACCAGTCCAGAAGTCATCTGCTATTATTGTTACCCATACGTGCCTGTGCACTGAAGCTTGTGAGCAGCATGGGCAGAGGATGTGACCTTTCACAATGTGCATGCCAATCGCATGTCATAACAACAGCCCTTTTAGATGTGATTAATTGCTCTTCGTGCTGCCAGAAGAGAATTCTGTGAATGTGTACTTTGATTTCATGTATATACAAGTATGAAGCACAAATACCTATTTCTGTGGCAGCCACCACACAAAATTCATAAGCAGCCTTCCCCTTGAAGCATGAGGGGGATAATTCTAACCCAGCTGACCTGCAGTTCTCCCTCCAGAATGCTGAGAAGAAATAATAAGTCGTCTCTTGAGAGGTCTTCTCCTTGGTGGCCATTACCACTGTGTGACTTAGGATACGGAAGCATTGCATCCGACTCACTGGTGGGGTCTTTGTCTTGCTGTCTCTGCTTCATGTTCTCAGGACCTTGGAAACTGTAGTCTTCACTATGTCTTGGAAATTGCTTTTGGGCTGAGCCCTCTGTGTCACTGCTTCTGGAACGCATTCTTTAAGGGCTGGAAAGAAGGAAGACAATTTGTAACTCTTAGTGGAAGTAGAGTTTTAATAAGAGCTCCTATTACTGCTTTGACAAGTCTGCACTCTTGTTATATTTACCACAGCCAAAGACTCAATCTTTCTGAAGTCTACAGCAGAGAAGGGCATTAGCAGATTCATAAATCACAGTCTTATTTATACTTCTGTTTTTAAAATCAACATTTTAAAAAATGTGTTCTGCTTTGATTAAGGCCACTTATGTCCATGGGTAAACAGACTGTGTATTTGAACTTCATCCACCAAGCATTCTACCTCAGGGACCTGGGTCATACCTCCAACCTAGGCCTAAGTGCTTACATAAGATGTACTTAACGTAATAGTAAAATGGTAAATTTGCTAATTGTTCTAACTTTCTTCACATTCACATTATAGTGTTTCCTTGTGGAAGTTTAAAAAGAGTTTTTAAATTTCTTAGCCTTCGGTGCTTTAAGAGACAAGCATCAGAATTACAAAATACTTTGGGTTATTTTGTTATGACAGTAAAGTCTAATATTAAAGGAATGAAGGCTTGGTCCCTGGCTGTATCCTTGACATTCTGCTAAAATTCCAGAGCTGACCTCAGATAAGTCAAGGATTTATATTTAGGACCCTTATCTACAAAATAAGAACACTAGTGCCTATAGTATTTAACCATTATGAAAACAGTATAAAATAAATTAATATTTCAGGGACATATTAGTTCCACATCTGATGATATAATTATCCAAATTAATTTACAATAGCAAGATAATTTTTTCCGCCTTTGAGGTTTGTAATGGAAAGAGAAAACATCAAGTGAACTTATAGTCTGCTTCAGTGATGTTCAAGCAGATTGTTAATTTTACTCATTACTAAAAATCATGAAACTTTCATCATTATTTTTTTAAATATTTATTTATTTTATTTATTTTCTATGTTTTTTGGCTGTGTCAGGTCTTAGTTATGGCATGTGGGGATCTTTTATTGCGGCGCAGGCTCTTGGTTGTGGTGCGGGCTCTTCGTTGTGGCACGGGCTTCTCTCTAGTTGTGGCACCCAGGCTCCAGGGCACGTGGGCTCTGTAGTGGCGGCACTCATGCTTAGTTGCCCCGTGGTATGTTGGATCTTAGTTCCCCGACCAGGGTTGGAACCCGTGTCCCCTGAATTGGAAGGTGGATTCTTTACCACTGGACCACCAGGGAAGTCCCTTTCATCATTATTGGTACCTTGCTTTTCATTTGTAATAATATTTCTTTAAAAATCTGGAGGGAATTCCCTGACGGTCCAGTGCTTGGGACTCTGCGCTTCGACTGCAGGGGGCACGCATTCGATCCCTGGTCTGGGAACTAGGATCCCACGTGCTGTGCACAGCGTGACCAAAAAAAAAAATCTGGAAAGGTCAAGCATACAGAAAAGTATGGAAATATAATTAATCACTACATGCTAGCACACAGATTTGTAAAATCCTAATTTACTATATACATTAGAAAACAGTTTTTTAAGTAAAATATTGATATTATAGATATAGTAGAAGTCCCTATGTACCTCTTCCTTAACCCACTCTATACCCGCCCTACCCCAGAAGTAACCATCTTGAATTTGGTGTTTATTATTCCCACGCATGTTTTATACTTTACTTTATACTTTTAATGCATGTGTATATATTGCTGAGCAATATATAGTATTGCTTTGCAGATTTTCAAACCTAATGTAAATACAGCATATTGAATGTATCATTCTGAAAATGTTTTTTCATCCTATATTTTGGAGATTCTTGCTTGCTCCATTTTACTTATTTTACATATTTAACTGCTATATAGTATTGCATTATATGAATAGGCCACCATTTACTTATCCATTTTACTGTTGATGGATGTTTAAATAGTTTACTTTTTTTAGTATTAGAAAAAATGCAGCTGTGAACATTCTTGTGCATTTTTTTTTTCCTGTGAACATCCATTTCTTCAGGTAGTATTCTTTACAGCATAGGAATGGGATTTTGGCTCTCCTAAATGGAGTACCAATTTATAGCAGAGTGTAAGAGTTCTCATTGCTCTGTATCTTCATCAATGCTTGCTATTAGGGAATTTATAATTTTTACCAATATGGTAAGTGAAATGGTATCTGACTTTTTAATTGGCATTCTATAACTAATGAGAGCAGGCATCCTTTTATGTGTTTAGAGCCCCTTTGAATTTCTTCATAAATTGCTTGTTCATAGTCTTTGCCCATTTTTCTTTTGTATTATTTGTCTTTTTCTTATGAATTTGTAGGAATTCGTTACATACTCTATAAATAACTGTTTTGTTGATTGTATGTTTTGATGCTATCTTTTCTGGTCTGTAGCTTACATTTTCACTTTGTGTCTTTTGTGGTATAGAAGTTTTACGTTTTAATTTAGTCAAGTTTATCAATTTTTAAATCAGTTCTTTTCTTTATAATTTGCATTGGAAAGCAAAATTTGAACAGTGGCAGTATAAAAGAATGGCTAAGACCATGGACTCTGGAACCACTCTGCCTGAGTTCAAATCTCTACTCCATTACTTATTGGCTATAAAACTCTGGACAAGTTACTTAATACCTCTGTGCCTTTCTCATCTGTAAAATGAGGATGATAGTAGTAGTATATTTATAACCTAAAGTTGGTGTGAGGATTAACTGAGTCAACACATGTCAAATGTTTGCAACATACCTCATACAAAATTGTCACTCAATAAACATTAGCTTTTATTATTAACTTTATTTTTATTCCCCCAATTTTATAGTGTTTCTCTATTACCTTTATAGTTAGAAAAAATTTTCAAGAATTGAAGCAAGTTTATTTGATTACCTCTTTCATCTAATGAGTTGTGAGCCGTGAATAAAGGGAGAAACAAAAGAAGATTGAAAGAATGGCTTTGTGTCTTTCTTGGGTACTCTGTTTAAGAAGTGACTCTTACCACTCCCAGCTTGCTGGCACCACTTGAGAAACCTGAGTGTAGAACAGTTTAGGAAGCTTGAGGACTTCACAGCCAACCAGCTAAGCCTCCATTCATCTCTCCACCCATCCTTCAACAAGCATTTATTGAAGGCCCACTGTGTTTCGTGCACTAAATTGGTTATTTATGGTGTGGCTTCCTTACTTCCCTTAATACAAGCGATATATTTTCAAATGTAAGGTTTATGGAAACAGTTCGTAAATCTGGGATCATGAAAAGTGCACTGAACTAGACAGAAGTCATGTGAAAAGAATTCTGTCACAAATCAGCTATCGGATTAGTTAAGACACTGACTCTCTCTGAGGGCAGTGCCCTGAATTGTGAAGTGAGGGGGGGTGAGGAGGTGATCTCTGTGGCCCCCTTTCTCCTAGGATGTATAATGATTCTTGCCACTGTGCCTTTCTTTTAGCATAGATTATCAATAGTATATTTAAAAGACATGGGTTTGTGGGTCTGCATCTTATAGGAAATCCACAGAAATCTAAATGCTACATATGGACTACATATGGACCTGTGACTTTTGATTTTCACCAGAGGAGAGATCACAGTTAAAAGACAATGCTTAAGGAAATAATCCCAGCAATAATTTTCAACTGAGAATTTTCAGTAGCCTCATCATAACAATCAGGATGTAAAAGCAGAACTTGAAGGTGTTTATTGCCTTACGTGTTTATTATTTACATATTTTATTTGTCAGTAACAAACCAACTATCAAGTGATACTAGTGGGACACCCTGCCTTGAAGTTATAATGTGCATCTGGAGAAATTTAAAACATTCATTTTCAGAATTTTAACAAGTCACATAATGTGTTTTCTCTACAACTCATGTTCTTTCTTACTTCCCTCCATCACACATTTATTTACTCTATTAGACGCTGGAGATAGACAGTGATGGTGGTGATGATGGTGGTAATGATGATGACAGCTAATACTTACTGAGCAGTTACTACATGCCAGGCATTCTTCTAAGCATTTTACATTTATTAACTCATTCAATTCTTATAACAACCCTGTGAGGTAGGGAATATTATTATCTCCATCTACAGCAAAGAAATGGAAGCACAGATGAAGGTTACACAGCTAATAAGAGGCAGAACTGGGATGTGAATCCAGGCAACCTGGCTCCAGAACCTGTGCTCTTAAAAATCATGTGTCATGCTACTGTACTGCCAAAGACAGATGGCTATAGACACCCTGTCTGAAATGGATACAGACACCGTGTGTGAAAAATGCCTATAGCCTTGCTGAAGAGATTACTTATCAATAATTACAATACAGATAAACAGTGGTCTGTGGCAGTAGTTGTCACTGACTCTCCCCTACGTAGCCAAGGAAGGATTTATTTATTTGAGAAAAGCAAAGACATAGAAGGAGTACATTTTTATGTAGGGATAGAAGGTTGAGGATATATAAGATTTATGACTGTGGAAAACCCCATTATGTGTGTATTTATGTGTTTATAAATAATATTCCTATACTAGCATATTAATATATGCTATGTACCTTATGAAAACATATTCAAAAAGGAAAAATATTAATAAAAAAATAAGATATCTAATTATTTTTCTCCCACCCCATTGGATTGTCTTAAACACCTCAGAAAGATCATTGCTCTGGCCTATAGGAGTAATGGAAGGTTGTTAATGTAGACCAGATATGTTTAAAACAAATAAATATTACATACCACTTTATTTACAGATATGTTCTCACATGAAGGGCAGGGCCATCCATGTCTTCCACCAAATATTAATAGTCTCCATTCATATGTCTCATAGGGTTTCTGACCTGATGCTTCATACCTAATGGCTGTTCAACAGAGTGAATGGTTTGCTCTTTCTATTTTGTGGCCTATCCCACAACTTAGATAACATTGCTAAATAACAATGGCTCAAAATTGTATGGGCCACTCTGCATTTTCAGTCATCTTGCAGCTCAGCTGGGTGTGAATGGTCTAAGATGGGCTCACTCCCATATCTGACTGTCAGCTAGTTGGGCTAGATCTCAGCTGGATCATCTCATCTCTGCTCCACATGGGCTTTCAACCTCTGGTAGGCTAGACCAGGCTTCCCCTTATGGTGGTCTCAGGTCAGCATCTCAAGAGTGTGAGACTCCAAGGCCTTATTTTTATTGGTGAAAGAATGGCATGCTAGCCCAAATTCAGGAAGGAGCTGCAGAGTCACATTGCAGAGGATGGGGAAGACTTAGTTAACTGCAGCCATCTTTGAAAAACTCTAGGTCTGTCACACTTACAGATTCAGACTTCTGTGAAAATCAAATAAAAATCTAGTTTAAAAGAGGGGTAAAATATATTTGGTTCTTTACTTCTTTTAGTTTCCTGGAAGCATAAGTTTATTTCTATGATTTCTGTGATGCATTCCTGTGCTTTCCTCTTACCCACATATTCATATGTGGAACAATAGCCTACTGATAAGAATCAACTTGTATTCTGCTACTAATCAATAAAGATTCCTCTACCACCGTTAATCTTATCCAAGGTATGCCTTCCAGAATTCCAAGATAATGTAAGTTTCTATTTAGCAGGGTAGCTTGCTAAGCATTGCTCATAAGTAGTGCTCTTTGAGTTTAAGGCAACCCTGAACTGCTACAGAAAACTGAATGGTTCTCTGTATATGTTCTATCTTCCCTCACCTCATTCTTTTTTTTTTTAATTGAGTTAAAGTTGATGTACAGTATTATATGTTACAGGTGTACAATATAGTGATTCATAATTTTTAAAGGTTATAGTCCATTTATAGTTATTATAAAATATTTGCTATATTCCCTCTCACCTCATTCTTAAAGTGAGTTGAGTGAAATCTGCCAGGAGAGCACAGATCATTTGCCAATGATGATATTTATAAGCGATAAAAAAGGAATGACCTGAAACATTTTTATACCATGTTCTTTTAAAATTGATTAGAGTTTTTCTGAAACCACCAGTCTTCTTTGAGGGCTAGGGAAAATAGCATCAACATTCTTGCTGGCTCTCACACTGAGTTTGTGAACAGACCCATCGTGTGCAGACTTCTGGTCTACTGAGGAGTGTGTCTCGTCATGTTTACAATGGTGGAGTTTCCTTGCCCTTCTGCCAACAACCACAAAATGATCAGTAATGAGAAGTAATTAAGTATCGAGTGGAAGAAAACACAGACATGAATTTCATGATACTCTCATGCTTTGTATTATCAGTGACTTCATTGTTTCTCTTGGCAAATTTTTAATGCATCTGTGCTTGGCCTTGCATACTGAGGAAAAGAAAAATTTTGTAATGGCAACAGTGGTTTGGGATTTTCAGGTTACAAAGAAAAAAAAAACAGAATGGAAAGTTGCTTTTGCTTATACCAAATAATGATGCCTTACTCTTTTCATAAAGTGTTGGTAGTGACATAATGCCTGATGGTTTTGCAAGGAGAAAACCTGCTTAGTTGTCAAATTTAACACAGCCTAATGTGTTGATTATCTGTGACTCTCAGAGCCATAGAATGGCAGCCTTGAGGACTGTAAGAGAGCGATAGACTGGGAATCAGGAAACATGGCTTCTGATCTCAACTCTGCTTTTAATTAGCAAAGCTCTGGTTGTCACTTGTAAAATGAGGATATTAGTCTAGGTTGGCCCCGTGAGGTCATTCAGGATGAAACAAGGACGAGGGGTTCTTTGCCTTGACCTCTACCTTGTTCCTTACTCCCCAGTGGGTCCCCCTGACTGCAGGATTTACGCCTGAGACTAGATGATCTCTGAGGTCCCGGGACTTCCCGCTTTAGAATTCTCTGCTTCTCTGTTGTCTTGTATCTATGGATACAGATACAGTGTAGTTGGCCCTGAGAAGCGGATTCTACTTTATTTTCCTGTGTGGTGACCTCGGTCAGTTTTTCTTTGGCTTAAGCTGGTTAAAATCGTGATGTATCTTGGTAAGGATGTGTTCATGAAGAAGAAGGACTAGTAGAGAATTTGCAATTATTTACTTAATCTAGTTACAGAAAATGACCAAATGTCAACTGAGGCCTATTCTACCTACTACCTTCCCCCAATATACATGCCCCTAGCCAACTCTTTACTATAAAAATTGAATTTTCTTAATCATTCTTTATTAATCTTTAGATAGCAAAAACTGTTTATTCTATATAATTGAGCACTAAACATAATTTAGTCTCTGTGTACCTGTTTATTTTCA
The DNA here is from genome assembly GCF_039906515.1 of Pseudorca crassidens. Taxonomy (NCBI): domain Eukaryota; kingdom Metazoa; phylum Chordata; class Mammalia; order Artiodactyla; family Delphinidae; genus Pseudorca; species Pseudorca crassidens. The sequence goes on along the minus strand of NC_090300.1, from coordinate 102,223,402 downwards.
TGTTTGAATGGTGGAAAGAGGATATTTTGTTTGTATAAAAGAACTTCAAAAAGGTTCAGTGAAAGAAATTGGTTTTGGTCTTGATCATTTACTATGATGTTGAGGTAACCAATCATCTACTCCAATTTAAAGAAGAAAGTAATAATAATGGTAGCTTACATTAAATTCAGTACTTACCAAATACAAGTCTGTTCTAAATGCTTTCTTTTGATTAACTCATTTAGTCTTCTTAAAAACTGTTGTTTATCTCCATTTTGCAAAAGAGGAAACTGAGGCTTGTAGCTGTTAAGTAACTTGCCAAAGGTCATACTGCTAGAAAGTGGCAGAGCCAGGTCCTAACTTGGACAGTCTGGTTCCAGAGTCCAGCAAATCACTATGCTGTATCTACCTAGGGTTTTATAAGAAGGCATACATAGTAAAGGAAAAAATCCTGGTTCAACATTAAGTTATTCAACAAATATTTATGAAGTACCTACTATGTCAGTTATCATATTAGCCAATTTGTGCAAGCTTATTTTTGTATCTGGACTAATGTCCCTTTTGTTGATATGGGTACAGGGTAGTAATTCTGGCTACCCAGAATTACACAAAAATCTGAATAATATGAAGTCACAACTCCCTGGCCCTTTCAGCAATTGGTCCATTCAGTAAAAATGTTTTGTTTTCATGCATTATTTATGTGCAGAAACTTAACTGAATGCATTGTTATTCTTAAACTTTAAAGGCCACAAAGTGGCTTTTCTCAACCACTTTGCTGGCATCTTGGGGGAAGGCAGGAGGTATAGCATAACAGAAAGACTATGAGATTGTGGGATCAGATGGATCTGGACTTTAATTGCTGCTCCCATATGTTAGCTCTGTGGCCTTGGACAACCTACTCTACCTCTGTGAGCCTTCAAATGTAAAATGGAGATAATGGTACCTGGTAATGGGTTTATTGTTCATGCTCTGTGAGCTTAGGGCCCCTGTTGTTCATGTCTGTCTCCTCAGTGTTCAACAGAGTTGTAACTCATCAGGGATTCATTTGAAAGACTGAATCATGCAGTCCTCAACAGAGCTGACTGGCTGTAAGTAGGAACTGCCTCATGGTAAAAATGATTCATCTGTGAACCACTGGCTAGAAATTCAGAAAAATGGTACTGAGAATCTCATAGAAGTAGCTGGAGTGTACAGAAGTAGCTAATGTGTATGGACCTCTTACTACATGCCCGGCACTGTTTTAAGTGCTTTGTGTATATTATTTAATCTTAAAGACTTTTAGCCTGTAGTAAAGATTGTAGGAAAGGGCTTGGTAAAGGTAGTCTAAGCGTGGAGACTCTCATGGGAGACATCAAAGACAGGGAAATTAATATCAAAATCAGGGTAGTGCTGGTACCTACACAAAGTTCAGTGTGTGTGTGTGTGTGTGTGTGCGCTCACGCGCACACATGTGCGTGGAGAAGGGACACTGGATCCCCAAGACTAACTAGAAAATTCTTGTTAATGTCACCGAATTTTGAAAACTTTTATCATATATACCCTGACTTTTCGCTCTCTCTCACCCCCACCTCCCTGAGTACACTCTCACATGCATAAAATGAGGTGAACATCCGCTGCATTCCTCCTTTTTATTTGACAGCACCTTGAACAGTCATTAGTTCTGTTTTAGTGTATGTGACATTTTATAAAGTGGTCTTATTTTAACTTGTTTGGTAGGAAATTTGAGGGATGAATCGTTTTGATGGCAAGATGGCTGCATAATGCAGGGTGAGTCTGTGCTAACTGTAGGATGCTCTTCACCAAGGGACAAACTTGGAAGGGATTCAGTGCCTTAAGTTTGAACGTGCTTAACATCCCACACTTGCTGAATTTAGAGAGCAGGCTGCCGGCTAGCTTTACATTTCCACTTGGATTTCCCCCTCTCTCTGCATGGAACCATAAAGCTATAACTTAGTTCCCTGGAAGGGGAATGGAAAGAGATGTAGTAAGATTATATGGGGTGCTCAGCAGAGCTGGTTGAGCCCTTAATATTAACAGTCTCATGGTAAATGTGATTCGTCTATGAAAATACTGGCTATAAATAGATGTTAATAGTGCTCAGTTGCAAATCAGCCATGCTGTGCTTGCATGGCCACATTAGGGAAAAAAATCCTGTTGAGTATTTTATTTGGTTTCTCTTAAAATGAAAAAATAAAAAGTTCGTTTCCTTTTATTGCCCTAGTCACCCACATTTGAAGACACTAAATTCAGCCAGCTGCAGTAAAGCTATCTGATGGCTAAAAAAAGACACATTGAAAACCAGATAACCTAATTTAGCAATGGCACTCTTTATCTTTTTCTTCCATTTTCAGTAAAAAATCATTGTAACATACCCTTACTGGTGTTTTTACTTGTAGGGAGGGCACGGATAGGGCTTCAGAGAGGGGAACAGAACTTGGGGATCTGTGATTCAGGTCCATATTCTTAAGAATTCTGAGTCCTAATAGAAAGTCAAGGTTTCTTTCAAATCAAGTATGAGGTTCAGAAGGCAGTGTAGTCATCTCATCTATCCCCATAGTATCAGGCACTAAGCATTTTCTATGCCCATCTACTCCGTTGTTATACAGCTCTCAGTGTCTGAAAGTGCTTCCTTATGAGCTGAAATCCAGCTCCCAGGATCTTTATTCATTTATCCTTCTTCTGCCTCCAGAGCTAAGTCAGCCAAGACTACTTCTCTTGTCACACTGTGGTCCTTCAATGGGAAGGGCTCTATTCTTTTTTCCAGATGTAATACTCAGTTTCTTTAACCACCACTCTTCATACTATGTGGTCTAGTCTCCCTCACCCAACACACCATCTCATGCACACATTTTGATTATACCCCTTTAGACCTACTCTTCATTAGGCCGGGTGTTTCTTAAAGAAATGCATGGAGTTGGGCGTGATTTCCCAGATATTAAACACAACTAAAGCAGTGAAATGGTAAGAGTATATACTTAAGGAAGAGCTCAGTAAGTCTTCTGATATTGGATCTCAGTTGGAATGTTAAGTATAGATCAAGACATTTGATAGTAGGCATTTAATGAAGACTTATTTCCAGTTTCACTTATCAGGTAAGTGCTTGTAATACCTTTCATGTGTACATTGATTGTTGTATCAGTAAATAGGTAATTATTCACTCTGTTTTTCAAGAGGAGGAATTCGAGCTTCAGAAAGCTTAAATAACTTTGACTAATAAACCTTGGACCAGAAATGAAAACTTAGGCCTTCTGACACCCCTTTCTCTCCAGGCTCATGCTAGATTAATCAACACTTGCACTTTTTTTAAGCTTGAATGTGTTCTTTGGTTGTTTGTCCATGAAGTGCTATAGTCAGAGAAGCTGCTAGGCTGTAGATACAGAATAAACAGCCTGCCAATGGGGTCTAATAGTACAGACTTACATCATGGCTTTTCTTAGCTGTGTGTTCTGAAGAAAGGACAAAAAGAAATATAAAAATCTCAGAGTATAAATAGTTGATTTATCTGAGTTTTCCATTACAAATCAGTGGCTCTTTAAAGATTCTTTTCTCATTTAAGGTTGACACAGGGCTGGGAATGTTTTCCAGATCTTTGTGGAATAAAACCAAAGAAGAAAATTATTTTCATATAGTCCAAGTTAGCTTTAAATGCATTTTAAAATGCCACAGTCCCAGCACTAGAACAGAGCTCTTGAAAATCATATGATTCTTTTAACAGTTTTCAAACTACATCACTTTTCATATTTCTTCCAACTCTGCTCTCTGTTTTTTCTTACAAGCATGGTGATATTGAGCCAGTCACTTAACCTTTCTATTCTCTTTGAATTTTTGTCTCTTTGGCTCTTGGAACCAGTTTCCTCCAATCCCCTTATTCTGCCACCGAGGCCTGTTGAAGTTAACTGATGTGCCCGTGGTCATGCCCAGAGGCAGCACCAGAACCCACATCTCTTGCCTACAGCTCTGTTGCTGTTTCCATAGCAACACTACATGTTCATAGGCCAACCCCTACTTCTTCCAGCCCTAGAAAGATGTGAATCTTAAAAGATAAAAATGCATCTTTAGAGTGGTTAAGAAGCCGCCTGCCAATGCAGGGGACATGGGTTCGAGCCCTGGTCCGCGAAGATCCCACATGCCACAGAGCAACTAAACCCGTGCTCCACAAGAGAAGCCACCGCAATGAGAAGCCCACACACCACAATGAAGAGTAGCCCCTGCTCGCTGCAACTAGAGAAAGCCCGCATGCAGCAGCGAAGACCCAACACAGCCAAAAATAAACTAATTAATTAATTAATTTTTTGAAAAATGCAACTTTCGAGAACCTGAAGTCTCCCACAAATTTTTGTTGGCTTTCTCAACCTCTTCTTAACCCATTAATTGACTAATAAGTCACTCTGAGTGCCTTCAGGCCTCCTCTTGGCTAGACCAACCTAGCATAATAAAGAGCTCAGAGGTGAACAGGAGATTCAGATATCAAGAGTTACCATCTATAAATTCCAAATGACAGCTTTCCTTTCTCTTCTTTTATCTAAGGACCTGTGACTGGAATAGACAGATTGTGTGTTACAGAAAAAATGTTGCAACTGGTAAAGTCCCAGGGCAGTACTTGACCTTGCAGCCATTTTGCTTCTCCTTTCCCACATCTTCCCGTATTCAATCTATCTTCCTGTACTGGGGAACAATTCCTTCCTGGCCTCCCAGGTATTTGAGTCTAGTCTGATACATTTATACTTACTAAGGGAAAAGAAGGAAACTAACTTTTGTAAAGCTCCAGTTATCTGCCTGATAATATGATTTATGCTTTCTGTTCTTTATATCTTTTTTTTACAAGTTCGGACACATAGAGTTGGTATTATTCTCCTTATTTTACAGATGAAAAAAACAGACATTGAGGAATTCACAGTTTAGTGTTGTAGAAATATAGGTTCAAGACTAAATACAAAATACCAATAAATACTATAAATAATGTCCAATGTACAAAGTGTTTTGGGAGCATTTGAGAGGAAATGTCTAACTGTGCCAAAGGGACTTAGTGAAAGCACCTCAGAGGTAAGTTGGGCCATGGAGGATAAGAGTATACGGCTCATACGTACAGGTTGAAGGTGCATGAAAAACAGCATGTGGCAAATGTCGAGTTATTCCTTACGGCTGAAGTAAAGGAGAAGACCACCAGCGAAATTTGAACATGTATGCTATGTATTAGATGATAATAAAAAGTTATTGGTAATTTTGTTAATGTATCAATGACATCGAATTTACATGAGAGAATGTCCTTTCCTTTTTATTTTTCTAGATACATAATGAAGTATCTTAGTGTGAAATGACATGATGTCCTGGGCTTTACTTTTAAATATTTCAGAAAAAATGAAGGCAGAGGGTAGAGGAGAAATAAGTATGGCAAATTATTAAGGGTTGTTGAAAGGTGGGTGAGTACATGGTCTTTGTTATATTCTTTTTACTTTCTGTGTATTTGGAAATATTCATGATAAAAGATTTAAATAGAAAGCACCAGAGACATAGTGTTGGATACATAAACATTTTAAGAAGGTGTTCTCTTTAAAGGGGGGACAAAAGGTGCAAAAGGAGTGAGGTAGAGAAAAGAGACAGAAGACACTAATCTTTGGGTGTCCGGCAGAGACAGAAAAGCAGAAAACTGAGCTGTGTCTCAAGAGCCAAGAGAGAGGGGCTTCCCTGGTGGTGCAGCGGTTAAGAATCCTCCTGCCAGTGCAGGGGACATGGGTTTGAGCCCTGGTCCAGGAAGATCCCACATGCCACAGATCAACTAAGCCTGTGCACCAAAACTACTGAGCCTGCACTCTAGAGCCCACAAGCCACAACTACTGAGCCCGTGTGCCTAGAGTCTGTGCTCTGCAACAAAAGAAGCCACCACAATGAGAAGCCCGTGCACCACAACGAAGAGTAGCCCCCGCTCTCTGCAACTAGAGAAAGCCCACGTGCAGCAACAAAGACCCAACACAGCCAAAAATAAATACATTAAATAAATAAATTTATTTAAAAAAAAAAAAGAGCCAAGAGAGAAAATGATTTCAAGGGGCAGAGAGCTGCTGTAACTTCATTTTAACAACATTGCCACTGCTCAGAACAGTTTTGGCACTCTACTTTTGGAATTTTCGTTTTTTGGAATATCCCTCAGCCATGGCAAAATGTGGTTCATTGAAGGTGAATTTGACTTCTGACAACAGGGAAAAGTTCCTTGGAACTAAAGCTAGTGAATCAAGTCAGGATTTGGGTCAGCTAATACTGTTTTTGGTCAGAGAACCAATTGTGACCTTAAAATAATGAGATTGGTTTTTGTATGTGAACTTTGCATAGATTTTGAAGACATTTCCAAAATGTGTCAGGGAAAACTTTTGACAAAATGACACAAATGGATTTCTAACTTAGAGCTTTTGTTTTGTTTTTAATATTCCATCTACTTCAGTTTTATGTCAAATCTTTGGTGTCCTGAAGCTTCTGGTTGTTTTCTAGAATCCCAATGTAAGCAAAAAAGTAGGAGACAGCATGCTATATGGCAGGGGAGAGAGTGCAGCCTCTGGAGCTGGCCAGCCAAGTTACAGTCCTATCTCCATCCCTACACGCTGTCCAATTTGGGGCAAGTTACTTCACTTCTTTGGGACTCTGTCTTTGCAGGGTTGTTGGGAGGATTTGAGATCATATGTGTAAAATGCTGTGCCCAGTGCCTGACATATGATAGGAACACATAACTTATCTTGGTGGAGACATAATGATACAATTTTATCTCTTTGTTCATCAAACATACCTTCCCTCTTGGGACATCAAGTGAGATAGGAAAATAAATAATGGATTTTTGCCTGTTAGCATCATGAGGAGAATATATTACTCAGCCTTACATCACTGAAGGCAAGGGGAGTTCTTTTAGTCAGTACTAAACTTGTATTTTCAGAGTGTGTGTTATTTTGTCCCTTGCCAAGATGGAGATTGGCAAGCTGAAGAAATTGGAATTTGGCCAGGAACCGGTGCCTGTTATTTAGCAGAGAGGTGATAGGGAACTATGATCCTGCCAGTTTGGAGGGACTTAACATGAAGTGACTGGCTTCTCGGTCTAAACGGGCCATAACTGTTCTGAACTAGAGGACGAAGGCTGCTGATTCGAAGGGCTAGGCTCACCCAAGCTCTTACTGGTGTGCCTCTTTCACCAACCAGGACTTTAAAAATCTTCTCTAATACCACAGCAACATGAAATTTACTGTCTTCCTGGCCAGGTACTCTACTGGAGCATTTTAAATATACTGTTCCCTTTGATACTGAAAACAATATATCAGGCAAATACTACTACTGACCTATGCTTTATTGGAAAGTTAAATTGAAAGATGTAAAGTCAGTCTGCCCAAGCCACAGAACACTATGGCAGAGCAGGAACTCCAGCTGCCTTTAGAACCCACCCAGTCTTCGCAAGCTTATGTTCTACTGCCTGAGTTCTTTCTCATTCGGAATAATGATTTGTTTAAAGGTAGGAGAGAACGCTCTGCAGCAATCATGGTATAGCTTTGACTACACTGGCAAAATCAAAGAAGGCCAGAGCCCTTTCACCAAAGACCTGCATCATGAAGTAGTGAGAGAAGAGAACATAGAGAACACCAGGGAGTAAGAAAAAATACCTAGGCTTGGTCAAATCTCAGATTAGGGCACAGCGTGAGTCAAGTTCATGCTCCTTCACTTTTCTCCATTATTCAGTTCATTCTGGGTGGTAGCAAGGGAGTTATACAGCAGGAGGTCCGCTTAAGTCAGAAAACATCAAGGAGCATCCAAAAGCATCTAGAAAACCACATGCAGCAGGGTGAACACTTGGCCTAGATAGTATGGCCCGGGCTAGATCCTATGAATTTGGGTCAAACCAATGATCAGGGTTCTTCTAACTGGTATCAGGGCTCTCCTTGTGTCCTCTAAGAAGGGTCCACCAAGCCCTTTCCCAAGCCCCTAGCCCCATTAATCTTTACGAAGGTGTGCATTTCCAGTGCTCTTTAATTAGGGCAGATCCCTTCCCAGTCCTATTGAATAGATCTGGACACTCCAGAGTACGCGGGACTGGGATAGATTGAGCTTGGGGGTTCTACCCACTGTGTGTGGTTCCATATATACCGTTTGTTCGAAAGTACCTATGGCAGCCAAGAGTACGTGTTGACCAAGGAAGGTGGCTTCTGCTAGGAGGTATAAGTAAATAAATGGATGTCAGAGCTTACAATTAAGGGGGGTTGGGGGAGAGACAAAGAATCATTACACCCCCTTGAGCGTGTTGCTTTGGATATTTTGGTAATGATTATAAAGCATTTACACACAGACTAAACTAAGCTCTTTGTGTTCTTTGCAAGATGGAAAGCTTGCCAAGTCAATTTCAGCATGCAAAGCCCAGACAATTATTCTTTTGGCATTTAGGGGCCGCCCCTGTTTTTGCTGGGGGTTTGGAGGCGGGTAGCCTGTTGACACAGGAAGGCTTTATAAGGAAAAAGAAGACAACTTTACCCTCTACTTTTTAGAAAAGAAACCCCCTGTCAGGGTTCTCAGTCCCTACCTCCTTTGCTAAACCTCTGTCACAGAGCCAACAGAAGAACCCCTTGGGCTCAGAAGTGCCATACACACTTGGGGGCCCACAGCCAGTGACTCATTCACGGCTGTTTTCATTTCCTGCACTTAGCACCACACTGTGAAATTCTGTATTTCTTTTGTGAATGTGTGCATGAAGATGGTTAATAGCTGTATTTCTAGTGATAACCATTGGAAAGATAAAGTTCTTGAGATTATGGCCTTGGTCCCTTATATAATATATACTTTGTGGTAGTGGTTCTCAACCTGTGAACCTGGAACCCCTAGGAACTTTCATAGTTGTCCTAGGGGCCTCCCAGTCATCTTCCAAAAGCATTGTGAGAAACTGAGCGTGATGTGTCTCCAGAATGGAGACTGTCGTGATTGATAGCATGCAAGCCATTTAAATGTTTTCTGAATTTGTTGTAGGCTTTTGTGGCTATATCTTTGTTCAGTCCATGGACAGGAAAAGCTACAACTATCAGTGGGGAATTAAGAAACTTTTTTGTTATGGAAAAAGAGTTATCCTGGAAAGGATGAGTAAAAAGTGTCTGAACTTCTTTTTTGTAACAGCTAAACAAGAGGCTCCCGTTTTCTTGTTATGGAACCTTTTAGTGCTGTTTCCTGATCTACATGGTTTCATGTCTGGATCAGAACGCCCTGTTTGCATTTGCTGCTGAGGAGTGAGCTGAAGACATTTGGTCTTTCAAACTGTTGATCTTAAAAACTATAAAGGATGCTTTTCGGTGTTGTTAGTAGTGTCATAAGAGACTCCATGCATCCACCCTACTCTCTTCAGTACAAGTTACCATATGCTGTAATTACTTTCAGGTGAGAAATTATTGCAGTTTAACTTGGTGGTGGCTACATGCTGAAGGCTGGATCCAGAGTACTCTTATTTTTGCCTTTAGTAGAGACTGCTTCTTCCAGCATGTTGGCTATAGTTTTTAAAATAGAAGTTTGCTGGCTGTATAATATAAAACACCAAATTGCCAAGCATAGACACTTTTCTCCCTCAGAAGGGTGTAGCACGTTCATTGCACAGGCACTAACAAATGCCTGCCTTCTGCTGTGAGTGTTGTATTGTTTTTCTTCCTTTCTCCTTTTCTGTCAACATTTCCCTTTTTTTAATAAGAAAAAAAAGTCTTAATTAAAAAGCAGCATATGTTAAGCACTGAAAATGGGGAACAATCATAAAGAATAAAAAAATTCATCCTTAATCCAACCATGCTCTTCATCTTTTTCTGTAGTGTTTTCCACACTTTCTTGTCTTCTGTATCTGTTATAATGTGCATGTTGTTTGGGGAATATTATTTGTTGTCATTTTTCCATACCATAGTTATTAATGGTTGCATAGAATTTCATTATATGAAGGCGCCATTATTAATAACCATTCTCCTATTCCTGGATACTTAGTTTACCATCCTCGTTTGAGTCCTTCCTTTCCTCCTCCCCAACTTACACTTTAGAGGCATGAACCCTGTGGATCCAGAAGGGATCCAGAGCTAACAAGAACCTTTGACCACTATCTGGACTTTTTGAAACTGGCTGGAATCCTTGAGAACTGTCTTTGGCTCAGAAAAATATCTATTTGTGTTTTAAAGTCATGATTTTGGCCTCTGTGGGATTTAATCACAACTCATAATTGTTATTCTATCTCCCCTCTAAATTCTTTCCCCTTTACCAAATTAAAAATATGAAAAATGTTTGAATATTTTTAAGAAGGTAAAAAAATATATAGAAGTCATTAGATACTGTTAGAGTAGACCACTGTACCACCTTTTCAGACCCTGAAAGTTGAGAGTTTGGAAATGAAATAAGAATTGGAATATGTATCCAAGTAATTCATCTTTAACAGTGGAAGGATGTTTACTTTCGCAAATGTTTTCTCTCCATGGAAAAGGTTGCTATTTTATTTACAGTTTACTTCATTATGTAGACTTGAATTCAAAAGATGAGGATCAGACTTGGGGAGTATATTTCAAACAAAAGCAGAAGCAAAGCTAATTAGACACTGGTGGTAGTAAGATAAGAAATATTTTTTCCTTTTAAAACAGCAACATTCTTTTTCTGATTTTTGGAGTGAGTGTGTCCTCATTTTAATACTCCTTTGTTACCAAAAGACAATACTTTGTGCATAAAACATGGTTACCAAGCAATGCACCAAAAATTAAATTGTTACATGGCTTAGGACGTGCGGAGAAGGACCAGATTGGTCTAGAAAAGAGTCTCAGAATCATAAAACATCATTAGAGTGGGAAGAGCTTGGAGATGGGTTTGCCCAGCTCTTCCCCAACAAGCAGTGGGGAGAGGGCACCCTAGCTGTACAGCCTCTCCGACAAGCACTCATCCACTCTGTGAGCGTTCATTTTTCGCAACTCTGTGGTCTCAAAAAATGTAGCCAATTCTTTCAAGATGTGTCCAGAATTCTTGTGCCATTTTATTTCCCATGACACTGCTATTAGCTGAACGCCACCTGATAATATAAATTATGATGAGTAAATTTCAAGGAGTTGGAAGGAAGATTTCCTAAACGTGAAAGCAAGGAAAAGTCTCCCCAGCACTGAGCAAGTGGCTAGAGTGATTTATCATTAAGGGTATAATTAAAGAAAATTTTGCCTTTGTAAGCTTCTGGTTCTAAAAATGCTGAGGCTAGGCCTACAAGGAAGCCTTAGGCTGTTTCCCCAAATTCTATTTTGACATATAAGTACTATTCAGTTCATTTGTTTTTAATAAGATAACTTTAAATAGAACCTTCCATAATTGACGACTAGCTTCTTGCTTAAATATTTAAATATGCTTTAGATTTTTGCCCTTCAGCTATATCTAAATGCTCAGCTATACAGCACGGTTCAAGTCTTCATTTGGGGAAGGCAGAGATCTATGACTGCCCATGCTCCCACCTATAATAGCACCTTTAATAGGCCACTTCACTCTCTGTGCCCTTAATTAGTTGGAAGAATGAAAAACAAACAATCCAGTAGCAATTGGGCTCCTTCTCAGAGCGCTAACTTGGCTACATTTCAAAGTACTTAATGTTTCCCTAAAAGGTACAAAGAACTGCATGGTGCTTACATTAGCATTTCCTAATCAAAAAGTGTAACACTTAAAAGATGGTTAGAGTTGCACAATAAGACATTGATAGTGGTTCTTTAAGCCATTCTATGTCTAAAGCATAATTTTTGCTTTTTAGTTCTTCTGAGTTCTGAGAATCAGAGTAAGACTGATTTCATATGTAGAAATAATTATTTCCTTTGATACTGCTAATCTCTACCTTAAATCCAATCACAGTGATTGCCAATGACGTTCTTAGCAGCCGGGTGTGCAGCATATGGGCAATGTTGAGAAGAGCAGGTGTCTGAGTTTTGTTGTTGCTGTTTTTTAATTTATAAATATTCTCAAATATGTCATTATATATTATCCATAATAACTTTTAATTCCATAGTCAAAGATACTTCTCTACCTTTGACTTCATGTATTTTTTCTGTTTTTTTTTTTTTTACCTGCTTAGGAGGATTGAGGGTAAGGTCATTTTAAGGTATTAGTCATTTTGAGTTACTACGTTAAAGAACAAAAGTTGGTTAAGTTTACAAAGCACTATAAACCAACAAGGAAGCCACGTACTATAACTACAGATAAGACTTTTTCCACCTTTACTTCCTTATTTATACCTGCTATTACCACTTACCCTGTTTTCTCTCTCCCATAATATATATCAGTAATAGAAATAGATTTTACTATTAGGAAAGGAAGAAAATGATATCTGATCTCCTGCTAGGTGTTAGATACCTTTACATTCTCTTATTTAATCCTTGTAACAACTCTGTGATGGACACCTGATTAGTCTCTTTTTTACAAATGGGGAATCCAGAAGTCAGAAAAGTTAAGTAACTTGCCCAGGATCACACAGTTATTATTAAGTGGCTGAGCCATGGTTCACATGTCTTGTTTCTGGGATTTTTTTTTACTTCTCTGTATTACCTCGTATTTTCAGTAGTCTCCCCTGGCGCCTTTCCTTGCCTTTCAGCTACAAAGTACTATTCATCAAATAGTATAATTGAAGTTAAAAATTTTGCTGTTCCCAGCGGGAAGCAGCCCATGGCTGGATGAATACCCACTCACTCGCCAGACAGAAAGAGGGATGGCGTCAGCCCACATAATTCCCTTTATACAGGTTTAATATATTCACAAAAAGCTGCTTAGTAAATTCTTGTTTTTGTTTTTGCTTTTCAACTTATTTTTCCCAGTTTTTTTGAGGTATAGTTGATATATAGTATTGTATTAGTTTAAGATGTACAAGTAAATTCTTTATTATCTTGTCCCTCCCCCGCCTTTTTTTTTTTCTCATTGAATATGATAAAGACTTAAGTGAATATTCAAAGTAGAGTGTTTTTTGGCTCAGGAGTTTAAAAAGAAGGAAAGGAAAGGAGAAAGTTGAGAGAAGGAGAGGGGAAAGGAAAGGAGAAAAACATTAACTGTTCAGGAAGAGAGTAGTGGCCCATGGGAGAAAGACTGCCACCCAGGGATTGCTAGGTTTAACTCTGCCCTTGAAATAACTCAAAATTTGTTAATAGGACTTCTAAGGCCCAGCTTGATCTGGCCCACAGTTTCACCTTACACTCCTCCCTTCTTCACTTTTTCTGCTCCGAATAGAATATGCTGGTCTCCTCTTAGTAGTTCACACTCACCATTCTCTCTCCCACCTCCAGGCCTGCATTGTGCTCTGCTTGGCCACCTTCCCTCTGTTCTTCCCCCAGTTAACTCCTCCCACTCAGCCCTCAACTGTCAGCTGTAGTAACGCTTCCTGAGGAAACCCTCCCTGGCCTTTTTGACTAGGTCATGACCCTGTTAGACACTTTAGTGTCACCATGACCTCTTTCTTACACCAATTACAGTAGCAATTTTATATACATTTATATTCTCTAGAGAATTTCAGCCTCCCCCACTGGACTGTGAGTTCCATGAGTACAGACATAGTCTGTTTACTCACCATTATGTCTCTGGTACTTTGCACATAGTATGTACTCAGTCTATTGAATGAATGAATGAATGAATGAGTTTGTTTCATCATCAAATGACCAGATTTTGAGCGAGTCCCTCTGGCAAAATTCACATAGACTTAACCTAGCAGAGTTCATGTGTTTACAAAGCTGTTGGATATAAAATGGAGAAAGATGGGAAAGAGCAATGAAGCCAGTACTTATAGGGCACTGTTTCCTCCTGACCACTTCCCCCACCACAGACACACCCCACCATGTTGAGCTTGGCTGCATGACATCTCTTTCCTAATGACATTCAGTCACTAATTGATCCAACAGGTGCCCTTAGACCGGTGGCCAGCAAACTTTTTCTATGAAGTACCAAGTAGTAAATATTTTAGGCTTTGCAGACCATACAGTTTCTGCCACAACTACTCAGTTCTGTCTTGCCAGAAAACAGCCACAGAACAATGTACAAATGAGTGGCCATGGCTGTGTTTCAATAAAACTTTATTTACCAAAACAGCCATATTTTGCTGCCCCCTGCCTTAGATGATATTATGAAGCAATCATGAGGGAACCTCTGAATAAGTAAATCTGAAAGAATGATTCTCCACCCCCTGAGATGAAATTTATTCACAAAGTAATTATTTATTCGTGTGAGATATGTGTGACTGTGCATAAGACTAGGGTCGACTTTGAAGCTGTTAAATACAAGACATAGATGTGACACAGGCATCACCACCACAGGCTGTGAGAGCCATGATGTTACATAGACCATGGTCTCCTGTAGATGTGATTTTTTTTCATTGCAAATAAAAGCACTTGAAGTTCAATGTTAGTTATATGAACAGTTTTGAAGTATTAAATAATATTTCTTTGGGCTTCCCTGGTGGCGCAGTGGTTGAGAGTCCACCTGCCGATGCAGGGGACACGGGTTCGTGCCCTGGTCCAGGAAGATCCCACATGCCACAGAGCGGCTAGGCCCGTGAGCCATGGCTGCTGGGCGTGCACGTCCGGAGCCTGTGCTCCGCAACGGGAGAGGCCACAACAGTGAGAGGCCCACGTACCACCAAAAAAATATATATATATATATATTTCTTTACTTTTGCAACCTATATCTGGTTTTTGCTTTTAGATCTGTCATGGACTGAGAAATCAGGTAATTGGCAAGGTTCTAAGGTGTGAAGTAGTGTTTTTGCTGTAGAGGTTTTGAGAGTCATTTGAGATACAGATGTCTTTACATCCTTTTGTCTAGATTGGAATTGTATGAAAATTGTGGCCCACATACAGACTGAAAGTGAGGGGATGGAAAGAGGTATTCCATGCAAATGGAAATCAAAAGAAAGCTGGAGTAGCAATACTCATATCAGATAAAATAGACTTTAAAATAAAGAATGTTACAAGAGGCAAAGAAGGACACTACATAATGATCAAGGGATCAATCCAAGAAGAAGATATAACAATTATAAATATATATGCACCCAACATAGGAGCACCTCAATACATAAGGCAACTGCTAACAGCTATAAAAGAGGAAATCGACAGTAACACAATAATAGTGGGGGACTTTAACACCTCACTTAACACCAATGGACAGATCATCCAGACACAAAATTAATAAGGAAACACAAGCTTTAAATGACACAATAGACCAGATAGATTTAATTGATATTTATAGGACATTCCATCCAAAAACAGCAGTTTACACTTTCTTTTCAAGTGCTCACAGAACATTCTCCAGGATAGATCACATCTTGGGTCACAGATCAAGCCTCAGTAAATTTAAGAAAATTGAAATCATATCAAGCATCTTTTCTGACCACAACGCTATGATATTAGAAATCAGTTACAGGGGAAAAAACATATAAAAACACAAACACATGGAGGCTAAACAATACGTTACTAAATGACCAAGAGATCACTGAAGAAACCAAAGAGGAAATAAAAAAATACCTAGAGACAAATGACAATGAAAACACGACAATCCAAAACCTATGGGATGCAGCAAAAGCAGTTCTAAGAGGGAAGTTTATAGCAATACAAGCCTACCTCAAGAAACAAGAAACATCTCAAATAAAAAATCTAACCTTACACCTAAAGGAACCAAAAAAAGAAGAACAAACAAAACCCAAAGTTAGTAGAAGGAAAGAAATCATAAAGATCAGAGCAGAAATAAATGGAATAGAAAAAAAGAAAACACTAGCAAAGATCAATAAAACTAAAAGCTGGTTCTTTGAGAAGATAACCAAAATTGATAAACCATTAGCCACACTCATCAAGAAAAAGAGGAGGAGGACTCAAATCAATAAAATTAGAAATGAAAAAGGAGAAGTTACAACAGACACCGCAGAAATACAAAGCATCCTAAGAGACCACTATAGGCAACTCTATGCCAATAAAATGGACAACCTGGAAGAAATGGACAAATTCTTAGAAATGTATAATCTTCCAAGACTGAACCAGGAAGAAATAGAAAATATGAACAGACCAATCACAAGTAATGAAATGGAAACTGTGATTAAAAATCTTCCAACAGGGCTTCCCTGGTGGCGCAGTGGTTGAGAGTCCGCCTGCCGATGCAGGGGACACGGGTTCGTGCCCTGGTCTGGGAAGATCCCACATGCCACGGGGCGGCTGGGCCCTTGAGCCATGCCCGCTGAGCCTGTGCATCTGGAGCCTGTGCTCTGCAACGGGAGAGGCCACAGTAGTGAGAGGCCCACGTACAGGGAAAAAAAAAAAAATCTTCCAACAAACGAAAGTCCAGGACCAGATAGATGGCTTCACAGGTGAATTCTATCAAACATTTAGAGAAGAGCTAACACCCATCCTTCTCAGACTCTTCCAAAAAATTGCAAAGGAAGGAACACTCCCAAACTCATTCTATGAGACCACCATCACCCTGATACCAAAGCCAGACAAAGATACTACAAAAAAAGAAAATTACAGACCAATATCATTCATGAATATATATGCAAAAATCCTCAACAAAATACTAGCAAACAGAATCCAACAACACATTAAAACAATCATACACCATGATCAAGTGTGATTTATGCCAGGGATGCAAGGATTCTTCAATATACGCAAATCAATCAATCTGATACACCATATTAATAAATTGAGTAATAAAAACCATATGATCATCTCAGTAGATGCAGAAAAAGCTTTTGACAAAATTCAACACCCATTTATGATAAAAACTCTCCAGAAAGTGGGCATAGAGGGAACCTACCTCAACATAATAAAGGCCATATATGACAAACCCACAGCAAACATCATTCTCAGTGGTGAAAAACTGAAAGCATTTCTTCTAAGATCAGGAAGAAGACAAGGATGTACACTCTCACCACTATTATTCAACATAGTTTTGGAAGTCCTAGCCACGATAATCAGAGAAGAAAAAGAAATAAAAGGAATCCAAATTGGAAAAGAAGTAAAACTGTCACTGTTGGCAGATGACATGATACTATACATAGAGGATCCTAAAGATGCCACCAGAAAACTACTAGAGCTAATCAATGAATTTGGTAAAGTTGCAGGATACAAAATTAATGCACAGAAATCTCTTGCATTCCTATACATTAATGATGAAAAATCTGAAAGAGAAATTAAGGAAACACTCCCATTTACCACTGCAACAAAAAGAACAAAATACCTAGGAATAAACCTACCTAAGGAGGTAAAAGACCTGTATGCAGAAAAGTATAAGACACTGATGAAAGAAGTCAAAGATGATATAAACAGATGGAAATATATACCATGTTCTTGGATTGGAAGAATCAATATTGTGAAAATGACTATACTACCCAAAGCAATCTACAGATTCAATGCAATCCCTATCAAATTACCAGTGGCATTTTTTACAGAACTGGAACAAAAAATGTTAGAATTTGTATGGAGACACAGAAGACCCCAAACAGCCGAAGCGGTCTTGAGGGAAAAAACATGGAGCTGAAGGAATCAGACTCCCTGACTTCAGACTATACTACAAAGCTCCAGTAATCAAGAAAATATGGTACTGGCACAAAAACAGAAACATAGATCAATGGAACAGGATAGAAAGCCCAGAGATAAACCCACTCACCTATGGTCAACTAATCTATGACAAAGGAAGCAAGGATATACAATGGAGAAGAGACAGTCTCTTCAATAAGTGGTGCTGGGAAAACTGGACAGCTACATGTAAAAGAATGAAATTAGAGCACTCCCCAACACCATACACAAAATTAAACTCAAAATGGATTAGGGACCTAAATGTAAGACCAGATACTATAAAACTCTTAGAGGAAAACATAGGAAGAACACTTTTTGACTTAAATCACAGCAAGATCTTTTTTGATCCACCTCCTAGAGTAATGGAAATAAAAACAAAAACAAATGGGACCTAATAAAACTTAACTTTTGCACAGCAAAGAGAACTACAAACAAGACGAAAAGACAGCCCTCAGAATGGGAGAAAATATTTGCAAACGAATCAACAGACAAAGGATTAATCTCCAAAATATATAAACAGCTCATGCAGCTCAGTATTAAAAAAACAAACAACCCAATCCAAAAATGGGCAGAAGACCTAAATAGACATTTCTGCAAAGAAGACATACAGATGGCCAAGAAGCACATGAAAAGCTGCTCAACATCACTAATTATTAGAGAAATGCAAATCAAAACTACAATGAGATATCACCTCACCCCAGTCAGAATGGGCATCATCAGAAAATCTACAAACAACAAATGCTGGAGTGGGTGTGGAGAAAAGGAAGCCCTCTTGCACTGTTGGTGGGAATGGAAATTGATACAGCCACTATGGAGAACAGTATGGAGGTTCCTTAAAAAACTAAAAATAGAACTACCATATGACCCAGCAATCCCACTACTGGGCATATACCCTGAAAAAACCATAATTCAAAAAGACACATGCACCGCAATGTTCATTGCAGCACTGTTTACAATAGCCAGGGCATGGAAGCACCCTAAATGCCCATCGACAGATGAATGGATAAAGAAGATGTGGTACATATATATAATGTAATATTACTCAACCATAAAAAGGAATGAAATTAGGTCATTTGTAGATACGTAGATGGATCTAGACTCTGTCATACAGAGTGAAGCAAGTCAGAGAAAAACGAATATCGTATATTAATGCATATATGTGGAACCTTAAAAATGGTACAGATGAACCGGTTTGCAGGGCAGAAAAAGAGACACAGATGTAGAGAACAAACGTATGGACACCAAGGCGGGAAAGTGGCAGGGGGATGGGTGGTGGTGGGGTGAATTGGGAGATTGGGATTGACATATATACACTAATAAGTATAAAATGGAAAACTAATAAGAATGTGCTCTATTAAAAAATAAATAATATAAAATTTTAAAAAATAAAATAAAATAAATTTTTTTAAAAGAAAATTGTGTCCCAGAAAAGTGGCAGTTGATCTGTGTCTATTTCATGGCACAGTGAACCATGTTACCTTTGAGTAGGGTCCAAAATTGCTACATTTCAAAATAATAAATCAAATCCAACCAGTCTTTTCTAAGGTGACTTTATTCATGTCTTTATAAGGACTGTCCCAATTGTCCTGCTCATTGGAAGATGCTATAAATATCTTTGAAACACTTCTTACTCATCATTTCTACTGGAATGTGTTTTTCGTAGATGTGAAATCACAGTGAGAGCCTTCCTAGGAATTCCATTGATGTTGATAGAGAACTGCCTCAAGCAGTCCACGTAAGCAATTAGCCAGCTTGTTCAGTTATACCCTTTTATGGAGACTCCTGTCTCCTCCTTGATGCCCAGATAATCTGCTCATGCTGGAACAAGAGGGCAACAAGGCACACCTTCCATGACCTGCTCTTTGGTTGACCAATGTATCCTTTCCCACATAGTAGGTCTCTTAAACCTCCCCTGCCGTCTTCTTAGAAGTCGCATTCCTTAGTTTTGTTATACTCTTAAGAGAGTTACTATGTGACCCCCAAAGAGGAAAAGGAGATGGCATGTCAGTTTGTAGCAGCCTTAGGCTAAGTAAACTCTTTATGAGAGATCATCTCACTTAATCCTTCAGTAGCTTCAGTAGCTTCATGAGGTATTGGTCTTCATATTTCATAAGTGAGGAAACTGAGGCTCAGAGGAGTGAAGTGCATGCCCAATATCACATAACTTAACAAGAAGCAGAACTGGGCTTTGAGCCCAGATCTTCTGATTCCACAGCCCAGGTTCTTTCTAGTACCCATACAGTACCTCGAAGAAAGAAAAATGGATTCATGGCAGATGTGCTTTGGGCCAGTATCTCACGTAATCCTCCCATCTACCCTATGAGGTAAGTATCGTAATTATTCCCAGTTTACTCACAGATGTGAGGTTAGGTGACCTAATGATGGTCACACATCAGTAAAGGGCAAAATCAGAACAGGAACTCTCTCAGTTTCTCTAAGCCTTAATTTCCTCATTGTAAAATAAGAAAAATAATGGCACCAATCTCTTAGGATTATTGTAAGGACAAAATGAGATAATTCTTGTAAAGTGCTTAGCATAGTGCCCAGCACATAATAAGCCCTCAATGAATGTTAACTATAATTAGTTTAGCACAGCAAAGGCAGAATCACTTTGAGTAGAAAAAGCCTGCTATTCCTCTATCTATTTCACTATTACAAAGATTGTATTATGTTAATGGTAAATGAAAGGGTGTCTTCTCTCATTTAAAACAAAAAGTTAGATCAAGCACTGGGTAATTTGTCCTTCATCACCTAAGCAATTACACAAGTGGCTTTGAGATGCCTTCCAATTCTGTAACTGTACCATTCTAGCAATGGAGGGCTGTTTTTTCTATTAAGAAATCTTAAGTCAGACCTCAAGTCCTCTCCACAGTAAAGATGTGGTATGCTCCCACAGAAGATGGAACAGAGCCCATTAGCAAAGCTGAGTGCAAGACTGATTTTCAGAGTTGTAAATGACAAGGAGTATAAACAGTGAGGACTTTGGAGTATTTGTTTCTCATGGAAAGATAAGATACCTACAGCATTTTAAGATGGAAACAAAACCCAGATAATTGATTTTTTAGCAAAGGCATTTAAGAAAATATTTGTTTCGTGCTTGGCTCCAGGGTATAATAGAATACGAGTATTTATTAAACTGGAATTTAGTAGCCCGAGTTGAATCAGGAAGCCAGTTCCCTAGAATAGTTCCCAGCAAAGCTTGAGAACTCTAACAAGATATTGAGCCATAGCCAGACACTCTGTTGCTTGGGAAGGTCTGTGAAAGTTTTTGTTTTGATTATAATCCTGAGGAACTCTGTCAGTCTTGCCTATCTAACTTATTGGTAATCACGAAAATTACATCCTTAAGCATTGATGTTCAAGATCCCTCAGTGCTGATGTGTGGAATTACTTGATTTCACATGGGGTATGGTTATATAACTTCCTCATTAGTATATCCAGGAGGGTAATGAGATGGAGTTCCCAATGGCCCATTCTTCATTCTCACAGTTTACAGATAGGACTATTTTAATAATTTTCAACTCCCGCTCCAGGAGACTACACCCCTGGATTAAATGCATCTTCTCCCTTCTCCCATGTATCCTACCTAGACCTCTAACATAAAACTTGTTACATTGTGTTATGGTTTGTTTACTTGCCTGACTTCCTGACTGGACCCTGGAGTTCTTCTTGGCTAGGGCTGCACGGTGCCTGGACCTTCAGAGTTGCTCAGTAAATGTTCATTGACTGACTGACTGACTGGTTTAAAGAACATGTTTTTAAGCTTCCAGCTTCAATAGGCCCTTACTGTCAATAATAGGCTCATTCGTTCCTTGTTGCTAGAATCTGTCTCATTCCTAAACCATGTATCCAAATCTTTTCCACTCTTCTCACTGGCTCCCTTCTGCTCATTCCCTCACCGCTCTTGCCCTGTTCCTCTGCTCCCAATGCCTCTCCCCTTCTTTACACATTTTCTTCTCTTCCTGTCTTAAAAGAATATGCCTCTTAGTTTCCAAGTCTTTTCCCTCATCTGAGCTTTGAATCACAGGCATCGCCTCTGGAATCCTGCCCCCTCAGGTACCTCCTTTCCCTTGTGTACCTATTATTTTTTCTCACTGCTGATAATCTTTCTATAACTTCATAACATGTCCAATTGTCCTTTTATCTAATATCTTTGCTTTCACTGTTCCCACAGCTAACTGCCAGTTTATCTCCCGTCTTCACCTTGTGTGACCTCATTCTGTTAGTCTCTTAACTTCCCATCCCCTGACTTGTCATGCAGCTTCTGTCCTCACCAGTGGCTTCCTAATTTCTAAATCCAGGAAACTCCTGTTAGTCTTCATGTTCCAGCCCAAGCTTCTAGCTGGATTTAATTATGCTACCTTTTTCCCAGCTTTCCAGGCTAGAAATCTTGGTATCATTTTCCACTCACCCCTTCTCCCTTAACATACTCCCCTCTATAAGAATAAAAATACTTGTGTTTATATTTGTAAGTTTGTTTTTTAGGTGATATACAATAAAAGATGTATAAAGCAGAGGAGTGACTTGAAAATATTCATCAGGGTATTCTCATTTGGCAGTAAGATGTTGATACAAGGAAAAGTCCAAGCCAGTGAGAAAGTATGGAAAGTAGTAAAAGTAGTGAATGAACCACATGCATTTGTGTGCATGGTAGTCTATTCTTAAAAGTTCCGATTTCCACACACTGTAAGCACTAACTAAAAGAATCTAGTTGAAGAAAGGCCAACCCAACCAAGACTTGGAGCCAGAATGTACTGGTTTTTCACAAATAGTTACGACATTTTTTAGAAATACCAACACAAAATTTATGTAGTTACATATGTATACAAAATCCTCATTATGTTTCTGTGCTGTAGTATCATCAGAAGTCTTTTAAGGAACAAAGCAGTGCTTTTAATCACTTTTTCATACCATATACTAGGAGTTACACACACAGACACACACACACACACACACACACACCGCCTTTGGGGCCATCCATGAACCTCTGCAAACCTATTCAGTCCTTGGCCTGAAAGTGAAGCTACAATAATCAGCCTGCCTGTCACTCTCCCTCTTCCTTTTACAAAACTGAGTTATCTGCCCCTTTGATCTCATTTGCCTCTATACTCTATGAGTTTGGCATTTATGTTTGTTTGTTTGAAGTAGAATGAAGAACGTTTAATTTGAATTTGGGAATAATAACAAAAGGGGAAAATAATCACTCTCTTGAGTGTGTTTTCACTGCCCCCACTTGGGCAGTCATGAATATATAGAATTAGGGCTTGTCACACTGAACATAAAGAAGCATGTGTTACTGAGACCCAGCAGAAGAGCGCCTCCGAAGGACTCCATCCTACCTTTCATAGAAGTTAGAGAGAATGGAGACGTTTTCCAATAAGAACTGTGCCATGCTGTATGTGCCAAAGAAGGGTAAGAGGGGTCCCTAAGGGAAGTTGTCATGGGACATCTACAATTAGTAGACTGAAATAGCATTTCAGAAAATACTTGAAGTGAAGCTTCATTTGAATCTCAGTGTCTATACAGTGGAAGAAGATAGCTGGGGGCAGAGTGAGGCATAGAGGCAGGAACCAGCAGAGCTTGTTCAGGGAACTGAGGAGCAGATCAGGGGCCAGAGGTTATGGAGAGGCTTGTGATACGGAGGAGGGAAGCAGAAGAGGCTGAGGAGGGACGGGGGAAGATGTCAGAAGGAACTGGGGAGAGAGCCATACTTGGTGGGACTCACCTAGCATCTTAAGGAGTTGTTAGTTTATGCTTAGGCAGTTGCGAAGTCATGAGATGTACCCAAGCAAGTCTTTTTTATCTGTAAGATGGAGATAATGAAGTCTGCATTACTGAGATCTTATGAGTAATAGTATAGCAAATTGTCATGCCTTAATAAACATTTGATCCTTCATTTTTTTCCATCAGATAAATTACTGAAATATGTTATTCACAGGGATAACTGAAATATGTTATTCAATATCTTATAAAAACCTACAATGGAAAAGATTCTGAAAAAGAATATAGATATAGATATGTATGTATGTGTGTATACCACTGCTGTATACCTGAGACTAACACAACATTGTAAATCATCTATACTTCAATAAAAAAAGAGAAATAGTGCTTTTAAAAAATAATATAAATCTTTTAGAATTAGAAAGCATATTAGGATATGATCATAATTTTTAAAAAATATATTGTATAAATATTCAGGCAGTTCTATTCATTATAGGGGTTGTGTCAATTCTCTGCACTTTCCTAGGCCTTGGTTTTCCACATGTAAAATTTCTTTTCCAGACTGATAAATTAAATTTAGTAATCCGTAGATCAAAATGCTACAGCCCATAAAGAGGCTTTAGAGATGGAAGAAACAAAATTAGATTTAATAAAGATACTTTATTTCTAACAGACTCCAAAGATAGAGTAATAGTGAGTCTCCAGTGAGCTATCAAATTAGCTCCCAGAGGGTATGGGATAATTGTGTAGAGAACAATTAAAGGAAAGAATTGTATTAATATAATTTCTTTTAGAATTACCCAACAGTAGGATTATGAGCACGGTTCTCTGGCTGAAACCTCAAGCTCATTCACTGTGGTAGGAATAAGACTCAGACCACCCCCAGGAAGTACAAGGGAATGGCCTTAAGGGTGCATGTCTATTCCTTTTGCAGAAAGAAATGTTGGGATTATGCCTGGTTCTTTCTTTCACCTTTCATCTTTTCCTGGCTCCCTCCTTCCTTCATACTTTAATTGTCTGCAGTGTGTATAGCATCATGCTTCTCAGTATTATACTGATGAGCTTCACCGTGACCTGGGCTGATTCATTTTTGGAAAAATAGTGCTAGCTCAACCTGCCAGGTACCAGAGAGGAAAGTAGTTCTTTTCTCTTTGAACAAACAGAATCATTGAGGGATTCTGTGTTTTTCTAGCTAGATTCGTCACTTTTGCATACCTGGTTTTAGTTATTCCTATCAAGGATGTATTGAGGTAGGTTTTAGGATCCCCATTTTAAAGATGAGGAAACTAAGGTTTAGGAAAGTTAAGTGATTACAGGAACTAGATGATAATAATAATAGTAATGTCAATCCAAAGACTGTAACTCCCAGCCCACCCTCTTTCCACACCTGCTTCTCAATTACGCCACCCTGGTTTGAGGTTTTGAGCACTTGAGATGCAGTAATAAAAATGCCTGTGGGGCTGTCCGAGGAGGTTACAGTGTGAAATGAGATTGCCTCCCCTTTTCTCCCCATCTGCTGCAGGTCTTGCCCATATCATTCTTGGGCCCCTCCCTCTATCCTTTCCTCTTTCAATCATTTTGCTTGCCTCCTAATCATTACCTTGCCCTCTGGAGTGGGAGAGTTGGGGTGCGGGGAGGATCACTTCTGCATTTAAGGGCTATTGTTTCTGCTTCCTTTTGGATGATGTAGTAGTTTCTGTTACTCATTTTATGTTTACTTACTGTCTGAATCCATGTCAATTTATGTGCCCTTGGCTCTGAACCACCGTTTATATTTTTTTGTGTTGTTAATATTTTTAATTGGTGTTTTTAAAGTATATGTACTCTGCACGTTTGGCTGACCAACAAAGTGGAATGTAAAAGGAGTCGAGTTTTTGAAGTAACCATATAAGGTGAAAAGTCCCTTCTTGTGTGGGTGCATTTGTGCGTGCGTGCAGACTGCAGGTTTTATCAGGCACAATATTCGTTAATGTCTATTGTAACAGTTTACAGTTTAGCCCGTTGAGTCCCTCTGGATTATGCACAGCCCAAATGATGTAACCTTGGAAAATGCAATAAATCTAAAGTTGAAACCACTTCTAATGGGAAGTTTCTTGAAAGTTGTAAAGTTAAGTTGCCTCCTCCAGGATGATGGAGGTAGTGTGGAGAATGCCCTAGGGGACCTGGCTTTGCCCCTTGCCAGTCTTGTCCCCTGTGCTGGAATGCTGGGTTTGGGTTGGATTACTTTGTTTTATTTAGACTTCTCTGACTATTCCTTTGCCCAGTACTCCATGGTGTGGCAGGCTTAATGGTGACATTAATAAATAATCTTTGATCTTCTCTTATATGTATTCAGGATGACTCTTACCATACACATGCATGCCCAGGTGCCCAAAGTAGAATTTTATGAGTCACATTCTCAACTTTGCAAGACTAGGCATCACCCAGTTCATTTTGCCAGCTCCTGTATAAACCTGTCCAGCTATATGCAACTGAATACTGACCAAAGTATCTCATGCCCTACATTTTAGAAAGTTCTTTGTTGTATTGATTTGAAATGTGGCTCCCCAGAGCCTACACTGTTGGTCTGGATGTCGCGTTCTTCTTTTTTTTTTTTTTTGCGGTACGCAGGGCTCTCACTGTTGTGGCCTCTCCCGTTGCGGAGCACAGGCTCCGCATGCGCAGGCTCAGCGGCCATGGCTCACGGGCCTAGCCGCTCCGCGGCATGTGGGACCTTCCCGGACCGGGGCACGAACCCGTGTCCCCTGCATCGGCAGGTGTACTCTCAACCACTGCGCCACCAGGGAAGCCCTTCTTCTTTTTTTTTTAGAAAAAAAAATTTATTTATTTATATTATTTTTGGCTGTGTCGGGTCTTAGCTGCGACGCGTGGGCTCTTCGTTGCAGTGCGCGGGCTTCTCTCTAGTTGTGACGCACAGGCTCCAGAGCATGCAGGCTCAGTAGCTGTGGCGCGCAGGCTTAGTTGCCTCATGGCATGTGGGGTCTTAGTTTCCTGACCAGGAATCAAACCCGAGTCCCCTGCATTGGAAGGCAGATTCTTAACCACTGGATCACGAAGGAAGTCCCTGGATATCTCTTTCTGAAGCTACATAACAGAAACGTTCTTCTCCTTTCATGATATTTGTAGATGTTTGAAGACAATGACAGTGATCTTGCCCTAGCCCCTTTGTAGTCATCCCTAGGTCTGTGAAACTATTACGTTATAGTTCATTTGTCCATTTGTAGAGTACAAACTATGTATATGTTAGACACGGTTAGAAACTAGGGAAGCAATGAGGAAAAACATAGGCTGTGATCCCTGCCCTTAGGGAACTTCTGATCTAATTTATAATAAAGTGATAGGGCTATAGGAGGGACACCAAATCCAGCCTTGGTGATTGGATATTGAGGTTGTCAAGGAAAGTTTTCTGGAGAAGCACCATGTAATTAAAGTCCAGAAGAGTACTATGAGTTACTCAAGGGAGCAGGATGAATGCTGTGAAGAGGGTGTTCCAGGTAGAAGGACCAGCTTGTTGGAATGGCTGAAGGTGAGAGAGTGCATGGGGAGTTCAGGGCAGTGAGGGTGGTTCCGTCCAGGTGAGGCATTAAATGGGGAGGTGGTGAGTAGGGATAAAGATGCAGAAGTGCTGGAGCAGAAAGCAGGGTTGACTGCTGGTAGGGTGGGGGGATGGGTCAGACAATATAGGAGAGAAGGGAATGATGGATAGTCCTGATTAGGAAGAATATTTATTGTTCTCTTGGTTACACAATAACTATGGGAAACATAACAGGTTCTGTATGAGGTCATATGGGTTTGGAAATATTTCGTATGTTATGTTTTATTGTTAGAGAAAGAATGTAGTCAGTCATTAGGATTAGATATGGCTCTTTCAGTAGCAAGACCATTTCTCTATCCACAGTATATTTGGAGAAAAAGAAGAAGAAAGAGATAATACAGTTTTGTGGGTTTTTTTTTTTTTTTTGGCTGCGTTGGGTCTTCTTTGCTGTGTGGGCTTTCTCTAGTTGCGGCGAGCGGGGGCTACTCTTCGTTGTGGTGCGTGGGCTTCTCATTGCCATATCTTCTCTGTTGCGGAACACAGGCTCTAGGCACGTGGGCTTCAGTAGTTGCAGCACGCGGGCTCAGTAGTTGTGGCATGCAGGCCCTAGAGCACGCAGGCTTCAGTAGTTGTGGCATGCGGGCTCAGTAGTTGTGGCTCACAGGCTCTAGAGCGCAGGCTCAGTAGTTGTGGTGCACGGGCTTAGTTGCTCCACAGCATGTGGAATCTTCCCAGACCAGGGATCAAACCCATGTCCGCTGCATTGGCAGGCAGATTCTTAACCACTGTGCCACCACAGAAGTCTGATAATACAGTTTTAACATTCTTATGACTGTGAGAAAATTTGAGTGACTTTTATACATAGGACAACAACAATAGCAAATACTTCTATAGCACTATGGGCTTGGCCTTGTTAATACTAACAAATTTAATGCCCACATTAACTCTATGAGGTAGGTATTATCCCTAGATACAGAGAGTTTAAGTAACTTAACCAGAGGTTAGAAAGCTAAGTGGCAGAGCTAGGATTTGATCCCAGGCCCTAAGAACATCTGGAGAAAGATTTAAGTTCTAGATAAAGGAAGTGCACTGAGCCTGCAAAATTAAAAACATCTTTAGAAATGGCTCCTGCCCGCTGTTGATGGTCACAGCCACACACTCACTGGTGAGATCATGACCAGAATAAATAAAGCAAGTATTCATAACTCCACATTTCATACCTTACCCACAGGCATTATTATATGGAGGAGACCACTTTCCTGATGGCTTTCAGGGGTTGGCCTGCGTTTTACTAGCAGTTACGGCTGCCTGCAACCTCAATTGATCTTCCTGCCTCCTGCCACTTTCAAAGAGGGTTTAGCCTGCCTAGGGAGGGTAGGATAATTAGGGTAATAGTAAACCAGAGAAGGTTTGAAACACCCTTACTTCGAAGGAAACAGAACTGCCAGACCAGGCAGCGCTGGTAACCATAAATGTACAGTTGCCCCAGTTTTCAAATGTGTGATTTTTTGTTAAATTGATTGATCTAGTGTTGACTATGTGCAGACAAGTGCTTCCTGGGGACAGGGGGGATGAAGATAAGTAAGAGAGAGGTGGAAGTGATGATCCACTGAACCTATGTTGGATAGGAAAAGAAGTGAAAGTAGAAGTGGGCTGATGCATAAGGATCTAGTGGAGGAGTAAAGGGATTAGGGTCTCTGTGGGTCCAAAAGAAGTGAGGCGGGAGCGACTGCATTAAAGGACTGGAAAAAGAGTAAAGAATGATGAATGAGCAGGATGTTTAAATTTTGTTTCAGAAGAGGACTGTTAGCACTCATCCTTGCCTTGGTCAATTTTATCTGAACATATATCAGTTTGTTAATAACTTAAAGTGTGTCGTAATGAAAGTGTTAAATACGCCAGGCCAGAGCTCCTAGGTACAGCCAAGGTGAAGCTGAACTTTTAAGCTCACATGACTTTATAATCTTGGAGCACATGTTTGAATATTTGAACATGACTGTTGCATGACTAAATAAAATCAGAGGTCATAGACTAGTCTGTGATGCAAATTTACTCTATAGATTTATATGCCCAGTAGGAAGTGCCATTGAGGTATTATACGCAGTGATAATTCTTAGGCCTCCAAACTCATTACAATTCAGTT
The DNA here is from genome assembly GCF_039906515.1 of Pseudorca crassidens. Lineage (NCBI taxonomy): Eukaryota > Metazoa > Chordata > Mammalia > Artiodactyla > Delphinidae > Pseudorca > Pseudorca crassidens. The sequence goes on along the minus strand of NC_090300.1, from coordinate 102,194,493 downwards.
AGATTTTGTATTTACTCGTTACTCTTTTTCTTTATTAGTGATCTTATCTCTAGCTGGATTACAGTTTCCTTGAGATTAGGGCCAGTGTACAGCACCTACACCAGTATGAGGCTTATGGTGCTCACACAGGGATCTAGGCCAAGCAGCTTATGTTACAGCTGAAGCAGTCAAGGTCCTGACAGGTAAAGTGATCTGCTGAGGGTTCAGGGCTAGGTAGTGAGGAAGCCTGAACCACAACCCAAGTTTTATTCCCACCTCTGCTCTTTGCACCCTATCAGGCTGATGCAGCTCAATGACTCAAGTTCTTGCAGTGACCTTTGTTTGTGTCAGGCACCCATAGGAAGTTGATGTTCCCTAAGCTAGTTCTTCCCAGCCTGTATTTCCCAATATGGCTCACAGAGAAAATGGTGATGTTTATTTAAGACATTAGGGTAAACAACGGAGGCTTTTGGAGGGCAACTGAAGCGAGGAGTCCCTGAGGAGTCTCCCTTGGCCCCCGCACTGCCAGGCTGCCCAGGGGATCATACATTTCTCATCCACTGAGTTTCTAGCAACAGTTGGAAACCACTTCCCTAAGTTAACATTAGATCACTTGGGCCCAGTTTTTCTGGTAAATACCTCAGAAGGTTACATTGGCCCCAGAGAATATGTTTTCTGAAGAAATTTAAATCCTACTAGCCAAATACATTGCTTAGTCCCCACCGTGAGATACAGGATATAAGCTTAAATTGTGAAACAACAAATGCATTAGTCAGTTATTTTTCTTTCGAGGCTAAGTAGTTCATGACCTTCTTTCTTGTGTTCTTCAAATATGAGGGCACTTTATAATTTTTTTTATCAAGGTTGGAATACGTTTTTATCAGTGCAGGCTGTTGCATTTATCTGTATTACTCAGGCAGGTGCGTGGCACGTGTTCCTTCCAGCATCGTGTGTGTTCTGTGGATGTAACACCATGTTCTTTGAAGGTCATGCCTGATTTTCCAGACCTTTAGAATTGAGATAAGTAATAAATTTGTAGCTCTGAGTTTCTCTCAGGTATTTTCTGGATACCTTTATATTTTAACAGAGAAATGGGCTATTTATAGAGTTAACCTCATCACAATATCTCTTAAAACAGCTGAATAAAATTTTCACAATTTATAGATAAATATGTCCTTAGAGAAATTATTGCTTAGCTCAGAAGTAGACTGAGAGGGCACGTAAGCAGGCTGCAGAGGCTGGGCTTAGGAGCTTGAAAGGGACTGGGAGTTGAAGTGGTCAACTCTGGGCAGATCTCTTGGAGTGAAGTAGGCTCCCCCACCAGTGGCCCTTCCTTTCTGCACGTCCCATCCCACCTTGACTGACAATCTGCTGATACTAAGAATACTTTTAAGCTTGAAAATGCCACTTAAATATGGTAGCATCTTGAATTAAACTGTAAATATAGAGGGAAAGGCATTGAATAGCAGTAATAATAACAGCCCCATTTGCCGAATGTTTATAAAGTTAATAGAGATCAGCAAACCCAGTCTGTTAGACTTCAGCACTGGGATGCAAGGTCTGTCCTCCTGGTGGAGAGTGGTCTAAATTATTGAAGGTCATTGGAGGCAGAGAAGAGGGCAAAGAGAAGGGCACAGTGAACCTGGAATAGTGGTTTCTTAACTTTGTCTGGGGTAGGACAGGGAGAGGACAGTAGGGAATGAAGCGAGGCACAGCTTTTTAATAAACATGGATCTGGATCATTACCCGTGCCCCCTGCCATACCAAGGGTGTGAGTCCAGTGATATGTTGCAGCTGGTCCTTACTGGCTCATGACTATTAACTTTTTAAGAACTATGTGAGCTGTTTGTTAAATGTGGTCATTATTAAAAATTAAATTATTTTAATTGCAAGTAAATAGACAAGTTCTTGAAAAGAGGGATAACAAGTGCTCAAAACTCATCATTTCCTAATAATTTTACTACATTGTGCTTTCGAGGTTATTTATGCCTGTTTTCTTCCCAGCTCCATATTCAGTAATATCATGTTGGCAGCTTGAAATCAGTCATCATGGGAATATTTGCACTATGGAAATCAACAAATGCAACAGATCAGGACTTTTCTCCCCAGAGAGCCAGTTGTTAACCATTTACCAGCACATCAGTGGATGTTATGATTATGTGCCAACCAGTGGGAAGGAGGGATGTGGTTGGTATTTATCCAAGTGAAATCAAGTCTGTCATCTCTAGGTTACGTATCTTCATCTTAGACTGTGCTGCCTACCTGGACTGAGGTTAAAAAAAAACAAAACGAAGGCATAATGACATTTCAAGTTCCTTCCTCTCAGTTTCCGATGCATACACATGTGCCTGATGGCAATTAAAGCTATTATCTCAGTGAATTGTGATAGTTTACATTTCTATTTATCTGTGTATCCCCAGTGCATAGTATACAATCAGTCCTTAATAATTTATAAATAAATGATGTATATGCCCTTCTTCCAGAATCTAAACATATCATTGATCAGCTATAGCACTTTAACAAATTTCTGCCCCTCTCCTTAAATATTGGAAACAAGTTATCAGTTTTTGTTGTTTTTGTTGCTGTTTATTACGGAGAAAAGTCTTGTTCCCCTCATCTTCTTTATTTTTTTCACTTATTCTTTCTCCTTCTCAACCTAAGGCCTGCATCCTTCCAGATAACAGTGACTTTTTTGACTATGTAAAGTTTTAGAGCGTGGAACTAGATATAATTCAGTCTAGCAGACTTCTACTTCTCCATAAATGATTGCTATTTTGCAGGGCCCATCAAAATAGTTTGGAGACTTAGTCAGAATTGTCATAATAAATGTAGTGTGTCAGATTCGAAAAACTATTTGGAGAGTGAGATCTCTATTAAGTTATACAGGCCACCTGTATGAGAGGTAACTGAAGAATGAATTCAGTGGAGCATGCCGTACTTGGACAACAAAACGACTTACTAGAACTGAACTAACTGATGCTGGCAGAGCTCTGAGAGCTGCCTTGACTGGGAGCCCTGGATAAGAAGTTAAATGGAGTATGCCTGACAGACCCTCTGTACTATACCAAATACTGCACAGGTGGGGGATTGGATGGCTGCTAGGTGACCATTGCATTCTCTTTTGGTTCCCTTCTGAGAAGGAAAAATTGATAAGACAGAAAGAGGAATGGGGCAAAAACAGTCCAAAAAAGAAAGGATAAAGTTCTTAGACTGTCTTCACACCATAAGAAACACTTACTGAAAAGCTTGGATTAGGTCTGGCAATGAAAATAAGCACAGGACTCTTGGAGTATGTTCTTGGCTGTTACCACTACCTTTGACTCTGAGCAAGTCAGCTGACTTATCCACCTGTAAAATAATATTCCCTCAGACATTAATACTTACCTCATGAGGTTATCTAAAGGAGAATGTTAGTAATAATATCTTATGTTTACATCATTCCTTTCACAGAGAGCTCAAATCATTTTTTATATATTGAGAATGAAGCTTCTTGTGAGAAATAAATGTAAGCATTCATTTTTTAGAAATGAACTTAAGTCATAAGAGTCTGAATTAAATGCATTGCAGGATGACGTACGGTACATAGTGATCCAGTACTCAAATGAATTTCTATTCCACTAAAAGTTCCATCTTTCCTCCTTCTTTTGTGAATTGAGAAAATATGGTGAGTCCATTTACATGCATGGGAGATTCCTTATATGCAATCAGAGTGGTCTCTTGGGACTTATCCAGAGCTTGAAGATCAGTCAAAACATGTTTGATAACACTCTTGGACCTTGGTTGTGGCAGAAAGACACCTGGGAAATCTTAGCCCTGGACTACACAATGCCACTAACGGGTTCCAGAGATAGAAGATGATAATATGGGAGTATTTTCTCTGTTCATTTCAGCTCAATTCAACCATTGTTTCTTGAGTGCCCATTTCATGATTTTGAGAAGTGTAGAGAATGAAAGAGGAACAGCATGCTCGAGAAAGTTAAACGGGCATTAACAAGGAGAGGGGAATGAGATTTACAAGTGGATATATGCAGCCATACTGGGGAGGGTTAGAGAAGTATCACAGTATTTCAGGTGTTTGAAGAGGGGAAAGATTACATTTAGCTGAGTAATCCCAAACATTTATCACCTATGTGCCAGTCATGTTCATTGGAGAGACATAACTCCTGCCCTGGAGATCCAGTGGGGAAGACATGTGCAAATACATAGTTTTAGCACATTGTAGCCAATGCAGTGATCAAATGCACTTAACCCAGTTTGGGAATTTAGAGAAGGCTCCTTGGAGGGCAAGACTTCTCTTAAGGTCTTAAAATTGAAAAGAACATGGAAAGGGAATTCTAGGCTGGAAGATTGGCATGTCCAAAGGCCCCCAGTGTTTAGTCTTCTTTCAGTAGACAATGGCAGACTACTGCCAGAAAATTTGGTATTATTATGGTCTAAAGGTTAATTGGAGGTGGTAATGAGATACAAGGCTAAAGATAAAGGGCCTACCTTGCTGTCTTATTTACTACTGAATACTAGTTGAAGTGTGAGTCATCAATAAATATTTTTTTAAAAACTGAATGAATGATACGTTAGGTTTAAGTCCCTGTGTGGGCTATCCAAGTAAATAAATGTGGCAGGCATTGGAAGAGAATCTGGACTAGAAATACAGATTTGAAGTCACCCCTTATCAATGGTATTTAAAATCAAGAGCTAGTGAAATTGTACAAGTAGAGTACGTAGAATGAGCAGAGTACCACTGGAGAAGCCTTGAGGAATACAGGCATTCAAGGGCAAACAAAAGAAGAGGAACCAATGAGGGAGACTGGAAAGAAAAAGCAGAGAAAACAGAGATTTGATCCTTGTCCATAGGGATGGCATTATGGACTTCGTTGGTGGGCTCATGAAAGAAGTTTTCAGTGCAATGGCCAGGGCAGAAGTCAGATTGTGGTTTGCTGTAAGGTAAATGGGAAGGGTCAGAAAGTTGAGATACTGAGCACAGACCTCTCTTTCAAATCCCTTGGATTAGAAGAGAAGGAAGGGGACAGTTCCTAGAGGACAACCCAGGTTCAAGAAGAGGAAAATATTAACGTATTAAGCCCAAAGTTAAGTTGGCTTCTGGGCTTAGGGGAAAAAGCAAATAGGCAGTGAGAGGTTGAATATTTAGGGAAAAGGGGGGATAATTGATAGAACAAGATCCTCAGAGAGATGAAAGAAGATTGGGGCCATATGTGGAGAGCAGAGCCTTGAACCAGAGTAGGGATGCATCATCTTCTGAACACGAAGAAAGAGTGTAAGAATTTGTCCAAAGATAGCTAGGAAGGGGAGGATGCTGAGATAATGTATGTGTAATTGTCTCATTGAAGTAGAAGATGAGGTCATCTGCTGAGAGAGAGGTGGCTTTGGTTGGAGTCTTGAGCATAATGACAGTTTTGAAATGTTGCTTAGTAAAATAAAGGCAAGCTAAGCAAGGATGAGTGAGAGATTGCGCAGAGATTGAGGGCTGCAGATTTATAGTGGCATCAGTCTGAAAGCTGATTTTCTCCAACTGTGTTTTAAACAGCTGGGTCATGAAATATAGAAAGTATATTTTTGAATTGATCCTGTATTGAGATTTTGTTAAACAAGTGAAGCAAAAGGACAGAGGTCCAATGTAGTTGAAGCTATTGGTGAGAGAGTGTTAGGGTGATATGAACCATGGTATACCAGCTGGGTAAAGCAGTGAGGCCAGGAGAGGGGTCAAGGGTTCTCCTGGGACTAAAGAAGAGAGACAGTTAAAGCACAGGCAGGAGAGGACTGGAAATATCGGAGATTGTCATCATCTTTGGATATGGGATGGGAAGCAGCACCACTTGATGATTTATTCCAGGGTATGACCTTGATGTGGGTGACCCTGGAGGTGAAGAAGGTGAAGAATTGGATAGGTTAACAAGATGGATACTGAAGTCATCCAGGATGGTGATAGGACAAGGGTTGTGTTAAAAATTGTACCCAAGTGGCCTAGTCTTGTTTTAAAGGAACCTGGAGATTAGTAAGAGGACATCAATGAGAAAAGACCATTGGGTGATATAAACCTCAACGAATGGTTTAGAAGCATCTATGAGAAGAAACAATAACACCTTTTGGGTATGTACTATTCATTAGGCATTGTTTTAAATGTTTGGTTGAACCATATGCACTTGCTGATATTTGAGCATTTTGACCTATAAAAATGGTAATTTCATACTGTTCAACCTCATACTGTATATGTATTCATTCATTCTCACAGCCACCTTCTGAAGTAGATTACCATTTAGCAGCTAAACACATTTAGCAGAACCACAGGAATAATAAGTGACTTGCCCAAGGTCATCAAATAAGTAGTAGAGTCCAGTTTTGGACCTTGGCAGTCTAGCCCCAGAGCTTGCAGTCTATCTCTGAGTAGGGAATGCCCACTGTTCCCCCACTGCCCTTTAAGCCTTAACAGTGTGTGAGATGTATGAGACTGAAGTCCTCTCAGGTGTATAATAAACTGAGATAAATGCCATAAAGGAAACAAACATGGTTTTCTGGTCGTTCACAAAGTGTCATACCAGCATGCTCTGTGCTTCCCCACCCTTTATATTGTGTTCTCCTTCACTCTCAGGCTTCTTAATGGCAGAATACTTTCTCTATCTCCTTGCCTAACTGAAACCTAATGTGTCCCTGGTTTCTTTGCAGGAGTTTATTAGTAGACAAGCGAGGAAGGGAATTCTAGACATTTTATGTATAGGGTCACTAGAGTTTGAGAAAGAGCAATGAACACAGTTCATTCAGGAAATGACAAGACATTCTGTATATGAGACATCAGTCAGGATAGTGGGAGAGGTAGAGTTTGTAAGAGAGAGTGATAGAGGTTAAGCCAGAAGCTGGGGTGGGTCTTGAAGGACTTTTTACCATTTTGAAGAACTTAAACATTATCCTCCATGTTGTAGCCAACCACTGGAAAGATTTTAAGCAGCAAAATGCCATGAACAAATTATACAGGTGACCCTTGAACAACACGGTTTGAACTGCACCAGTCCACTTATCCATGGATTTTTTTTTTCCAGTAGTAAATGCTACAGTACTACATGATCTGCAGTTGGTTGAATCCACAGTCATAGAAATGTGGACATGGAGGAAATGCAAATATGAAGGGCCGACTATCAGTTAAATGCAAATTTTCGACTATGGGGAGGGTCAGTTCCCCTAACCCCCATGTTGTTCAAGGGTCAACTGTAGATAAATGTAAGGATGCAATTAAGGGGGGAAAGACTAGAGGCAGGAAGATGAGTTAGGAAGCTGCTATAATTATCCATGTGAAGGAATAGGGCTTGGCAATGGTCCTAGCTATGTGACTGAAGAGGAAGGGTGTATTCACAAGATATTTAATGGCAAGAATTGGCAGATTTTGGTGTCTAAGAGAGTATGGGTTGCTGAAATCAGCAACTAAGATCACCATGCGAGAAAAGAAGTTGCTTTGTAAGGAATCCTCTTTTTCTGTATGTTGAGTACGAGATGTCTCTAGAATCCAGGTAGAAATACAGGTCTGGGAGTCAGGAACCAGGTCTCACAGAAGATGCAGATGAAAATATGTTACATCCCCTGATCTCTCTGAGACTCACTTCCAAAATTGCCACTTCCCCCATCAGTGTCTATCCTGTGGCCACTCCTTGATCTAAGTTAGTACCAGCGTGTGGGGACAGGAACCTGAGTAGGCTGTAGCTTTGGGCTAGGTGCCTTCACCAGGGCCTTACCTGTGGAATCATTGAAAGGTCTGGGGTAGGGTCTAGGACACCCAGTAACTCTCCAACTGCTGAGAGCAGCCCTCTCCCTGCAGCATCATTCCCGTGGGAGAGGGTAGAGTAGCTTCCTAGTGTCCACTGAAAGAAAAACACAACATGAAAGTTATGAGTTTAAGTTTTATTCAGGTTTTTCCTGAGGACTGTAGCCTGAGAAACAGCCTCTCAGATAGCTCTAAGGAACTCCTCCCAAAACGTAGGGGAGGAGACAGTTTACTGCTAATCACAAAGAACAGATATCTGAAGTTAATGATTTTAGTACTTTTCTGTGTACTTTTCTATGGGAAAATGCAAGAATCTTGGGTCATTGAAATTCCCCCTGAGATATGCATCTTAACTATCTAAGGGCCTTTTACCATAGCACAGAATGCCTCAATCTGTTTTTTTCCAACTTGAATTTCCCTCAGGGCGCAGTGGGTTGAGATTCAACCCTTCATATATCTGGATGATGAGCAACGCTATTTCCTTTTTTACACTAGCATGAATGAATGAATGATTGGGGTCACTGAATTTTGGTCATCCTAAAAAGCCACCTGTATACTCTTTTGGTAGGTCTTGTACAAGTTTAATTATGTAGACCTAGTTCCTGGCCTAGGTGTATGTAGACTAGATGGAAACTGTGAATTAGGCATATAACTAGCACACCAACAAGGAATATAGTGGACAAATGGGTAAAATGGTAAAATATAGATAATACAGTCCAGCTAAGCAGTAAGTGAATCAGTGCAAATGTTATTAATGAGAAGGGACCTGGTTCTGACAGGAACAGAATAATATTGCAGAGACATGATAAGCATCAATGAATATGCAAAGCATGGGAAAAGATGTCATTCAGACAAGTCTTTTAATTAGCTTAAAAAATGTGGTAAGGAATAGAAAGACAACCAGTCTTAGCTTTCCCTGAGGTTGAAATAAACTTGACCCAATGGAGTTCCCTAGTCCTGTTCATTTGCTGAGTTGACTTATAGTCCAGGGATTTGCATGTGGAAAACTAATGCCAAGGCAGGATTACCAGACTGTAAATTCATCAAGAAGCCTGATGATATCATAAACTGTGAGGAGCCAATGTCCTGCAGCAGCATCAGAAACCTCCCAGTTTGATTTAGCACTGGTAATCCATTTTATTCCTCTCCATTAGTTATGACAGTAATAACAGATTGGAGACACAACCCCATTTTCTGCCTCTAGTGCTGTCTGCTGCTGGGCACAGCGGCTCCCAGTCATTCTTTCCAGTGTAAATAATGGTTCATGTTTCCAGGGCAGTCGTGAGTCGTTTCTGTGCTAGTGAAATGAGCCCATGTCACCACCCTGTTGGTGAAGATTGAAGGTATGGGTGAAGCCAAGGAAATCCATAAGAAAGCCAGAGCTGCACCCCCTCCCTAAGAGGTATTTTTTGCTCTGGAGGACATTTAGATGTTAATGTTAATTATGTGAATTTTCTTGAGTGTGGGGCAAGAAAATTCTATCACTTGCATCTGTCTGATGCAGGCCTTTTACTTTGGAACTTACTATTTCATGTTAGATGTAAATAAAGAATTCCTTTGTTGTGAGAGGGTATGTTACAAGGCAGTAAACACTTCAGCAAAGAGCATCTTTTGATCTTCATGCCTTTGGCAATAAAAGCTGAGAGCCAGAAACAGGCCAAAGAATTTGGGGCAGAGACCACTAAACGCTTCCCTTTTATCTATTCACAAAATTAGGTGCAGAACTATAGGAGTAGTGGATGGAATGACAATTATTAAGAAAGTTGAAGGGCAAAACGAGGCCACCCGAAAGATAAAGCTGAAGTTTGGATTTTGAGATCTGTGTTAGGACTCAATGAATTTCATGAGAATTTAGGAGCATTATGTAGACACAGCATAAAGGAGAGAAATAAAAATGTTCTGTCTCTCTCTTCCTGTGGTCTCTATAGGAATTAGTGGGTGTGTTAATAAATTTTAAATACTCGTTTGACAATTCCTTTTTAATAAGAGGTCAGTGGGTAGACACTCATTTTTATGTGTGTGCAAAGTTATACATTTCAAAAACTAGTCTGCTTTAATGCCTTAATTCTGCAAATCCCATTTCAATATGCTTACTAATTCAGTCTCTTTCTAAATATTAAACCATAATATATTCATAAAAACAAATCTAAAATATATAAGTACAAATACATATGTAATTTCTTCTTTTTTGTCTTGCTCATTTTGACATTTTAAATTGTATTGCCAGGTCTTGGTAGACATCTAATATCTGCTTTATTATATGGGACTTATCAGAATCTCCTCTCAGGCCTTATAGAATTCATACTCACATCCTGTAGGTAACTAATAGACTGAAAAGCAAAACCCCACCATGGTAAGGGAGATAATGAACACACTACACACTTGATGAGAGATGAATGGACTTATACTTAAACCTCTTTTTAAATACACATCTTTCCCAGTTTTGGTAGCAGTGAGGGAGACAGAGATTTGGGATGCAGATATCCTGTCCGATGTTCAATACCTCTTTTCTTAGGCCTGGTTTTGTGGTCTGGGGTGGAGGTAGGGAGCAGATTAGCTCAAAGTTTAGCTCTCCTTGACTGATGATGTATAATTGTTAAATAACTTTTAAGAGATCCTGCATAGTTAGTTTCGCATTTTATTTTATCCCACAGTTTCTTGTAGTCTACCTACAGTTCCGATAGCTGGCTGAATTGCTCTGTGACAAAAGGAATCTGAAAACGTACTATATTCCTCCCAAGCTTTAAGACCAAGAAGGTTCTGTGAATATTTTTCAGAGACAGATTGGGGGACTGTGCTCCATCTTAATGGCCTTTTAATTTGAAAGTTAAACTCAGTCCTTCTAATTGCTTGTAGGTATTGGACAATATGAATATTTCCATTGGATAATATGGAGAGGACAATTTATCACTGAAGGACTTGTCGTTTTTATCTTAGCTGAATCAGGTGCCAGTATACACAGTTTGCACTTTCAAGCACAGGTTGATTTATTATGGTGTGGACCTGCAGTTTTTAGAGGGCTTTATTAAACTGAATATTTTTGGTAACTTTAGTAAAGTCCATTTTTTTACCTTGTTGACTTTAAAGTTATCACTGTCAGGTCAAACAAGTTAGAAACAAGAATAAAACCCCAAATTTGGAGGAAAAAGCCTATTATTTTATGACATATAATAAAAATTCATTCAATTTTATTCAACAAAAGATCACAGTTTAGCCCCTCAGGAAGCAAGACAAAGTAATGAGCGCATGAAGTGAGCTTCAAGGAAATGGACAATGAACATTTCAGTGTTGTCTTTCCCACCTCTGGGTATGGGCTCTGGTGCCTGCCACACCTGGGTGGATTTAGCACTGCCACTTCCTAACTCTGTAACATGGGCGTGTTGTTGGACTTTTTTGAATTTGCAAAACCAGAAAATGGTAGCACACTCACAGTTTTGTTAAGATGAGTTCATGAGATAAGAACAGCAATCAGTAACTACAATTAATATTATTGAGTGTCTGCTAATACTCCCAAGGACTGTGCTGGACATCTAAGATGAAGCCAGTGAAGCCCCTTTCACATAGCAGGGATTCAACTTCTACCTACCTCTGCTCTTCCCCACCCCAAGTTTACCAGATTCCTTAGGCAAAAGGGATTTTGCTTATTTGTTCATGTATTCTCCCTTCATTTGCGCATCTATTCAACAAATACATAATGAATTCCATCTAGTTCCAGGAACTATTCTAAGTGCTGGAGATACAGCAATGAGTGACCAAGAGAAACAAAGTCCCTACTGTTGTACATTCTAGCACAGGAGACTGACAATGAACAAGCAAATATATTTAAAATGTTATATGTCATGTAGTAATAAGCGCTATGAAAAAAAAATAGAGTAAGCAGATAGAAAGTGATTGCAATACCAGGAGGCATGGAGGAGGAAGAAAGTTCTATTTTGAATAGTATAATCTAGGGAAAGAGACATTTCAGCAATCTTGAGTATCAGAGTCATTCCAAAAGTAACATTCTTGCTCAGATGTGGAAGTCAAATATGCAGTGAGTTGTAGAAAGAAAGGTTAGAAAAATCAACAGCATACATTAGTGCATATTTTCTTTGGGCTAGTATGCAAAAAGTAATACAGTGTGTCTTTTAATAAGTATAAAGCACTTAGAAAATAGAACATAGTGAGGCTATATAAGTTTGTGCTGTTGTTAGTCTGTTTGAGGAGAGTAAAAAGATACTGTGACCTACTCATTTCTGCTTATAACTAAACAACAATCATACAGAAATCATATATATAGAATAGAAATAGATGGTATTGTGGTGTTGTCTGTTTATTGGATGTTTTAGGTAAATTATTAAGCCATGTCCAAGACAAATGTATAGACACCATGAACTTGGGAAAAGTAACTCCTCAAGGGAACTGCAGCCAGATTACTAGTAGGACCCTTGCTGGACCTAAGCTTGCCTCCGAGAACAGTCTTAGCCCAGTGATTTTCTTTCAGCACTTTAAAGATGTCACTTGATTGTCTTCTGGCTTGCATAGTTTGTGACAAGAAGTTTGGTGCAATCCTTATGTTTGTTCCTCTCCATATATAGTCTTTTCTTTTTCTGGCTGCCTTCAAGATCTCTTCTTTATTTTTAATTTTCAGTAGTTTGAATATATGATTTTGTAACTGTTGTTGTTTATCCTACTCAGGGTTCTCTGGCTTTCTTGGACCTGTTGTTTTATGTCTTTAATTATTTGGAGGAAAAATCTGACCATTTTCTTCTGTCTTCTCTCCTGTTCAGAAATTTTCTCTGGTTTCCCACCCTTCCCCCATCTTTCTCATGAGCACCTGGTGGAGAGTGGGTTTGAACGCCCTTGTGATTGCAGCTCCCAAGAGTCCTGTACTCTCACTCTAGCCTATACTTGTCCTTTAGCAATTTCTTAAATATTTAGCTGACTTCTTAACTGCTTATAGTGCCTGGTGGGTGTCTCTTGCTCTGTGTTCTGCCACAAGTGAGCCAGTCTACAGGTTGCAAATTGCCTTGGAAGAACCTGTCCCTTCTTGGATTTCAGGCTGGCTGTTTACCCTGTTACCTGAACTCTCTGGACTCAAGTAAAGTTATGTTTTTATGTTTTATTCTACTTTTTCTTCTTTTTAGGGTGAGTGTGACGTTTTTCAGCTGTCTGTATGCTAGGTGGAATTAGAATCCTAGTCCAGTGGTTTTTAAATTATTTTACAGATATGCTTCCGGAGTTCCACAAACATGTGATTGAAATTTTATTTTATAAATATTTTAACTGTCTAAAAATTGTAATAAAATAAATTACACTAAAATGTCTTGTATACCAAAGTCACATTGGAGAACTATCAACTTAAATAACTATGTTGCTCTGTTAACTTTTTTTTTTTTCAGACCTCATGAAATCTTGTGCCACCACTTCACACTATCTTTGAACGTCTGGTACCCATGGCATTGATTAGGGAGGGTGTGGCTTTGCATATCCAAATTCAGCCCTGTTCCTGTCTACACGTGTAAAATTGCAAAGGCAGGGTTAACTATTGCAGGCACATATACACAGTAGTCAGTTAAATGCCAGGCAGTGTCAATGACACCTGTGTTCACTGTACACCAGTTAGTTATGCAGGAACAAGTGAATGGCTAGCATGATGCGTCATAACTTTGTGTTATTAGCCCATATTGTTCTTTTCTTGATTTATTATAAGGAGTGTAAGCAGTTTAAATATTTCTAATAATTCTACTTGGAAAAAAATTCTTGTTATTCCTGTTTCAAGCCCTTGGATCAATTTCATTGAAGGATTAAAAAAAAAACTTTGAAACTACTTAAATCAAACTTTTCTTGACACTGTGCAACAAAAATGAAATACAGAAATAAGTAAGATGGAGGTTTAGGATAATTGAAGTATGTAACTATCATCTTACAAATTATAAATTTTTATACCAAAACAGCCTCATTGTGAACACAATTAACTTAAAACTACATCATACATTTAAATGTATGAGATAATTTTTAAGTCAGAACTGCTTTTGTCTGTTTATTTATTGGAGTTCTGCATAATATTTGGTTTTCAAGAAATAATTCCACTGCCAAAATATGCCTGCCCCAAAAAATAAATTTAATTTTCACTGATTTTAATGGAAAGAATAATAATATTTATTAGCAAACCCTTAAATAGAACTTACAATGAGTCACATACTTTTCTAAGCATTTTGCATATATATTATTTAATTTAATCCTTATATTAATCCTATGAAGTAGGTACTGTTATCACCCCTATTAATCAGATGAGGGAAACAGACACATGGTATATGTGAGATAACACAGTTAATAAAAGCAAGCCCAGGATTCAAACCTAGGCAGACTAGTTCCAGCGTTCCAGTGTGGGATTCAAACCTTGAACCATGAACTGTACTGGTAGTTAGAATGTTAGAGTGGAAGTCTGAAGTCATTGTGAAATTTTATTTCTTTTCCTATAAGATGTATGTCTCTCTGTGTGTGTTTCTCGATCGCTCTCTTTTTTTCTAGCTATACTTCCATTTTTCCACTTGTAGATTAAGTGATAATTGTGTTTATTACCCTTTAGGATGCAATGAGACTTAATACATTAAATATTTTTAAAAGTGCTTTAGGGGTTGGAAAGTAAAGGCCAAACGACTGTAACATAATTGTCGGGAGCAGGGTTGTTTTGGTCCGTTCCTTTTTTTTTTTCTGAGTAAATTTAAGATATTTTATGTATCAACAGTCTGATTCATTTCACTACCTCCACTTGCTACTGTGGACATTTCCATTCATTCTTCATTGAACATATTCTCACTGAACACTCACTAGTTGCCAGAGGCACTGAGCAGCAAGGCCTGGAAAATTAAGTAGCTTAAGACATGTTCCCTTACTAGTAGGCATTCCCTGCCCAGGTCACAGGTCTTGGTGCTCACGGTTGAGGCATTGGGTGTGCTTATTAAGTGATAGTCAAAATCTTTGCTGTAGAAGAAAAGTCCCTAAGGAATAGTATTTAATTTGAAGGGTTATAGTTTTGGGGTTGGGCTTTTTAAAATGGAAAAATAATATTTCCAGGATGAAGAAATGAAGGAAAGTGCTTTTTTTTTAAGTAAATTAGCATTTCAGTAAAGCCAAGTCATTGAGAATCATATTAAATGAAACTGTGGATGACTGGGACTTGAAAGGACTTTAAAATTATTTGCTTTTGAAATATGCCTATCAGTTTTATTTTTGCTAAACATGGTAGAATGGAAAGGAGAGGAAGCCACATTGCATCTCATGATGTCAGGTATTCCTTTGTAGCTCTAGACATCTTCATTCTGAACGTCAACTGGTGGTTTATCCTTGATATAAAACATCACAAAGTAGTCAAAATGAACACTTTCATAGGAAGCTATATTTTGCATAAAGCACATTTGAAATCTTCCCATTTTAGGAGACTGGACTTGTAAGCTTAAAGTTCATAAGGTTTAGATGGTAATAATAAAAATAAATATATACTTAGAAAAATCATTTCTTTCAAAAGATTGGCCCTTATTATTTGGTATATACAGCATAAATTAAAGACACTCTGCACATTTTTGAGAAACTTCATTCATAATTTGACAATTTTTTTCTGCTGTAAAACATGCCTCTTTGTTGGCTAACATTTTCCATAGGAAAATTTTGCTGAAATTTTTTCCCAAATAATGATAAAGAAGCCTAGCTACATTGTGAAACCTTGTTAAATGAATGAAAAAATTGAGTATTTTTATGATAGTGTGATTTGTTACTGTAGAGCAGTTCAGAATTACTTGTGCTAAATACTAAAACCTCAGTTAGTTTTAGATAAGAGCAGTGTATATAGCATCTGTTACTTCTAGTGGGCTTCTCCTGAAAGTCATTTCTAATTAAATGTCTGGCTTATGAGCACTAATGAAAGTTATCTTGATGAGGTTTCATATGAGGTAGGGACCAACAGAAGTTGCCACGATGATGACGACCTGAATCCAGGGAAGCCAGAGATTGCACCTCTTGAGTTGAGATGAAATGTTTACCAGAAGCTCCACACCAACCAACCCCAGTCAACAAATGTCAAGAGAGCTAGTTAAATGTTGAGATTTGCTGCTGTTTCTTGTTTTCTGGATAGAGAGAACAGCATGGGCACTGGCATGGAGGGATGAAGCAACCTGGCATGAACTGTACACGGTTTCATAATAAGGAGCATAGGGCTAGAGGAGCAGTAGGCAGCATAGCATGGAAAGAAGGTATGTCACACAATGCAGCTGACCATCCCAGAGACAATGGGAAGCCAGGGAAGAGATTTAAACCAGAAAATAACATTAATGGCTTCACATTTTAGAAAAGTCATTCTAGCATCTAAGTGGAGGACAACTTAGAGGGTAGAGAGATCCAAGGCAGGGGAAGCAAATTAAAGGTATATTCCAGTGGCTCAGCATGATATGATGAGAGCCTATAGGCAGTAGAAGTGGAGTCAGAGAGGACGTAGAAGGATCAAATATGAGAGATGCTAAGTAAGATAGTAAATATACCTAAATAATTTGTTTTCATGGGATTTTGCCTTTAAAAGGAATAAAATTCATTTTTGGTGTTTCCATGAAATACATTTCAACAACAACAAAAAATAGTTGATTTTAGCATAGAGGCCCTAAAATGTATGTCACAAACGGTATAGTTTAACTAAGCTCATTTAACTTCCAAATTTTATCAGAAAAATAATAGAATGAAATCTTTTGAATGGAGCATGAGACTGCTGAGATCAGAACTGTTGGGTGGGTTTCTTTATGGAACAGTTAGCTTACTTTGTTTGATGGCCTAATCCTAGCCAGTCGTTTACAAATGTGGATGGAATAAGAGGAATCCATTACCATTGCTAGAAAGCCAGTTCAGAGCACATAATATGCTTATATACATTATTAACCTAAAAGAAAAAACTGCAAGAAAAATGGAAATAGGCCAAATTTTCCACGTGCAAATTATGTCAGCTGGTCCTCTTTAAAATATTCCATTTTGAAGCCACTCATAATTCTATCTGCAGCCATCCTTTACATAAAATAAGAAATAGACATTTCAAAAGAAAACACATTTTTAGGCCATACCTCTGGAAAATATTAGAAATAAATTCTTAATAGTAAAGCATTTAGAATTTGCATACTCAGAATAAAATCTAAATTTGAAATTCTCTCTTCAGTAATTCCCTCTACCAACCAAATTCATCAGAATGGAAAGATGCTAAAGATGTTATATCATGTTCACTTTTCTAATAGGATAATTTCTTTGTGGGAACTAAAGTTCAAGGTGGTGAGCCAGCATTAGAGTCTAGATGTTCATAAGTAGAAATGGTTTATTTTTCTCTCCCTGTTTTTTGTTTTGTTTTGTTTGTTAGTTCAATCTCATGAGAAACAAGAGAAAATTCTTCAGGAAATTCCACTTGAAGATGGTAATGTTTTAAAAAGGGAAAGATTAAGTCTGTCATTGTGTGTGTTAAAACATCACCTATATACATCAATACAAAACCCATTAATTAAAATATTGTTAGCTTTTTATTCTTGCAGCCAACATTTATGGAATAATGATGATATCCATAGCACTGGTCTAGTGCTATGGGGACATAAAAGTGAATGGGACATGGTTCCTGCCAGCCCTGAAAGAGGGCACAATTTAGTTGGGAGACAGGCTCACAGATAGCTATTATATAAGGTTGAATTTGTCTAGAGGCTGAAAAAAAAAGAAATACAGAGTACTATAAACGGTGAAATAGTTAACTCATTTGTGGTTGAGGGAAACCAGAACATTATCTTGAAGAACTTGGCATTGAAGTTGAATCTGAAGGGATGGAGGGATGGGAAGGAAGTAGCAGCATTGGAGGAAAGGGAATTCTGAGCAAAGATTACTTAGAAATTGGAAAGCAGAGAATATGTCTTAGAAATGACGAGAAGCCTACTTCAGATGAAGCAGTAAGGATAATAAAGTGAGACTTACAGTACCTTATAGCTGTCTTTGGAAGCCTTTGGAATTTATTGGACACTCAGAGCAAGTTTAACTAAAAGGTTAAGAGTCTAGGAGCTAGAGACAAATTGCCAGAGTTTGAGACCTGGGTCTACTAAATATTAGCTGTGTGACTTTGGACAAGTTACTTAACCTCTCTGTGTCTCAGCTTGCTCATCCATGATAAGAGATGAAATTCTTACATCAGATATTTTGAAATTCAGAATTTTTCAGAAAGATTATATTGTATAGTAATTAGATGTGTTAGATAACTTCCCCAACAAGGTCTCAGGCAGTGCCTCACCAACACATTTGTGTTTTCACAGCAGTCAATATGGGAGTTTATAAGCGGAATAAAAATGATACATAGCCTTATATGCATTCAATTCAGGTTTTATCCAAATGAATTTGTTACAAACTAAGGAAAAGCTACTGGCTTTCAGTGCTTTTTAGATCTCAAAATTATGGATAAGGGGTTGGGGGCCTGTAGCAGTACCATTCTCTTAAGATTGTTGTAAGACTCAAATAAGATGATGTATTTGTAGGGCTTGGCACCCTACTTGGTACTTGGTAAGTGATCATTGTTACTCTTTCTGCATTACTAGTTACAAGTGACATGGGAGAGTAAGTGACATTTCCAAGGTCTCTAGCTAGGCTAGAGTCAGGCAGCTGAAAGCATTTGACACTGGTGAAGTACATACTATGTTTGCTGGACAGTTGCAACCCTTCCAGCCAAATGAAGCATAATGAAGGCATGAACTTTGGAGAATAGTGAGACCAAAAAGATAGTGGGCTTGCTAAGGAGGTATAAGGGTGAGGGAGGAGGCAGAAGGGACCCCCAGGTTTGGGAAACAATTGACCTCTCGTGTTTGCATGGGTACTGTGTCGGAGTGCTGTCCCGTGCATTTCTTTGGTGAGCCTCACAAGCACACTGTGCTGATGTGTGGTGCTTGTAGTTTTTTGACACCTGACCCTAGTCCTTTCACACCTCCTTATGTTTAACCACGCTGCCTCTGCTGCCCCAACACTAACTCTGCCCCTACCCTCCTGGCCTACTCCTACTTAATCCTTAGGACTAAGCTTGAATGTTACCTCTTCAGTGAAGCCTTCCTTAAATGATTTAGGAATAGTCAAACCCTCCTTCCTCCATCCAGACTTCTGTGGCACCCTTACCTGTCACAGCATTTGGCACATTGCCTTAGCTCCTCGTCTGTGTGTTCTGTCTCCCCAGTCATTCCCAGTAGTAATCCCAGCACCCTCAGTAATACATAGCTGTCATTTAAAACAGATTTAATGAATGTTTGAATCCCTACTTTCCAAGTGGAAAAGTCAGAATATTTCAATAACTTGTCCAACATTGTGCAGTTTGGTTGGAATTGGGGTTTAAACCAGGTATGCCTGATTCTAAAGTCCATGTTATTTTCTCATCTTCACCTAAAGGAAGAAAAAATGTGTACAGATGTTTATTTATGCATGTACAGGTGTAAATACTAGTGAAGGTACATGAGAGGATATTACAAAGCCAAGTATAATGTTTTTTGCATTGTACTTTCTGGACAAATACAATATGCCCTTTTAGTCATTTGTAAATATACATAAATAGAAGTTTATGCTTTGCAATAGTTGTTTTGTTTTTCTTTCTTTTTTTTGTTTTTTTTTTTTTGGCCTCTCCACATGGCTTGCGGGATCTTAGTTCCGCGACCAGGGATTGAACCCGTGCCCCCTGCAGTGGAAGCAGGAGTTTTAACCACTGGACCGCCAGGGAAGTCCCTGCATTAGTTGTTAAATAATCCTGTTTCTGTAAATCTAATATGATCATTAGTTTAAAACAACATAAAGAAATGGAAAGAAATTGGTAAAAACCACCCAAGATCCACTACCCAGAAATAACCTCCTATAAGATGTTAATGAGCTTCATTCTAGATGGTTCTCCATGCATAAAGACCTATGTTCATAATTTACAGAAGTTGGATATTATGGTATTTCTAGAAATAAAATAGGGAGATTTTTACCTTCAGTACATTTTTATTGGAATCCTGTTCTCTTAACAAAACCTCAGACATGCCATGTGTATTCCCACCTCTGGACCAATTGCTCCCCACTCTGTAGAATGCTGTCCCCCAGTACCACTCAACTAATGTTCTAGACTCCTTCCAGCTTTGCTCAGAGCTGGGCTTTTTGGTGAGGTCTACCTGATCAATCCACCCGTACACTTTCAGTCCTTTCTTAGACTGCTCTTCTCTTCCTTTTTTTCCCACAACACTTACTACCTTCTTACATACAATATTATCTGCTTGCTTATTTTATTATTGTCTGTTTCTCCCACTAGAATATCACCTCCATAGAGGTGGAGGTTTTATCTCTTTTGTTCAGTGACCTATCCCTTATGTCTCTTGTACATGTTGTTCATGATGTACAAAGATGTACATGAAACACCTAGAGTAGTGCCCAATACATAGGCATTCAAATAGATCCTTGTTGAAAGAATGAAAATGTTACAAGAACAAAGAGTTCTGAATATAGCTTTGTAGTTGGTTAATCAAGGCTCTCTCATCTCCTTGTTTAGTAAATTTATGTGAGCTAATAAATTCTTTAGAGAGCTCAGTAAGTAGAGCTGCAAATACCTTCAAGTTTTACTGAAAAGGCAACTGAATAGCCCTGGCTATTCCTGTATGTTTCTGAATCTGCTACTATTAGGAGATTGCTACATAGAAACTAAAGAGTTTGCCTGAGAATATATGAAATATATTTCATATCTGAACATATCCTGCACTAAAATGCCTCATAGATAATCGAGGCTTTTGTTCTGTGGACATTTCATCCTTTCTAGAATCCAGAACACTTTATCAGAATTCAGAGATAAGTGCTCAGGCCAGTGGTGTTTAAGAGCAATTCATTCTCCATGTTTTATTCTAGTACTAATTGATAATATTTGTCAATTGGAAAGTTGGAAAGTTTCTATTCCTATGAAAACATGTAGAAATTTGGGGTAGTACCCCATAGAAGTATTTTGATATATGTACTTTAGTATATGTTCTTTGTTTTTTGTTTTTTTTTAAATTTATTTATTGGCTGCATTGGGTCTTCGTTGATGCGCGTGGGCTTTCTCTAGTTGCGGTGAGTGGGGGCTACTCTTTGTTGAGGTGCGTGGGCTTCTCATTGCGGTGGCTTCTCTCGTTGCGGAGCACAGGCTCTAGGTGTGCGGGCTTCAGTAGTTGTGGATTGCGGGCTTAGTTGCTCCGTGGCATGTGGGATCCTCCCGGACAAGAGATTGAACGCATGTCCCCTGCACTAGCAGACAGATTCTTAACCACTGCGCCACCAGGGAAGTCCCTAGTATATGTTCTTAATGATATTATATATAAGTACAAATACTACCTTTTCTTTGTTGTACCATCTTTTGTCTTATGCCAGCCATGCTTATTATACATTTTGCATCTACCAATTTATTCTGAAGCCTTATGTTTATGAGTGAGTGCACATTTTTGTTCAGGTGATTTTTAGAACTATTTTTGAACCATTAAATTGTTTAACCATGGAACTATCCAGACCACCATTCATTTGTATGACTCTGTTAATGCCTTATGTAGTATTTCAGAGAAAGTTCCTTCCTCGTTTTTCAAAAATGTGCTTATAAAATTTGTGATGACAATTGAACAGCCCAACCCTATGAAATGGTAATTTATGCAGCAATAAAAAATAAATAAATCCATGTAATGTTGGCTTGCAGCTGAAGGCAGCTGTGTTAAGCATGTTTTTTAGTCTCTTACATCAAAGTAATACATGCAGTGCCATATGAGAATGTGTAGGGCGGACGTCTTTGAAGTACCCCCATATTAGCTGAGCTTTTGTACCCACTCTACAAATATGAGGGAATTCATTGTTCTATGTCCATGAGGAATGATAAACACAATAATGAACTTATCAAAAATGCCTTTCAGATGGTTCAAAACCTTTTTACAGCAATTATCTCACTTGCCTTTAGAGCCTTTTGAAAATAATTTCTCAAGGACATTTTTCTCTAACTTCTCTGAATTATTGAAGTAGCCAAGAAAGATTTCTCTAAGTATTGATGTAGAGAAATTAAGCATCCCGTTGTTCACCTAGAATCTCCATTCCCAACTGTTCAAACCACTATGCTATATGAGTCTCCAGTAGTTACTGAGAAAAGTAAAATCAGAGGATAAAAGTAAAGGAGAATAGGCCATCTGATGGAATAATTTCAGAATGTAGAACAACTTGCCAAAAGAAGTAAGAACGTGGATTTTGTCTGAAGAGACTGAACGAAGGCCAAGAGGAGAAAAATCCTATACTACATGATATACATCAATTACCTAATAGATTTTATTTTATTGTTTTGTTTTCTGTGATATGTTAATCAGAATGAAAAAGGGATGTGTGTGTGTGTGTGTGTGTGTGTGTGTGTGTGTGTGTGTGTGTTCAGGTATAAAGCACAGGGTAACATAAAACTGAGTTCTACCAAATGTTCAGGTATGGTATGATTGATCCATATTTCTGGAAGTACATCATATATTGGCTTAAGCAGATTTTTTTTTTTTTTTAGTGAAATTGGAATGTGATTGTTTGGGAGCCAAAAATGCATTCTTTGAGTGCAATTTTACTAGTAGCAATTTATTTATTTATTATGTAGGATGTTTTGTCAAACCAAATTAAAGGTTATATTTTGTCTTCTCCATGAGTAATCTAGAGCCAAGAATGAAAACCACATAATATATTTTTAGGATTAAACCATTTATTACTGATAGATAATGGCAGAGCAGAAACAGAAGGCACCAGTTAGTCTGCATTAGCTCATAAGCCCTGGATAACTTTTTTGTGAACTCTAAAGGTTTGTGAAATTCTATCACTTGCATTAACTGTCTTATACATTTCTGATGTGGTCAATTGTCCTCTATCCCTGGTCACTGCAAGGGGCTTCTACTCTCAGGATCTTTGCCAAGAATTTCCCCCTTTGGGTGTCTTTTAGAAAGAATGAGCCTCCTCTCTGGCCAACCACTTTAACCACTATGGAGGAGGGATCTCTGTGTAGAAAGGAAGGACTCCTGTAGTCTTAACAGAAAAACCTATTTTTTTTTTACTCAGAATCCTGCCTGATTGAGAAGCTAAGTTAAAATCATATATACAGCTATTTATTGAGGACATTCTGTGTTGCCAAACACCAAGGCCCAGTGTACAGAATAAAAACTGAAATAGTCCCTTAATTCAATGTGCATATGAAATAATGCATTTAGATCTGGGTGCCATATTTTAAAAGGTATATTAACAAACAAATGACCACAATGATAAGGAATTTGTGCAACAGGGACTCCAGAGCTAAATAAACTGAGGAGTTTGATCATGGAAGAAAAAATTTAGTGGGAACAAGATAAATCTTGTTAAATATAAATATTTGAAGGGTTTGCCACAAGGAAGGTATAGGGAGTGGGAGTGTAGGATAGGTAGTTAGAAATAGCATATTGAAAACATGGTCTTTTTCTTTATAAAACATGGACTACCAGAATTAAAGCTCAGCAAGACTTGGGTTAATTGGAGTACTGAGCAAATTGAATGAAAAATCCTACTGGAGGCCATAGTTTATTTAAAAAGAAAGGTTGAGAAACACTGTTTCAGAACATTCAAAGAGCTCCCAAAATGGAATTTGTTGTCCAGTAAGATAATAAGTCCCAGGAAAGTAAGCTAGCCAAACCGTACTTTTAAAAATAAGTCTGAAATTTCCTTTCAGCCTTCTGAGCGTCTCTTATAATCATAAGAAAAGCTTGTTTCAAAGGCCATTTCTAAAGTCCTGTTGCATATATCCATGAAGCATATTGAAGGCTAAGGCCAGAACACAGTGTATCACAATGCTTTGTTTCTGATAGGATCTCATTCATGAGATACAATCTGCACGTGGACCAAAGTCAACAGCAAGAAAAGTCACAGAAGAATTAATTGCTATAAGGTGTTAAATTTTCTTGTATACCTGTTTTTTAGTCTTATAAGAGGATACAAGGTAGAAAATGCTAATCATTTTTATTTTAATAAGAACCAAATATATTGAAATTGTAAGACATAAAGATAGCTTACATCAACAGGATGCTTGATGGATGATGCCATACATCAGTATGTAAACTGATTGTGAAATATCTTAGGATCAGGTGGTCTTTCATGAAGCTTGGTACACTAAATATATGGCCCTCCATTTCATGGTCATAAACATATACCATTGTAAAATAAAGAGAATAAAGATATATGTGTGCTTGGTGGGGTTTGTAGCTTAAAAAAAAATAAAGGAAAAGTATATCACTGGCATAGATTATTTTTAACAACTCAGTTTAAGTGCTAATGAAGGTTAGTCTTCCTAAAAATTCCTAGTGAAAGAAAACAAGAGGACGGTAACTACATGAGCTGTAGAATTTACTTGAGGTTGGCTGATTTGTATGTTTACCTTTTTTTAATGGGGAGAATTGAGATGTTAGTTTGTCAAAGAGAGAAATCACAGATTGCAGATGGGGAGAGAGACCCAGAGAGAGAGAGACTGACTAAAGTAAAATGGAGTGGTGGTGGGTATGGACCCTAGAACTCAAGTAGAGGAAGGAGAATGGTTCTTCCTCTACTTCACTGGTTCTCAGTGGGGGACGCTTGTGCCCTACATAGGACATTTGGCAGTGTCTGACAAGTCACAGCTGGGATTGGGTGGTGCTGTGGCACGTAGTGGGTAGAGGCCAGGGGTGCTGCTAAACATCCTACAATGCCCAGGGCAGGCCCTACACCAAAGAGTCATCCAGCCCAGGATGTCTATAGTGCCAAGGTTGAGAAACCCTGATCTGGCCGGGAGAGCAAAGAAATGTTAGGTGCAAGAGATTTAAACTAAAGAAGCTTGAACCCTATGGCCTTAATCTTATTAAAACAGAAAGCCACATGTTTGACAAGACTAACAATTCTGTTATTAACGTGAACCGAAAGTCAGAATTTGTTTAACAGTCTTGAGACCCCGGTTAGTCTCTTCATGGGTACAGGTAATAAAAGTATTTTGAAATTCCATTTTAAATTGCATGCATATGACCAATGAGCAAGTCAGCAAAAATGCTTTTGTCAACTTAAAAATAACACTGTAGCAGTAAACATTTCATTAACTTGATTTGGCAAACAATAATGCACATAGTTTTAAGATATAGCCCCCAATCTCTCATCCTGTTGGATTCTTAAAAGATTTCAAGGGTCATATTCTTCCAGGTCATTATTCTGTTTCTGGGGAATATCTATATTTTGCTAATCAAATTAAAGTAAAAAAGATCTGGTACACCAGAATGCAAAGATGAGTGGTAATTTCATTGTTTGTCAATACATGTTCATAATAAGCTTGTTTTTACTGTTGTTCTATTTCAACAGCTATAATAAACGAATAAAAACTAAAAGCATTGTTATGAGGTCTTTGATTTTAATCCAAACCATAATTTTTTTTTCTTTTTAGAAAGTCTGAAATTTCAATCTTCCAAGTTTCTCTTGTAAGAAAAACTGTTTTAAAAGCCATTCCTATTTTTTAGTTCAATTCTGCCTGGTAGCTAGATGGTACAAACAAACAAAATAATCCTTTCTGTTTGCTTCCTTGAAACATGGAAAAGTGGAATTGTCTAGATTAGCTCTTTTTACAGAAACACCTGTTACATACACACTTTAACTCCCACTAATGGCCAGTTGTTCATTCTTGGGACCAGTTCTTCCCCTCAGTAATTTGTGCCTTAGCCCTAAATCTGACAGGTGCCTTCATTTTCCCGGCTAAAAGCTTCTATCTTTGTTTCTATTAAAACTTGTCTCATAGTACCAAGTAATTGGAACTTTCTGTGTTTCCAAATTTTTGTATGGATTGTTAGAAATGTGGTGTAACTGTGATTATACCTTTAGCCCAGGTACATTTTCTCATGGACTATGAAGGAAAAATTAGCAGTGATTTTTTTTCTCAACAAATTCTTCAGTCTAACAGTGAGAATAACATTTACCTAAGGATTCACAGTTTACAGAGCATTTTCATATACATTATCTTGTTCGGATCTTGCAACAACTATATGATGTGAGTATTATTATTTATACTCTTGGAGATAAATGAACTGTCAATTTAAGTGAGGCTTATGGCTTGGAAGCTCACAAAGACCAAAGTGATCATCCGGAAATTAACAGCCAGGTGTTCTGGTTCCTGCCTTATGGGTTCCAGTCCTGAGTTCTGCTCTGCTTTCTCAGGGACTCCTGGCCATGTATCTAGGACTGTAGGCAATTAACTGGGGTAGGAGAGGGGCCAGAGGGGAGAAACGGGGAAATTCCCTAGACAAGAAGAGCATCTCTTCCTATCTAATAACCTATTTCTTCTGGAGCCCCAGTACTGCAGCACTTCTGTTTTGGCCAGTTTCTCCAGTTGACTCCAGCTTTCACCTCTATTCCTTGGTCCAAGCTGTGACCCTGTTCTCTTAGTCCGCCTGTTCCTGCATTTCCCTGTTCCTGCAAGGCACTCTGCCTTTATAATGAAACACTTTTTTAATTGTGGAATTGTTACATTCAAAGCAGATTTTTTAAAATATTCATCAGTTTATTCTCCTTAATACTTTTCCTGCAGAAAAACATCTAAGGTGCAAAGAGTAATGTAATCATGTTTTAATATACCAATATGTTATTGATATGTTAATATTAAAAGTTAGGCATTAAAGTGATAGAAAGGAAAGTGGAAATAAACTTTTACTTATTCAAATTGGTTTTAGCAAAACTCACATTATTCATAGTCAATGTTAAGATTTCAGGTAGATAAAGAAACTGGAGTAGTTCTTCCCTTAGTTCTAAAGCATCTGGTACCTTCTTGCTAGCAGAAGAATGAATCATGCCCAACAAGAGCAGTAATGCCAGTGTTTTGTTTCTGAATGTAATATTAAGAAGGCTGGGTCTTAAAATCTCATAAAATGATTATTTTTGCAATTCTTTATTTGCATTTGTATGTTTATGTGTGAGAAAGAGAAATATATTGAACTCATATTTTCTGAGTAGCTGTTATATGACAGATACTGTTTTAAGCCCTAGAAATACAGTGATGAACAAAACAGAAAGTTCCAGCCCTAATGACACATCCACTGGGAGGTGGGAGAAGGAGGTCAAAGAAGAGAGAAAGGCAAAGACAGAAATAGACACTGGGTTTCCATATCAGGACTTGAAACCACAACCGCGGCTGAACCATAGCATGTCAGAGAACTTAACATTGATCCATTGACCTACCTGCTCACTGTCCCACCAGAGTTACACTGAGAGCTGTTACCATCAGGGCTGGGGAGATAACAAGGTGAACACTGAGTATTCTACCACCTAATGCCGGCCACACCTCTCAACTGCAAATGAAATCAACAAATATTTAGTGAACACCTATTATGTGCTCCTGTAGGTTTTCGCTCCTAGCTACAATTAGGATTACAGCAGAACCTTTTAAAAATAACAATTTTTATACTCCACGTAAAACCAATTAAATCAGAATCTTGGGGATGATATCCTGGCATCAGTATTTCTCCAAAGCTTCCTGGTGTGATTCTGTTATACAGCCAGGGTTGAGAACCCATTTCCTATCAGGTGCCCAAAGGGAGAATAGAAGAAAAAAATAAGAAAAATCCACCCATGTTTGTAAAAGATAGTACCTTTCTGAAATCCCATAATAAATGTGGGGGAAGCAAACACTTATTTTTCCTGCATATTTTAATCCAATAAATAAATATTTGACTCCTTCTGTGAGTGGAAGGGAGTTGGAAAAAGTATAAAGCATGCCCTTTCCCTCAAGGAGCTTAAATTATGATTAGAAATAAAAGGCAGAGAGTCTAGAGAATTGAAAATGTTCAAGAAATATCTCCAAATGGCGAAAGGCACACATAATCTGGTCTATGAGTTCCCATGAGGACAAAGGACACTCCAGAGTTCAGAGCTCTTCTGAGGCAAAACCAAGAAAATCATTCACCCCCACATTAATGCTCAATAAAACATTAGTTTTGCAGCAGAAAACTCCCATTTACAGATAAGTAGCCCATGTCTTATTTAAAGAGAGGATGTTCTCATTAGAAATAAATGTAACCATTTCAAGTGGCTGATCCATCAATTTGTGAATTGTGATATCAACTTGCAGGGACACATGCCTCTCCAAAGGCTGAGAACAGTCAATGAATGTCCCAAGTGAGGTTTTTAGGAATAAATAGGAATTTATTGAAGAATATAATAATAATAATAAATAGGAATACATTTAGGAATATAATAATAATTGTTTCAAGAAATATTCCCATTGTTGAAGATATATGAAGTGATTTCATATATTATCTTATTTAATCCTCAACAAATATACATTATTGAGAAAATGAATCACGTGTCACTATTAAGTAACAAATTTAGGTTTTGAGCTTAAGTCTTCCAAGTCCATTGTTCTTTCAAATACCCAGTGGTTCTCAGTCTTAGTTACACATCAGAATATTCAGGGAACTTTTTCAAAATTGCCAGGGACCAGCTCACCAGTAGTTCTTACAGTAGGTGGAGGGAGCAGTGGGAGATGAAGATGGGGAGGGTGACAGGGAAATACCATAGGTGCTTCAAAAATACACATCGTTTCAGTGATCCTTATGGTTACCTCCTCTGCAGTGAATATTAGAATAGATTTGTCAATAGTTAAAAACTTGGTACATAGCTATGACAGTAGAGAATTTTTATGAAAAGATAAAATAAGAATAGCATGAGGGGGGCTTCCCTGGTGGTGCAGTGGTTAAGAATCTGCCTGCCAATGCAGGGGACACGGGTTCGAGCCCTGGGACGGGAAGATCCCACATGCCGTGGAGCAACTAAGCCCGTGCGCCACAACCACTGAGCCTGCGCTCTAGAGCCCGCCTGCCACAACTACTGAAGCCTGAGTGCCATGCTGAAGCCTGAGTGCCACAACTACTGAAGCCTGTGCACCTAGAGCCCGTACTCCGCAACAAGAGAAGCCACCACAATGAGAAGCCTGCACACCTCAATGAAGAGTAGCCCCTGCTCACCACAACTAGAGAAAGCCCGTGAGCAAAAACGAAGACCCAGCGCAGCCAAAATAAATAAATTAATTAATTTTTTAAAAAAAGAATAGCATAGAGGTAACAGAGTTTTGATATCTCATAAATACCAAATATCTGGTAACCTAACTCATAAATCACTCTCTTATTACACAAACCTTGTTAAAATGTAAATTAAATGTAATGTATCCTGAAGAAAATTGCTTTGAAAATGTAGGCTCAGGCTTTCCACATCACGAGTCAAGATCGAATTGAATAAAACTTTTCAGACCAGTCACTCCAGGCTCTTGCTAGACCATAGAGTTGAAACCAGTTAGTCTTGTATGGAAATTCAGAGTCATACTACATTACAGAAAGAGTATTTAATCCAAAAAAAGAGTGAGAGTATTTAATCTAAGCAAGATCTGTTTCTGTCTGAAAAATTACTTAATTCCATAAAATAATACTATTTGTAAAGTTTAAATCTATCCTAGATAGTCCTATTTTAGATCTGAAAGGGTTTTTTTAAATAATGTTTTCTATCATGGTAGCCTATTGGAAACATCTTTAAATTAGATAACTTTTAATCCCTTTTGCACATGTTTAAATGTATGTGTACCAACACAGTCTTTAAATGTATTCTCAAAATGGAGGAGAGAAGCTATATTTATATACATATCCAAAGAATGTTCTTCTTTTAATTAGGCATTTACCAACCACAGTTTCCAAGGGAAGTAGGATTTGTGGGTGGTACTACTTTTCTAGGGGAAAAGTGCAGCCTATTTACAGTTTTGTAGAGCTTAGTTCTCTTGTAGCTTGTATAGACCTTTTGTTATCCTCTTATTCCTTTCATGATGCCTTTTTTTTAATATTTAATTTTTTCTTTTATTTCTTTTATTTTTTTTTAATAAATTTATTTAGTTATTTTTGGCTCTGTTGGTCTTTGCTGCTGTGCACAGTCTTTCTTTAGTTGTGGCGAGCGGGGACTACTTTTCCTTGCGGTGCATGGGCTCCTCATTGCGGTGGCTTCTCTTGTTGCGGAGCATGGGCTCTAGGCACGCGGGCTTCCGTAGTTGTGGCACGTGGGCTCAGCAGTTGTGGCTCACAGCTCTAGAGGACAGGCTCAGTAGTTGTGGCGCACAGCCTTAGTTGCTCCACGGCACATGGGATCTTCCTGGACCAGGGCTCAAACCCGTGTTCCCTGCATTAACAAGCAGATTCTTAACCACTGCACCACCAGGGAAGCCCCATGATGCCTTTTGATCATATAACTTATTGAGATCTCTTTGGGCTAATTAAAGAGAGATGAAACTCAGTGTTGTTAATCTTCCTAATAATTACTTGGTATCGTATTTCCAGAAAAAGAAGCATTCTTTCTCCTACCGAAGGTGAGTTCATTTCGTCTGTAATCTGTATTCTCAATTCCATAACAGCTGATTTACTCTAGAACAGACAGCTTCAAGTTCGCCTTCTCACCTATATATCTTCAGCCTCCCCTTTTCTCTCCAACATCCACCCAACCTAAAACCATTGCTGACTTTTTCATCTTAACACTTGGGCTCTCACCACACAGGTCACCTCCAATATCCTTGTAGGCAAACCCAGTGGATACTTTCTACCTTTGTTTATCTTACTTCACCTTTTAAGAACATTTAACACTATAGACCACTCTGTCCATCTTGAATTAATTCTTCCCTTGCCTTCTGTGATTTCTTTTGCTCCTGCTTTCTCCCTACTCCTATGTTTGCTTTTTCTCAAGCCCCTTTGATGGCTCATCTTCTGTCCATCTCATAAATGTCTATACTTCCCAGGGTTTTATTCCCAACTCTCTTACTCTTCATTTTGTCCTTGGATAATTTTGTTCATCTTTGGCTTCAGCCAGTGGTACGTTAGAGCCAGTTCCTAAGAACCAGTTGTGCACATCTCTTCTCAACTTTTTGTTCAGTGATCATCATCTTGGTAGCTTGAAATTGGCCAAGGTGGGAGTATGTATGCCACAGAAATAGGCAAATGCTACAAATCGGGCAGGGGGGGATTTTTGTTTTATTTTCTGAGAGCTAGTTTAATAGCACACCACTGGCTTCAGCAATGATGTATATGCTGCCAATTTCCAAACCTGTGTCTCACACTTTCTGAGCTCTAGCCATTATTTCCAGCTGATTTCTGGCCAGCTCTCTTGAATGCCCAAATGGAACTCATTATCTCCCAAACCAGCACTCTCCTGCACTAGTCCATGCTTTGGCTAACAGCCCCACCATTCTCCTATCATCCTTGCAGAAAGCCAAAACTTCTCTCTCCCTAAACCACCGCATCTAATTGATTGGTATGTATATATCTCCACCATATTTCACAAAAGATTTAAGTTAGCTCAACAATATACATAGTAGGGCAGGACAGAATAATTTCTCCCACAGTGTTAGTAAAGGAGGGGATCTGGGCAAAAGAGAACTAAGCATAAGAAAAATAGATGAACTCAGAAGTGAGATAGGTACACAAAACACATGCCATGGAGTCCAGCCAGCTACATCCTGCCAGTTAGTTCAACATCCTGAATTGCTCTGGATTCTTCTTTGCCAGCAAGGCAATATCACAGCCTCCGTATTCACCCTCCCTGCCCCCGGACTTACTGCTTTCCCAGCCTCCCATTCACTTCCCACAATGCTTTCAGAGAAATGATTCTTAAAATCAAATCTGATTCTAACACAAAACCTTTCCCATCAGCTTAGAAACTTTCAGTAGTTCTACACTGCCTTTGGAACAAAGTCCAAACACACACCCAGAGGAAACCTCCACCAGAAGATTTTTGGTTCGTCCTTTAAGGTTTTTCTCAGATATCACTCCTCTGTGAAGCCTTCCCTGGCTCCCATAGGCCCTTCTTCCACTGTATAATGTATAATGTATATCTATATTATATAATAATATGACTTGATCAAATATATATACATTTGATTCAATTTACAGTTGTTGAATGCCACTTTATGCCATATTTAGTATTGAGAATACAGAGTAAGACAGCCCTTGTTTTTTAAGGACCTCTAGTTGAGAAAACATATTTAAGCAAATTATAGAAAGTGTGGTAAGTTCTGCACTGTAGAAGAGAAGCAAGCTACAGAAGTAACAGGGAGGAAGAACAGGAACACTGTCTCGTAGCACATATTACCATCTTCTGTGATTATTACTTGTGTTTCCCACTGGAATGGGAGACATGTATATCCCATGCACCACAGTGGGAAGTACAGAGTAGGTGTGCAGTGGTAGGTGTATGTTGGATGGATGGATGGATAGGTGAATGAAAGAAAATTGCAACAACTGCCCAAAATTATTTAGAAGATGATCAACAAATTCCAGTGATCCTTACTCTCTTTGTCATCTATTACCAACTTTATTTAGAGTTGGGTGAATGGGGGTGTATGAATATGAGAATGTGTATATCCTTACACTGTATAGGATAAATCCTTGCCATGGGAACTTCTTTTTGTGGTTCAACCAGTTTTGAATCTGTTAGCCTTCGGGGAGGAGCTCAGGGTCCAGCCGTTTCAGTCAGCCCTTTGCTAAATACATCCAAGAAGTCTGTCACTTGATGGTTCATTTGCTTTACAGTTTGCCAGAAGCTCAGGCAAAAGGTCCCAATGAAAAGATCTCTGTGTTTCTGTGGTCTCTTGCTCGGTGAGGGGAGAATCCCCAGGCCGTCATCCCATCACTAAACAATACATCCAGTTAATCTTACTAGATTAAAACAAAAAAAAGTCCCACACCATTCTAAAAGTTAATAGTTCAGTTTCACCCATAGTCTTATTCCCTCTAATCTCTGAAGGCCTCTGTTCATGCTAACATAAAAGTGTCTAGACTCTAGAACAGTGGTTCTCAGTCCTGGCTTTAAAAAAAGGGAGGGCAATACCCAGCTCCACCTCCAGAGAGTTACTGACCTGCAGCAGGGCCCAGTCATCAGTATTTTTTGAAAGTACCCAAGTTGATTTTAATGTTTAACCAGGATTTGACCTACAGTTCAGGCCAGAAAACCTTACACTTAGCCTGGAATTTACTTCACGTGACTGCCTCCTTCTTATCCTTCAGGTCTCTACCTAAATGTCAGCTTTTCAGTGGGCCGTCCCCATTACCCTGTGGCTCAGAGCACTTACACCATAATCTGAAAATAACTTCTGTATTTATGGATTTTCTTGTTTATTATCTGTCTTCTTACTAGGTTAGGAACTTCATGAGATATTTATTGGCATCTACTATTAGAAGAGTCACAGCTCGCCTTCAGTAGATGTTTTAAGTTGCAGTGCCAAAGATTGCCTACCCTTACCACTTCTTTACAAGAGAAAAACGAAACGCCTTTTTATTCACTAAGTAATATACAGTAAGTCCCCTATATACGAACCTACAAGTTGTGAACTTTCAAAGTTGTGAACGTGCATCTGGTTCCAGCAAGAAACCAGAACGTTTGCCATCACTATCAGACGTGCGTGAAATTGCAGCTTGCCCTCGGTCTCCTATTGCTGGCGATCCTTTAGCTCTACCATCTCCCACCTCCTCTCCCTCCTCCAGTCAGTAACTCTTCTTGCCTGTTCACTTGATGCCAGCCCCTGTATGCCAGCTGTTATACTGTACTACTGTACTATAAGATTTAAATGTTTTCTTTACTTTTTGTGTTTGTCTGTTTTTAATGTATTATTTGTGTGAAAAGTATTATAAACCTATTACAGTGCAGTACTTTATAGCCGACTGTGTTAGTTGGGTACCTAGGCTAACTTTGTTGGACTTATGAACAAATAGGACTTATGAACGCCTCTTGGAATGGAACGTGTTCTTATGTAGGGGACTTACTGTATCCTTGTGAAAAATTCAAGCAACACTGCTAAAAGTGAAACTTTTAACCCCCATTCTTCAGGAGTAACCGTTGTTTATAGTTTAGTGTTTATCATTTAAAGTATTTTACAGTATGTACACAGATAATATACAGGCTGAATAAAACAGAATTGAACACTTTCAAAAACGTATTACTCAGTAACTATGATGTATATAAACTTGCAGTTAAAGCTTGGAGTTGCCCTTTGGCAAGACACCTGTAAGGGTAACTTGACAATTTAGTGCAAACTACATTTTCGTAAAAAATCCTAGTTACTGAGTGATAAATTTCTGAAAGTGTTCAATTGCTTTTGAATCACCCTGTATTTTACACACACACACACACACACATACACATACACACTTCCTGAAAATGGGTTCTTATTGTACCTACTATTAATGAAGATTATTTTACAAGTTAGTTCTCCCAAAATTGAGGCTTAGATTTAAATTGTTTTAAGGGATGATACGTTTGGTAGTACCTTCTCACTTTATCACAGTTGAGCTCTTTGGAAACATACTAGTTCAGGGATCAGTGAACTATGCAGGCCAAAGCTAACCATTCACCTGTGTTTATAAATAACAAGCTATGCTCATTCATTTACCTATTGTCTATAGCTGCTTCTGTGCTGTAATGGTAGAGGTGAGCAGTTGCGACAGAAAACATATAGCCCACAAAATCTAAAATATTTACTATCTGGTTCTTGGGGGGGAAAGTTGGCTGACTTCTGCCCTAGTTGATCAGAAAGATTATACAATCAGTAAGCAATCAGAATAAACCACATGAGCCCAGTGTATAAAAATGTGTTGATGATGGGAGTTCCCTGGCCATCCAGTGGTTGAGACTTCTCCCTCCAATGCAGGGAGTGCAGTTTCGATCCCTGGTCGGGGAGCTGGGATGCCACATACCTTGGGGCCAGAGGACAAAGACGTAGGACGGAGGCAATGTTGTGACAAATTCAATAAAGACTTTAAAAATGGCCCACATCAAAAAAATCTTTAAAAAAAAATGTGTTGATTGTTCTGGAGTTTTACATTTCTAGCTAAAGAAAGAGTGGACTGTTATGTCTGTTCGCTTTTTTAGCAAGGAAATCTGCCAGAGCATTCGTGAGCGATAGGATAGGAAAGGAGTGGAGAGGCATGTTGCATCTAGCTGGGTCCCGTCTTCCTGTCGGGCAGGTCACATATTCTCCCTTTCTATTCTCTCCCTTACCAAGGGGAGCAGTACTTGTTACAGAGGTGGCCAGGGTTTTCAGAATACCTGTAGGATGGATCCTTTGAATTTAAACCAGTCTGCCCTGTCTCTGCAGCCAAGCTTCATAAATTATTTGGCTGAACAATTAAAGGGCTGTGCGCTTTGTTGAATGCTGCTCCAGGTCCAATGGGGTGACCCCCTGCCCCAGCCACTCAGCATGCAAGGTAAGGGACCCCTCACGGTGTCAGCTGTGAGGGAAGCTCTACAGGGCCTTTGGTTTTCATCTCCGCTGGACTTGGCTATTTTCCCCAATCCCAAGTTTTGTTGGAAATGCCCCTCTTTGGAGATTCGATCAAAAATCTTGCAGTGATGAGTCTTTAAATGTTTGCATTGGCCAGCTTGGAAATGGTGCCATGACAGGTGGAAAGCATTATGGCAGGACAGGCTTACCAGGAGCCAGCCACCTCCTCTTTGCCTTGGATTGGTCTCTAATGAGTCTCTCATTGGTCTGTTTGGACTGGTGGTATGTGAACTCACAAACTGATAACTCTTGACTAAATCATGTACATACTGGCCCTGCATTTGGTTTCAAGTTAGGGTTACAACATCCATCTTAAATTTGAATTATTTGGAGGCTAGAGTACCCTTTTTGTACCCATTTTTCTTGTTTTGCATCCCTTGTGACTCTTCTTTATTGTTCAGTTCATTGCCTCTACAGAAAAATAGGTGTTAATGCATTATATCCCCTAACGAGTATTTGCTTTTATGCTTCTGTGATTTAGACTAGAGTGTCCCTATAACCTCAGTTATGAACATTCACATTTTCTAGAACCAACATTTCCTACCTGCCACTTTTTTCTGCTTTAACAAGATTTGTACATAGCTACACACTCTTTCAGTAATGCAGTGTGGGGATGGAGATAGCCAAATATTTGAATGACCTGTATAGCTGAGAATAAATAAAGCTGACTTATACAACTAAATGTTTATCTGCCCATTGTATGGGTGTGATTGGCCTGAATTTTTAATGATGAAATTACAGAACTGGAAGGGACCTTGATGATCATCTACTTGTACAGATGTGGAAAGGGCCTATAGACCTGGAGTGACTTGTCCAAAATGATGAAGCCTAGTCCTTGAGGCATCAGACCAGATGGCATAACCTATAGTTATACATCCCCCCCATAAGACTTCCCCTTGGGGACTTCCCTGGTGGTCCAGTGGCTAAGGCTCCACACTCCCAATGCAGGGGGCCCAGGTTCGATCCCTGGTCAGGGAACTAGATCCCACATGCCGCATGTAAGAGCCCACATGCCACAACTAAGAGTTCGCATGCCACAACTAAGAAAAAAGTTCCCACATGCTGTGAGGAAGATCCCGAATGAGGCAACGAAGATCCCCTGTGCCGCAACTAAGACCCAGCACAGCCAAAAAAATAAATATTAAAAAAAAAAAAGACTTCCCCTTTAAAGCATGATTTAAACAAAAGGAAATGCCAGAAGCTTTAGTTTGGGTTCATATTGCTCTCTGTGATGAGTATGTGTGTGTTCTAAGGCTCTGTCTGCTGTCTGCAAATCAGACATTCTTGCTAGGTTGCATCAGAGTCCAGGCGGCATGATTGATGAAGAAAGGGCAAAGGAGGGATGATGTAATGGCTCATGCAGCATTTACCTGTGAATTATCTCTAGCTGTGTACTGCTCCGCGTCTGTGTGACTCGTACTGAGGCACCGCCATCCTTGTTACTCAGCACTGTAGCCTTACACTTATCTCACCCTATGTTTCTCTCCTTTTCTTGCCAAATCTGATTAGAAGCACTTTTGTTTTGAGCCCATGTTTATGAAGCCATAAGCGGACTTTGTACCGATGACCATGTGGAGAAAATAAAAGAATGTTAGAATAGGAAAATTATTTATTGACTTGGTCAAATCACCTTGATATCTCTCTCAACTTGGTTCATTAAATACTGACACAGTACTTACTATGTGCACCATAATGTCGACTCTGATAGTTTTCTTCCTTACGTGGTTATTTTATTTTGTCTCTCAGTTTCAGTTCAACAAATTCACAGCAAACAAACCTATAGCAAGTGCCTACCTGTGTCAGTGACACATGCATACTTTACACTTTTTCTTGTAGACCTCAAAGCAGTTACTACTTGTACCCATTTTAGAGGTGAGGACACTGGTCCAGTTCACCTAACTAATATGTGGTGGAATTGGGATTGGAATCCTGGTCTCTTGGCACCAAGTACAGTACATTTTCCACTACATCACAAATGTCTTTGATTTATGTAATCAAAAAGTTTTTTGCAAGAAAAAAGTCCAGTTCTCTCTAGTTGATATTCATACTTGATTTAGTATCTGCCTCTGTTCTTTATCCTTGGGATACTATAAGTCAAGAGAATAGGCCTATGTATATTTATTGAAACAACCACTCAGATTCTTTGGTGGAGTTGTATCATACAAACACTAAATTTGCATGAATTCAACTACACCTGCTCAGCAAATGAACATAAAAAGAGGAGAAATAATAATTTACATTGTGCAGACAAGTCTACTCAGGTTATAAGTTATAGTCAATGAGTCTATGTGCAGGACTGAACCTGAAATGTATATTGTTTTTTCTCAGTCCACGTCTGTTCCCATGTTGTCTCTCAGGGTGAGTATCTTGCCATGCTCAGTGTCCTGTTTTGTATAACCTGCACCTCAAATACAAGCCAACTATTCCAAAGACATAGTCATGTTTAGCAATGCAGGAAGAAAAACCTGCCTGGGTTGGGCCTACTGAGAGACAGTATGTTGGCTTCCAGCATGGGGCCTTCCTAGGGGATTTTCAAGGTAATTTTGACACAACTATTTTTTTTTTCTTACATATTCTTTAAAAAACCTAAATCCCAAGTAAAATGCAACTCCTCTAGGTTGACATTGGCTTGTGTATAATTAGGCAGGGAATTTTTGTTTAGGTTGAACTGAAACTGTCTTGGGCTCAACAACATTGTACATATTGGTGGCTAAGCATATCTTTCATTTTCTGTGTGTTGTGCTAGGTTGGGAGGATTAATACCAAGCAGATCAGATGCTCACTATGTCCATAAGAGAATTGTGTTGTCAAGAGAATTGTGTTGTCGCTGACACCAAGGGAGGAGAATCAGTGGAAGGAAAAGTGTGATGGGGTCACTCAACAGATTGGTGGAGAGAGAGAGAGGACTAAGAAAACACTACTGAATTTAGCCACTGGTGACCTTTGAGAGAACTGTTGTGATCAAAACCATAAGGTCAGAAGCAAGATACAAGGAGTTAAACATCATCTAATATTAGGTCAGAGTAGTCAGCAGGATATCACAATTCCAAGAATGGCTCAACAGGAAGACAGGGCATGGGGTCACAGAATTCAGGTCTGAGGACCAGGGCTGGGTGACAGTAGTACCTTTTAAAAGGTAGGATTTGGAGGTTAAAAGCAGAAGTACATAGTGTCCTCAAGAAGAATTTTGGCTTCTGAGCTTATCTGAGAGTCCCCCTGTGGTGCTGGTGGGCAAGAGACAGCATCTGAGGAAGTAGAGCCAGGAAGTCATTGGTGTCTCTTGACAAACAGGTTCTCATAGCCTCGTACCCGTTGCAGATAGATTTCACACAATTGCTTTTCTAAGTAGTTAGGTTCCAATTTGCTTGCAGTTTGGGAAATCAAAGCTGGCTCTGCAAGGCTCTCATTGAGTTAGGGAAAAGAGTGCCAGAATGCAGCATACATAACTGGAGAGCCAGTAAAGGTTCAACTCTCATGAATAGAAAACCAACTCATTCATAATACCAAACCTCATCATATTCAAGGAAGTGAAGTTAAAACCAGGGCACCTCCCTTTCTTTCCTGTGTTTGTGTAGCTAATAGCACCTTGCATTGTTAAAAGTGAAATCTTGTTGATCATTTTCTTTCTCTCAGATTGCTCACTTTGTATTTTTGACTCACTATTCAGTGTGGACTACAGGAGAATGCTTGACTACAGCCCCTAAGGAATAAGGTCCCTTGGGAAAGTTGAAGCTGGGAGGCTGGGATGCCCCAATTAGGACAGGGTCTCAGTGGGGCCCCTCTACCCCCACTGTATGTGTATAAGAATCCCCTTGGGTGCTTATTAAAAAGGTAGATTCCAGGGCCTCACTCTGGACCAACCAAATATAAATCCATGATCAGATGTGGCACAAGAATATGCATATTAATAAGTGCACCTGAGGATTCTTATGAAGCCTAAAATTTAAGAACCACTGGTCTAGGAAATGTGTGTGTGGTATAATAAACCAAATTCTAGAAAAATAACAGTTTAACAAACAGAATTCTCATTATGCTAAAGTTAAATTTTATTAATATAAAAATATGCCCAGGCATATTTGTTTTAATGAGAATTATAAACCTCTTTGAAACTCCTAGGAGAAAAATTTTAATACAAAGTACATGCAAAATGTTAGCAGTAGTAATAAGTTAAACACACTTGGGTATGAGGAAAAGGAGGTTGTTATGAATTCAGAAAGGCTGTATGTTTTGTGAAATTTCTATCATTTCCCAGGAAGGGGAAGAGGTGAAAGGAGGGAAGAACACAGGGAGAAGCTTTCCTTAGCTTTGAAGATCCTAATTCTTTGTTCTTCTTGCCTCCAAAATGCAGCTGCTTCCTACTCACAGTCCTTTTTCCACAGGCCAGCTGTGTTCCATTCATTCCCACCTTCACCACTGCTTTTTCAACCCTGACACACCAGAACTAGAATGGAGAATAGTAGAAAAGAAAAAAGCAATTTGATACGAAATAGAATTGAAGTGTATAGAAAAGAGGGAAGCAAGTTTCCTAGTTTCTAAAAAGACCTAAAATCTTAAACCAGAAAGCCCTTAGACATAGCTCTTTTGGTAAAACCATTTGGTGTGGTTATAAACTGTGTGGGATGTAGGCATATTGAGGAAGTGCTAGGGGTAGGGGCAGTAAGAGAGGCTGCCTCCAATTCCACTGCCCCTATTGAGATAACCTCAGGAACTAACCCGAACTAATCTCTTCCTCAGCCCTCATCTGTTCTTTGACTCTTATTTAAATTTTGTTTTTGTTGTCTTTGATTGTTACCTTTGTATAACTCATTTCCTTAAATAATCTGTAAATTTCTTCAAGTTATGTACTTCCCTTGAGAACATTCATTGGCATATTTCTTTCCTCCTTCCCCATAATCATCAACACTACTACCCACAGATTGATCAATTTGAGTCCCTCCTTTCACCCCTTTTCAGGAGGTGATCATCTGTAATTTTCTGCTCTAAAGCCTCCTTAAAAAAAATATTTCTTCTACATAGTCATGGAATCCATCATTCAAATTCCAGACATTTTAGTTTTACCCTTTTAATTTTATATTATTAAAACTTAGCTTTGGAACGATGAGAATTCAGCTTGTTTATTTTATAACTTCTCTTCCCATAAGAAAATTCCAACTTGAGATTCACTCAGCCCTTAGCATAGTAACTCCTAGAATTTGCTCCTTAAGTGAAGAAATCAAAGCTAAGAACAAATGTTACTGACTCTGTTTTGAATCAGATAACCAAATTAATAATTGCAGCATGTCAGCCAAAGTAAGCAAGCATTCTTGATAGATAGAAGCATGATGCATTGTCTTGAGCTGTTTGATTACTAAACCACTGCAAGCTCTTGAAATTGAGCTATCTTTTTTTTTTTTAATTTATTTTTTTAGCTGTATCGGGTCTTTGTTGTGGCACGTGGGATTTTTCGTTGCGGTGCATGGGCTCTTCGTTGCAGTGTGCGGGCTTCTCTCTAGTTGTGGCACGCAGGCTCATTAGTTGTGGCGTGTAAGCTTAGTTGCCCCATGACATGTGGGATCTTAGTTCCCTGACCAGGGATCGAACAAACATCCCCTGCATTGCAAGATGGATTCTTAACCACTGGACCACCAGGGAAGTCCCAAAATTGAGCTATGTCTAATGTGCATTGCAAGAAACAAACCAAAAAACAAATCTGTTTTTAAAGTATTTTTGTCTGCTCTTGTTTTATGTACCCTTTGTCCAGAATCTGAGCATATTCATCTTCATAACTTTTTCAGTATTTACTGGCTTTCTTAGCACCTTAGCTAGTATTTTTCATATGAGGTTTTTACCATCTATGACCTATAATTTTCCCTGACTCGCTATGTTTCTTGTGTCCTTGACATTCATTAGGCTACTGTCAGCTCTCCGTAATATAAAGAAAAGAAGAAATCACCTGTTGTTTTCTGCTCTAAAGGCTTTATTACTTCTCCTGTTTTTCTCTTCATGACCATGAGAGTCAATAAGTTGAGTCTCTCAGATATAGCCTTTTTATCTTTTACTTACAGAGATCAAAATGTCTTATTGCCTGAAATTTTCGTTTGGCTAGAAGACCACATAGAGCAGAGTGCTGTGTCCACAAAAAAGTTTTTGCTGTGTTCACTGATCCATTTTGTATGAAATATCAAATTCTGAAAATTCATGCTTATACATCTCCCACCATAAAAAGATGGTGCAATGTGACAAACCAAATTATGAAGGATGCAAAAGTCCAGTCAGGAGAAACTGATAAGAGATCCATTATACAATGCGGAAAGGAGTTAGGGACAAAATATATTCTCATTTGGGTGGCTGAGGCCTAGAATTGGTCCAGAATGTATACAGATTTTGTTCTAGTTACAAGGCCAACCTCCAAAGTGCTTTAAATCAGACAAGTGCTTCACCGAGGGGAGCTAGAGTGTTGTACAGGCATAACGGACCTTGTTACTTTGACTGCCACTGTTATGACTTGTTATATAGGGCTGACAGGAATCATTGGGATAGATGTATTAGTTGTCTGGTGGCAACAGGAAGTTGGCAAGAGGTGGCCACTGGGGGAATAGTGGCAGATATAGGTTGATATCTGTTGGTGAGCAGATTCTCATGGCCTCCTACCTACTCGTTATTTACATACCATGGGTTTATTGCTTTTATAAGTAGTTAGGTTCTGATTTTCTTGCAATTTGGGAAACTGAGGCCTCCTTGGGACTTAGGGGTTAGAGTTGATTTTCCTAGCACAACCTTGCCATGGGACCTATATACAGGGCGTTGCCCTTCTCATCTGCTAAGTTAGCATAATATTTTCCACCTTCCTAATCTTTGTACTAACATAATTACAATAAATTGCTGCTGCTCTTGGAGATAACCTCTCTTCTCACATCTGGGTTTAAGTCTTTCAGTAAAGCTACTTAAGCAGTGGGGAGGAAAGAGCTTTTCCATAAAGTTAAGGTCTTTCCTGATAAAGGTAACTACTCCACCCCTCTTTCCCAGTTAGATCCCTTGCCAGCAATAGCATAGACTTGAGCTAGTGCCAAATGTTTTAATACTGTAAGGACTCACTTGATAAAGTCTGTGCATGGCAAAGGAAAAAACAGTCAAAGTTCCCAAACTAAAAATTTTCCAAGACTTCCGTATGAGATGCAGTTAGGGCACCCTTCATCTAATTGTTACTGTGTGTTTGCTGTAGTCATTGGTGCCCTGCAATTCTCATTCTCCACCTCTTCTAGAGATTATAAATTATAGAAAAAGCTAGCCATGTCAAAATGGATACTCTAGCTACAGAGAATTTGGTCTTTAACAAAAAGGCAAAGACAGGGAAAAACTGTGGGATTAATACTGTGATCATTTCAAATAATTACCAAGTAATTATTGGTCTATTAGTCAGCAGCATTCAGTGTATTACTTCATTGTTACGTTAATATTTTGCATGTGTTTGTTGGCTTTGTTTCCCTTATTGTTATAAAATCTAGATAGGAAAAGCATTATTGTCTTGCTCTGGCCCTTATATTTTGCATGAAGAACCGGCATAGAACAGAAAGTGCCAACATGAAATAGTTGTTGGATAACTGACTAGATGAAGCAAAATGATTTCATAGATCCCTGGATATAGGAGAGATTAATTAATGATCAGTACTTACAAAATACTCAGACAATTCAGAAACCTGGAACACCTACCTATAAATACAAGAAAGAGATCTTTTTCTCTGTTTGACTGACAGTGATTTCCAGATCTCATAGATAATAGTTTTAGCCTCAACATCCACCACACCTTTACATAGTTGCTAATGAATAATAAAGTTGACTGGTTTATGGTAGACTCAAAAGAAAAATAAAAGATGTGTGGCCGTTAAATATTAGAATGTCCCTGAATGGGAATTCAGATTGGGTGCAGGTGACTGAATGTAGCAGGGCCTGTTTCAATTTGACCCCTCAAGATTTTGCCTCCTGTTTGAAGAAATTAATGGCTTTGAACCAAACCTGCAATATTACTTAATAATATAAGATTTATCTTCAGTTCATTTTATTTTCCTGTTGTCCTGAAACAAAATAATGGCTAATATAAATTCCGACATAATTTCTCTGAGGAAGTTTGAGATCACAGTAGTGGTAATAATAATGATAGCATTAAAAGCAGGAACAAGATTGCCTGCCCCTGTTAGCAGTGTGAGTAATCAAAGGCATTAATGGACCGTGAAAACTGGAGAGCTGGGGTGACCATGGGTCAGAGCTAACATACATAGGCAAGCACAGTATAGGGGAAACTTTCATCACCTCCACTACACTGAGGCTTTTCTCTTGATAGAGCAAGCTCTTAATTTCCCCTGGTTGTTAATCTGGCACCTTTCATGAACATCAGTATTCACTTTGGGAAAAAAAAAGCAAAGAGCCAAAACATCTAAGTGTTAAGGGCGAAGGAAAATCAACAGAGGAAATTACAGTAGCACTTGATACAGTGGCACCTTTTTCTTGAGTCATATGAGGTGAAATTATTTGAAAGTTTGCAGCTTTGGGCAGTCTCTCTTTAAGACAGTAACCAGAGGTCTTGGGAGAGAAAGTAACATGCATATATGGCCACAGTTTAGCCATGGCCTTTATATGCATATGTGTCCACATTTTCAAAACTGGCCTCTTAAAATATATATGAGAGTCAAGTGATTTGAAAGTAGATACCACTTCCG
This sequence comes from Pseudorca crassidens, assembly GCF_039906515.1. NCBI lineage: Eukaryota > Metazoa > Chordata > Mammalia > Artiodactyla > Delphinidae > Pseudorca > Pseudorca crassidens. Next base: position 102,150,710 of record NC_090300.1, on the reverse strand, counting down.
TTCTTCATTGCCTTTGCTCCCTGTTTGCTATTTCCTTTCTAACATTAATTACCATTTCTGAAGAAATTAGTGTTTCCTGACCTGGTGTAGTTTGTTCGTTTTGGATAGTCCATCAATTTAAGATACCTGCCATGTCTTTTGAAATCTAGTCTATTGAGGGTTGAATATAATACTAAGTTCTCACTTTCTTCTAACACTCTTGTTTTTAGGTAAGTCGTCTGATTGGAGTGACATTTCATTTGATGAAGTTTTCCATTTGGTAAAGTATTATTACTATTTTTATCAAATGATATAAACTTTGGTTTTTCTGATTTCTCAGTTTGTATTTTCCCACAACATTGACCTCCAGAGTATGCTCTGTCTTGAAGACAAAAAATATGAGAGAGAGAGAGAGAGCCAGAGCCAGAGACAGAGAGAGAGAGGGAGAGAGAGAGAAGGTCTAGGAAACAAGGGAAATGTCATATAAATAAATATATGTCTCTGTACAAAAAAAAAAAAAACTATTGAAAGAAACCTACCTCTTTATTTCCATCAATTTTGCTTATTAGAACTTCAGGAAGTGGAAGAGTTTTTTTTGGTTTATGTTTTGTTTTGTTTTGAATTTTTGAATTTTATTTTATTTATTTTCTATAAAGCAGGTTCTTATTAGTTATCTATTTCATACATATTAGTGTATGTATGTCAATCCCAATCTCCCAATTCATCCCACCACCAACCACCCCGCCAATTCCCCCGCTTGGTGTCCATACGTTTGTTCTCTGCATCTGTGTCTCTATTTCTGCCCTGCAAACTGGTTCATTTGTACCATTTTTCTAGGTTCCACATATATGCGTTAATATACGATATTTGTTTTTCTCTTTCCGACGTACTTCACTCTATATGACAGTCTCTAGATCCATCCACGTGTCTGCATATGACCCAATTCCATTCCTTTTTATGGCTGAGTAATATTCCATTGTATATATGTACCACATCTTCTTTATCCATTCATCTGTCAGTGGGCATTTAGGTTGCTTCCATGCCCTGGCTATTGTAAATAGTGCTGCAGTGAACATTAGAGTGCATGCGTCTTTTTATATTATGGTTTTCTCTGGGTATATGGCCAGTAGTGGGATTGCTGGGTCATATGGTAATTCTATTTTTAGTTTTTTAAGGAACCTCCATACTGTTCTCCATAGTGGTTGTATCAATTTACATTCCCACCAACAGTGCAAGAGGGTTCCCTTTTCCCCACACCTTCTCCAGCATTTATTGTTTGTAGATTTTCTGATGGTGCCCATTCTAACTGGTGTGAGGTGATACCTCATTGTAGTTTTGATTTGCATTTCTCTAATAATTAGTGATGTTGAGCAGATTCTCATATGCTTCTTGGCCATCTGTATGTCTTCTTTGGAGAAATGTCTATTTAGGTCTTCTGCCTATTTTTTCATTGGGTTGTATGTTTTTTTAATATTGAGCTGCATGAGCTGTTTATATATTTTAGAGATTAATCCTTTGTCCGTTAATTCATTTGCAAATATTTTCTCCCATTCTGAGGGTTGTCTTTTCATCTTGTTTGTAGGATCCTTTGCTTTGCAAAAGGTTTTACGTTTCATTAGGTCCCATTTGTTTGTTTATGTTTTTAATTCCATTTCTCTAGGAGGTGGGTCAAAAAGAATCTTGCTTTATGTCCTAGAGCATTCTGCCTATGTTTTCCTCTAAGAGTTTTATAGTATCTGGCCTTACATTTAGGTCTCTAATCCACTTTGAGTTTATTTTTGGGTATGGTGTTAGGGAGTGATCTAATCTCATACTTTTACATGTACCTGTCCAGTTTTCCCAGCACCACTTATTGAAGAGACTGTCTTTTCTCCATTGTATATCCTTGCCTCCTTTTTCATAGATTAGTTGACCATAGGTGTGTGGGTTTATCTCTGGGCTTTCTATCCTGTTCCATTGATCTATATTTCTGTTTTTGTGCCAGTACCATATTGTCTTGATTACTGTAGCTTTATAGTATAGTCTGAAGTCAGAGACCCTGATTCCTCTATCTCCGTTTTTTACCCTCAAGACCACTTTGGCTATTCGGGGTCTTCTGTGTCTCCATACAAATTTTAAGATTTTTTGTTCTACTTCTGTAAAAAAAATGCCACTGGTAATTTCATATGGATTGCATTGAATCTGTAGGTTGCTTTGGGTCATATAGTCATTTTCACAATATTGATTCTTCCAATCCAAGAACATGGTATATCTCTCCATCTGTTTGTGTCATCTTTGATTTCTTTCATCAGTGTCTTATACTTTTCTGCATACAGGTCTTTTGTCTCCCTAGGTAGGTTTATTCCTAGATATTTTATTCTTTTTGTTGCAATGGTAAATGGGAGTGTTTCCTTCATTTCTCTCTCAGATTTCTCATCATTAGTGTATAGGAATGCAGGAGATTTCTGTGCATTAATTTTGTATCCTGCAACTTTACCAAATTCATTGATTAGCTCTAGTAGTTTTCTGGTGGCATCTTTAGAATTCTCTTTGTATAGTATCACGTCATCTGCAAATAGTGACAGTTTTGCTTCTTCTTTTCCAATTTGTATTCCTTTTATTTCTTTTTCTTCCCTGAGTGCCGTGGCTAGGACTTCCAAAACTATGTTAAGTAATAGTGGTGAGAGTGGACCTCCTTGTCTTGTTCCTGATCTTAGACGAAATGCTTTCAGTTTTTCACCATTGAGAATGATTTTTGCTGTGGGTTTGTCATATATGGCCTTTATTATGTTGAGGTAGGTTAGGTTCCCTCTATGCCCACTTTCTGGAGAGTTTTTATCATAAATGGGTGTTGAATTTTGTCAAAAGCTTTTTCTGCATCTATTGAGATGATCATATGGTTTTTATTCTTCAGTTTGTTAATATGGTGTATCACATTGATTGATTTGCATATATTGAAGAATTCTTGCATCCATGGGATAAATCCCACTTGATTATGATATAAGATCCTTTTAATGTGTTGTTGGATTCTGTTTGCCAATATTTTGTTAAGGATTTTTGCATCCATATTCATCATTGATATTGGTCGGTAATTTTCGGTTTTTGTAGTATCTCTGTCTTGTTTCGGTATCAGGGTGATGGTGGCCTCATAGAATGAGTTTGGGAGTGTTCCTTCCTTTGCAATTTTTTGGAAGAGTTTGAGAAGGTTGGGTGTTAGCTCTTCCCTAAACGTTTGATAGAATTAACCTGTGAAGCCATGGTCCTGAACTTTTGTTTGTTGGAAGACTTTTAATCACAGTTTCAATTTCATTACTTGTGATTGGTCTGTTCTATTTTCTCTTTCTGCCTGGTTCAGTCTTGGAAGGTTATACCTTTCGAAGAATTTGTCTGTTTCTACCAGGTTGTCCATTTTATTGGCATAGAGTTGCTTGTAGTAGTCTCTTAGGATGCTTTGTATTTCTGCGGTGTCCGTTGCAAGTTCTCCTTTTTCATTTCTAATTTTATTGATTTGAGTCCTCTCCCTCTTTTTCTTGATGAATCTGGCTAAAGGTTTATCAATCTTTTTTTATCTTTTTCTTGGTGAGTCTGGCTAAAGGTTTATCAATCTTGTTTATCTTCTCAAAGAACCAGCTTTTAGTTTTATTGACCTTTGCTATTTTCTTTGTTTCTATTTCATTTATTTCTTCTCTGATCTTTATGATTTATTTCCTTCTACTAACTTCAGGTTTTGTTTTTTCGTCTTTCTCTAGTCCCTTTAGGTTTAAGTTTAGATTGTTTATTTGAGATTTTTCTTGTTTCTTGAGGTAGGCTTGTATTGCTATAAACTTGGCTCTTAGAACTGCTTTTGCTGCATCCCATAGGTTTTGGATCATTGTGTTTTCATTGTCATTTGTCTCTAGGTATTTTTTTATTTCTTCTTTGGTTTCTTCAGTGATCTCTTGGTTATTTAGTAATGTATTGTGTAGCCTCCATGTGTTTGTGATATTTACAGTTTTTTCCCTGTAATTGATTTCTAATCTCATAGCATTGCGGTTGGAAAAGATGCTGGATATGATTTCAGTTTTCTTAAATTTACCGAGGCTTCATTTGTCACCCACGATGTGATCTATCCTGGAGAATGTTCTGTGAGCACTTGAGAAGAAAGTGTAATCTGCTGTTTTTGGATGGAATGTCCTATAAATATCAATTAAATCTATCTGCTCTATTGTATCATTTAAAGCTTGTGTTTCCTTATTAATTTTCTGTCTGGATGATCTGTCCATTGGTGTAGGTGAGGTTGTTAAAGTTCTCCACTATGATTGTGTTACTGTCGATTTCCTCGTTTATTGCTGTTAACAGTTGCCTTATGTATTGAGGTGCTCCTCTGTTGGGTTCATATATATTTATAATTGTTATATCTTCTTCTTGGATTGATCCCTTGATCATTATGTAGTGTCCTTCCTTGTCTCTTATAACATTCTTTATTTTAAAGTCTATTTTATCTGATATAAGTATTGCTACTCCAGCTTTCTTTCATTTTCCATTTGCATGGAGTATCTTTTTCCATCCCCTCACTTTCAGTCTGTATGTGTCCTTAGGTCTGAAGTGTGTCTCTTCTAGACAGCATATATATGGGTCTTGTTTTTCCATCCATTCAGCAAGCCTGTGTCTTTTGGTTGGAGCATTTAATTCATTCACGTTTATGGTAATTATTGATATATATGTTACTATTACCATTTTCTTAATTGTGATGGGTTTGTTTTTGTAGGTCCTTTTCTTCTCTTGTGTTTCTGTCTTAGAGAAGTTCCTTTAGCATTTGTTGTAGAGCTGGTCTGATGGTGCTGAGTTCTCTCAGCTTTTGCTTGTCTGTAAAGCTTTTGATTTCTCCATCGAATCTGAATGAGATCCTTGCTGGGTAGAGTAATCTTGGTTGTAGGTTCTTCCCTTTCATCACTTTAAATAAATCGTGCCACTCCCTTCTGGCTTGTAGAGTTTCTGTTGAGAAGTCAGCTGTTAACCTTATGGGAGTTCCCTTGTATGTTGTTTGTCATTTTCCCCTTGCTGCTTTCAATAATTTTTCTTTGTGTTTAATTTTTGTCAATTTGATTACTATGTGTCTCAGCATGTTTCTCCTTGGGTTTATCCTGCCTGGGACTCTCTGTGCTTTCTGGACTTGGGTGGCTATTTCATTTCCTTTCCCATGTTAAGAAGTTTTCGACTATAATCTCTTCAAATATTTTCTCGGGTCCTTTCTCTCTCTCTTCTCCTTCAGGGACCTGTATAATGCAAATGTTGTTGCATTTAATGTTGTCCCAGAGGTCTCTTAGGCTGTCTTCATTTCTTTTCATTCTTTTTTCTTTATTCTGTTCCACGGCAGTGAGTTCCACCATTCTGTCTTCCAGGTCACTTATCCATTCTTCTGCCTCAGTTATTCTGCCATTGATTCCTTCTAGTGTATTTTTAATTTCAGTTATTGTATTGTTCATCTCTGTTTGTTTTTTCTTTAGTTCTTCTAGGTGTTTGTTCTTTAATTCTTCTAGGTCTTTGTTAAACATTTCTTGCATCTTCTCGATCTTTGCCTCCATTCTTTTCCCAAGGTCCTAGATCATGTTCACTATTATTATTTGGAATTCTTTTTCTGGAAGGTTGCCTATCTCCACTTCATTTAGTTGTTTTTCTGAGGTTTTATCTTGTTCCTTCATCTGGTACATAGTCCTCTGCCTTTTCATTTTGTCTGTCTTTCTGTGAATGTGGTTTTCCTTCCACAGGCTGCAGAATTGTAGTTCTTCTTGCTTCTGCTGTCTGCCCTCTGGTAGGGAAGAGTTATTATATTTAGTTGTATTTAGAAAGGATTGGGCTTACTTCAAAAACTCCAACCAAGTTTAGAGCAGTGGCTTCCTGATGTATTTGGTGAAAATCTGATATTCCTCAAAATGTTGATGGACAATACATCTTGAGAAAAGAGTTCTGTATCATCAGAGAGCTTTTCTTTTGGATCAGTGTTTTCAGTCTTCAGAATTTGTTCATTTTAAAAGATAGTTTTTAAATAGAAGAAACAAAATATATAAATTTAGAAGTATAAAGCCAGGAGTCTGTGGCACAGAGATGGTACCAGAGCTTATAGTCCATAATAATAGAAGATTGAAGCCTCCAAAAATGAGCATAATGATAGGGACAGAGGGGCACGTCATAATATCAAATGACTTCTCCTTGATGTTCTGGATCTTTTCACTCATAAGATGGATGTCTGTATTTGGTACACCTTCTGCAAAGGTAGGTGGGTCATGAATCCTAGCAGTTCTTTTTCCCTTGGGGGAAGGTTTTTCTTTCTGTAGAACTAGGTACATGTTGATCTATTGAGTAACAAACAACCAGAGCCTAAAAACCCCATTCCCAGCATTATGACTTTCCCAGTGCTTCTTGACTGGGAATTTTTTGTATGTTTTCTTCTAAAGATTAACTTGATAAAAAGATAGAACTTTAAATACCCGGAGAACCAGTTGGGTGCCATATTCCTTTCACTCTACTGGTCTATTATTTCTTCCCTCTCCTCACTTTTAATTTTTTAACCTTAATAACTGGTGATTAGTAGTTATAAATCCTTTTGAGACCATGGAACATTGGCATGTGAGGATGACATTGACATTCTATTTTAAAAGTTTCGTGGTCGAAGCAAAGTTCCTTCTAGATCAGAAGGCTACCCCATCTCTACCCAGGGATAGGTCTCACCCCACAGATCCCAGAACACATAGGGTGATGACCATTTATGCTCTGCAAAGCACCATGTTTTGGTTGAATGAATGGATGGATACATATATATTTACATTAGACTTTTAAATGCAAGTTTGAATATTTTAATATTGGAGTGTTTTTTTTTTTAATAACGAGAACTTCCCATTTTAGTCACAGCTACCTTATGTGTGGTAACATATGATATTGTGTAGATGCTTTCTCATACAGAGATTCTGATTATTCCCATACCAGTAATCATTCACCTAAATTAGATTTCTTTTGAAAACCTTTGTGAGGGGAATGGTAAATGGGGAGCAGGAATGAACAGTAACCTTTAACTCAAAGTATTCAAAAAACAATTTTAAAAAACCAAAATATTGGTTAATTCTATACTGAGTTGGATTTTTAACACCTTCATCTGTCTTCCATATTCCAAAAGGATAAAATATCCAAAAGTTCTTTCTGGTCCTTTTATTAGAAAGGAGATTGGTAGAATTACTCTCTTGTCAACCATACACGAGGTCTGCTAGATATGACTTGTATAAAAATAAATTAATTTCAATGCTGTTTTTCTTTCCTGAGAATCTCTAGTTTCTCATTAATGACATCAAAAGCCCAAAACTAAACAAAATATTCTTTGTATCTCCAAAGAAACTGGTCATCCAGAGAAAATTTCAGCATTCTAGTGTAGTATCTTGTAACTTTAGAGAAAATTAGAAGGCTTTAAAGGAATATGTCACTCAGTAATGGGTAGGAGCATCTGGAGGTAAGAATCCTTCCTAATACTGTGAAGACTGGGAGAAGTTCTGATGCTTAAGGAATAATTCAGATTCCCCACCCAATGCCAAATCTCATACACTCAATTCAGTTTCAGCTCAGCTAAACTGCCATCACAAAAGGCAGACATATGTGGCTGATATTTACAAAATGAGTTGCTATCAAGACTAAGACACCAGTGGTAAATTGATTTCTGTATCCACTAGGCATATTCTGACAGCAGTCCTATTTCAAGGTCAATAAATTTTATTAGATAAAGTATAGAAAATATTTAAAATTAAATTTAATAGAAAATGGAATGACCATATTCTTTTTGTTTCTTTTCTAAAATTAGTTCTTTCTAAACAGTTGAAAAAATATTTTTTAAATATTCTCAATCTCAAGTTCATTGCTTCTAGGATTCTCATGGTCCTTGAAACTGAATGCTGAGATTATTGAAGTAAAAATTGCTACAGCTATGACTGACATTACAGAAGAGAAATTGGCTCTTAAATGCCCTGTGCCTCAGTGTTCCCATCTATTTGCCTTGACTGGGCTGAAGCCCCATGAATTTAGGGACTGTCTGCTTTTGCTCATTTTGTACCTGTGACCATTGTCATACTGCCAGGTACACAGTAGTCACTCATGAAGTATCTGATAAATGAGGGGAGGTATCATAAATGTAAAATAATGTCAACCACATTGAGAGACCTTTAAGTATATATATATATTATTTTAACTGGTTTAGATGAAAATTTTTTCTAAAATATTTCCGTTTATTTGCCTTAAAAGAACATATGCTAACCATATTTAAACTTTTTTTGATGACTCAAGGTCATCATTCAGGTTACTTCTTTTCAGCATGTGTTTATTTAGCACCTCCTATGTGTGATGGTCCTCTCAGGCTCTTTTGGATACATAGGTCTTTTTACCACTGTACTATACAGCTTCTGATTGCTGTGTTTTGGGGCTACTGGGCCAGCTTTTTATAGCTCTCTGATTTCCTGGCTGTGAAGACTGGCAGACTCCTGTGAGGGTACCTCTCTGAACCTTCTTCCCTAACGTGATACTTCTAATCTTCTGTGAGCGTGAAGCTAAAATAACCATTCATGCACATATGCATATAAATTAAGAGCACACTAAGAGGCTCTTTAATATGTAAAGTCCATGAAATTTGTAGACTGTGGCTGCCCAAGGCTCCATTTTATCCTTTTACTTATTTCTTGAATCTCTTTAGTTGTTCTATGTGAAATGTTGCTCTAAATTTATGAAGCACACATTTCCTTTATTCCCTTTCTTAACAGTGCTTCTAGGAACAGATTCAGGTTTTACAACACCTCGATCTTTGTTATCCAATAACCAAGTGAGAATTAGTTGTGTCTAAAACATTAATCTGAGTGTCCTCATCTAATTATAGTCCACAGCTTCCTTATGAACCATTTCATATTTACCTGAGATTTGGTTTAATTTTAAGCTACAGTGGAGACCTTTAAATGAATTTGTGTTCATTTTTCAAATTCACAGTTTGTGAGTATGTATGTGTGTATGTGTGTATTCTTAAAGACTTATAGGAGGAGAGACAAATTAGAGGCAGGGGATTAACAGATACAGACTACTGTGTATAAAATAGATAAGCAACAAGGATATAATTTTTAGCACAAGGAATTATAACTATTATCTTATAATAACTTATAATGGAGTGTAATATACAAAAATACTGAATTACTATGCCGTACATGTGAAATGAACATAATATTATAAATCAAATATACTTTAATTTTTAAAATAGGCTTCTATAGCAAGTTCATTTTGATATTCTCCTCTGTCAAAATTATGTGTCCTGAAAATGTCTATCATTAAAAAGCAGTATTTACAAAATATTTTAAAATTTTTATGGCTCTGATTACCAGTTAAGCTGAAAATGAAGCAAGTGCAACTAAGAGAAGAGAACAACTAAGTCTGTACATTATACAGAGCTGAAACAACTAACATGTTAGATCAGCAAAAGGTTTCTGAGGCTCTGATATCGATAGGAGCAGTAAAGCTAGATGAGGCTTTAACATATGTTAATCATACCTGTACTGCAGTTATCGCTCCCTTTATTAGTAACTGTTAGCTCATCGCATCCTTTCAGCACCTTTTTATCCTCTTTAACCCTCTGTCCTCTTTATGTGCTCAGATCTACCTGGCACCCACCTTACCATATGAGAGCAAGAAGCACCATAGTAACCAAAGAATGAAATTCCTCCGTATGTACTTTGTGTTACCAGCAACATGTATACTAAGATCTTCTCTGAAGAGTTAGTTAATAAAGAAACCTGAGAAATATTGGATTACCTGCCATTTAAAGTTAATTTGTGGTATTGTGGTCTACTTAAAGATGAAAAGTTCTTTCTCTAAAATTATTTCTAGATTTAAGTGTAACGTTTGACTATCTTTCCACCCCTTTTTTATTTAAAATTCTTCTCTTTAAATGATATAAAGGTAAGCTGATGGGTGTTTGTGTAAGAGCATCATTTACATTCTGTAGGAGTATAATCTTTCTTTCAAGCTGTTATTGCAACATTAAAGAGTAAGAGAATTTTCATCATATTGTCATCTGACTTTATGACTTATTTTCATTTTTCTTTTTATTCACTTGGAATTTATGGGTGAATTCCAGAAAGCTACAGTGGTTTTTTTTTCAGTTAGAGGAAGTGGCTAGTATGAGATTAAGGGTAGGGGGAATGTGGCACAAGGAAACTGGCTTGAAATGTCTATGTATTATGTGCAATTTTACTTTCTGAGTAATATCTTTGATTCAGTAATCACCCTGGGTAATAGCCATACAAGTTTTCTTATTTCCTGGAAAGCCTTACTATAATCGAGAACTTTGCTAGCATATCATGTACCTTGTAATTTTATTTTCTAAAATTATGTGGCTATGATGTCTTCATTTCCCCATGCAACCTTTTAAAAACAGTGTATCTTCATTTATTTTATTTGCTCTTAGATAATTCTTTGCAATTCACTTTGCTATTCTTTAAGTAAATCATTTGCAGATCTTCTAAAAGCTGGATTATCTCACTTACGGTCCAGTACTGTGGCTTCTTGGTAGAAGACAAGTTTATAGCCAGAAGCTGTAAGTTCAAAATCTGTACAAGTTTACACTAGAAAGCCAGAATATTTTCTCCTTAGTCCCTGAATTTCCAAAGGAAGTTAGATGCCATCAGCAGAGAAACGGAATTGATTTATTAAGCTCTGGGTATTTTGAAGGCCTGAGATAGAGTACATGAGGCCCAACATTGTTTTGGCCATTCTTCTTTTGAGAGCTGCAGATGGGGTGGTATTTTTTGCCAAAGCCTAAAACACATAAAGATATAATTAGAAGGAAGGAACCTCTCACCTGACTCCCACCAAAAGGAACATCAGGTTGAAAATGAATAGTAACTGATAACATTTTTTTTCACATAGTTTTAAAGTGTTTTGAACATGTTTACTTTTTTTTTTTTTTTTGGCGGTACGCGGGCCTCTCACTGTTGTGGCCTCTCCCGTTGCGGAGCACAGGCTCCGGACGCGCAGGCTCAGTGGCCATGGCTCACGGGCCCACCCGCTCCGCGACATGTGGGATCTTCCCGGACCGGGGCACGAACCCGTGTCCCCTGCATCAGCAGGCGGACTCTCAACCACTGCGCCACCAGGGAAGCCCAACATGTTTACTTTTAATGATTTAATTTAAAACTTACCAAGCCACTAAACATGTTGCTATTTACTAAGAGATATTTTATTAGAAGGTAATGAATAATTTAGGGTTTTATTTGTGTCAATAGGCTCTACTTTTCAAGGCCTGTTGATTACCTAGACCTCAGATCCCAATGCAGAACTCCCCAGCTCGCTTCTCTCACCTAGAGCTTGAGAACACAGTCATCCCTTTGCCACGGCTTTTCTAGGAATCGAACAAAACTGTCAAAAGTACTTGAGTTTCTGGTGACACACCCTGGAGTTCTCCTTATACATAGTAAGTTCATTCTTTGGCGTTTCTAAGAAGTAAGATTTAATGTTTTTTGTTGTTGTTGTTGTTGTTTTTTGCGTTATGCGGGCCTCTCACTGTTGTGGCCTCTCCCATTGCGGAGCACAGGCTCCGGACGCGCAGGCTCAGCGGCCATGGCTCACGGGCCCAGCCGCTCCGCATGTGGGATCCTCCCGGACCGGGGCACGAACCCGTGTCCCCTGCATCGGCAGGCGGACTCTCAACCACTGCGCCACCAGGGAAGCCCAGAATTAATGTTTTTATACCCTCAACTATATCCCTCTTGGTTCATTTTTTCCTTCCAAGTTAGGCATCTTTACCACCTTTACTTCAAGAAGTAAGCTAATGGAGCACAGGATTAGGCAAAAAACTTCAAGACAAAAGGAACCCTTTTCCAAACTTCAGGACTGCCTCACTGCAGAGAAAATTCCTATAACATTTTGTTTTATTTGGAGAATCTAAGTATTAGAGAGAACAAAGAGGCAGGAGAGGAGTTATCTTGAGCTCTTTGAAGCCAAGATCTGCATTATGACCCCATTTTAGAAAAGGGCTGGCAGTCCATAAAGCAATGCTTTGAACAAATCAGTATATTTTATAACAGGTATCTTTGGTTTGTGTTTTTAAAATCTCAGAACAGACATAAACATAATTCTATAGACACAATGATTTGCAAGTTAAAGAAAAATTTTCTTGTATTTTATAAAACTTTCATGCAGCGTGTGGGATCTTAGTTCCCTGACCAGGGATCAAACCCATGCCTCCTGCATTGGGAGCGTGGAATCTTAACCACTGGACCGGCAGGAAGTGCCCAAAACTCTTATCTTTTTTTTTTTTTTAATAAATTTATTTATTTATTTTGGCTGCGTTGGGGTTTTTTTTTGGGGGGTGTGTTTTGGGTTTTATTTTTTACATTTTTTTTGGAGTATAATTGCTTTACAATGGTGTGTTAGTTTCTGCTTTATAACAAAGTGAATCAGTTATATATATATCCCTATATCTCTTCCCTCTTGCATCTCCCTCCTTCCCACCCTCCCTATTCCACCCTTCTAGCTGGTCACAAAGCACTGAGCTGATCTCCCTGTGCTATGTGGCTGCTTCCCACTAGCTATCTATTTTACATTTGATAGTGTATATATGTCCATGCCACTCTCTCACTTTGTCACAGCTTACCCTTCCCCCTCCCCGTGTCCTCAAGTCCATTCTCTAGTAGGTCTGTGTCTTTATTCCCGTCCTGCCCCTAGGTTCTTCATGACTGTTTTTTTTTTAGATGTGTTAGCATACAGTATTTGTTTTTCTCTTTGTGACTTACTTCACTCTGTATGACAGACTCTAGGTCCATCCACCTCACTACAAATAACTCAGTTTCGTTTCTTTTTATGGCTGAGTAATATTCCATTGTATATATGTGCCACATCTTCTTTATCCATTCATCTGTCGATGGACATTTAGGTTGCTTCCAGATCCTAGCTATTGTTAATAGAGCTGCAGTGAACATTGTGGTACATGACTCTCTTTGAATTATGGTTTTCTCAGGGTATATGCCCAGTAGTGGGATTGCTGGGTCATATGGTAGTTCTATTTTTAGCTTTTTAAGGAACCTCCATACTGTTCTCCATAGTGGCTGTATCAATTTACGTTCCCACCAACAGCGTATGAGGGTTCCCTTTTCTTCACACCCTCTCCAGAATTTATTGTTTGTAGATTTTTTTGATGATGGCCATTCTGACCGGTGTGAGATGATATCTCATTGTAGTTTTTGTTTCCATTTCTCTAATGATTAATGATGTTGAGCATTCTTTCATGTGTTTGTTGGCAGTCTGTATATCTTCTTTGGAGAAATGTCTATTTTGGTCTTCTGCCCATTTTTGGATTGGGTTGTTTGTTTTTTTGATGTTGAGCTGCATGAGCTGCTTGTAAATTATGGAGATTAATCCTTTGTCAGCTGCTTCATTTGCAAATATTTTCTCCCATTCTGAGGGTTGTCTTTTTGTCTTGTTTATGGTTTCCTTTGCTGTGCAAAAGCTTTTAAGTTTCATTAGGTCCCATTTGTTTTTTTTTTTGTTTTTATTTCCATTTCTCTAGGAGGTGGGTCAAAAAGGATCTTGCTGTCATATGATTTATGTCATAGAGTGTTCTGCCTATGTTTTCCTCTAAGAGTTTGTTAGTGTCTGGCCTTACATTTAGTTCTTTAATCCATTTTGAGTTTATTTTTGTGTATGGTGTTAGGGAGTGTTCTAATTTCATTCTTTTACATGCAGCTGTCCAGAAAACACTTATCTTTTCAATGGAGAAGGAAGAATAGCTTGGATGCTAGCTCTGTGTGTGTGTGTGTGTGTGTATCTGTGTTTGTTTTTCAGAGGGAGAGAGAGAGAAAGAGAGCAGACATGAGACAGACATAGTTATACCCATCCTCTTTTTCTATAAAGAAGTTGTAATAGCTTGGAAACAAAACATAATAAAATTCACATGGGGATTTTTACCTAAATGTCCATCGACAGAGGAATGGATAAAGAAGATGTGGTACATATAGACAGTGGAATATTACTCAGCCATTAAAAGGAATGAAATAGTGCCATTTGCAGAGACATGGATGGACCTAGAGATTGTCATACAGAGTGAAGTAAGTCAGAAAGAGAAAAACAATATTGTATAATATTGCTTATATGTCAAATCTAGAAAAACGGTAGAGATCAACTTATTTGCGAAGCAGAAACAGAGACACAGATGTAGAGAACAAACTTGTGGTTACCAAGGGGGGGAAGGGGAGGGTGAGATGAATTGGGAGATTGAGACTGCTATATATACACTGCTATGTATAAAATAGATAACTAACAAGAACCTACTGTATAGCACAAGGAACTCTACTCAGTGGTCCATGGTGCCCTAAATGGGAAGAAAATCCAAAAAAGAGAGGATATATGTATATGTATGACTGATTCACTTTGCTATACAGCAAGAACTAACACAGCATTGTAAAGCAACTATACTCCAATAAAAATTAATTTTAAAAAACACTTAAAAATTCACATGGGAATTTTAAATAAAAATGGCGAGGGAAACCAGGGGGAAAGAATGGTATTAGAATAACTTTGGGTATCTCAGAAATCCTACAGGTCTTAATTCGGGTGTAGAAGCAGTAACATTAAGAGGGGGTCAAGGTACTGTTCTATTCTGAAGAAAAGAGTAGACCTTCCATAGGTCCTCCCATCCATTGCCAGCCCATGTTGAACTAGTGCCAAGTCCACTATCAGCCCTTGGCCTTCACCTGGCCTGTGCATTCATTCTTGTTCCTCCACCTCTGCCTGCATGCTTGTTATGGTCTGGCTTTGCCAGAGTGTTCATTCTATTGCTTTGGAAAGGCCTGCAGTTTCAACAGTTGCACATCCTGTTACAGGAACAGCATTGAGCATGATTTTGGGGGAAAAAAATCTCATGTACATCTTGTATTGAGCCTGAATATTCAAGAGTCCTTCAAAACATCACTCCAGTTTATTATTCTGTTGGCTTCACAGGTGTTTCTATAGGACAGACATAGGTGAGGGACACCTAGAAACTGGCCAGACCCAGGGGAAAGGAAAGTGAGAGAGATTCCATTCTGCCTGACTCAGCTCTAACAGGTAGAAAACCAAAGGATCATTTTTCTTGTGATAATCATTTGTTTTCATCATTTGTCCCCATGGTTATTTTCCACTGCCCAATTATTATTTGTACTTCTTTAAAAACATCAGTGAGTGAGCCTTAAGAAGCAAAGAAAACTGAGGTGCTATACCTGAGTCTGAGAAAGTTCAAAGTTTGAGACTAAGGTCCCACCTCTGAGCTCATGTTGTTTTAATTACACTGTATTTGGCTAAAGATCTGACACTAGATGCATTGTAACCATTGGAATGGCAGTGCAATCTCTTGTTTCCTAGATTTCCACTGGCATTTTTGTCTGTTGTTAGAAGAGCCACACCTTTCCATGGTGTGGCTGGTGTTTTAGCCATTTAGGAAGAGAGGGGAAGGGACAAGAAGGAATTGATGGTAAAGAGATGGAGCCTGAAAATGGAAAGTTCACAGTTGAAAGTGGAGTATGTGTTACCTTCTGGCTCAGGCCAGGTGGTTGGGTGTGGATATCATGTGTGCCCCCAGTGCAGTCACCATTGCAGTGGTAATTCTCCCAGTTTAGCCACTATGGAGTACTGTTCCTTGTTTTTCTATAGTGCTTGTCAAAATGCTATGACAACTGGCTGGTTTTATGTAAACAGAGCCTGGTTCTCAAGAGACAGTGTGTCTGAAAGTCAAACATGGATGGCAGCCATTGGCATGCAAAGGAGTCAGAAACCACAGATTGTTTTCTCGTTGGATGAACAGCTTAAAGCAACGTAAAGTTAATTGAAGAATTCCTTGAAAGTGAAGTCAGACTAAAAGAAATGCTCTAAGTCTATAATTTACTAAATGTGAAAGATCTGTAAGTGGTAGTGAGACTAAGTTTTTTTGGGGGAAAAGAACATTTTTGTAAACAGATCTGGCTTGTATTATTGCCTAGGCAGTTTTAATTATTTGCTCTAATAATGTAGATCTGCAGAAGACTCTCTAATTAGGTAAAGCTTGATTTATGGAGTTGGCCTCATATAAACCATGATGTCATGGTGTGCTGCAGAAAATTATAGGCTGGTCTTGCTTTTGAATACTACTATTTCTACCTAGGACTACTCACACTCTGCATGCCTTACTCTTATAAAACCAAAGCATCCTGGGTTCTTGTTCTCAATGCCCATTGCCCAGGTAAATTCAACAAACATTATTACTCATTAATTTATCAAATATATATATTTTTAAAAAACTGAGAAGGCAGGGGCAGAGTTTAGCTACTAGCTCTAGTAGTTAAAAAAATCCTTACTTGGGAACTTAGTCGACATGAACCTATGACTCTCTGCAGAAGTGGATTCAAGGACATGCCAGACTGTCAAAAGTAGTGTCTGTGTGTCTGTCTGCCCCTCCCTCCCACAACCCTAACCCCATCCTCCACTTTCCCTCTCCCTCCCTAGCCACTTCCTGGAAAGCTGTTTCAGTGTCATTGTTGCCTACCGCATCTGGTTTTAAATAAGAGCAAGAGGCCTCTGTAACATTTCACTGTGGTTCTTATTCCTTTTCCCATTGTAATAGAAACCTTGATGTAGGGCCAAGGCCTTTTCTTTGATTACATCAATAGATCTGCTGATTATAATTTCCTAACATTTTCTTGCATTAATTATACCTTAATGATTGCATTTTCTATGGTTTCCTATTTCAATTTTGTTAAAGTAGAAAAAGACTTTAGAAGGAATCCTAGATTTTTACAATTTGTTGTCCATTCTTTTAGAATTGTCTGACCTATACCTGCCTTGATAGCCATTTTAAGTGATTTGCCTTTATCAGGTCTTCTCTAACTATTCAGTGTACTTTGCGTAGAAAACAATTCCTGCCTGTCACTGTGATATTTCATTGACTTACATAATATTTGATTAAATTTATGTAATTATAATTTCAAGTCCAAAAGATATTAACAGGTTTGGGAGCAAACACAATTCTTAAACAGTTGGAAGAAGTTGCAGGGGGCTCACTGGAGAATAGCCTTCTGGCCTCCAGCATTCAGTATGTGTGGGCTTGCTCCTGAGTTAAACAAAGGGACAAAATGGGGTAAGTGGAGCTCTAAGGTGTGAGAACTTCTGAATCTGTCCTCTCCACATTCTCTTCATTTTACAGATGAGACCTGGGCTGGTTACAGGACTTACCCAAGGTCATGAAACTAGGTGGAAACCAAGCTGGGTGTCCTAACTCCCAGGCCAGGGTTTTCCTGTGACACCAGAGGAGGATTGATATCCTAGCCCTTCATTGTACTTATCTGGCTGCTGGCTGAATGCAAGTTTATAAAGTGGGCTTTGATTTATTACCACAAAGTATCTGTCTTGATGCTTATTTTACCCATGGTTTTTGAGTTATTGATTAGCACATGTTTTTCTTTAAATGCTCCTTGATATCAAAAATGATCCTTCTTTATTATGGGAAGTTAATCCAGGTCATGAGATTTATCATTTGTATGTCTAAATGATCATAATTAGGTAAGAGAGAGAGAGGCTGCGTTGAAGAATTTTCCTGGTAGGACTTATCCTCCTCAACAGTCTACAGCCCTGTACTGTTCATGGCTGCTTTTGTGAGACAAAACTGCTTTGGGGTTGAGGCAGGACAATAAGGTTTATATTATTTGATCTCTTTCACAAACCCTAAATGCTGACTTTTCTAATATCAAGTAGGAAAGATTTTTTTTAATCACTTTCCTTTGCCCCGCCCCTTCCTTCCAGTGCTTCCCTCCTGCCCCACTCCCTATCTGGAAAGATTTGATGTTGCCTAGAGTCAAAATGTATTTACAACTGAGCAGATAAAAATAAAATCACAACCATTAGGATGAATATGAAGGAAGGGGGAAAATGTTGTACTCAAATCCCTGAGTTAGGTTAATTGTTTTTGTTATTATTGAACATTGCATTTAGCTCTGAGCTTCCTGATAAACAAAGCAAAACAAGACATTTGGGTTCACATTATTTTTATTTGCTAAAGGGAAACATATCAGGTCTTCCACAGAGACTTTGTTACCAGGCACTTTATTCTAAGCCAGTGACCCTCATGTAAGTGAAGCTGAATAACCATCTGCATCAGGGGATTCATACATATGTTAGAGTTGGAGAAGCCCTACTGTGGTCCACCTCTGTTCTTTGTTGATGAGCAAAAGAAGCTCAGAGAAGATAAGTAATTTGCCGGTCGCTAGGCTTGTTGGTGATAGCACCAGCCTGGAGCCAATACCCCTCTGACCCAACCTAGGCCTCAGAGCACCCTTATTTAGAAATCACAGGTATAGTGAGATGTGGTACTCCACCTGGTATGGTTCAGAATTATACCTCACTCCTGGGCACTGGGGACATAGACTGTCAAGCGAGTGGGATTTAGACTTGAAGTTGGAATATGCGGAAGAGGGTTTTCTTCAAGGAGCTTCTCTTTTCACTGAGAAGAGTGACAGAGGGTAGACCTCTGTCCCAGCTTGCTGTCAAATTACTATGGAGGGGGAAACTAGAATAAGAGATGTCCTGTTTATACCCTGTTTTTAAATAAATACTTTGTCAAAACTTCACTTTCTTCAGTCACAATTATGGGAAAGTTTATATTGTGTTTTTATGACAGTGGAGTTATGAGAGAACTTTGGGCAGGGGTCCCAAACCCAAACTGCCTGCAGCAGTCAGGCAGGTCCAAACAGCTGTTTATACAAAAGGCCAGGTTTAAGACAACAGGGAGTGAGACCTGTAGTGCACCAGAGGGCCAGTGTCCTCTCTCCAGGGGACAGCTGCTTCCCAGCTCCAGCTGATTTTTGTCTTGTGAAAAATGCAGATATATAATTGACCACATCTTCTAGTGTTTTGAGAGAAGATGGAAGTGTGGATTATTAAATCTTCTGATTTTAAATGTTGGCAACTCCTTTCTTCCACTTGCTCAAGCCAGAAATTTTGGAGTTGTCCTTGACTCCTCTCTTCCTTTCAAACCCCACATCTAATCCATCTGGAAATCCTGTTGGCTCTACCCTCAAAATATATGCAGAATCTGATCACTTGTTAGTGATTTCCTGTTGCACTACTGTAGCCCAAACCACCATCATCTTTCTCCAGGATTACTGCAGCAGCCTCCCAACTGGTTTTCCTTCCATGCTTTCTCTCTTACAGCTGGAGGGATCTATTTATTGAAACACAAGTCAGATCATGTTGCTCCTCTGCTCACAACCCTCCAGCTTCCCATCTCACTCAGAGTGAAAGCCAGAAGCCTCCCAGTGCCCCCGTGAGGCTCTCTGACCGCATCTGTGCAGCCACAGTGGCCTCCTGTTCCTCAAATACACCAGCTCATGACCTTCACCCTTGCTGTTCCCTTGCCTGGAATGCTCTTTCCTGGGTATTTCCATGACCCATTCATCCCTTACCTTTTCTCAAATGTCACCTTCTCCATGAGGCCTTCCTTGGCCACACTATCTAAACTTGTAGCCGCACACACACATACACACACCCTTCCACTTCCCTCTTGGCTTTGTTTTTTAGCACATATCATGATCTAATATACTACATTTTTTTCTTGTTTATTACCTGTCTTCCACATTAGAATATAGGTTCCAAAAGCGTAGGGACTTTGTGTGTTTTTGTGTGTTCATTCCCTGCTATATACTTAGCATTTAAGAAATGTGCCTCACACATAGTAGATACTCAGTAAATGTTTGATGAATAAATGAATCTTAAAAAAAAAAACAAAAAATGTTTTTCAACTTCACGCCAAACAAATCTCTTCAGTGGGCCAAACCCAGCCTACACCCCCTTTGACCCAGGGTCAAGAAGAAGAGTGAGCACTTCTTCAGCTCCACCTAGTAGCTTGGGGACAGACTTCGTGACTGCATCATGACACCTGCGCTGCTCAGGAAACAACAGAAGAGCTCTTCCACTCCATCCCTGCTCATGGTATCCTCCCCTGCTGAACTTTAATGCATGTTTATATTTCATGCCTCAACACTGTCTTTCCTGATGCACCGCTGTTTAGAATCTAGAGAATGTTAAGTGAATTAGTTCAGCTTCCTGTGTGAGCTTCCAAACCTCTGAAGGCAGGAAGCATTTGAACAATTTTACTTGCTTTTTCACAACACAGAGTTTAGAGTTCGACAAGCAATGATTAAAAGGAAGAGCACTATGAACAGAGGGAAAATCATATATAAAGACACTTAGGCAGAAAAAAGTTTGATGCTTTGGAAGAGATCAAGTGAAACTAGAGTACGAAGTGAAGGAGAAAAGTGATAGGAAAAGATGCTGGAGAGGCAGGCAAGATCACATCTTGCAGGCCATGGTAAGGAGTTTCAATGTTATTGTTCGGCCCAGTGAGACGACTCAGAACTCATTACTGTGAACTATTCATAAGGGTAATTTCTTTAATGCAACTTTTTACTGAAGTGTGACATATTTATATCCTGATGATGTTTTTCAAACAAGTCAGTCAATTGTTAGCAGTCATTTTATCACCTAGACTCCATTCCTTTCATTTAAAAAAAAAAAATTTGGTTTTGGACTTAATTAGGTAAAAAAAAAATTGTTTATTTTCACATTTATAACTAAGATATTAAAGTTAATTTTTAAATATCTTACTTAAATAACTAAATGTATTTATTTGTACAAAAAATAAACTTTGTTTTAGTTATGTAACACTGTAGATTTAGGTTATAATGATTGCTTAGTAAAGGAAGGTTCCCCAGGCACATTCAGTCTTTTTAACTGTATCCACTTTAGTTACATAAATAAAATGCTAAATAGTCATTCATTTTTCTGTTGCATTTGCAACCTTTGCCAAGTTACTATCACATTAAAATATATAGCATTTTTGCTTCTAAAAAATTCGATATATACTTAGACTGTACCAAATGTACATTGTCATTTTTATAAAAGATATAGCATTTCCTTGAGCTCAAAGTTTATTCCAGCCTATATGCTCTCATCATAAAAAAGAGTCAAATCAAATATTGAGCAGCTTCCTAACATTCTATTGAAGATTTAAGAATTTTTTTAGTTATGTGTAAGAACAGTAAAATATTTCTCAGGGTTTTTTCCTTTGTTTGTTTGGTTTGGGTTTTGTTTTGTTTTTTAACTTCAGAATTCTGCAAGCCAAACTGAGCCACAAGGTGGGTTTTGTAGCTCAGTCTTTGTTATTGAGTGACTATAAAAGGGCAAATTCTGAGTCCTGGTCACGTTGAGATATCAACAGTCAAAGCAAAATCAAGCTACGTAATCTGGAAAGCTGAGGTAAAGACCAAGTGTTAGGATGAAGTTTAGAAAGTGTTGGAATATACAGAGGCAGCCCAGGTGTGACATAAATAAGAAATGTAAGAAGAAAATCTACAGGTCTTTGTAGCTTTCTCACAACTGATTTTCATTTCCATAGCATGAGATGGACATTATAGATACAGAGAAATTCAGAACTGGAAAAGACCCTATTTTTTTTTTTTTTTTTCTTGCGGTACGCGGGCCTCTCGCTGAAGACCCTATTTTACAGTTAGGAAACTGACGCCCAGAGAGCACCAAAAACTTTCTCAGTGTCACACAACTAGAGTTAATGTAGGCTGGAGTTGGAATTTGGAACTCCTGTTTTCTATCTCAGTATTCTTTTATCTACTTTCTTGTGCATTTTTGACTGTGTAATTACTGGAGTTGTACCAAAATGGAGTGAGTTGGTATGGATGAGGAAGGGAAGTTGACTGCCACCAGAAATGATGAGGCAGAACCTGGACAATGGCTACCTGACATGTGTGTTGACTTTCCAGGAAGGAAACTTGGGCTTAAAGTCCTCTAAGAGCTTTTCCAACTCTAATTTTAATGAGTTTAGGTGATTTTAATCATTTTGTAGTAATTATTTGTCCTCCCAACTTACAAAAATCATTGTTCATTCTTATTCATGCATGTCTCGTTCACTCTAGCCTTTTCTTAGAACCTGCTTTCCCTTTGAGAGCACCTGTTCCAAAGTGATTTAGTAATGCAGTGTGACCAAAAAGCTAGCCAAGACTCCAAGCTCTGTTCACCACTTTAAATGATGAGTAATCATTGTACCCATAACTAATTTAACCTTCTACATTAGACCAGTATCCAATAACTGCTAATTTTCTTCTACCACACAAATATAAATCAGCTGTATAGTTAGCAAAATGGAGATCTATGGCAATGAAATCAAACACCTTTCCTACCCTACAGCAAGGACTTGGAATGGTAAAAAGTTTTAGTTATTTCATAATCCAATAAGGTAAAAATTATTTTTAAAATAGATTATGATAAAATTATTACTGTGCAACTGTATAACCTAGTCTTGGCTTAGGAATTTCCCTTTGCAGTAGAAAATGCATGAGCTAGGAACTCTGGTTAGAAATGTATTTGCCATCTGATAGTATCTGTGTGAATATACAGATTTCTGCATACTGCTCTATTCTGAATATAAAAGTGTCTCTGTCCATCCCATCACCATCTCTTTAGATCTTATTTTTAGATCTTATTTTTTTCTGCTTTAGATCTTATTTTTTTCTGCTATAATTTAGAAGGTATTTCCCCAAATATCGACATTCTCAGACTATGTAGTTAACAGTCATACTTATAATAGGGAATTTCCAGAAAACAAGTGATTCAGTTTCATATGCCCTAAGTACTGCCATTATAGAGACCAGGGTGAATTATTCATTGTTGTAGATATGTGGTCACACTGGGGGCTCATCTCCATAGGTTTAAAACTGGGTTTTAAACTTCCATCCTGTAGTCCTCTGGGAATACCTTATTCCCTTTGCTTCCACTGACCCTGGATTGATTTGGGAAATAGAATAAGGAGGAGATGCGGGTAGTATTTCACATATTATCATGGTAATCCAATAAGGCAGTGAAAGACTGACTTTTTTTTTCAAACAAAAGAAACTGACCTGCTGTATAAAAAAAAAAGAAGAAGAAGAAGAAAGAGGGCTTCCCTGGTGGCACAGTGGTTAAGAATCCGCCTGCCGGTGCAGGGGACACAGGTTTGAGCCCTGGTCCAGGAAGATCCCGCATGCCACGGAGCAACAAAGCCCGTGCACTACAACTACTGAGCCTGTGCTCTAGAGCCTGCGAACCACAACTACTGAAGCCTGTGCACCTAGAGCCTGTGCTCTGCAACAAGAGAAGCCACCGCAATGAGAAGCCCATGCACCGCAACAAAGAGTAGCTCCCGCTCACAGCAACTAGAGCAAGCCCACGTGCAGCAAGGAAGACCCAACGCAGCCAAAAAATTAATTAATTAATTAAAATAAATAAATAAATAAAAGCCTGTTTGAAAAGAGAACTTCTTTGAAAAAAAAGAAGAAAGAAGAAAGAAACTGAACGCAACCAGGGTGTAGCCATTTTATCGGACTAGGGAAGTTGAGTACATAATTGTTTAGAACCACCATAAAAACAAAATCTGAGACCCATGTCTCCTGTCTCCTATGCCAATTTTTTTTTACTCTTCCCTTCCACCCTTACTGAAAAGTAAGACTAGGCTCTATTTCCTTTCCAAGGCTAACTGGACAGGGAGGTCAAGCTTAAGTATATTTGCCTCACTGCCTCCCAAGAGAAAGACATCCTATGGAAGTGTCAACAAACTTCTGCTGTAAAAGGTCAGATAGTAAATATTTTAGGCTTTGCCAGACAGATGATCTCTATAGCAACTACTCAACCCTATAATTAGAACACAGAAGTGGCCACAGATAATCATGTGAACAAATGAGCATGGATGTGTTCCAATAAAACTTTATTGATGGTCACTGAAATTTCAATTTTATATATTTCTCACATGTCATGAAAAATTATTCTAATTTTGATTTTTCCCCCAACTATTTAAAAATGTAAAATCATTCTTGTGGGCTGTACAAAAACAGATAGTGAACCAGATTTTGAACCACTAGCCACAGTTTGCTAACCCCTGCCCTAGGGAAATATATGAAATACAGGGAAGATCATGGGTGTTAAAACATGAGGAGACAAAATATGATACCTGGAGGACAGATGATTTAAATGTCGAAGGGGAAATGACTGATGGGTATATGTATGCCCTGACCCTTGCTTGATTCTATTTTAGGTAATCTTGGTTGGTATTTGGTCAGATTCCAGGATTGGTTATTTTGATTTACTTTCTTAAGATTTATGAAAGGCAGGTTTTAACTGGCCTTAGAGAAGAAAGGCAGAAATACAAAGAGGGCATGTAACTTAGAGTTTGCCATAAGGTATGCAGTTCCAGTAGACTGTTTTATTAGGAATGGCAGCTGGTGGTTTTCATTATTGGTGAATCATTGTGAAATCTGTCTGAGGCAGGGAGGAAACAGCTAACTGTATTCCTCTTTAGCAAAAACGAGTTCATGACATTGTAAAGCTCTCATAGAGTATGTTTTCTGCTATGCTGAAAGAACCCATAAAAGTCTAGATTTTAATGACATAAAAGCTATACTGATAAAATTTAAATTGAAAAATCCTATAAACTCAAAACCATAAAGGAACTTTTTTTTTAAATAGTATGAATGATTTATGTGCAGTTGAATATAGCTTTTCTTGCTCTGTAGGTCAGCTCACCTATAACAATTGCATAGATGGTAGTGTAGTTATTTATAACAAAGGAGTGTCAATTTTTATGATAATGGTAATGCAATTACCATTTTCTGAGCTGCTGCTATATCTACTGCCACCTAACATGCATTATCTCATTTATTCCCACAACAACCCTGCAAACAGCTCAATATCAAACAAACAACCCAATCAAAAAATGGGCAGAAGACCTAAATAGATATTTCTCCAAAGAAGACATACAGGTGGCCAACAAACACATGAAAAGATATTCAACATCACTAATTATTAGAAAAATGAAAATCAAAACTACAATGAGGTATCACCTCACACCAGTCAGAATGGCCACCATCAAAACATCTACAAACAATAAATGCTGGAGAGGGTGTGGAGAAAAGGTAACCCTCATACACTGTTGGTGGGAATGTAAATTGATACAGCCACTATGGAAAACAGTATGCAGTTTCCTTAAAAAACTAGAAATAGAATTGCCATATGACCCAGCAATCCCACTACTGGGCATATACCCAGAGAAAACCATAATTCAAAAAAACACATGCAGGGTTTCCCTGGTGGCACAGTGGTTGAGAGTCCACCTGCCAATGCAGGGGACACGGATTCGTGCCCCGGTGCGGGAAGATCCCACATGCTGCAGAGTGGCTGGGCCCGTGAGCCATGGCCGCTGAGCCTGCACGTCGGGAGCCCTGTGCTCCACAACAGGAGAGGCCACAACAGTGAGAGGCCCATGTACCGCAAAAAAAAAAACACATGCACCCCAATGTTCATAGCAGCACTATTACAATAGCCAGGATGTGAAAGCAATGTAAATGTCCATCGACAGAGGAATGGATAAAGAAGATGTGGTACATATATACAATGGAATATTACTCACCTATAAAAAGGAATGAAACTGGGTCATTTGTAGAGACGTGGATGGACCTAGAGAGTGTCATACAGAGTGAAGTAAGTCAGAAAGAGAAAAGCAAATATCGTATAATAACGCATACATGTGGAATCTAGAAAAATGGCATAGATGATCTTATTTGCAAAGCAGAAATAGAGACACAGACATAGAGAACAAATGTATGGATACCAAGGGGGAAAGGGGTGGGGTGGGAGGAATTGGGAGACTAGGATTGACACATATACATTATTGATACTATGTATAAAATAGACAACTGATGGGAACATACTGTATAGCACAGGGAACTCTACCTAATGCACTGTGGTAACCTAAATGGGAGGGAAGTCCAAAAGGGAGGGCATATCTGTACATTTTGTTGTGCAGTGGAGACTAACACAACATTGTAAAGCAACCATACTCCAGTAAAAATTAATTTAAAAAAAAAAGATTCCTGAAAAACAAAAAGCACAACCCTGCAAGGTAGGTATTAGTCTCCTGTTGAAGGTGAAATTGAGGCCCAGCCACACACACACAAAGTAACAGGGCCAAATCTATGTCTCCCTGACACAAAAGTTCATGCTGTTTCCACTATACTATTACCATGATGAGAAGTGGTGGCAAAAAAGAACAGAATTTGGAAAAACCATCCTCAACTCTGTTGCTGACTGTTATTAATTACTTCATGTTAATTTTGCTCTGCATGGCTATTATACAGTAATAGAATGATTTCAGCCCCTTAAAACCTTGAAAAATCAAACCCATTGTGTCTTTTAACATTTGTGGTTTGTGTCCATTCATTGCTCACAGTTCCTAGGCAGGCTGCAGCCTTGAACTATTCACTGTCTGAACTTGCCCTCAAAGAATTATTCTCCCACCCTACCTCTGTCAAGTGGCAACCAATGAAAAACCCACAAGCTCAGCAGCTGCAGCTCTGGAAAGCTTCCATCAAAACCCTCATTCCCACATCCCCTTTGAAAATCACAGTTCCTAGAGCTTGCAGTTATCTTCTTGAAGGTCATGACTAAGGCTTGTAACATTGTAAAACTTCCACTGCAAACACTGTCTGCAAGACCTGGATTCCTTAACTTGAGCTCTTTGTTAACTTACCTACACCAAGACATTTACTGCCCCTCAACTGCAGTACCCGGAATTCTTACCCAGTAACTTGGAAAGCACATATTATGATGAGAGTGTTTCAGATCTTCAGTAGGAAAACTGGAAAGTTTAATGAATTTTGGATAGTGCCTCTTTGACGGATCAGAATTAAATAAAAACCCCTGGTATATTGAGAATATGAGGTGACTGAGCCCTGTTCTTGTCCCTCTAAATTTTGTTCTTTCCATGAATTGTGTTCGTGATTCAAGTATCCAGTATACCTGTCTCAGAGGAAACAATTTCATTTTTCCTAAATATGGAGATATAGTGCAAAAGTGGCTGTTTTATGTATGACTGAATGATACCAAAATCCAGTTTTTAGCAGCCTTTTCATATGTGAATCATGTTATTTAATCCAGATTTCTTTGAAACCACAACCAGACATACAGTATGGATATTTTATTGAAGAAATATGGTTGCTATTATTCACCCTGCCATGCTTTATTTTGCTTACATTAATAACCCATTAATACACTTAAGAAAAAAAAGTAATTTTGTATCATCATCCACTGACATTGGCAAGACTGGATGCTGATGATTACAGACACAAGACTCCATCAAGAGATAATTTCCTGATCTGTATGTATCACAACATTGATTTTTCTAGACTGTCCCAAGTATGTCCGGGAAATCAGGGAGAAAAAAAGCTGCAGCCAGGAGACAAATATGTGCTAATGTACCACTTAACTGTCTGGAGAAAATCTATGCTCATGGCAGCTATACGAAGTTATTTGGTCTGTATTTATTTGCAATGTGCAGGCTACAGAATGTGAGCATTCTGATTGTACCCAGACATAATGGAAAGAATTCACTAGCATTTTCACACTAGCTTTTGTAAGGAATGCACCTTTTAAATCACCATTGGTTAAAAAATTGTCATTTAGTTTCAATAACCCTAAAAGTTTCTTTCTGTTGCTTGAATAATGGAGAAAATTATTTGGGGCCTCAAATCCCGTCTGAATTGACTTTTTTTTTTTTTTTTTTTTTTTTTTTTTGCGGTATGTGGGCCTCTCACTGTTGTGGCCTCTCCCGTTGCGGAGCACAGGCTCCGGACGCGCAGGCTCAGCGGCCATGGCTCACGGGCCCAGCCGCTCCGCGGCATGTGGGATCTTCCCGGACCAGGGCACGCACCCGTGTCCCCTGCTTCGGCAGGCGGACTCTCAACCACTGCGCCACCAGGGAAGCCCTGAATTGACTATTCTTGGTCACTTTAGTATATTTCCTTGTCAGTAAAACTAAGCAGACACACATTTTTTTTAAAATTTGACAGAAAATATTGACTATAAGTCACTAAGTTCAGATTTATGGTGGGGAAACCCTCATAATTCAAAAGAGACTTTGTTGAAGTAATGTTGGTAAAGAATATCAGTGTCAGTTTTCCTAATGGGAAGAAGCAGAATGCTTTACAAGGCAAGGCTTTCTGTTAAATAAGCAGCCTTCTGATCAGTGAGCAGTATATACATATAAATGTATAAACACATTTTATTTTTTTCCCCCTAGAGTAGGATATCTCAATGATTGCAGTTTTCTACTTTCCCATTTTAATGTTTTGACTATCGGTTATTTAAGGATCAGAAAACAACTTGGGATGTCAAGAAAAAGCCATCTTCATATATTTCTTAAGCAAAATACTTGGGTTTGTCTTTCTCTAGAAAGTTCTAAGGCCTATTTATTTTATTTTATTTTTTTAGAGGTTGGTCTGATATCATAAATGCATATTCAGAATGACCATCCAAATTATTTATGTTTCAAGTTAGTGCTTTCCAAGATGATTAGACTAGTGATTTGACAGGAAAAACCATGGGCATTTTCAAGTCCTTTAGACCAAATATAATGAAAAAATTAAATTATTTAATGAATGAGCATTCCATAAGTATTTTTTTCCTTAAATTTTAAATGAAGAGGCATTCACATGAACCTTATACTGCCTCTGGTGCCTGGTAATCCAAATGCCTTGACTTTTTTTTAACCACACCAAAGTGATAAAGAAATTGAGCTGTAGAAGAGGCAGAAACTTTTTCCATTCAGAGAAGGGAGTATTATTGATTGCATTTCAATTGTTTCATTAATTTTTTTTCCTATCACTCTCATGTAATGCTTTTGGAGAAAACTTTTTTATCATCCCTTTTTTTCATTTTAATATTATATTTATTTAATCTGTTATATCAACATATAATTTCAACATGTAGTCAGTTCAAAACAACTATTAATGATGTATTTACATGATCTTTTTCTATTAATTCTTTGAAATCTGCTATGTGTTTTATACCTAGAGAATATCTTAATGTGAGCCAGCAACATTTCCAGTACTTGGTACCACATGTGACTAATGGCTACTCTAATGGATGATACAGCTCTAGACCATGATATTCTGAGCTGTGTGGCAGGATAATGGACCTTCAATGCTACTAGCTTTTCTCAGAAAAACATGTTTATAAATTTAGAGAGATCTAGGTAAACTGGAAAAGTATTTGTTCTAACACCCATAAAATCGAGGATAAATCTTACAGTATTATGATGTGATCAACAATTGTAAAGCCTCAATTATATTCATGGGATTAAAGTGAACTTCTTGAGTTTTGTGTAACCAAAAACAGATAAATAAAATGCCAAGGGAAGATCATGGCCATATTCTTCAGAATAATTTTTAGTGCTTGCCCCCATATTTTAGGGAAACATTAAAACTTTCCAGCAAAAAGCAGAGCTCCCTTTTACTCAAAAGCTAAAAATCTATTAACCTTTTAATTAAAAGACCATGCTGAATATGTGTGAATTGGTTACACATCTTACCCACTCCATTAGCTAATACAAGATGGAAAGGAATTATGGTATGTATTTCTGGGAATGACATTGGAATGACAACCTGCCCTGTTCCTGTCATATGTACTTAGAATTCCAGGGATTGGAATTCCAGCATATATATGGGGTCACTCTGTTGGGATTCCAAAAAAAATGCCTGGATGATTCTGGAATTTCTATGAGCAGAGATTTTAGAACAGCACGACATTATGTTCATTAGTTCTCCTTTCTTCCCGAGGCCAAGGGTATCTCGGAAAACCCTACCTAGAACTAGGGCAGTGCTCTCAAGCCATGTATGTGGGAATAATTTTAAAATATAAACATCAGCTAAAATTTCTATGTGCTTATTATGTTTAAGTTACAGATTTGAACTTCATTCATTCATTCATTTATTACCTACTGGCCCCCTTCACCCATTTCTTCCACTCCCCTCTCCCCAGCTCTGGCAACCACCAATCTGTTCTTTGTGTATAAGAGCTTGGGGTTTTGGGCTCTTTTGTTTGTTCGTTTTTAGATTTCACATATAAGAGAGCTCATATGATATTTGTCTTTTTCTGTCTGACTTATTTCACTTAGCATAATGCCCTCGAGGTCCATCCACATTGTCACAAATGGCCATTTAAATTGTTTCATTATTATGCAAAATTTTAAATATAGAGAAAAGTGGGAAAAAAAGAACCCCCAGGACAGCTGCAGCAGTCATCAACTTATGGTCAACTTTGCTATATCTATACTTTTTCCTCCACACTGGATTCTGAGGAAGCAAATCCCAGACATCATATAATTTCTATCGATTATCTATTATGTGATTGGAACTTTGTTGGACTTTGAGATTTGAAAAATGAGTGAGACATGTCCTTGTCTCAGAGAGCTCATCAAATCCATCTGGGGTAATAATGTTTAGTAGTCAATGTATTGTAATTATAATGTATGTCCATTGTAACATAGACCCAAACATAAATAAAACTCCTGAACCAGCTTTCAACATAGCAAAAACCTAATAAAAAAGGGACATTTTATAATATGAGCCTCTAGAACTAATTTTATGAAGACCTTTTTAAAGCGTGAAAATTTTCTTAGTTCCATTCACACTACAAGGGTCTTGAAGCAATGAAATCCAGTAGCAATGAGCATACATATAGCCTAGATTTTTGGCTTCTAAGTCTCCTTTCCCACTAAAAGGAACCAGTGCTCCTTGGATAAATGGCTGACTGCATGGTTGATGGAGATAAAATAAGATGAGCCTTGGAACATCTTTTCATGCCAGGAAGTCTGGGAGTACTCAAAAAATGATGGGGACATGTCAAAAGGACACAGGAACCCCTTGAAAGGACTCCTACTAGCCAAATCTGGAACAACTTCAGCAACAAAATTACTACTAATAATGGAATACAACCCATTGAATAAAATAATCCATGAATGAACAGCTCATACAATTCAATATCAAAACAAACAACCCAATAAAAAAAAAATGGGCAGAAGACCTAAAAAGATATTTCTCCAAAGAAAACATACAGATGGCCAACAGGCACATGAAAAGATGCTCAACAGCTCAAATTATTAGAGAAATGCAAATTAGAACCATGATGAGGTATCACCTCACACCAGTCAGAATGGCTATCATCAAAAAATCTACAAATAATAAGTGGGGGAGAAGGTGTGGAGGGAAGGGAACCCTCCTACACAGTTGGTGGAATGTAAATTGGTGCAGCCACTATGGAAATCAATATGGAGTTTCCTTAAAAAAACTAAAAATGGAGCTACCATGTGATCCAGCAATCCCACTCCTGGTCACATATCTAGAAAAGATAAAAACTCTAATTCAAAAGGATATATGCACCCCAATGTTCATAGCAGCACTATTTACAATAGCCAAGACGTGGAAGCAACCTAAGTGTCCATCAACAGATGAATGGATAAAGAAGATGTAGTGTACACACACACACACACACACACACACACAGGAATATTACTCAGCCATAAAAAAATGAAATAATGCCATTTGCAGCAACATGGATGGACCTAGAGATTATCATGCTAAGTGAAGTAAGGCAGACAGACAAAGACTAATATCATACGATGTCACTTACATGTGGCATCTAAAAAAATGATACTAATGAACTTAATTACAAAACAGAAATAGAGTCGCAGACATAGAAAACTTATGGTTACCAAAGGGGAAACGGTGGGGGGGGGGATAAATTGGGAATTTGGAATTAACAGATACAAACTACTATATATAAAATAGATTAACAACAAGGACCTACTGCATAGCACAGGGAACTATATTCAATATCTTGTAATAACCTATAATGGAAAATAATGTGATATATGTATAATATATATGTGTGTGCGTGTGTGTGTATGAATCACTTTGCTGTATACCTGAAACTAACACACTCTTGTAAATCAACTATACTTCACTTTTTAAAAAAAGAATCTATGAGTGAGTCCATAGCAACAATAAATTTAAAAGATACTACATGCATAAGAAGGAAAAGCTTTTTTTTACAGTAGAATGCCAATTAATAAATGTGGAATGAATGGTAGATTAGAAAATTACCATTTTGCAACCAATAGTTACATTGATTCAGGCAAGAAGCAGTGTCAATGGATACTAAAACTAGAAAGTAAAAGGTAGTGAGGAACAGGATACTTACATATCCCAAAGAATCTCTCCACAAATTACTTACTAATAGCCAAGGGGAATATTAGCTTTAGAGTGGAGAGGCTTGGTAGTCACACCTTAACCAAGTGATCAAAATTACAATCACCAATAATAGACAGACATTATGTGCCTTTTTTTTTTTTTTTTTTTTTTGGTTGCACCAAGTCTTAGTTACGGCATGCAAACTCCTATTTGCGGCGTGCATACAGAATCTAGTTCCCCAACCAGGGATCAAACCCAGACCCCCTGCATTGAGAGCATGGAGTCTCACCCACTGGACCACCAGGAAAGTCCCACATCATGTGCCTCTTGATGTTATGCGTTGAGAAAGACATCCGTGATACTCTTGCCCCCCGAAATGCAGAATTAACGTTAAGGAAATATCAGACAAACCCAAACTAAAAGATACTCTTCAAAACTGTCAATGCCCTGAAACACAAAGAAAAGCTGAGGAGCTATTTCAGATTAAAGAAAACCAAAGAGATATGAAAATTTACGTGTATGTGTGATCCCAGTTTGGATCCTGGACTAGGAAAAAAATTGCAGAAAGAACATTATTGGGACAGTTGGTAAAATTCAAATAAGGTCTGTGGAGTAAATAATAATAATGTGACTATGTAAGTCTCCTAACTTTTATTGTCGTGTCTTAAACTCAGTGATTACCTTTGTTCTTAAAATATACATTGAATATATACATTGAAATATTTAGGGGCAAAAGGACATGATGTCTGCAACTCAGATGGCTTAGAAAAACAAATAACGTATATATGAGAGAATAAATTGCAAAAGTAGCAGATTTTTACCACTTGGTGAATCTGGGTGGAACATGAAAGAGTTTTTTATGTTATTTTTGCAACTTTTCTCTTAAGTTTACAGTTATTTCAAAATTTAAAAATTTTAAGTGCTAAAACAAAGCAACTACACTCATATGCATACACATACACACGGACACAGACAGAGTTAGTTGTCTTCACTTTAAATAAAGCCAACTCAAAATATGGAAATCTGAAAGTCATACCCAAAGATGAACTGAGAAATATAAAAACTTTTCTCCCAACAAATTTGCTACAGAAATCCCTTAAGTAACAATTTTTCTGTTAAAATTATAAAATTTATAAAAATAGTTTCCCAAACCCCAATCTGTAAAGAGAGGCATACCTGCATTTGTTTTAGCTGTTCCGCTGAGAGTTGCTGTACCTGGCTGGCTTGCTTTGCAAAGCTCCTCACATAGAGCTGTTTATGAGTATGTGCTTAAATGTTTTTGAAGAAAATGAGGGTGATGATAACTTGCTCCATAATACAGATTAAAGCTTTTGCAGAACTGAGGCTCTACTTCAGATTTCTCTCTTCCAATTACCTGAGTAGCTTTTCAGGCCATGTGAAACCAGGCTTTAGGAGAGCTGCTCTTTCCACTAACTGGCTCTGAACTTCTTGAGTTTTCCCTTTTTTCTATCTTCCTCTCATTAAAATATAACTTTTACAGGAATAATAAGAATAGTAATGAGATAATGAGTCTATTATTTTGAGCCTATCCTAAAAATACTGCTCTAATAACCACAAAAAAAAAAAAAGTAAGGGGACTTCCCTGGTGGTCCAGTAGGTAAGACTCCACACTCCCAATGCAGGGGGCCCAGGTATGATCCCTGGTCGGGGAACTAGATCCTGCATGCATGCCGCAACCAAAAAGTCCACATGCTGCAATTGAAAGATCCCACATGCTGCAACAAAGATCCTGTGTGCCGCAACTAAGACACAGCACAGCCAAAATAAATAAAATTTAAAAAAGAGTAAGATTTTCAATTATCCAAAAGCCGATTAGCCAAGACCCCATCTTGCCTCTTCTAATTCTTCTTTTATTCTTTTCTTTTTTTTTTTCTTTTTTACCATTTTATAGGGAATGGCGGTAGGAAGTAGAAACAAGCAAAACTAGTCAGTCAAATGTATTTTCTTATAAGTGGTTTGGTTTAATTTAAAAACTAACAGACAAACAACCCAATCCAAAAATGGGCAGAAGACCTAAATAGACATTTCTCCAAAGAAGACATACAGATGGCCAAGAAGCACATGAAAAGCTGCTCAACATCACTAATTATTAGAGAAATGCAAATCAAAACTACAATGCAATATCATCTAACACCAGTTAGAATGGGCATCATCAGAAAATCTACAAACAAATTCTGGAGAGAGTGTGGAGAAAAGGGAACCCTCTTGCACTGTTGGTGGGAATGTAAATTGATACAGCCACTATGGAGAACAGTATGGAGGTTCCTTAAAAAACTAAAAATAGAACTACCATATGACCCAGCAATCCCACTACTGGGCATATACCCAGAGAAAACCATAATTCTAAAAGACACATGCACCCCAGTGTTCATTGCACCACTATTTACAATAGCCAGGTCACAGAAGCAACCTAAATACCCATCGACAGATGAATGCATAAAGAAGATGTGGTACATATATATGATGGAATATTACTCAGCCATAAAAAGGAACAAAATTGGGTCATATGTAGAGATGTAGATGGATCTAGAGACTGTCATAGAGAGTGAAGTAAGTCAGAAAGAGAAAAACAAATATTGAATATTAACGCATATGTGTGGTACCTAGAAAAATGGTACAGATGAACCGGTTTGCAGAAATAGAGACACAGATGTAGAGAACAAACGTATGGACACCAAGTGGGGAAATTGGCAGGGGGAGGGGTGGTGGTGGGATGAATTGGGAGATTGGGATTGATATATATACACTAATATGTACAAAATAGATAACTAATAAGAACCTGCTGTATAAAAAAATCAAGAAATTCAAAAATTCAAAAAACAAAAAAATAAAAACAGACATTGTCTGTAACAGCAAAAGATCGGAAATAACCTAAATGTACTTCCGTAAGGACATTTAATACTGGTGGAATACAATGGTTCCATATACAAAGACTGGAAAAGTCTATGTATTGATATGGAAAGATCTCCAAGGTATACTGTTAAGTCCAAAAAGCACAGTACAGAACAGTGTATATTGAATGCTACCATTCACATATAATAAAAGGAGGAAAGAATATATGTATACAGTATATGTTTTTGCCTGCATATGAATGAAATGTCTCTGAAAAGGTACACATGCACACAAAATTTTTTGCCTAAGGAGAAAGAGCTGAAAAGTATAAAGCTGACTTAAATGGAGTTCTACCAGAATACCAATATGGTTTAATACCCTATGGGAAGTAGAAGGGTAAAATTTATTTCAAATTAATGTAAGATTAGTGTAAGTAAATCAGGGAAGCCAGAAACCAAATAAGACCTAGAAAATTTTTAGGAATACAAAAGAATCTAGAAGAACATACTCCCTGGAGTTGATATTTTTATATATCACCAATTTTTTTTTTTTTTTTTTTTTTGCGGTACACAGGCCTCTCACTGTTGTGGCCTCTCCCGTTGCGGAGCACAGGCTCCGGACGCGCAGGCTAACCGGCCATGGCTCACGGGCCCAGCCGCTCTGCGGCATGCGGGATCCCCCCCGGACCGGGGCACAAACCCGTGTACCCTGCATTGGCAGGCAGACTCTCAACCACTGCGCCACCAGGGAAGCCCCACCAATTATTTTTGACCAAGATTTCATACTTCCCTTAAACAGGATATTAAATGACACATAATAATTTTTTCCCTAATGGTTCTCTTTGTAGTTAAAAGCTTTCTTTATCAGTCCACCTGCATTTTATAAGTGGATAAATAGAATTACTCCAAGCTGTCTGAATACTTCTTTTTTTTTTTCCTGTATCTGCCAAAGTCAGTGAGAAGTAGGAACCTATGACAGTCTTTGGAATAGGTAGCCATCTGTTACCACTTACAACACAAAATTGAACAAAGAGAAACTCTTCTCTTGTGGCTTATTTGCATACTTCATGGTTCTCCTGTTTAACTCCCTCTTCTAAAAAACAACAACAACAACAAAAAAACATTATTATTCAAATAAAGACTACTCATCCAGCCCATAAGTGGCATATTAAAGCTTTTTCCACTGAGAATTATTTGTATAGTTCCAGTTAATAATGCTGCATTTTTATAGGGAAGAGTACATAGATGTGACAGTGGTTTTGGAAACAACTTAGGTAACATCAAGAAACATCTGCACATTTTCCAGCAGCCTGAGTAATGAAGTAGTGATTTGTACAGCCTTCCCTGCATCTGTTCTTTCCCCTCTTCCTTTTTTCAGCACATCTAGATGATTAATAAGCTGAACACTCTGTATATGCATTCTGACAACCATGGGACTGTGAGGGTTGACAATATACACATCACCCTATGTTGTTATCATGAAACACCTCATTGGATACCCTATACCAGGGCACTGTGGCATTTTGAGAGGTTGGTGCTGGAGCTATATGGGACTCTTCCCATTGTGGTCAAGTTGATAAATTTCTCAGGTCATAGTCAGTGGCTGGGTCAGTGTCCTCTTGAGTCTGGATTATGCATTTAAAGAAACGATTCTTTTGCCTTTGGGAAGAGAGTATAGTCTCATCTTAGAAAGTATAGTCTTATTATTTTAAAATGTAAAAAGACAGTTTTAACAACCATTTTGTTCATTCCACTATGAATTCTGCTGACAGACCTGTCCTAAAACATGTCTCTACTGCCAAACCCCAAGTTTCACAGTACTAAAGTTGACTCTGTATGACCTGTTACATTTTCTATAGACTCTTGGATGTGATCACAGAAGGGTGATTGCCAAGCTTTTATTTCAACTCAGATATGAGTAAATGCAAGAAATCACTTACTGACACCTTTATTCTGTCCGCCTCTCTCTAAATCACCATTTTGGGAAGAACTTATAGGATCTACAAAATGGTCTGCCTGTGTTCCAAATTAATTTTGAGAATGGCTTTTTAGTGTCTGGTTTATAATCTCTTTAGAAAAGCAGAATTATGATGGAAACACTGTGACATCCTAAGCTGTAACAAATGAGCTGTTCTTGAAGATAAATGTAACTTCATGTCTATGAAACTAAATATTTACTTTCCAGATGATTTAATGTATCTTTGTTCCTTTCCACACTGAGCTTTTTTTTTTTTTT
Source organism: Pseudorca crassidens (assembly GCF_039906515.1). Lineage (NCBI taxonomy): Eukaryota > Metazoa > Chordata > Mammalia > Artiodactyla > Delphinidae > Pseudorca > Pseudorca crassidens. The sequence goes on along the minus strand of NC_090300.1, from coordinate 102,113,550 downwards.
TTCTGTGCATCCCTTCATTTCCAAGCTACTTTTTTGTAACCCTCTTATATCAGTGTTTTCTGATGTTACAAAAAAGCAAAGAGTGTGAGGTCAAATTTTCCATTACATACTGCAACAGGAATGCCAGGGAACCTAGCCAAACTAAGTCTACAAAAAATAAAAATTACAGGAAAGATGATTCATTAATCAACAATTGCCCTACAAAAAAAAAATAATAGAATTTGTTGTATGCATTCGTTTTGGGGAGTGGGGAATGAGTGCAGACAGCCCAGCTATGGGGTGAAATGGAGTATTTTATGGCTACATGACATGGTTTTAGGTCTACTGGGGATCTTTTTAAACTGTAAAATTCAGGGAAAGAATAATTCACTTTGTGCCTTGGTTTCTCTCAGCTTTTTCTTCTTTCAAAATGATAGTCGCTCATATGCTGGCCCCACTACAATTTGATTTTTAAAATAATGGCCGTGGAAAGATTGAACAGAAAGGCACACAGCTTGCTGCTCATGAACTGTGAGGGCATGAGCCATTCCTTCCTCTGTTCTCTGTTACATTGTCTTTGTCACTCCTCTCCCTCTAACATAGGTCTCTTCTGCGTCCCTTTTTCTTTTGCCTTAAGTTCAGGATCTTGATCCTTTCCTATAATGTTGTGAGGTCAATAGAAATGCTAGACCTTTGTCTTTAAAGTTACTATTAAATATTAAAGGAGCTGAAAAGGGCAAAACTTAATGACACTGGAGGAAAAAAATTAGTAACTGAAATCAGAAAACACCCCCAAAGCTTTCAAACAAACAGAATTATCTGATCGCAGAACTTAGCACCATAAATGTCAAACTCAATGCAAAGCTTCATTTTTTTGTATTCTAATAGAAAACCAGCTAGTAAAAAAATACAGTTGGCTCTGTGACCTGCCAATAATAGATACTGTGAACTCTGTTATCTAATGTTTCATTAGCCAGCCCCTAAGCACCATCATGCAATCAAATGATCAAAATGTTCAAAACTACAAGATCCTTGTGCACCTACTGATTCATCAAAGAAAGATGTTAGACTCCTGTATCATTTTACTACTAAGTGTATTTTATTTCAATTCTTTGAAAATTGGTACTCTGTGTGTGGTTCAGGCACTATTAACCAGATTATGTAATTAGAACAGTTCCAACCATGTTGCATGATACTGAATTTACTGAAGAGTTTTGTTGCCTTTTATGGAGAACATGAGAGGGAAGTGGAAAAGTGGCTTTTGTTTTTTTGGGTTTTTTTTCTTTTGCCGAAAAGCTGATCACCTAATTGTTATCACCATTTCATCCACACAAACACGAGAAATAAACTTTTTAAAGTTCCTAATAATTGAGAACTTGTGAGAAGCTGGGACAGTTCAAGAAAATAAATGGATTGAAGGAGAGGAACAAAGCCAAAGTTCCCAGACCTTGACAACTAGGGCAAATGTAACAAGTCCACATTCATTGTCGGAAAATGTGAAGTCCTGCACTTTTTTAGAAGAAAACTGGACGGCATGAACAGAATCAAGGAATAAGGGCCTAACTTAGCCTGTGCTGATCAGACTCTTCTGTACTCATCTCTCCTCACTCCATCTGAGGGTCAATGACAAACTACCCAGCAGAGAATGTTTTTAGAATAGTACTGATGGAGGCAAATATCCTAGGTCTCAGATGGAAAAAAATTACTCCCCAGTCCTCAAAGCTCAAAGAAGCCTTTTTCAGGTATTCCCAGTAGTCCATCCTTCACCCCATTCTTCACTATCTGTACCACACCCTACACACACACACGAGGAAGGAGAGAAGATAGATGCAAAAACCACCTTCAGTAATTTTTCTTCCCCCATAAAAGATGATATCTTGGCTTTTCAAAATCTCTTTGCCTTTACTCTTTTCAGCCATATTAAAGATTAGTTTCCTTGTTTTTTGCGTTGTTGTTTTTTTTTTTTTTTTTTGCGGTACGCGGGCCTCTCACTGTTGTGGCCTCTCCTGTTGTGGAGCACAGTCTCTGGACGTGCAGGCTCAGTGGCCATGGCTCACGGGCCTAGCCGCTCTGCGGCATGTGGGATCTTCCCGGAGGGCACGAACCCGCGTCCCCTGCGTCAGCAGGCGGACTCTTAACCACCGCGCCACCAGGGAAGCCCATGTTTCCTTTGTTTTTAAATCTTATTTTGTTCAGGCTTGTAGCAGCTCAGCAATCTCTAATATCTACTCTCTCTCATCCATACTCTCATTTCTCTATTATGACTTCTCATGCAGGCCAGTAGATGTTTTTATGTCACATATACTACGGGAGATAGGTTCCTTCCAATCCCACCATACTCCCAGACCCCATTCCTTTCAACCATCTAACCATCCATCCATCCATCCATCCATTTCAGTCAATCAGAACTTTGAGACTTGGGAAATTTACATCCCTAAAACTGATTATGATATGTTGAATTTATAAAGTACTCTTTTCTGCTTTGCAAGATTTTAAAAGAGAATGTGCTTTAGGACAGACAGATTTGAGTTCAAATCCTGTGACCTTGAGCAGGTTACTTGCCTCATTTATTCATTTAACAGGTATTGATTGAGCATCTATGTTCCAGGCATTATGCTAGGCATGATGAATATAGTTGTTTACAAGACAGACATGGCTTTTCTTTACCTCATCGAGTTTATCTCCACTTGGGGAAGCCAAAGAAAAACAAGCATTCAAATAAATATTTCAACCATAGTAAATATAGAAGAAACACATGTGGAATTTAATTGAATCAAAGGAACAGAGAAGACTATTTTGTTAAATAATGTTTAACCTGAGGCTCAAAGAGTAGGTAGGAGTTAACCAGATGAAGAAGAAGTGTAAGAGCATCACAGGCTGAAGGCCAGGCCTCCAAGACCAGAGTCAAGAAGGAACTTGGTGCAAAAGAGGGATGAGAGAAGGCAAGCTAAACTAGAGCCCAGTGAATGAGAGGAAAGTGGAAAATTACAGAAGTAGGTGGGGGTGGCGGGCGGCAAGATTAAGCAGGGCCTTGTAGGCACTGACAAAAGTTTTGGTCTTTTCTAATAGCAATGAGTAACCATTGAAAGGTTTTTTGTAGGGGGGGCGGTGGGGTATAAACATGATTATATTCAGGTTTGACTCTAATTTTTTTATCTCATCACACAGTGGATTAGAGGAGTGCAAGAAGGAAACCAGTGAGGCTAATGACATTTTCCAGGTGAGAGATGATGGTAGCAGTCAATGGAGAAATAGATGGATTCAAGACAGATTTAGGAGGTAGAGTTTACCACACTCGGTGGCTCCCTGGTTTGGTGGCATTGCATAAGAAGAGGGTGTCACTGATGACTTCCAGTTTCTGACATGAGGTGCTACTTCTGACGTGAAAACTTTTGAAGAAGAGCCTAGCCTGAGGGTGAGGTGGGATGGGGGTAGGGGGCAAGAGTAGATCCCATGTTCAGTTTTGGACTTTTTTGATCTAAGATGCTTGTGATTCATCCAAATGAAGATGTCATGCAGGTAATTATAAGAATATATTTAGAGCTCAGAAGAGATGTCTAGGCTGGAGATATAAATTGGATAACAGCTTATAGATGATATTTAAAGCTATTAGTATGGACGAGACCACCTAGGAAGAGTGCATGCTTCTAGAAGAGGGCCCGGGAAGCCTCTCTGACTGAGCCTCAGTTGTCTCATCTGTAGCATGGAAGTGATGATCTATCTGTGCAAAGTGGTTGAGAGGCATGCATTTAGCACATAGCCCTGTGTCCAGCTCATAGTAGGCACTCTGTATATGGTAATTGCTATTATTAATATGTCTGATAAAACCTCACAGCCTCGTTCTCTGGAATGAGTTGGCACTAACTGGCAGACAGGAGAATGGAAGAGTGAATGAGTGCATGAAGAAATGAACATGAATCTATAGGGATACGCCTGTAAAAATAGAGATCATAACATTAGCTTTTACTTTGCCAGTATGTTAGAATTTTTTTTTCTAATTTTTATTTTCTAGGCAGCCCTCCTCTTGCAAACTAGCTCTTACAATTCTCACCCTGAAAAATCACGTGTCTTCACTTTTCTTAAATGGGAGTTTTGTACTCAAATTACTTTTGAGGCTGCCACCAGGTTCATCATCTTGGCAGGTTCTTCTCGTTGCTACAGTCACTGATGGATTTGTTAAGAAATATCTAAACAGTCTTTTGATAACATTATTTTCAGGAAGGCAAAGCCTTTCCATTTCCAGACAGCAGCCTGGTTGTGGATGTGGGGAGACCGCAGAGCTATAACACACTGCACATGTGGACAAGGCCGTCTGGGCTTCTTGGCATTACTAATGGTGATAATGATCCCGCTTGGTGGAGCAGACCCTCCCTGCAGCTGGTGTCCTTTCTGCGCAGGGATGAGGTCATTTGGTAAGGAGGGGGGAAGACGGAGCTGGGGAGGATGAGAGAAGAGAAGGGGAAGAAGCTGTCACATCTGTGTTCTTGGTGGAAAAATAGAAACATATTTGCCACATGCTTGCTTTATTTATTTATTTATTAAGAAGAGGGAAGGGAGTGGCTAGGGGGTGGTGAGGCTCTATGACGTGGGGGCTTCCCCCCAAAGCTGCACAGTTGTCTGTATTCACAGTAACAAGTTAATCAAATCTCCATAAGCCTATGAATCTAATCTCTAGAATATTTGAAACTGCTCGAAGAGAATATTACAGCAATTTAGATCCCAGCAGCTACTTCAGAGTTGTATAGAAGCCTAGTTCTAGGCACTCCACTCCTGCTCCTGCCACAAATGTGTCTAAAAAAGAGAAATGGAAAATTATTGTTCTTTGGCAGTGTAGATAAAAGTGTCAGATCGTACTTCTCAGTGTCATCACCAAAACCAAAGTAAACAGCCTTTTTTTTTTAGTGTAGCAGTAGTAGTCCGACTGGTGCGCCATCGGTTTATTTCTAGAACTTGTCTACACAAAGGCTGTGTCCCCAGGGTTTGGGGTTGATGTTACAGTTGGTTGTTGTTGAGGGTTTTTGTGAGGGGAGGGCTTAGTGAAAGAGGGGGTCACTTTGGCATCCCAGGGAAGGATCCTGGCCTGGGCACAACCAATCAATCACAGTGAACCGTTTGGCCATATCTGCTCAAGGTAATAGAAGTGAGTCAGCTCTGATCAAAATTACTAAAGGTGCTCTCAAGATATTTTTGAACCCATCAAAGGCAAGGCCGGGTCTGATGAGCCTTTGAAGCCTCAGTGCCTCAGCCAGGGCCTGACGCAAAGTAAGTCCTCAGTGAGTGGTGAGTGTGCAAGTGACTCAGTGTGCCCGTTCCCCGTGGTTCAGGAGTCCTGCTGTTAGCAACTATAAATGACCATGAGTAATTATGTGGAGGAAAAAATAATATTTTTCTCCTAAATGCTGGAGAAAGAGGCAGAATTATTTAAGTAAGTGTAATAGTTGACTCTCAACAGTGCTCCTGACTTGAGTTTCCAAGACATAACATAAGAATACTGGACTGGAGGTCCAACCCTCTAGCAAGCCACTAAAATTTCGCAGTCAGTAGAATGGGAATAATACCTTCTTTGCCTGCCTCCTAGGGTTATTTTCAGGATTAAGTCTTATTAAGGAAGTGAAACTAATAGGAACTATAGGAGGCAAGGTGTTGTTATTGGCTTCATTTGAGAATACCATATCCTAAACATTTTTAGAAGAAAAAAAAGATTTTTAATTCCTTGAATAAAAGATTCTTCAAAAGCATATTTATTGGTGCCAGTGTTGTTAGCTGTTAATCCCTCTTTAAGCTTCATTTATTTAAAAAATAATGACAACACTACTCTCCTTTTCTGGAAAGCTTTTATGACTTAGCTCCAAATATTATATGTTTAAAAATCTAAAGTATCAAGTCCTCTTGAAAAATACCATTATTATTGATCACGTCTGTAACTAGCAAGGGTTATGAAGCTACTGACTACATATGAGTAAGTGGTCCCAAATAAAACACTAGTATTACCACATGTATATTCTTTCCCTGCAGTTTGGGCCTCTGCCGACAGTGATTCAACTATAGGTGTGCCATGGGACAATAGAGTTTTGTCCTGAAAAGAGCACAGTATATAAAACCAAGAAACAATTCATTCCTGGGCCATTTTCTAGCAATGGCCTTAATCAAATCATTTCACTTCTCTTAGCCTCACCTTACTCATTCTTCACTGAGAGAACATTCAGTGGCTCTGCATCAGGGCTTTACTACTGTCCCCAGAAGGCCCTTGAAAAGAGGGAGGACGTTTATGCTTGTCAGAATGACAGGGTGGGCAAAAAATGATAGGGTGGAGGGAGGTATGCTGCTGCCGTTTAGGGGACAGAGGTAGGTCTGCTAAGTTGTCTACAGTGAGCAAAGCAGTCTCCTGAAAGGAAGAATTGTCCCCCTGCAGCATAAGTATGCCCTCTTAAGAGACACTGGGTCAGAGCTTTTGAGAGTAAAAGGGGACACAATAATACAGAACTATCTCAGGCAAACTGGGATGTATGGACCACCTAGCCACGGTCCAAGTCCACTTTTGTTTGCATCGTCTTCCTCCGTTCTTGTCCTGTCCTCCTCTCAAACGACAGGATCCCAAGCTCTGCTAAACAGCCCTCACGGAAGGGGACAGACAAGTCTGGACCACATACCTTCTTCCATGGTCTCGATTTTACCAGGAAAACTAGCAGCAGAGTTAAAGTCAGCTCACTTATTCATCCCTGTTTGGCTATGCTTTAGTCACATGGCCCCTGTGATTTCTCCCCTTCCCTCACCCTCAGACCCTTCGCGTTGCAACCACTCCAGTGTGGCAGCCAGGTGACGCATTTGTTTGGGAGGAGGGGAGGAGGGGGAGAAGAGGAGGAAGGGAGAGTGGAGCCCACTCTTGCCGGCAGCCGCAGCTAACCAGAGCAAGCTGCCAGCACAGCTAGCTCACTCCATTTCAGGGGCCACCCCGAAGACATAACTGTGGGTGCAAAGTTATGGTGACACATCCCAGCACGCGGTGTGAGGAGAGAAACTACGCATGGCTAAAGAGGTGCCAGGTTATTCTTACACTATTTTTTTGGACTGCCATTTAGAGAGAGAAAACAAAACCCAAGTCAGGAATCCATTTCACTCTGTTGACACCTCAGCTGAAGGAAGCCTTCAAGTCCAGGTGGGTTTTATGTTTCTTAACTCCTGTACATGGACAAAGACTGGGATTCCAGAATTTCCTGTCTAGCCCCAGGTTTTTCTCCTAAAAAGTTAAACTTACTTTCAGCTTCTTAAATTGTATTTTACTCTTTAAAGAAGATCTGTTGTGCAGAATTGTATAAGGCTTGACATGATGGTCTAAACTAATTGCTTAAATATAGACATGGACAGTTGTTGAAAAGCACTTTTGTTTGTGTCTTGGAATGAAAGTTACCACACACACAATAGACTGTTTTCAAACCTAAATGGATTATGTCTTGAAGAGAATAAAAGAGCATAGGAAAAAAAAATTAGGCATAAATTCGTTAGGCCAAAATAAAGTTGATGTCTAAATCCAGTGGGAAATAGCAAACAGACCAGTCTCTTGTTTCATTTAGTACTGCCTCAGAGGAATAGCCCCCCTTTCGAGGGACAAGCAGACCCAACAAAGATCAGAGGTTAGGCCATTGCTTTTCTAACTTTCCCATGAAACCCTAGGGTTTTCCAGAATTTACCAAAGATAGAAGGGTTAATTTAGGGAGAGCTTTTTAAAAAATCACCCAGTGTTATAGGAGAGGTTAGTAAGGTGTTAACGGTTTTAAGAAAGATTCTTCTTTTTATTTATTAGTCTATTTTTACCTCACTTCCAAAGCACATGAGATACAGAAGAATAAAATAATTAGTTGAGGGAATTGGAGTAATTGGAATATAAAGCCAGAGATAAGAGTGGGAAACTGAAATATATAGTTTCGGGTCCTTTATGGTTGTTAGAAGTAAATCACAAATTTAGCTCTAAACTTCCTATTGGCCTAAGTGAAAAAGAGCATGCTATTTTAATCACCCAGACTCATCCTGTGGAATAAATTTATTAAGGGCATCATAGGGCAGTGTTCAGGAGCAAATGGTTTTTAATTGTTCACTCATTTACCAACATTTCTTGAGCACCTTCTAATGCATTAAGAGCTTATAGTGACAGAGAGCTTGGGCAATTTCAGAGAAAGTCATATCTTTATTAGATTTGTGTGAAATGCTCTGTATGAAAATGTAAAATCTCTTAAAACTGATTTTAACCATGTTTTAATGCTAAAGTGGAATGTTTATTTGTTTATGGATAAATCCAAATTAGATCAGGCACGTTTTCATGATTTTCTTTTTTTTAGAGAAGTCTCTGTAATCCTATCCCCACCCAGGTCTTGTTAAATTATCACCTGTGACCCAGGAAGATGCCTCTGTGAGACTCGTTTCTTGGAGCATAGAGGTGGTTCCTTGTGGATGAAAGTGTTCAGAAGTCAGAATTTGGTCCAAAGTCAGCTCTGGAATGCCCTCCACAAAACTCGCTGTTTTCAAATGTTTTAGGCAGCAAGATCCTTTCTTGAAAACAATCTTATGCCTACCCTCAATATAGAGAACACACATAAGTGATATTTTATTAGTGTAAATTTAATTTTAAATTGTCACATATCTACATATTATCAAAATAGTTGTTGAGACCAATGAAACCCTTTCCACAAATCAGAAATGTGAATGGATAATCGTTCTGTCAGCCCCAGTATTTTTTTCCCCACCTTCTGTTTTGTTGCAGTTTTTTAAAGCTCATTTTTATCCTTCAGTATATGCTATGCAATTAGAATAATCCAGAATCTTCTTTAAAAGCTCATTTTTGGTATACATGATCCTATTTGCAAAGCAGAAATAGAGACACAGACATAGAGAACAAATATATGGATACCAAGGGGGAAGAGGTGGGGTGGGAGGAATTGGGAGATTGGAATTGACATATATACACTATTGATAATATGTATAAAGTAGATAACTAATGAGAACATACTGTATAGCACAGAGAATTCTACTTAATGCACTGCAGTAACCTGAATGGGAAGGAGGTCCAAAAGGGACGGGATATATGTATATGTATAGCTGATTCATTTTGCTTTATAGCAGAAACTAAGGCAACATTATAAAGCAACTATTCTCCTATAAAAATTAATTTAAAAAAAAGATAGGGGCTTCCCTGGTGGCGCAGTGGTTGAGGGTCCGCCTGCTCATGCAGGGGACGCGGGTTCGTGCCCCGGTCCGGGAAGATCCCACATGCCGCGGAGCGGCTGGACCCGTGAGCCATGGCCGCTGAGCCTGCGCGTCCGGAGCCTGTGCTCCGCAACGGGAGAGGCCACAACAGTGAGAGGCCCGCGTACTGCAAAAAAAAAAAAAAAAATTTTTTTTAAACCTCATTTTTATACCTCAGTGTATGCTATGCAATTAGACTAATCCAGAATCTTTTAAAACAAGAGTAGTAAATTTTATTTCAAAATTGACTAATAAAAATAATTTTATTATACATTTTCTATATTCAAAATGTATAATTTAACATTTTATATATCATGTATTTATAAATATAAATTGTGTTTAATGACATTTTCATAATGTGAAATATAAAATATTTTTTGTATTTATACATGAATATATATTATAAATGTATAATAAATACAAAATATATCACACAGGAAGCACACGCAGTTTACGTGTACACCCTTAAATGACCTATAATGCTATCATGATATATGTGTTATCTGTCATGTTATTTAGGCTACCAATGGGCATAACTTGTGGTCTGAGAGTTCAGCTCCCACAGAGCTGACGAGGACCATATGATATACACTTGTATTGAGCAGATGTGTTTAAACTTTCTTGGTATGTAACTGAGTATGGCACACATGTGCTGTAGTAATGTACTCCATTGGAGTTTTGCATGAGCAGACATCTATAGTCTAGAAATCATCCAAAAATGATATAGAGCAGTACCCTTCCTAATGAACAGCACTTTTAAAAGAAATTCATTTATATGTACAAAATTGTAGGGGAGGCTTTTGGTCCAAGGTCTGGGTGGTGGTGGTAATGATAGTTGGTGGTGTTATGTGAATGTGTGTATGTATCCGTCTAAAACTGAGTGCATCCAGCTGGACAATAGGCGTTATGGCATTGTTTGTGTTATTGTGGCTTTATTAATTGAACTTCTAAGTGAGACAGATGAAGCCTCTCCTTCCTTTCTCTAGGCTTAGACTAGCAATTACAGGCTGGTATGAGAAAAGAGGTCTAAGACATGAAGACATAAAACCAAAGAAAAAGTATTAACACCGAGAACCTATGGATAAATCAATGCTATGTTTATTTCTATAACCAGATTTTAAAATAACTATATTTTACATTTTTACAAAGGCAAAAATGAAAGGCACCACCCCCCAACAATCATGTAAGTGTATATTAGGAAAACTTTCTGCACATGGAGTGGGACAAAGTTATAAATAACTTACTTTTTAATCTTGTTCTTTAGATATATGAAGAACCTAAAGTGTCTTGTTGTTATTTTCTAGGGCTTGATTTTATTTCACAGAAAGGAAACTAAGTTGGGCAAGGAAAAGATGACTGGAATTTTTTAAATCTGTAATGTATAATTTCCCCTAAATGAAATTAAATTTAGTTCAACTCTGGGATAAATGCTATGTATAACACCACTGGAATTGGAAGTTCTCTTGCTCTCCATTTGGTTAGTGGTCATTATTTTTTATTTCCATTCTCTCCAAAAACGAGGGTTTTCATGCTCTGTTGACAGAATGCTTCCTGTGCCTTTATCTCTTATACCCTACATATTGCTCCAATTTGGGGCATAATTGTAAGTCATTGTATAATTCACCACAGCAAGCCTTCCATTCCAGAAGTGGCTTGAAAAAAAAAAACAACAGTTTTCTAGGTCTCTGGTAACAAATTATCACAAACTGGGTGGTTTATAACAACAGAAATTTATTCTCTCACAGTTCTGGAGGCTAGAAGGCTAAAATCACGGTGCCAGCAGGGCCTTGCCTCTTCCTCCAAAGGCTCTAGGGAAGAATCCTTCCTTGACTCTTGTAGCATCTGATGGATGCCAGTAGTCCTCAGCATTCTTTGGGGGTGGTAGTGGTAACTCCAAAATCTGCTTCTGTCTTCATATGGTGGTCTCCCTCAATGTGTGTCTGTGTCCAAATTCCCTCTTCTTATAAGGACACCAGTCATTGGATTAGGGCCCACCCTCATCCAGTATGACCTCATCTTGTTTACATCTGCAAAAACCATATTTCCAAATAAAGCCATATTCACAGCTTCTCAGTGAACATGAATGGAGGGAGAAGGGGAGACACACTAATCAACCTGGTACAGATAGTAAGAATCCTGTTAAATTCTCTCACTCCCCTGAGCATTTAGGGGTCTACACTTAAGCACTTTTATTTTTCTAATCTGAAACAAAGCAATCTTGAGCTTTCCATCCACTTGGGACGTGGATATTTGTTTTCACTATCATATCTCTCTTACCTGGAAATGTATCCAGTCACAGAAACCCTACCTAATCAATTCTCTGGTCACTGCTGTAGCTCATGCTGAGTCTGTATCATTTAATAAAATTGCCCCTCAGGACCAGGTTTTGTTCTGCAGTATTCAAATGCAGCTTCCTACTAGAATCAAAGTAAATTGCATACAAGTGTTTTCAGGCATTGACTCTGGCCCACACTTAACTTCTTCCCAAATTCTATATGTTGTTCTTTGTACATCTGGACATTAGGCTTACTTAAACTTGTGTAATATTCTCCCCAAGGTATTAGCTGTGAAGAGTTCCATTATACACGTTTCTTTTGCCACTCGAGTGTCCCTAGTATTCTCAGGACTGGCCAAAGATCAGATATTTGCGTGCCTTCAAGATAGCATGTCATGTTTAAATCCATTCCTTAACTGAAGTTGCAATTGTACTGAAGAAGCAGTCCAGAGAAAAGATCACAAACTAGCCCAGGCACCACATTCCTCCCCATATATGTTTTCTTTGATCTACTTAATGGTTTTTTAAAGAAATTTAATTAGTTACTAACAATAGCAGATTTCACAGAGAAATCCAGATATCTGGCTTTTCTTGAAAACTCAGAAGATTTGGCAACCCTAGGCCCACATTTCTGCAGCTGTCCCTTCAGACAGAGCATGACGGCCTCTTGCCTACACTGTGTACCTCTCTGGACTGGACCACTTCATTTATTTATGTTACTTGTCTGGCCCATGTTGGCATTTGAGCTGTCAGCCCTGGCCCAAGCCTTAGGAATTCAGCCTTAATTTTTTACCTAATGTGGTTCAAAGAAACTACATTGAACACACTGGGGCAAAGGAGGGCAGATCATTGGTTTCCTTTCCCTCTGTTTTGCACTGTCTTTTGGCAGATTTCCACCAATATCCTTCAAGCTCGGGGGTGAGATGTACACCTTTAATCACAGTGCCTCTGGACTCCGTAGCCTTCCCACCCTTTTTTTCTCACCATCTCTGGTGTTACAGTTGAATTCATATGCAAGAACTGAAATTTTCACGAGTGAGAGTTAATTTCAAATTCAGCCTCATATTTCTCTCTTAAGCTTGGACTTCATTAATCACAGCCCAGGCCCTTCTAGAAACTTCTGAATGCCCTTTCCTAGCCTGTGGAGCCTCTTTTGGCCCTTCTTACTCATCCTTGCTGCTTCTATGCTTCATCCTTTACCCCTTGTCCCACAGTATTTTGAGTTTAGGTTAGAACTCTCTTTCTGGAAGTCTCTTATCTCAGACTCTTACCAGTGTCTTCCCTGTAGACACTGGTCTTGCCCTATAGAACATGTCTGGGCAGCCCCTATCCTGGGTTTAGAGTCTCCCGGTTCTCCCTGTCCTGTTGTCATCAGTTTCTTTTTGTACTCACAGCCTTTGAGTAGAGGCCTATTACCTCAAGCACCGACCTTGGGATCCTGAACAATGCCTCTCTCACATTCCCCCAAATTATCAATAACACTTAAACATTCTCCTAGTTATTCATTATCCCCAGCACCATTGGCATAATCAATCCATTCAGCCCATGGAAAATTATATTTATTATATGATTTGTGTGACCACATGCCCTTCTTGGGAATTCACAGGATATAATATGATGTTATGGCAATCACCAACTGATGCTAGAAACACCCTGATATGTCTCTCCTCAAATATTTGGAAATATTTGACCTCATCTTTACCTTTATTTTAAAGCTTCTTGGAGTTTCTTTCTGCTTATCAGAGTCACATGTTCATTGTAGAGAATGTGGAAAATATACAAAGATGCAAAGAAAAAAATCAAAATTACCCATAACTGTAGCACCTAGAAATAACCACTGCTAGAATTTTGATATGTTTGTTTTCACTTTAATTTTACTTTAATTTTAATCTATTTTACATTGTAATATCTTTCTTCCCCACTTCTTTAGTCCTCACTCTTGAGAGAAGGATAATTTTTGTGATTATCCCAAAAATTTAGAAAAAAGAATTATGTAACTCAAGAAAATTCTAGCCTTAACATTTCAGAAAGTTCTAAATATTGTATACATTCTCACTTGTTTATGTTAAATTATTTTACCCTTCTGCAACACTATATTAGGTTTTTCATGACTACTCCTAAGGAGTAGTACAATGCCCTCATTTTTCTGATAGAATAGATTGTATCATGGACACCCCATGTATGCAGAGCCCTAGCTTGGTCTTAGACCTTTGTTATAGACTGAATTGTGTGCTTCCCCCACCCCAAATTTGTATGTTGAACCCCTACTCCCTCCCTGCAATGTGATGGTATTAGGAGGTAGGACCTTTGGGAGGTAATTAGGATTAGATGAGGTTATGAGGGCAGCATCCTCATGAATGAAATTAGTGCCCTTATAAGAATCATGAGAGAGATTGCTTCCTCTCTCTGCTCTTCACTGTGGGAGGATATGAAGTCAGCAATCTGCAATCCAGATGAGAACCCTCACCAGGACTTGACCATGCTGACACCCTGATCTTGGACTTCCAGCCTTCAGAACTGTGAGAAATAAATTTCTGTTGTTTATAAGCCACTCAATCTATGGTATTCTGTCACAGCAGCCTGAACTAAGACAGTATTCAAAGAAGGAGATCCTGACTGATCTGGTTGTGGATATAAGGCACAAATATAAGAAGATTCATACTTGCCCAAGGTAGTATGTAGGTACCAGGTGAATGGTAGGCCATGAATGTCAACTATGGTGGACCAAGATCTTAAGCTGGGGCTTAAAGAGAAAAAGGCAGGGAATAGAGAGGAAATCTATTTAGGTGCATTTTAAATAGAAAAATGTTAGGGTACCAAGAATTATTACTGGCTGAGAGTGTGGCAAGACTCTGGTTACTGTAGTGAATCTCAGTTCTGGGATTTCCTCACAACATTTCTAGCTGATGAACTGATGAATCACCAACTGACTATTCCATAAATACTATTAAACTTTCTAGACCTCACATCTACTCTTTAAATTTTTATGAAAGGCTTTTTAGGAACTTTTGTTTAATAACCTAGAAATGTCCCTTTTAAACAAAAGTAACTCAATATTAAATAAATTGCAGTTACTGAATGCTTACTAGCTGGTGATACAAAGATAAGGCAAGTTCATAGTATATTCTGTTTGAGCTAAATAGAGATAACATTTTAGCATCTAGGTGAGAAGTGCTTCTAGCATTTGCTGGTTTATATGCTAGAGATTAACAAGTGTGTCATAATATAATTAACACAGCTAATGTTGAGTTTATAGGCAGCTATAAACAAATAGCTTTGCTTATAGCTATTTGATTTGTCTCTTTGCTTTGGACATCCATACAACTAGGCCATTAAAAAAATAAGTGGTTTGTCCCCCAATTTCAGGATAACTTTGTGAGAGGAACTGATGGTTGGATGGCTCAGGGTGGCAACTTTAATGGAAAGTTCTGGACCTGGAGTCAGGGAAACTCTGGTACTGGCAGAGCCAACATTTAGCTGTATAATCTTTGTGTATCACATGGTTTCCTTGCTCCTCCAGTGGACTAGATAAACACTGAAGACTCTTCTAGTTCCAATATTCTGTGATTCTGTGTTCCCCAAGTATCCAGTCTTTCTACAGGAAAGCAAGCAGGAAGTTAGATGTTACTTTAAGGAAAGATGATGTGATCTCTAGTTCTGAGCTTCTCGGCCAGCTTTAGGTTTGTCAGTTTCAGATACCCATTACATCATCAGGGAAAAAGGCCAATAAAAGCCCAGACCTCTCAGGCTATAGAATCTGCTTATAAATTGGAATGGACAGAGTGGCTGTGTTTTTTTCAAACTCTGAAACATTACATGTTCTTGGGTATTACTGAAATGCATTTTGTGTTCTGCATCTTATTAAAGTTTTCGTGATGTGTCCCCGTAAAAGTCTGCTGGCCTCCTGCAAGTAGGGAGCATGTCTCTGGTTATCTGTTACCAGTTAGCTCAATTCGTTAAAATTCAAGGCTATGGGATCAGGCCCCATATGGGACAGTAGGCTTCATGCAGAGCAGCCTTCGCTTGCCTGGCTGGTTCAGAAATGCATTTATTTAATCACAGAGGGCAGAGGTGTGAGCAGGGCTGGCTCAGCATAATATCCCTCCTGCTGGAAAAATCATTCAGAGCCCAAGTTCTTCTGACAGGAGTTACTGACCTCAACCTTGTTTAGAATTACGAACTGTGAGCACAATGCCAAGCCAATTTATGTACTCCTCAAAGATCCTGATGACCTATCACCCAACTGACCATCTGAATTTTCCTACGTTGTGAGAGACCCTGATGAAAATAACTTGTTATTGGGGGCTGACTCCCAGCAGGGTGCTGTGCTAAGTAGTCTGCATGTACTCTTTCACTCACACCTCAAAATAATCCCATGCAGTTGTACCATTTTTATTCTCCTTTCTAGGCTGAGAAAACTGTGGCTGGAAAAAGTTATCTGACTTTCCTAGGGCTCCAGATCCACTGACTGGCAGAGTTAGGACTCCAGCCTAAGTCTTGTCTGACCCCAGAACCCATGCTATTACCTACCACATGCTACTGTCTCTCAGGATACTGCACAGGACACTGAGGTGTTTGGGATTTTAGAAACTGTGATAAGCCACTACCTACAGAATGAAACATTCCATAATTTGGTGCTTATAAGTGGGTATGGATTTTAAGTTATAATTTCTTGAAATGAAAAATGAGGTCAACTCTGCAGGCAGACAGAAAAAACTTGACAAATAGTTAAGTGAGGCAGATGTCTGTTCTTGGATGCCTCTACAAATTTCCCATTAGTGACCTCCTCGCTGTCCCAGAAGCTTGAGATACTCACATCCCAAATCTAAAGCTTTGCTCAGCTTTAGTTCCTCAAACTTCTAGTTCAAACACAAACTTTCACAGTGGACAAGTTGAAGTCTCTCCACCTCTTCTCTGAATTCCCCAGCACCCTAGCACCAACTCAGTTCACTTCATACCCTCAAACCCAGAGGTATCAACAGATCAGTAAGACCAGTTTTTCCCTCCTTTCCCTCAGCAATAAAATTCAGAGGCTTCTTGGTAGAAGGGGGAGGTTCTGTAAAACCTCCAGTGTTAGAACTGTGAGTTAAGGCGTGACTTCTCTGGAGCCACAGTTTCATCTGTGAAGTTTAACTTAAAGTTCAGTCATTGAATCATTCTAATATTCTAGAACCCTGCTCTTCCTAACCTTCTGAACTTCACTCTTATTTGAGTGGAAAGGGGCAGCTTAGATGACACCCAGAAGGGATTTGGTGCAAGTTCAGGAAAGCATCCTTGGTAACATGCATCTCTCTTACAGTGTATTTCTTTTGAGATTTTGTAGATAGATGTAAAATGAAGGCAGCCTTTAGGGTAATTTCTCTTTTACCTAGTCAGCAGTACAAAGTAAGCCTTAAAGTTTTGTGGTTTTTCTTTAAAAAAGGACAGACTGACTCACTTCACTATTGACAACAGTAAAGTATACTCAGAGTTGAAGAGCGTCATTAGATAACCTACATCGTTTCTCTTGTCCCGCTTCTGGGAAATTATCATTTTGAAAGCGAAATACCTCTTTTAATTTTCTAAAAGAGCTTTATAAATCACTGCCATTTGAAGCCATAAAGGAACAAGGTCTTTCATTTCACATCCTTTTTGAGGCACTGGAAAACACTTCCTCATTTGTCCTTAGCCTTGGCCTCCTTTAATCCTCATCTCCCTGATCCATCACTTTCATCTGCTTCTTCGATTCTGGCCTTTCTTGCTTCCACTCAGGAAGTATTTTTTCAGCACCTGTTATGTAAATAGCAGTGTGCTAAGCACTGAGGAGGTAAGGAGATGAAGACAAAGACCATACCCTCTGAGGACATAGGGTGAAGTTCAGAGGTTGCAAGTTTAAACGACTGCAGGAGACAGGAAGGTCTGTGAGAGCAGGAAGGGGCCAGGCACAGGACAGAGGGGTGACTGGGGCTCTGCCGAAGTGGAAAGGATACATCACTCTGAAGGGATCATCATTACACAGCTCCAGCTGATTGGAACCATCCTGGAATGCTGGCCCAGAATTGTCAGAGCTTCCAGCTTGTCAGGAGAAGTCAGAAATCCAGGTTTTTATTATGTGCCATCTCCTGATTTTTTTAAAATGCTGGCAACTAACTCAAATTCTTTAAAAACATTGTGTGCGCCAAGCAAAACATGTATGTGGGCTAAATTCAACCCATGGGGCTCCAATTTGGGGAGTTCTGGTCTGGTTAGTGAGGTAAATCATACATGTATGAAATCATTAATTTAAAATGTGGCCAGTATGACTAAGAGCCCTAATGAGTGACACAGACAGTTCCTGCTAGAGGAGTTCAGAGAAAGGAGAGGACTGAGGAGATGGGAGGAAGATGGGCTCCAAGTGCTGTGGCCTCAGCTATGCCAGGCATGTGAGGGGATGTGAGGTAACTGGAGAATGCGTGTGAGGAATTTGGGAGACCCACTGAAGCCGTGTGGTGGAAGGCCTCCAACGTCAGGCTGAAGAGACTGGACTTTACTTTCTATGTCATAGGGAGCCACTGAGGATTTGTTGATCCGCTGTTTTAGAAAATGAAAGATGTTGGTGAGTAAAGGGATAAAGTCGCATGCAAGAAGAAACGATCAGCAGACTCCTGCTGTAGTGCTTTTCCATCTTCCACTCCACTTCCTGTTCCACCTCTCTGCAACACATCCCCAGACCTCCCACCTAATGCACTTCTAAGAGAAGAAGCCTCCCTCTAGCAAGGTAGCTTTACACTGTGCCAATGCCCTAAACCAGAACAGGAAAATGAAATCAGACCAAATTAGAATGGCACCTCCACCAAGGAAAAAAAGAGAAAAAAAAACCCTCTAGCCACCACCTCTCGCTGAGGAAAAAAAAAAACCCGTTTAAAAAAGAAATAGGACATCTCTTTGAGCCATACAGATCTATGTAATAAGCAAGGCCTAAGTGGCTCTAAAATGGGTATGGGAGGGTGCAGAACTACATTCTCATGAAGTCATGAGTTGATCAGGAATAGCTCAGCAATAGCCACAGTCGGAAACTACACTCTTTGCCGTAACATTTACTAGCAAAATTTTCTTACTTGAGTGACTAATAGATGTGCACATAGAAAGCAGAAAGGTGCAGTTATAAAAGGGGGGGCACACATTTTTCGATATTAAAATATATAGCAGCCTTGCAGGTAAACCTAAAGTACTAAAAATTAGTTGTCCCTAAGTACACAGTGTGTTTGTGAGATAACGGGCTCTCCCTGTACATCATTGAACAGTTACCCGGGCCTCACCTCAGACACTCGGAGTTGGTTAGTCTCAGGTGGGACCAAGCTTGTGGACTTTTGAACATCTTCTTAGCTGGTTCAGGACCCTTCACCATTTTGCTTAGAGATTAGAATCTAAATGTTTGGTCGATGTAGGCAGTTCTTGGTTATTCCAGACCTGATCACGCATGGTGTTAATTTTCTGAGGCCCTTATTTTACTTATTCTTTCTACTTTACTTCCCTTTAGCCATCTATGTTGCCTCCCTAATAGTACTTAGAGATCTGGAACTGTCCACTATCTGTGGTAATTCTCTCTTCTTTTAACACAGATTTAATACCTTTCCAGTCTTAGCATCCATTACTTCCCGCTTGTCCTCTCTGCCACTGCATGTGTTGCAGTCAGCCCCTCACACAGTCACCCAGCCTCTCCAAGCTTCAAAATGCTACTCTCTCTTCCTAGACATTTGTGTTGTTGGCGCCTGCACGAGCATTGACAGCTACATCACCTCTTCTACCTCTCTTTTAACATTGACTGTAAGCTGCATCTTGATCTCAAAAATTCTTAAACTATGAAAGAAGTTTAAAAGCCATGTATCTTAGGCTTGAGGAAATCCAGTCTTCTTCCAGGCTGAGATGTCACTTGAAGTAGCTTTGTCCTGGTTCCTCAAGCATTCCCCCTACCACCACTCTGATCCAAGCCTCATCCCCTCCAGCCTAGATTACTGTCATAACTGGCCTCCCCATTCTCAGTTGCTTGGACAGACTGGACATCATGAAACCTGGTTCTCGTCCTGTAACCTTGAGCACCTCATTTAATCTCTCTGAGCCAGTAGGCAGTTTGTTCAACAGGAGAGAAACATAGAAATAGATGTTTCCTTTTGAGTCATGAGACTAAGGTTCTAGGAGTTCTCAGCCACCTTCAAGATAGAATTTGGAGAGCATTATTGCCGAAGTCAAAAAGAACTTCAAGCTATATTAAATGTTTCTTTGTCATTATTTTACCACTTAGTACCGTGTTTTCTTTACTGCCAAAATACCAGCACCCTCACCTGCTGCTTGTTGGTCATCTAAAACCTTTTTACCTCAAGATTGCACCTCTGTTCTGGTTATTCTCAAATAACCCCTGGTATTTCATCTCCTTTTTCCCTGTCTTCCCAGTTAAAAATAAATTTTTTTTAACAGAAAATTTTAAAATTGGCTTCATCCTTAATAATGATTTCGGTCAACCAATAAGGATCTGAATGGCTTATTGCTGTATATCCATATAGTTGTATTATTACTATGAGTATAATTATTATTATATTATCCAAATAGCTTACTACTGTAATTCAAAGAATGATGGCTTTAGTTTTCTCCAGGTGAATTTATATATATATATATATATATATATATATATATACACACACATATGTACAGACATATATATATAGGTTTTTTTTTTAAGGAACTTTCTAAACCAACTTTAAAGACTCTTGAGCTTCTACTCTACTCTGAACAGCTAGCAACTAATATGCAGAGATGAATACTTTCTTGTCCAGAGTTTGACAGTCTTTTAGAAGTTATTTTAAGGATCATTTTAATTTGGGGGCTTGACTTTTCATTTTAAAAAACTTAATTAGCTAGTCTTTTTGTTTTCTAGTTTACAAGGTCATAAGAAAAGAAGTCAAAACCTGCATAAAACCTCATCAAAACTCTGGACTTCAGGGAAGAGTGGGAAAATTAATTTTTGAAAGCATCTCATTTCTTCTATCTGTAAAGAGGGTTCCAGTTGAAAAGATAAACTGATTTGTCCTGTTACTTGAAGTATGGAGATGAAACCTAATCAAATGTTAAAATCTCTCCACATGTTTCCCCCAAGACACAAATCACAAATCAATACTGTCGAACATAACCATTGCCAGTACTGACTGCTCCCACCAAAGGCTGGAGAAGTTGCTTCTAGTCCTCTTCTCACACCTTAACTTTTTGGACCTTCTAGAAGCAGGTGGTAGACCCCTTTGTTTTTTGTTTGTTTGTTTGTTTGGGTTTTGTTTTATTCTGATTTCAGAGATCCCAGAAGAA
The DNA here is from genome assembly GCF_039906515.1 of Pseudorca crassidens. NCBI lineage: Eukaryota > Metazoa > Chordata > Mammalia > Artiodactyla > Delphinidae > Pseudorca > Pseudorca crassidens. The sequence goes on along the minus strand of NC_090300.1, from coordinate 102,092,747 downwards.
TTTTTTTTTTTTGGAATGGAGATTTTGAAAGTGAGTTTTAGTCTGCTTTAAACCTTCCAGGGGTCTCCTTTCTTCTAGAGTTACAGGATTTTCTTCTGAGAATGTATGGGATGTAGCGGACTGGGAAGATGAAGGACATACCAAAGTAAACATTATATGAGCTTCTGCTTTGCAATTTACCTTACTAAGTAGATAAAACCTCAGACTGTCTCCTGTATATCTAAGGGCCAAGTCTGTCACCTGCTCCCCAGGCCCACTGCCTGTTTTCAACTACCCACCCACACTCACACACACACAAACACACACACACTTTTTTCTTTTTAACATTAAAGCCACTCATCAGATGTGGGACTGGTATATGTGTTTGCCAGCACCATGCTGGATTAAGTGTGCTGTAATTTATTTGCTTAATTTATGGCATAAACCAGTTTTCATTCTTTATGTTTTGACATGCAGCCCAATATTAAATGCAGAGAACTTAAAGACCCCTTGGCTCTCTCGGGGATAGAAGGCCCTGGAGTGGAGGAAGGGAGACTCTGGCAGAGGGCTTGGAAAATGCTTACAGTCCTAATGGAACTTGTGATTTCTACTTGCTGGTTTTCTTCAGCCTCAGATTCATTGAGGGCATGTTGGCGAATGATACTCATACATAAGAATGCTTTTAATAAGTTCTGTGTTGCATCTACCACATAAGACTGATTTTGCCAAACAACTAATTTTTTTTTCTTTTCAGTTGCACATAATTTCTCATTGATTCCACAATGATGATAAATGGAAGTTAGCATATCAATAAAATACTTCATGAAAATTTAGGGGTTTTTTTAAACGTTTTTATTGGAGTATAACTGCTTTACAATGGTGTGTTAGTTTCTGCTTTATAACAAACAACTAATTTTTTAAGAAATTCAGCGGTTATTAGATTTACATGCAGTAAATATATTGGTAGGGGGAAGATTTGAGCAAAAAGAAACCTAAATAAACAAATATGTATTCCTGTTGCTACCCATGGATGCAGTATATATCAATCTACCAACATATGTCACACACACACACCTGTGTGTTCATAGCAAAACACTGTGATAGGCATCGTGTTCGATATAAGGAGAAATAAGACACAGCTCTTGCTTTAGGGTAAGTCTGATAGCATTGAAAACCATGAGCCCAAATGATAAAATAGAATATGGAAAGTTATGTAATTGAGATATACGTTGAGAAATCTGCTTGGTGTGATGTTTAGTGGCAGCTGGAAGTGGATTCCTGCCCCAGTGCTACTCAAAGTGTCATCTGGGAACTGGCTGCATCAGCATCAGAAATGCAGGTTCTCAGACCGACTCCAGATCTGCTGATTCTGAATCTGGGGGGTGGGGGTTTGGCCCTGTAATCTGTGTTTTAAGAAGCTTTAATGTTTTAACAAGACTCTCCAGGTAATTATTATGCCCTGTAAAAAGCAATCCACCAGCATATTAGATTTGGGGCGGGAAAGAAAGCATTATTTTTGAAGATGAATTCGATTTAATCAATATACATTTATTTACCAGCTACCATTTGCCTAATGGTGGGCTCTGCGCTATACGGCAGTGGTGGTCAAAATGCGGTCCCTGGACCAGCAGGATCACCTGGGAACTTGTTACATATGCAAACTTATTGGGCCCTACCTGGGCCTTCTAAGTCAGCAACTCTTGGGGGTGGGGCCCAGTAGCCTGTTTTTTAAATTCTTCCAGATGATTCTGATGCATACTAAAGTTTGGAAACCACTACTGTAAGGGGTGTGAGATGTTAGAGACTTAGTCTTTACTCAGAAAGATATTATCATCTGTCTTACCTTGCCCACCTGTCAATGGCTAAATTTGAACTGGGATTTCTGATAACTAAGAACTCATGGGGGTATTATGATTTTGCTTTACTATGTCTGCAAGATTCAGAAATGCCTTCTGCAGCTGTTTGTGGGTTTTTTCTTCCTCTTTTCATGACAGTCAGTCACTATTTATAAAACCACTTACAGAAATTTCAGTATGTTTTTAGATGGCAATTACACTTTTTTTTTTTCTCTCCAGGGGTCTCAATTGCAAAGAATTCTTGTTGAATTGAATTGTTTTGTTCATTCAGGCAGTCATTTGCCATGTGGTGAGCTTGAAAACAGACTAAATAAATGGTTTGGATGGTGATGTCATGGACAGTGGGTATTAAAGCAAGGATAATACAGAAGACTGTGCTCCTTAAACAACCTGAGACCAGACCAACTCCTGAAATCCTGAGTCACAGTTAAAGATTTTTGTTTGACATATTTACAACCAGTCGTTTTTTGTTTTCTCTCAGGATATTCTGTTTCAAGAGAAATCTGTTCGTCTCCTTCAGAGAGACACCTGAAAATGTGTATGTCACACAGATTTGCTGCTCAAGTGTGCTTTGTATACAGAAGAGCAAGCCTGGACTGTGATCGGATTATCAATCACAGGGTCACCAAGAGGCACATTCCCAGTCCCATAAAATATAGGAGCTTTGCACCTCGGTAGGCCTGCGTGCATTTGTGAAATAGAGAAATTTCCAGTGCTGACAGTGGACCTAAAGTGGGGGATTTCTATTCAGACTGATTTATACTGACCCTTTACCTTGTTGCTCTTTCTCAGCATTTTTACAAGCTATTTGTGCCTCTCCTGTGGGGAGGTTATTGTAGGCAGTTAGGTTATTGTAGGCAGGTTACTGTAGGAGTATAGAAAGAATGTGACACTCATACCTTGGAAAGCTGGTAGCTAAGACCCTGGTGAGGGTTTTATATGTAAGAAAGATGACGGCTTTTAGAATGCCTGTTGAATCCCTGGGTCTGGTTCATCCCACTCCTCCATGGGTATAAATGACTGAGAACAGTGTGTGATTTGCAGATAAAGTCTGATCTAAAGTCACTTTATCTAAAATGCTGTCGTATCATCTGAGTTTTGCAGATGTGTTATTTAAATTTTAATACCAATGTAAGCCCATATGGGGAGGGAGGAACAGCTAGAATTAACAAAATATCTAGGCTATCCAAGTCAATAGTATACTGGTTTTGGTTAATAAATTGATTAATGATTAGCTAGTCTAAAAACTGTACCGTGCTCTGAGTGGTGATGAATAGTAATTTAAAATATGTTCCCTGTGTTCTCTCCCCAAGCCTTAAGCTATGAGGGCTGCTATTTCAAAGAGGTTTTGTTGGCCACCTAGGAAGCCTCTAGGCTTAGTACAGTAGAGAAGCGCTGTGTAGAAGCACAACATAGTCAACAGATACAGTCAAAGCTGCCACCACAACTCATTTGTGCCGTTGTGTTCCAAAGACCCAGTCCACCTCCAAGGTCCCTTTCAAGCCCCTCCACAATGCAATTCAGAGCTCACAGGGGCTCCTGGGAGGAGGATAAGCTCTGAAGTCAACAGACCTGGATCTACCACTAACGATAGAAACTTAGGAATAACTGCTTCATAAAATTGTGGAAGATTACATGGAGCCTATGTAAAAATGCAAGGCAATCAGAGAAATGCATGTTTAATCGAAGAAATACCATTTTTCAAGTTGGCAGAATTTTGTTAATGGTCACACCTGGCATTGACAAGGGTACAGGAAATAGGTGCTCTTGCACACTGCTGTTGGGAGTGTAAATTACCTTTAAGGCAATTTTGCAATGTTGACATAAACCCGGATGGATGGATGGATGGATGGACGAACAGATGACAGTCAGACAGACAGTTATAGATTGTCTTTTGATCCAGTAATTACACTGTAAGGCATTTATCCCAAAGAAATCATAAGGGACGTGTATAAAGATTGAGCTACTGTTTATCACACTATTGTTTATAATATTGAGGAACTAGAAGCAGTTAGCATAGGACTGGAACTCTGTAGACATTGGATGAATACTGATTCCCTCCTGCCTATCTTGGAACATCTATCCACTGCCACTCCCACCACCATCCCCCCACAATGCAATCAATAAGAAAACCAAGGCTAAAAATATTAAGTAATGTCCAAAAGTCAAATAACCAAGATAAACACCTGGGTTTCAGCCTTCTAAAGAATCCTTTTCCACTGCTTTGCCTCTTTTTCATTAAAATCAAGACTGACTTGTGCAGGTCCATAATCCTTTATCCTCAATTCTGAAATTCAAAAAGCCCCCCAAAGTGCAACTTGTTAAGTTTTATACAAACTCATTTGAAAAGAAAACCTGATCTGAACTGTCACAAGTCTATTTAGAGTCTTTAATCATTGGCTGTGAATATTCATATACCTTACTGCAGGAATATTGTTTGATTAGTGGATCCAGCCCAAGAACCCACTGGAGGTGTTATATAATACATAATGTACCATTTTACCTTTGTAAAATCTGAAAAATTCTGAAATACTTTTGGCCTGGAAGTTTCTGATGAGGCATTTTGGGCCTATAGCTTCTTCCTCAGCAAGGAGAAATCGACGTATCTATTCAAGGTTGAATGAACAGTGCTTAAGATATGGATTAATTTCTTTTTAACATTCTAGGTATGGAACCTAGTGCTTTATGTGACAGTGAATGTGTCTCTAGCTACAGTTTTTTCTTAGCTGCGCTGAGTTTAGGTGTTTACTACGTTGAGGCCGGATATTAAATGTGCTCCTGAAGAGAGTTAATTATGAGAATAGAATTAACTTCATCTGTAAAGGACACTTACAATGCTCTATTAAAGATAATGAGAAAACCCTCCAGCTTTTAAAGGTCATGATTCAAATGACCTGGCTATTAACACGGGAATGTAGCTAGTCAACATGCAAGGCCCATATTTTATGTTCTTGGTTTTAATGCTTCTATTTCCTGTTCGGACATTTCAAAGGAAACAGTCATCACTGGACTGTGGGTGGCTAGGACAGCAGCAAAGATGAGCAGAGCTGTCCCCTTCTTTATGAACATGCCAGCATAAAGAGCACTGTTTCTCAGTGTTTGGGAACTTTTCTTCTTTCTTTGAATTCATAGGCTATCAATCCAAGAAACAAAGTTCAGCTCTTTCCACCCTCACCCAGCAGGTGGCGCTGTGAAATAGAGGGATATGGCAGTGCAGTGAGCCGCCTTTCTGCTCCACAAACCCAGTTACAACCTTACCAAGTACCCACATGATTTTGGCACTTAATAATATATCAGTTGAAATACTTGGAAGTCTCCTAAAGGTCCGGTGCTTCAAACAAGTTTTTTTTTTATTTAGTTTCCAGTCTTCTGTAAAGCTCCTGCTTCTTTTAAGTTCAGCCATGTGAAGTGCTCACACAATGTGACTCTAGCCTTAGCAAAATTGCTGAGGTCCTGTAAAAAGGTGCAATTCTGTTTCTGCACCTGGATGTTAGAATGGATTCTTCCCATTTGTGGAGAAGGCCACACGCTCCTCTTCCAGGTGTAGGCCTTATTATCCCTCCTGCTTGGGAAAGGATCCATTAACTACTTAAATGGATTAACTAATTGGTGTTACAGCCTTGACTGAGCCAGTCATTAGCTGCCTGCTCAGATGCTCTACTCTAGGTAAACAAGCGGTTAAGAGAAAGGGACGAAATAGCCTGTTGTGTCTCCCAGACCTCTCTTTTTGGAAAGACACTTTCCTCCTCTCCTCTGATGGTGGTATTTGGAGTTCCAATGTATCAGCCAATTGAGACAGTGTCGCAGTCTAAGACCAGGGGTTCCTTCAGGCTGCAGTCTCCTGGGGCACCAGACAGTTTATGCTCATAAGAACTTTCACTTCTTCTTCACAGACATTAAGTTTCCTGGCACTGCCTTTCACGAAATGTCGTCATGGTCTGGAGGAACCAATAAAAGTACAAGTAACCTGTTTTGACAGATCTCTCTTTTGCTAGAAATTTCAGAATTGGTGGGGGGGTGGGGGTGGGAGAGTGGCAAACCAGTCTACTTGTGGGTGCGCACAGAGAAATCGTGCATTGCTGGAAGACTGAGAGGTGATGTCTGCCCTGGACGTCAGCTGTAGAGGGCTCTAAAGCTATAAAGAAATTCCAGCTCATTTTGGCAAACTTAAAAAAAAAAAATCTGATGTGAGATGGCAATTCAGGTCTATGGTATGTTGGGAGATTTTTTTCTCGTTCTTTTCCTTCTCATTTCAAACGCAATTCTGAACCCATTTGATCCTCAAAAGGAAAACTCACGCATTAAAAATTAAGAGCATTTGATTATGGATGCACACGTGGCATTGCCGTGAGGTATGCATAAAAGAGGCCATAGCTTTGGATAATTATTACCAAATGGCTAACTCTACATGCTCTTTGCTCACTCCTGTTATGGCCAGAGCACAGATCTGAATCTCATTAATGTAAGAAATATTGAATGTTGCTCTAGGACATTGATTGAAATTAGTTTTTGGCTGGGGTAGGGATGGGGGAGCATCATTGCTTTTCCCTCGTAGGTTTTTGAGGGAAGTTGATCACCATAATACTAAAAGAATGTGATAAGAGTAAAACCAATAAGAGTCATCAGAAAAGATTGCCTGCTCTCTTCTAACACTAGTACTGATTTTGAATACTCTGCTTTTTCTTAGGACTAGAGTTTTAAATAATGTTGCTTTACTCTCCTAATCTGTTTAAGCTTAACCTAACTACATTGCAAGGTATATAACCTAAAAATAGACTGTGCCGATTTAAGAGAATATATGGGGCTGTAGTAAGATAATGCTCCAAACCCATCAAAAGCTGCCTATGGGCTTCCCTGGTGGCAAAGTGGTTGGGAGTCCGCCTGCCGATGCAGGGGACACGGGTTCGTGCCCCGGTCCGGGAGGATCCTACATGCCGCGGAGCAGCTGGTCCCGTGAGCCATGGCCACTGGGCCTGTGCGTCCGGAGCCTGTGCTCCGCAGCGGGAGAGGCCGCAACAATGGGAGGCCCGCGTACCGCAAAAAAAAAAAAAAAAAAAGTTGCCTATGAAAAAGGATTTTATACCAGTAATATTGTGGTTTTCTCTCTGTGTGATTTTGCTTATATAACTCTCTCCTATGTAATGCCCACTTATTTATTTATTTATTTATCTTTGTTATTTATTTGGCTGTGCCGGGTCTTAATTGCAGCATGCGGGATCTTTTTTTAGTTGTGACATGAGAACTCTTAGTTGCGGCATGTGGGATCCAGTTCCCTGACCAGGGATCAAACCCCAGCTCCTGCGTTGGGAGTGTGGAGTCTTAGCCACTGGACTGCCAGGGAAGTCCCTAATGCCCCTTTTTTAGACTTAAGAAACTTTTGTTTTTAAAGAGAAATTACTCGTTTTATTGGTTTGTCTAGTTGGGCTAACATTTCTAAACTTCCTTTTTATGTCAAGTCCTTATAATTGCCCCTATTTCAGACATATCACTATCAATTTATGTTGAGGAAGTAGAGGAAAAATAGATTTTATCCTGATTTTCTCTCACCCACTCCATCTTTTAATTAAAGATGCACTTGCTAAAAAGCCTGCACTTCCTACGCAAATAGCTGGATATAATGGAGAAACTTATAGGCCCAGAAGAAAGTCAGAAATAGGGATCATGACCTCCTGTTATCTGGGGAAGAACTGCCTCAATAGGTGTTCAGTCCCTGCTAAGACTATCAACCTCTCCCATCTTGCTGTAGCCGGGGCCCCCACCTGAGCAAAGCAGTCAGAGTGGATATTGTTTCAGCCTCTTCCTAAACCTTCCCCAGTTTCAAAGCATTCACTAAAACTTAGCTGGAAGAAGCGATAGAGGAAGTTTAGAAAAGCGCCAAGGGTGTGAGTCTTCATACTCCTGATTCCGGCCAGAGCCATGCGCATCTTTGATGTGCTGGGGCTGGTGGCCCTGGAGGCTGACCCTGAACATATCTTTCTTGGTCCATGCTCAGACCTTTCTGTCACTCTGCTTCACCTATCCTGGACAAGATTGTTCCTCCCCAGATGATCCATGTCTAGCTTTCCCTCCTGATTTCAACTCTTGTCCTCTTCTTCCTGCCCTGGTCTCTTTTTCTCTTAGCTGCCATTGGCTCTTGGTTTCCTCCACAAGAGAGTCTCTGTTACACCTTTTGCTCTGGAGAGGTGATTAAGGTTCTCAAGATTCATACTCATTGGGTTCCCAACTGCATAACTTTCCAGGTGTGAACAAATGATCTATCAGGTGCCTTCAGGAGAGGTTTGCCATATCAGCTAATTAATTGCATTTTTATAATTTGATATCTTGATCCATAGACTGAAACTGAAATACAGAGAACTCTTACCTGCAGAGATTCATAGGACTAGTCTGTCCTTTGGCAAGCTAATCAGCACGTGTCAGGATAAAACTGTCATCCCTGATGGTCTTAGGACTACCATTCTTTTAGATGGGCAAGTTGGACTTACCACGCTTTCTTGAGTGTTGTGCGAACCATGTTTTAGGACAAAAGCACTAGGCAGTAAGCTGTGAATTAAAGGTCCACTGACCTTAGCTACTTCAAATCTCATGTGCCAAGTTTCTTCAACTGTTATTTCCCCAAGCCCATGGATTATTTAGCTGGGAATGGAATGTGCTTAGAAATGGGAGACGGTTTTCTCAGTAGCCACCTGTCCTAGATGATTCCCTGCCTTTCCAAATCCAGATTCAAACTTGACCATGGCTCTGAGAGCTCCCCTTGACTCAAGCTTGGGTTTCTGATAACAGAGTTGTCTCTGGCTGGCTTCTTCTTTACCTCTGAACCTAACTAACTGGTTTCTCATTTTCTTCTGTGGCTCTCATTTTGTCAGCTCAGTGTTTTGAATGATGCAGAAAAGTTTGCTGACCCACCACTAAAATACACATTTAAATACAGATGAAGTAGTTTTCTCTGCAGCTTTCTGGAAAATATTGGGGTAGGGGAGGTGAGGGGGGAGATTGGTAGGCCTAGGTCAATAAAACAGAAATCTTGAGGTTTTTCCTTTAGACCTTCAGTCCAAAACCAAGTAAGGAATTTGGGCTCAGGGTGCAAGAAAGTGAGTTCTGTGAGCAAATATCTTCATTTGGCGCGTTTTGTTAGGGCTTCCTGAAGGCCAGGAAGTTTTCAGTGCCAAGCCGATCCCTCAGGGGATCCTGGGAAATAGCCTGCTTGTCTACCTAACCTGACAGCCAGTGTTAACTTTAGCGTTCAAAGTGAAGAGCTGGGCGTGTGCCCGGCAAGACCTCTCAATTGATGTCTCTGGGTTTTGGCACCAAGAAGACTTTATTAAGAACCCTTTCTACTCATTCTTCTTAATCTTGCATCCCTTTTCTTTTAAAACCCTTTAAAGCATTACCTTTCTCCCCTCTGATTGTCCACTGATGTTCTCACACACAGAGGAAGTAATGCTTTTCCTGTTTCCTTTCTGGGAACATTTTCCATTCTGTGATTCTTTCTTTCCTTTTTTCAGTCTTGCATATGGGTCAAAGCAAGTCATCTTCCACAGTTAACTGCAGGAAAAGGTTTGTGGGGTCCTTTTTTTTTTTTTTTTTTTGGCCTTCCCTCCTCCACAACTGGAAAATATGAGGCAGATCCTGTTTATGTATGCTGTAACCTCAAAAGGAGCTGATATGCTGTTGTCATTAAAGAAGAATCCGGAGCTGTTTATCCTGCAGAAGAGTACCAGAGCTCTAAATTGGAAAGCCCCTCTGGGCCCTCCAGGCAGACTGTGAGAGCTCTCTGCTGCTCTCCCAAGGCTGCTCCAAAATGTAAGGCAAAGATTTCTGCTACTGAATCTGCTCCCTGCGCTCCGGGAGCAGACAAGATATCAGAGTTGTGCCTTTATGAGAAATCAAAGGGCCTTCTTCCTTTGTATGAATATGTTCTTTGAAATCTGTTTTTCAGAGGCCTTTTGCACTCTAAAATATAATTTGAATGCATAATCTTCCTTCCACTATTTTCTCTATAGATCTTTTTATCATGTTCCAGAAATCTTTTCGCAAGTCCATTTTATAGCCAGTAAGTTTGGCAAATTGTAATAAAATGAACTTTCTTTTTTCTGAAAACTAATAAAAACTGTGCTTTGGTAATACATCTTTCTTTTAAAGTTCAGTTTCCAATTTCTTTTTTTTTTAATCATCTCATTTTCTATGCATTTCAAACATAGGGTCTCTTTTATAATGATGTTTTTTTATAAAGCTATATTTACCGAAAGCCATTTAACCTATTGTATTTTTCATGATTCATTTTATTGATCAGTGTTAGTTCTCTTTTGTTTTGGTTTGCCTTGGGGGAAGACCCAGATTACCTTTATAGGATTAGAAACTGTCAAACAGGAAATGGCCAGCCTGGAAACTCTCCCTGGCCAACTTTTGCTTAAAGACGCCATATCAATGCAACATGATCGCTTTTCAAATAACAGGCTCCTAATGAGACGGGAGAACTATCCAGAACATGCCAGTCGCTGCCACAGAAATAGTTACAAGGACAAGCCACAACCTGCTTCTTATCCCTATGACCTTCACTCCATAGGAGCAAAAGGTTTATGATAATGAGGCAGAGATTTCACTTTTGTTTAGGTTTTCTTCCCTTTCTAAGTTCTCTTTCCATGGAAGCTTTATTATGCTTTTTAACATAATTTTTGTTTCTTGTTAGTCAATGTAAAAGAAGACAGAAGTTAAAAGCCAGTATAAATCAGGGAATCTAAAAGGTGGTAGAATTCTAAAACTGTCATGTGATGATGGGAATAGGAGAATGAGAGGTTTGGTTTAATTTCATTAAAACTTTGGCCAGTAGTTCTTTAGTTGTGGAAACAATAAGTCTGTGAGAGTTGAGAAACTATAAGAAAAACCTTTGAATACAGCACACCATATGGTTCTGTCTTTGTGTGTTTCACATGGCACTCTGTATCTAGAAATAATTTAGGATTTGGAGAGTAGGTCGTCACAGTGCCATCCCTGTGTGGTGGCCCAGAGGGAACATTTCCATTTACCCTTCTCATGTCCATCTCTTTCAGGATGAACTTGGACAAGGCCCAGGGCATTAAGCCAAACTCACGTATTAACCTCAGGTTCCTTTTAGGGCCAGTTTCTCTCAGATTTTTTTCTCCTAAGTGTATATTTTGGTGGGAGGAGCAGGGGGAGGGAGTTAGCTATGGAGTGGATGGAAGGCCTTTCTATTCAGACTATGATTTAACGTCACCCATGTAGACATCATGCCGTCTTAATCAGAGACTAGTTAGTTATTTGTGACTCCCGCTCCTGTCTGGCTGAGTTTTTCCTTTCTACCTCCTACCCCAATCTTTGTTCTCTATTTTCTCTCATCTCCCTTCCCTTATCATTTGAAGCAACATCTAGAATGTGAATTACAAATTATATTCTCAGAAAACTACATAATATGATAATAAAGGCAATTTATAGATTTGGGAAAGTTTCATCCCAGAGTGGTGGTAACAACCTTGGACCAGGAACCAGGACTAACTGGTGCCTGACCTTGGGCAGCTTACCTCTCTGGGCCTCAGTTTCCTTATTTATAGGAAGAGGCCCTTAAACTCTTGAAGCTTCTCAAGCCAATCCCCCTTCAGTATTAGGATCCAGGAGGGCTGAGTAGGAGCTGAGAAATCATTTTTAACAAGTTCTCCAGGCAGTTCTGAATTAGGGAGTCTTCAGACCTCACTTTGAAGACACCAAACTAGATCATCTCTTACATCCCTTTTTCTCTAAAATTCTGTGATCCTGGGTCTTCTTTCAATTACATGGCTTTGTCAAGGCTGATGCTTCCTGTAAATTCACTTTTTCATCTGCCATATGTATAACTAAACAATATATTTGTTAATTATCTTATCTGTAAAACCCTTAAAATATAAACAGTAATTTTGATCAGAGTTAAATACCTCTTTTTGTCATTGCTCAGCAGAGTTTTGTCTGTTTGATTTCTTTAATCTCTCATCATAAGCTTATTTCTGTAAAAAAAAAAAAAGAAAGAAAAAAAAAAAAATTCCCTCAAACTCTCAGGTGCTTTTCATCTTCCTGAAAGACCATTTAAATCCAAAGCAGAAGTCCAGGTGCTCACACTCTTGTAGCCAAGAACAGTTCCTTCACTGACTTTTTTTTTTTTTTTTTTTACCACCATCAGCATTTGCTGAAGCCCTCTGATGGGCAGCTTGTTATAAACTTTATACTTTGCTATTTCTGTTACACAGCAAAATCCTATCTATTCTTTGGGTAATAATATCTATCTAGTTGTTTTTGACATGTGTCTGAGGTTCCAGCTACCCAATGAATGTCAATCTTCTGTGTTATATTTTTCCTGGATGCTCGTACTTCGTTGTATTTTGCCAGACTGAACTCATGGTGTACTTTACTGCCCATAATCTCCACAGGTCCATTAATATTATTTGGCCTCACCTCTGTCTCCCCTACCATCTCCACATTTAGTACCATCTGAGGAACTTATTAATGTAATGTCCACTCAAGCTTCCAGGTCATTAATAACGTTGTTAATGAGACCATTATGCAGCCTGGGCATTAAGCAGACTTAGTGTTTTACAAGTCTGCTATTGTTTCTTGCCCAGCACCATGTTCTGTACAGTTAAGGATAAAATACAGAGGGTACTCTTCAGATTACAGTTCAGGCAGGAGATGCCTCTTCCCAGAAGACCCTTAGCTGTCCACATGAGAAATCAAAACTCTCATTCACATAGGCCTTTCAGTACAAGGCTGGCCACGGTATGCTTACATAAGCTTGTTTGCAAATTCCGGTTAGGTCTCCCAACATCACAGACAGCTGTGTTTTGAAATTTGGGCCCTTTGAAAGAAGAGTGGATACTGGAATAGCTCTTATTTGACATGCAAAGACCTTGGGAAAATTAGACATTCACACATTGCTCATAGGTTCATGGGAGCAAATGACAACACACCATCATGCAGAGACTCTGCCATTATCCTGTGAGCTTCCACACGGTGATGCATGGTATTTTTAAGAAGCAGACCCCTAGGAAAGCACCAGAATTGTCTCTCTGTTACAATCTGAGAAGCAGAAATGTCTGCACATCACTAGAGTGTTTCAGGGCAGCAACCAGACTCAAAAAATGAAAGTGGTTAAACATGTAGGTGTTTAGCTACTAGACCATGGCTGGATTCTGTCTTCAAGGTATTTATTGTATAAAAAGTTAATGCAAGGCAGTGTGTATTTAAGATAAGGAGGATTTAGGCAAATGAAGAGGGGAGAATAACATTCCAGGTAGAGGAATTACAAGATAACCTTTATCCCCAAGAGTTAACTTGATATGTAAATAACACAGAATGAAATGTTTATTAAGAAGAATATGGATTTTTTTAACAATAAGGAATTATTAAAATAGAGATTGGGGAAACCTGGTTTCATTTATTCGGACTCTAAAAGAGAATGTCAACAGTATAATGGCCAGCTAAAAGATTATTAATTATACTAGCAGTATTATTCTACCTGTAACTTAGAATTGGGCTTTTTAAAAAAGATAATAATAAATACTGGTTTGATAACAATTTCATCTCAGCATTTTAGGATATAAACATTATATTGGTGTTAATATATTTAGTCCCACTTCTCAGTTGGAACGACTAAGAAACAAAGTAAATGAACTTTTCAAAGTCTCAGTATATTGGAGAGAAAATAACAGTTCTTATTGAAATTAAATGCTCACCAGAAATACAGCCTTTCATATTAATGTATTTTTATTTTAGCTAACAGTTGATTAATCCAGAGCAACTAAGGAAACTTTGTCTACCTTTTTCTCTGTTTTAGTTCTAAGACTTAGAGCAGCTAATATAGTACATAGTCGTTATTCTAGTTCTCTATTGCTGCATAGCAAGCCACTCCAAGTGTATAGAACAACAGTTTATTTATTGACTGGGCTTCGCTAAGTGGCTCTTCTCCACATGGTGTGGCCATGGTCTCTTGAAGCAGTATTCAGCTGAGAATTTAGCTGAGGCTGAAAACACACAAAATAGCCCCTCATCCTCCAAGGTCTCTCTCCACGGTCTTCTCAGCATCCAGCAATCTGGAGCAGACTTCTTCACAGTGTGGTTACTGGCCTCCAAGAGTGCAAGAGTGAAAGCACAAGCCATTTTAAGGCTAACTTACAGCCAGAAATGGCTGAGGGTCATTTTTGATGCTTTCAGTTGGTCAAAGCAGTTACAAGGACAGCCTCGATCCAAGGGGAAAGGAAATAGCCAACACTTCTTGACAGGATGAATGGCAAAGAATTTGTGGCCATCTTTAATTTACCATATGATTGCTTAGTAAATATTTGTTGACTGACTGTATGATAATAGTGTTTGAAGTTCTTTATGTCCTTGGTTGCATTTGAGGTGATGTTTATGTTGTCACTTTGTAGAAACATTTATTTTGTAGTTCATGAAAAATCAGAAGAAATATTTTATCATATAAACAAGAAAGTAGATTTTTTAAACTTTTGGATACATATAGCTAATGTCACTTCTGAGTTATTAAAACTCTTTATAAGGGTGTGGAATGAGAACAGTCTTCCAAATTTTTCTGATTTTCTCTTCATTTGGGGATTCTATTGTTTTAAATGAGTTTATGTGAATTCCCAAAATATTAGATATCTATATTCACATTTCAGAACAAAAATTAATTCCCTGATGAAGCCTGGATTGGGGTGGTTACTGCCATTTTACACCTTCTATGGCTCATTACCCTTATGTTAACCTTAAAAAAAAAAATCAAGGTTCGATATCCCCATTATTTAAAAAGAACTTACACAGAATAAAATGGACATGGATGTGGTTTTCTTTTTTCTTTTTTTTATTTCCTTTTATTAAAGTATAATAAACTCCCATATGGTGTAATGTAATCTCCATCAAAGATTCCCATGGTATGTTGAGAAACAGAGTAGAAGCTTGGAGCAGATGGATCAAGCAACCATGTGAGAAATTAAATGCATTAAAAAATTGATAGTCTCAGCTTTGGGTCTTCCACAGTCTTTTAACCTTTACTCCATCCTTCTGCTGAAATAAGTTAGCCACTATTCTTAAAGCTCTCATAAGCTAACTTAGAGGGAAAAAAAATATTTTTATAATTCTAGGGTTCTAACTCTCCCTAAGCAGACTCTCTTTTTACAGGGGGTTTCATCAAAATCACCAGGGAGCACGTTAAAATTCAAATTCCTGGAAGGACCCGCTGGACAATTCCAATTCTATAGTTCGAAGTGGAGCCCAGGAATATGAATTTAGTACTGAGGGTAATGCAGATTGGGGTAATCTGGGCCACATTTTGAGAAATCCCTCTTAAATTTCCTCTTACCAATCCTAGAAAGGCTGAAACTGGTGAGGTTTGAAAGGTAGATGCCTTGTGCTGTTCCCCCACTGGCAAGAAGCAGTTAAGGTGGCAGGAAGACAGTATATGGGTTTATGAATAATTAGAATTTATGTCATTTCTTAGGCAAAATCAGCTAATTATTTATTTGCACTGGAGCTGGAAGGCTTGTGAGAATAGATAAGGAACACTATCATTTTTCACTCTTTATTACCTGAACGAGTCATGGACTGAATTTTCTTGCTTGGTCCTATTTTGGGATACATATGTATGCATTCCTACCATGGTTACCAAACCAGTCCACTTGAAACTGGCTCATATTGCTGTCTTAAAATGTGAGTTTAGAATACAGATTCACATATTTCTGTCATTCTTCACTTATTTATTCAAGAAATGTCTGTTGAGCATCTTACATGTGGAAGGCATTGTTTAGGCACTGTCAGCAGCCAGTGTTTTATTCATTAATCGTGCTGATACTCTAGCCCCTCATTTGATTTTAGAAAAAAGTTGCAGGACTTCAAACCACTTCCATGGTCCATAATCTGCTCTTAAGATGAATCTTACCTAAACCACCCAAGAGTCCTTCTTTTGCTCTTAACATTTTCAAAACATGAAGATTCTTTAGAATAATTTATGGTCTAACATTTTTCACAATCTGCCTGTCTTCTACCAATCTTAATCCACAGTGGCACAATTAAAGAAGACTTTCTCTTTTTTTCTCAGCAATAACAATGGAGAACAGTGGATCACCTTTCATATAAAGCAAGTTATATACCACCAGCAGATCATCCAGTTATTATCATCCAGCAGATATGCTGATAGTTAATTTATGTCCTTGTAAACCTAACAGTATTCTTTGAAAGCCCAATGTCATACTCTTGCTCAGACTAATCTTATCTCTCAATGTCAACCGCTTGAAAGAGTACTTGGCACCCCTTATCTTCCATATATATTTGTGTAGCGAGATCTCTCTGTGGGTAGCTTAGGGAGTAACAGCTCACGAAGATTCCTTGGTTCGGGACTGAGATCCTCTTGTAGCTTGGCCTCTGCACCCTAACTGTTGCATCCTTAAAGCCTAAATGCCAGTGTAGTTTGATTTTATCAGTGTGACTGTCACCAAAAGTTCTCTAGGAAGTGAACTTTTTATATACATTAACGCAAGAAAATAATAGAATGTTTAGCAGGATGGTCAAGCTGGTTCTGATACTATATTACATCATGTATTTTTATTATTAATATCTTAGTTGTTTTAGAGCAGGGTTTCTCAGCAGCAGCACTATTGGCATTTTGTGCTGGATATATCTAAGTTGTGGGAGGCTGTCCTGTGCACTGTAGGGTGTTTAGCTGCATCCCTGGCCTCTACCCACCAGAAGCAAGTAGTACTCTCCCATTGTGACAATTAAAAATGTCTCCAGATATTGCCAAATGTCTGCCAGGGGCAAAATCACCTCCAATTGAGAACCACTATTTTTAGAGTATGAGGCATGGCATATTTAGACCTAAGGCTATCTGAGAAAGAACTTAAGATATTCCCTCTCTTTCTTCAAAAATGTACTACATAATGTTCTGAAAGTATAATTACCTAAGGATGGCATGTTCTAGACTTTTTTGGTTCTACTGAATCTTTAGAATGGGGTTACAAAATACAAGAACCTCTTGATTCTTCATTATGTTGTTTGTAACAAGCCAAGAACATTACTGTTAAACTGTGGAGCCCTATATCATAGAATAAAGTATGCCACATAAAGTTCATAAACTAGTATTTATTCTGTTTAACCTACCAAAACTGCACATGTAAAAAAGTTACTACTACCTAGTACTTATATAACTCATGGGCAAGAATTTACAAATACAGTAAAGTAGACACTTAAAGGAGCTCTGCCGTACTGTTAGGGAGGGAAAAAAAAATATATCATTATAGATGAGAAAACTCATTCATTAATACCGCATTTCCAGAAACATCTTGGAGAAGATGGCCTGTAAAATCTGGGTGAAACATGAGCCAGCTATGAGAGCCCTTAACAGCAACATGGTATCCATGTTTCTGGTCAGAAGAATGCAGCTCTGGGAAACAGAGTCCCTCAGGGTAGCCACTTTTCAGTTATAGTCAAACTCCAGCAAATTTTCTTTATAGACACCACACAAACACACCCATTTTTTTATACCCTTGCTTAAATTTATTGTTACATGTTTCTATTTCTGTGAGGTCCATAAATGTCACAAAATCTGCTTGTCAGCATGATATTCAAAGACTTAACCCTTGTTGACTTAAGACACCACCTAGTTTGAAGAGATAATTCACCCCTTGGGGTTTATTTTGTGAGAATGACCTATCGTACATTCCATAATCTATAGAATTGGCTTGCCTGTGGTTTTGAAAGAAGAAGAAATGGAGAACTCTTGCCCTGTGGTTTTATTTAATGTTTAGAAAAGTTCAAGTTTAATCTAGTAATTTAGAATGTGTACATTTGACTGGCTACATTTATGAAATCACAGTTCTTTAGCAGCAGTTTAAATCTCTAAATAAAATTATGTGTGGGTTTTATTGTTCAGGGTCAGACATGCTGGCAGTCAGTGCCTGACAGAGTCAAAGTTGTCTAGAAAATGATCCGAGGAAAGGATTTTTACTGAATCTCAGGAGTTCTTGAACCTGTAGCTACTTTTTTTTTTTTAATCTTTACCAACTAGTTAATTGCAAAAGGATTATTGTAGATGAGCAGTTCTCGAAGTATGCTGCCTGCGGCGGCAGCATTAGCATCACCTGGGAGCATGTTAGAAATGAACATTTCTGGCCCAACCCCAGAAACTCGGGTGAGACCCAGAAATCTGTATTTTAGCAAGCGCTCTGGGTGATTCTGGTGCGTGCCAAAATTTGCTAACCATTATTTTAGACTGTCATAATCATTGAGACTTTTTTTTCCTGCCTGCTTTGATGGTTGTTGTCTCTGATGCCATAAAAAAGGAGATGATTTTTACCAAGAAGAAAATATTATTTGCTTAGAAGCATGCTTCTTTATCTCCTTTGTAATATGAGGTCTTCATTGACTGTCACATTTTAAAAAGATACTAGAATAATTGGCCTTAACTAAGTTCTGTTTTCAACTTTACAAAAAAAATTTTAATCACCATTTCTTTGATTCTTGCCATAGATGATCTACAGTAGCTTTTTGAACAAAAGTATTAAGGTTATGAGCATAATTATAAGAATTATGTATTGTGAAGTTGACAGCTGGTTTACAAGGTTCATTTCACTGTCATAGGTAATTTGTGTTACTCCTTCCTCTCATAAAGTAATAATAATAATGCTTGCATGAAGATTCTAGTTACCTCATGCCAACAGAAAGGTGCTCAGGTTTAAAGGAAAACTTTGGAACGTGAGACCCACCTCATTCGCTTTGTGTCTGGGCTTCCAGATTCTGCATGTGTACCAAAAGCTCCTTATTTTTATCTCAGGCACTTGCATAAATATTTTTAATGCCAACCTTTTGAATGGCTCGTTTTTAAAAGGCCCTGTTACTTTCCCACCCACTATTTCTCACTGTCCCATTGGGTAGAGATTTGTTTTTCATGCTACACTCTAAAGTATGCTGGCATTGATAAGCTCAGGTCAACCTACCTGGTTAATTTGGTCCTAAATATGAATTCTTATCAAGGTTGCTTGCAAATTCACGTTTTACGTTCACTTTGAGATGTATACATAGGATTCTCTGAGAAAACTCAGAGAATTAGTAAAGATTTTTCAAAGATTCAAAGGTTTGTTTAAAGGGGGCATCCACTAAAAACTGGAAGACAATATGATATTATGGGGAATAAAAACCTTATGGCGGCTGTGTCTATTCAGGGAAGCTTTATAAACAAGAACTGCTGTGGTTTTACTCTATATTTGCAATGGATTTGATTATAAAAATCATAAGTTAGAGAAATCATCAGTTATATATAAGCACAAGCATATGGATATACAGGTAAACCTCACTTTTTCCACTTAGCTGTATTCCTAAAAAGTCAGATGAAAACAGAATATTTATAAATCAAATCATAGTTTTCAGTTGGCTGATATTATCATTTTGTAGGTGCTATATCTTCCCTTTTGCTGGCCTAGCTGGAATATGGCTGCTAAAACACCTATCCCCATCAATTAACCCCAGCTTAGCATCAAGTTAGTGAATTATAAAATAGCCACTATATGAAGGACCACTTTTAAAGAATGAATCCAGGAATTATTTCATAATGTAAAAGTTTATTCCCTGCCCATTTCTTTAGCTTCAGATTTTTCTGTCAAGTTTGTTGAATTCTGGCACCCTTTTAAATATGTATGTATGGTTGAAAGTCTCAGCTGATCCTCCTAATAACCAAGTCGTATCCCCTAAAGCGGTTCATAGCCCTGACTACTCAATTGAATCACAAGAGGAACTTTTAAAACTGTTGATGCTTGGACACAACCATGATCAATGGAATTAGAATCACAGAAAATTTTTTTAAGTGTTTAAGGTGATTCTACTGTACAGGCAGAGTTGATAACTGTGTGCCTGAAGAGAACATTGATATTTGGGGACAGCTTATTGTAGTACTTGATGTGACTATAAATTAATGAGAGTATTTCACACCAAGACGGAGGGTGTCATGAGTTCTCTAAGAATTCATTTCTTACTACATTTCCTCACTTAGGGAAAAATGACTCAGTTTTACTCAGTCATTTTTGCAGTCTTTTTTATACATATGTTGCCCATTAGGGGCTATGCATTTTCTAGGCATTTATAATTTCTCAAACTGTATGTCAATCCAAAGTTTCTTTCCCCTTTTGACTCAGAAGCAAAAATGTTCCTATTCCTTCCTCTCGTATCACCAAGGCCCCTCTGTGGTCCTCTTCCATCCTGCGTGTCAGCACAGCCCTAAGATGCAAGCAAATAACATCCTCATACATAGGCTTTCCAGCTCTCATGAGGAAATTAAGTACCTTTCCTCCAACTGAAATGTTTCTGAAGTATTCTTCAGCCACCTCAGTGTTCTGTCATTTTTATCTGTCACCTGAGAATCAGAGCTGTGCGAGTTGATGACGCCCTTCCTGAGCGGCCAAATAAAAGAAATTACATATGTCTTTTATTCATTCTGTGTTTCTCTGGAGACCTCCACTAGCAGGAACAGAGGAGGTTACTTTTTCGTGAAGAGTAACATACTACCAAGTTGAATTTTAATGGATAACTTAGCTCCGGGTTAGATTCTTTGGCATAAAGATCACTACATTTAATATAGAAGGTCATGAGTTTAGTCATTAGACGAGTTAATTAAATGGCTGCCATAGTTCAAAAGTACATCTGCATTTGGATAAAATATGATTCGTGTTAGAGAGGTAAACTTGACGTTTGGTTCCCCTAGGTAATAAAATAACTTAATGAAATAAACATGTATACCTTTCTGCAGCAAACCTGCATAAAGCACATAGCATAGCTGCATTTCTTTACTGGCAGTAATAGGAGATCTTTAACCTGCCACAGGCTGCTTTGTTTTATTCAGTCTCACATAGTTAACCTGTTGAGCTGATTAGCAGAACAATTCAGAGTCATCGTTGGCACCACAGATGAAAGGAACGGAAAAGCCACAAAGTTGCCTGTGCTTATTTGGATACCAACAACATTGATTGTCTCATTGCAAGTGCTGCTACAGAGAAATACCATTGACTCAGCTTCCCCATTTGTACACTGTACAAGGCCCAAAACAAATCCTATTCATGTCTGTATTTTTACCACTAAATAACAGTACCTGACGCCTAGTTGACACACTCAGTACTTTTTTTTCAATTTAAAAAAACTTTGAAAAAAATTTTGATGTGTTACCCAGCAGGCTACAGTCTAAAATATGATGTCTATTCCTATGGATCATTACAACCATTTAGTATAGAACTTCTTAAAATATTTAATAAAAATCACCGGAGAGTTGACAGCAATGGGTAACCCATTTTTTCACTTTCTTGTGTATAGTTCTGTGATACAGACAAATGCATACAGTGATGTAACCTCCACCACAATCAACATACAGAACACTTTCATCACCCCAAGAAATTCCCTCTTGCTGGCTTTTTAAATCAACCCCTACGGCTACTCTCAACCCTTGGCAACCAGTTTGTTTTTTCCTCTAATTTCACCTTTTCCTGGATGTCATGTGAATAGAATAATAACATTTTTAATCTGATTTCTTTCACTTAGCATAACGTACTTGAGATTCACCCAGGTTGTTGTGTATACCAATAGTTTGTTCCATTTTGCCACTGTGTAATATTCCATTATATAGACATACCACAGTTTTCTTATCCACTCACCAGCTGAAGGACATTTGGGTTGTTTCCTGTTTGGAGTAATTATGAACAAACTCACTGTAAGTGTTCATGAACAGGTTTTTTTGTTTTTGTTTTTGTTTTTTGCGGTACACGGGCCTCCCACTGCCGTGGTCTCTCGCGTTGCGGAGCACAGGCTCCGAACGCACAGGCTCAGCGGCCATGGCTCACGGGGCCCAGCCGCTCTGCGGCATGTGGGATCTTCCCAGATCGGGGCACGAACCCGTGTCCCCTGCATCAGCAGGCGGACTCTCAACCACTGCGCCACCAGGGGAGCCCATGATGAACAGGTTTTTAAGTAAACGTAACTTTTATTTCTCTGGGATGTTTCTCTAGGAGTAAGATTACTGTATTTTATTGTAAATGTACGTTTAACATTTTATAAGGAACTTCCTAGTGTTTTCCAAAGGGACTGTACTATTTTGTATTCCCACAGTGTATGAGAATTCCAGTTGCTCCACATCCTCACCAGCACTTGGTATTGTCAGTGTTTTGAGGGGCTTTGTTTTGCTTGATTAGTTGGTTGGGTTTTGTTTTTGTTTTGTAGCCATTCTGCTCTGCAAAGCATTAGTATTAGAAAGCACAGCAAGAACCATTTTATCCATTTTCTGCCAGTAAAGCATCCCAGATTAAAAATTTGTCTGATATAATTAACATTATGTGTCGTCAACTTAAAGAAAAACACACAGCATGATAGTTGTGAGTTTAAGTTTAATTCAGGGTCTTACTGAGGACTGTAGCCTGGGAGATAGCCACTCAGTAGCTCAGAGTAAACTGTTCCAAAGAAGTAGGGGAGGAGCCCCAGTATGTATATGAATTTTTCTGGCTAGGAAAAACATGTAGTCGAGCATGTATCTTGGTAAAAGATTACTGCTATTCACAAAGAACAGATATCTCTGGTTGATGATTTTAGTGCTTTTCTTTGTATGGGAAGATGCAAAAATCTGGGGTCATTGAAGTTCTTCCTGAGGTATGCATCTTAACTATCTGTGGGCCCATTTATTCAAAGCACTGAATGCCTTATCCTGTTTTTTCCATCCTAAATTCCCTTCTGGGGTGCACTACCCTGTTGGTGGGCAACTGCAGTGGGTTGTGATTTAACCCTTTGAATATCTGGATGATGAGGGATACTCTTTGTTCCTTTTTTTTTTTTAACAGTCTCTAGACATAGTTACTTTGTTAATACATTCCAATATCTAGCCGTTGTTTACAATGGCTTGAAGAAACTTAGTCATTTTATTGATTTGCTTTCCAATATTCTGAGGACACTTGCCCTACAGGAATTATTTTACTTATTGGGCTTCAGTTGCATTTTCCTCATACTACTGCATGCATGTGCACGAGCTAAACCGTCCAAGAAATTTACATGACTTTCCAATTCTTTCCTACTTAATAATGGCTAATTTCTTAAAAATTAAATATTTTTAGTTTTACTAACTTTATACAAAAATGAAATAACCTAATTAAAAGCCTTAAAGAGGAGATGGAGATATAAAGATTCTTCCACATTCATCTGTAGATCAAAGCATTATGTCAACCAAAAAGCATATGAAGCAGGAAACATTTCTAAAATAATCATGCTTTAGTTTAACAGAGTGGAATTAAGCATTCTTCATTGTGATTCTTTAGATGGTCTTCTATGACTGAATCATATTCTTGATATCTTACCTTTCATGGGAAAAATACCTCCCTACGGAAGTAATATGTAGAGTATAAATATCAGTTTCATTTGTATAAAGTAAGATTTCGTTGTTCCTTATTAATCTGGAGAAGATGCTCAGTGCATAACTGAGGAAGATTTGGACAGGCTTTTTAAGTGGCACGGGCAGTAGAAACAGCTGGATTGTAGTCTCCATTTTGCTACCTACAAACTAACTGGTTAGCTGACCTAGAGCAAGTCAGCTAGTCCTTAATTGTATATTTCCTCAACTGTGAAAAGTAGGAATTAGAATCAATGATCTCTAAGGTCTCCTGGTTCTAAACAAAGTTCAAGGAGGTTGGAAGTCACACACCGTCTTCCCTACCCCACACCCACCCCAAAGCCAGCCAGTGTTTCTCATAATAGAACTACAGGTGCATGTGGCCACAGAAGACCCTCACATTTTCTCAAAGCCCTTTCTGCTCTGGTTTGTCATTGTGGTTGCCCCATTTGAGCTCCTTTCATGGAGGGCTTGCTCCAGAGTGGTGGCTCCCAGGACTGGGAAGCAGTCTGTGAGGACCACTTCCAGTCCAGCCCCAGGTGTCTGTGTCCACCTAGGTCCACTGTACAGCTATTTGCTCATTTTCTTCAAGATTCAAATATAATTGTCCTGCTCTTCTAAGACTTTAAGATAGTCAGGGGAACATTAGCTCACTGAAAATAATTGAAAACACCTTTTGGAAAAGTGCTGCTGAGAATGCAAGCATGAGATTCTGTCATGCTCATAGTGGTTTTTGAGGGAAGAGATTATTTCTCTACCTTGTAACGTTTTCTAATAAATTTAGAGGAAGGAGTTCCACCTCAGATTTTCTGAGTCATAGACTTTGAGAGCAAGACAGGCCCTACAGATAGGTGACTTGCCCGGGGCCTCTGGGACAGTAGGTTGTAAAGCTTTTCAGGGATCCCATTTCCCTATGTTACCAATCTCAGCCTTTTCAAAGCCACGGCAGACCATTTGGGGGTTGCACTCATATTCTCTCTAGCATTTCCCATTTCCTTCCCTGCCTCACCCTGAGCATGGGGTTTTTGGGGTCTTTTTCTATTCCTCTTTTTTTTTTAATATCTTTACTGGAATATAATTGCTTTACAATGTTGTGTTAGTTTCTGCTGTATAACAAAGTGAATCAGCTGTATGTATACATATATCTCCATATCCCCTCCCTCTTGTGTCTCCCTCCCATCCTCCCTATCCCACCCCTCTAGGTGGTCACAAAGCACCAGGCCGATCTCCCTGTGCTATGCGGCTGCTTCCCACTAGCTATCGATTTTACATTTGGTAGTGTGTATATGTCAGTGCTACTCTCTCACTTCATCCCAGCTTACCCTTCCCCCTCCCCGTGTCCTCAAGTCCATTCTCTACGTCTGTGTCTTTATTCCTGTCCTGCCCCTAGGTTCATCAGAACCATTTTTTTTTAGATTCCGTATATATGTGTTAGCACATGTTATTTGTTTTTCTCTTTCTGAGTTACTTCACTCTGTATGACAGACTCTAGGTCCATCCACCTCACTACAAATAGCTCAATTTCATTTCTTTTTATGGCTGAGTAATATTCCATTGTATATATGTGCCACATCTTTAACCATTCCTCTGTCGATGGACACTTAGATTGCTTCCATGTCCTGGCTATTATAAACAGGAGCATGAGTTTTGTCAAAGCAAAGAATGAGATCTACATCATTAGCCCATCTGAATGCTGAGGAAAACTTCTCTAAAGGAACAGCACAAGTTGTCTCACCGCCACTCCCTGAGAGGCTCTTTGCGGGTGTGCCAGTGTGATAGGTCACCCTTACCCTGGGAATGTGATGTCTCCAACCCTCCCCAGACTGGCCTGCTTCATTCCATCCCATGTAGTCTAAAGTATATTTTAAGAAAACTTGAACTTAGTGTAGAGGTTAAACATTTGCAAAGTAACTTGGGCTTACAAGTAATTTTAACCCATGGTCATTTAGAAAATGCCATTCTCAGAATCCTGTCTTTAAGAGGGGTGTGTGTGTGTGTGTGTGTGCATGTGTCCATGTGTGTCCACTTCCCTTAAAACAAAATGCTTTAATAAATGAACTCTGTGGAATTTGATTGGAAAGGTCTCATGTTTTGTAAGGGAAGAAACACAGTGTGGGAAATTACGTAACAAGGAAAGAGCATCCAGTTTTAAAGATACTTAGCAGTGTATAACTTCTTCCATATTCCCAAGTAGTAAGCATCATAAGTTATTCTGTCACTAGAAGTATAAACATGTTCTGATTTCAGAGCCTGACATGTTTGAAAAACATACTGGCTCCTCAATTTTCCAGATAATCCTTGTATTTGAACTCACTTGAGTATCCCAAATTCCTGTTTTTACTGTCTCTGGAAGAGAAAAAAAGTAATATTGGAAAACTAACAATTTTCTACCAGTATCATTAGGTACAAGCTAAACTTCTCCCTGTGGACATTTTCCAACATTTCCTTAAGACAGAGTCTTTTTTCAGTATCTCCTCTCATGAATCAGAGGTACATAGTTCTGATTCCATGTCAGGCCTGAGTAAATATTAATTGAAACTCTGAAGATAGTATGTGTGGTGGTTAAGAGCTCAGGTTCTGGGGCCAGATTCTTCCAGTTAGAATCTTAACTCTTTAATAGCTGTGTATTCTAGGGCAAGTTGCTCAACCTCTCTGGGCTTCATTTGAGCCACATCTGTAAAGTGGGGATGAAGATATTAATATGTACCTCATAAGGTTGTTATGAATAGAGGTACTGAAAAATGTACTCCCAAAATAATTAAGAAAAACTGTATACATCCCCACACATTTTCAAGTTGAAATCTAAAACTTTTCATCATAGGTTTCAAAGCATATTTTTGGTAAGACATAGAAAGGAGTATAACATGAAATAAGATGAGAATTGGTGTGGCTGAAATAGTTAGCACGATGTGAAAAATTAAGTTTGACCTACCTTGCTGAGTAACTAAAAAAAAAAAATGGAAAGAAATGAAAAAAGGTATTCATATGTTTTTAGATCTGTATTTGAGTAATTTATCATTCTCAGAAAACATACATGTGAAAGAATAACATGTGAAAGAATCCACATCCTTCACCTATTCTACTCTGGCTGTTGTTAAGAATTCAGAACATCTCAATATTGACTAAGATTTACACTTAATAAAAATGAGTGTGAGCAAGACAGGACTCTTGCTAATCACAACATGTTTTAGATTCCAGGAAGTTTGTGTACTCCAAAGACAGTGGGGTCCAAGGCAATGAATGATAATATTTGTCTTAGATGAGGAGTTTGCCTTTTAGTAAAGAGAAAAGACTGATATGAATGCAAGGTGGATTCTCAAGCAGTTAAAAAATAAAGTACAAATGAAAGTTAAGATCTGGAGACTAATTTCCTTAAAATGCCCTTGTATGTGCACATCTTGTAAAATATTTGCTTGCCGAGTACCTCAGTATGAAGAGGACTAGTTGATTAAACGAGTCAATAAATGTTAAGCTCTTAGAACATTTCCTGGTATCTAATAAGCCCTGAGCAAAAGTAAGTTATTATAACTATTATTATTCTTAGGCTCCTCCTTCAGAAAGAATTATGCCTACTTACTTTGAGTTCCTACCTTCTCCTCAGGACTTATCTGCCTGCATTCATTATCTTTTAGAATTAATCCACTAAGTATTAGAAAAATGTTACCTCAGTATTAGAATCACAGTGTCACTCTTCTCCTGAGACAGACTCACTCCAAGTATAACTACTGGAACTTTCTGGGCAAATTCCATTTAGTTTGGCTACCCATAAATGTTTTATTCTCCTAGATATACATAATTTTCTCTATGTATGGATACAGCCTAATGCTAAAGATACCATAAATTGGGAATCTGTGCAATTTCATAAGTGCCTTAATAGATTAGACTGGATAACTGAAGAAATAGAATACTGAACTGAAAAAATTGAAATGTGAAATTTAAAAAAGAAAAGATAGCTCATTTTAAACTAGACCCTTTAAAATCTCAAAATCAAGACAGGGACCCCTGGCCTAACATATTACCAGGTATTCCGAGTTGGACAGCTTAGGTCATTAGAGCTGAGTTCTGTGCTTATAGCCAATGTCTTCCTTAATTTTTTAATTATCAAAACAATGAATGTTTATTGTAGAAAAAGTCAGATAATCCAAGAGAAGAAAATAAAAGTCACTGATTCACTACTACCCACGGGTAAAGATTCTGATACATATCTGCTCACTTTTTATGTAAAAAACAAAATATATACTTTTGATTTTTTACTTAAATTCCTGACCCTGAGATAATTGTAGATTCACATGCAATTGTAAGAGCGATATGGAGAAATCCCATGTGTCCTCTACTCGGTTTCCCTCAATGGTAGTATCTTGCAAAACTGTAGTACAGCATCACAACCAGGATGTCAACATTGATGCAGTCAACATACAGAACATTTCTTTTACTACAAGGATGATGACCTTTTATAGCTACAACCATTTCCCTTCCACCTTCACCACCTCCTTAAATCCTAGCAACCAGTATTCTCTTCTCCATTTCTATAATTTTATTATTTCAAGAATGTTATATAAATGGAATCATATAGTATATAACCTTTTGAGATTGACTTTTCCACCCAGCATAATCTTCTGGAGATTTATCTAGGTTGTTGTGTGTCTAGATAGCTTGTTCCTTTTATTTGCCGAGTAATATTCTATGGCGCGGGTATAACCGTACTACTCACCTTTAAAGGACATTTGCTTTGTTTCCAGTTTTTGGCTGTTGCAAATGAAGCTGCCATAAACGTTTGTGTATAACTTGTAGTATGAACCTAAGTTTTCATTTCTCTGGGATAAATGCCCAGAAGTACAATTGCTGGGCCATATTTTAGTTTTAAGAAACTGCCAAGCTGTTTTCTGGAGTGGCTGTACCAATTTACATCCACACCAGCAATGGGAGTGATCTAGTTTCTCTGATTCCTCACCAGCATTTGTTGTTGTCACTATTTTTTAATTTTAGCCATTCTGATTGGTGTGTAGTGATACCTCATTCTGGTTTTAATTTGCATTTCCCTAATCGTTAATGATGTGGAATATCTTTTCATGTGCCTATTTGCCATCTGTCTATCCACTTTGATGAAATGTCTGTTCATGTCTTTTACCCATTTTCTAATTGGATTGTATGGTTTTTTACTGTTAAATTATGAGGATTCTTTATATATTCTAGACAGTGATCCTTTGTTATATGTGCGGTTTGAACATTTTTTTTTTTTTAATCTCAAGATTCTTTTCATCCTCTAAAAGGGGTTTTTCACAGAGCAGAAGTTTTTCATTTTGATTAAATCTGATGTATCCATGTTTGCTTTTATGGACTGTGCTTTTGGTATCAAGGGTGGGAACTCTTTGCCTAGTCCTAGATCCCAAAGATTTTCTCTTATTGTTTTTCCTAAGAGTTTTACAGATGTTTTAAGTCCATGATCCATTTTGATTAATTTTTTGTGTAAGGTGGTAGACTTAGGTTGAGGTTCATTTTTTTTCCTCTAGATGTCCCATTGCTCCAAGACCATTTGTTGAAAAGGCTTATCTTTTTGTTATTGTTGTTGTTGAATTGCTTTTACACCTTTGTCAAAAATCACTCAGGCGGGCTTCCCTGGTGGTGCAGTGATTGAGAGTCCGCCTGCCGATGCAGGGGACACGGGTTCGTGCCCCGGTCCGGGAGGATCCCACATACCGCGAAGCGGCTGGGCCCGTGAGCCATGGCCGCTGAGCCTGCGCGTCCGGAGCCTTTGCTCTGCAACGGGAGAGGCCACAACAGTGAGAGGCCCGCGTACCGCAAAAAAAAAAAAAAATTCACTCAGGCATATTTACATGAGTCTATTTCTGGATTCCTTGTTCTGTTCTATTGATCTATGTGTCTATCCCTCCACCAATACACACAGTCTTGATTACTGTAGCTATATAAATCTTGAAATTAGGTACACTGATACCTCCCACCTTTTTCTTCTCATTCAACATGTTTTAGCTTTCTACTTTCTTTACCTTCCCATGTAAATTTTAGAATTATCTGGTCTATGTCTACGCAAAAAAAAAATGTGCAGAAATTTGGGTCAGAATTGCATTAAACCTGTGTATCAACTGGGGGCAAATCGACATATTTGCTGTTAAGTATCCCAATCTGTGAACACAGTATGTATCTCTATTTATTTAGATCTTTGATGTCTTTAATCAGCATTTTGTAGTTTTCAGTGTGCAAGTACTGTACATATTTTGTATCCCTCTCAGTGTCTGGCACAGTGGTACCTTCCTAAGGAAGGTTGAATTTCATAAAAATCATTGCCATATACAGGAGTGGAAACTTACCGTGAAAAGAAACCATTAGCTATAATCCCCTTTTTTAAAATGGCTTCCTTAAACTAGGAAAACACTTTAAAGATAGCAAATCACCCAGATAAGAAAGACTTTTCATTCACTACCTGAAACTAGATACTTCACAGTTTGGGATTGTAAATCAGATTTCAGTTAAGAACTTATTGGATTCAGCTGTGTATGGGATGTGGCGTAGAGTGGTTCGGGAAGCCGTTTTTGCTTTGCCAGTTGCAGAGCTCATCTTTATATATCAAAAGAGAGTTTTCAAATTTCTGCCAATGATCATTTTTCATTGGTAACCCAAAGGAGTTTTGGGTTGTCATTTTGTGGGCTTTATCGGGAAGCTTAAATCCAGGATTGAATTAATCAGAGAATGCAAGATTGGGTTTCTGTATTTTCTAGTTTTGAAATCTACATAATGTTGGTAATAGACTGAACACTTATCATGTTAGTGTTCACAATGGGGCAATGAAATATAGCATTACATAATTCTTTTAAGAAGATCCCGAGAGTTTAATGTACAGTTTGAAGGCAGGAGACTGTCGGGAGCACAGAGATGCATATTCCTCTCAGAACTATTCATATGTACACAAGATGAATAAGCTATCATCTTTCCAGATTTTCTCTGAAGTTTTCAAAAGAAACAAATACACAGGGTAAGGAAGGCAAAGAAGAACAGGGCTATTCTTATTGCTGAGATAGTAGGAAAAGCCCCAGCTGGCCTCTAGGTGATATAGAGTTATTTATTGTGGTCTAACCATGTAACCTTGAGTAAGTCATTTGTTCTTCTGAGCCTCATTTCCATATTTGTACAGGGGAATTGTATAATGTTTCTGCCTTCCTAAAGCTATAAGCAAATAAGATAATGGATAGAGAAGCATATCATAAGCGCTAAAAAACTGTACAAATATACCATGTTATTCATTCCATAAATATTTATTAAACACCTACTGTGTACCAGACACTATCCTATAAGGATAAGGATAAAATAATCAAATAAGATGTGATCTCTATTGGTGAGGAACTAACAGTTCACCAAGGAGAGACAGACCTGGGAACCACTTAAGTACAGTAAAGCATCATAGGTGTGCAGAGGTAGAACATTCCAGGTATAGCTGTGGAACTGGATTGCTGAGGTGGAATGTGCAAACTGCTTTTGGAGTTGAGAAACTCTGAAGACACACTGTTGTAAAGATCATCTATGTTCAAGTTGAGGCTACCTGCAATGGGGAGGGAATTAAGAGGAAAAAAGTTTGACCTAGTTGCCAAAGTCCTTATTAAATAGGTGGAATGATGACGAAAAGTCAGTAGGTGGCAGAACTGGGGATTGGACAAGTGTGGCATGGGCAGATGACATAAGCCTCCAGGGAGGGGGATGGCTGGTGATATGAAAATGGCAAGGAATGGCCTGGAAGCAGCACTGTGGAGCCAGGCTTAGGGCTTGGGCTATGGGAGTATGAACAGACTTCTCTTGAGGGGCTGAAAGGGTGTAAGTCCTGGGGGAAGAGCTGGACAACAGGTGGAACAGGAGGAGGGAAGAAGAGTATGTGAGAGTGGGGCTTCCCTGGTGGCGCAGTGGTAGAGACTCTGCCTGCCGATTCAGGGGACGTGGGTTCGTGCCCCGGTCCGGGAAGATCCCACATGCCGCGGAGCAGCTGGGCCTGTGAGCCATGGCCGCTGAGCCTGCGCGTCCGGAGCCTGTGCTCCGCAACGGGAAAGGCCACAACAGTGAGAGGCCCGCGTACTAAAAGGGGGAAAAAAAAAAAGAGTATGTGAAAAGGCTAAGCATGTGGGGCTTCCAATAATAGAAATAGCTGTCATTTATTGAGCACCTAGGATGTTCCAGGTACTGTACTTGGTTGTTTTATACATTTAGTCCTCATAGGATGCTACAAACTAATTACTGTCATCTGGATTTTACAAGTAAGGGCATAAGGTACAAAGAGGCCACGTGCATCATTTAGGGTCACACAGCAAGTCCACATGAGAATCTCTGAACCCACATCTGCCTGACTGCAAAGCTGTGCTTTTGTACTACTCCACATGTCTTCAGAAAGATTCAGAGAGCACCATGGGAGGGATTTGGAGGGGAATCAGAGAAGAAGGGAAGAATCCGAGGGAGGAATCCGAGTCATACGGGAATGAAAATACAGCAGATGAGCGGAGTATTGGCCAGAGTCATACGGGAATGAAAATACAGCAGATGAGCGGAGTATTGGCCAGAGATGCTTGCATTTTTGCTGGGGGCTGAAAATGCCAGGGCTCTGAGGACTGCAGTCACTGAGACCTCTGGCAGAGTTGAGGCCTAGTGAGGTTAGTGACTGCCTTGCTGCAGGTCCCGGGGGAGCCCTGTTGTGAAGGTGTTCTGATGTCTTTGAAGAGAATTCTCCCAGGCTATTAGCGAAGAGGGTCAGCCTTTCCTGACTCTTCCGCTCCTGGTGGGGTAGTCTGAAGAGGCTTAGCTTCCTGAGTGTCAGTTCTCAGTCTTTTAGCCCAGATAATGGAGAGCAGAGAAGAAACTGTGGGATGACCTCTCATTTGCATGAAGGGTGGGAGCCAATCAGATATTAGGGTGCCTTGGCCACTTTGTACTTGGGGACCTCTGGAGCTGTGTGGTGCAAGCTGGAATTTTCATTAGACTATGGTGAAAAGCAAACACATGTATCAGCCTCGCCCAGGTGGCAGTTACCAGTTACAGTCCAAGACAGCTTTTTAACAGATTCTGGGGAAGAAAATATTTTTTCCTTCCTCACCATCCTGGCACAGCTAAATGTCCTACTTTCCTTTACTAGGGGACAGTTAATGCTACATCTGAAACAGCAATTCCCCATGCCCCTTGAAGAAAGGTAGTAAGTACATTGACTGTGGGCACAGGCCAGGACCAGAGACTTTTCTGGAAGCAAGCTTTGGTACTTGAGGGCAGTAGCAGTCCAGCTCTGCAGCCAGGTAAGAGTGGCCTCAGGTGAGGGAGATCAGGTTAGAAGAAGCAAAGAAAAGGCAGAGGATGAGTAAGTAACTGAAGAAGAGTTATGACTCTCACAACCTTGCTTTCAGTTAAGTGCTTCCGCTGGAATTCTTGATTGCAGTAAAAATAAATATGCCCTTCAAAGTAACACATGTGCCGTCTGATCCAGTTCATCACAGGAGGGTTTGGAACAGTGAGAGAATAAAGAAATGCCCGCAGAAAGGGGATAATAAGGAAAGAGAAGTGGAAGTAGCCTTAAAAGCCTGCGCTTTGCATAGAATGCTTGCAGAAGAGATTGGATCTTTCTGCTTCTTCACAGGTGGAAGGTTTTCTTTTTCTCTTGAATCATGCCAGCACTTTATCTGTACCTCTGTTGTGACATTTTTCATATTCTACACTGTTTTATAGTTTTTAGGTTTTTTCTACTTCTACTCCCCACAGTGCTTTGCATTCAGTAGCTACTCAGTGTTCGACTGAAAGAATGAACCCCAGGACACAGTGATTCCGGACACAGTGATTCCTCTGAATTTGTTAGCTCTTTACTTGGCCACCAAAGATGACACTTCACAAAGCCAGCTTTCTCCTTTTTCTGGGATCAGGGACTAAATTATATAAGAAGTGTTCTATAATGCTTTGAGTGTGTAGGAGAGATATTTTCTCTTTAGGGAATGTTGCTAAGCCCTCTCATCAAAAATAGCCTTTCCATCTACGTCCAAGCTCTGTCAGGGCAGAGCTGATTGGCAAGGGTAGTTCAACGGAAAAAGCGATGTAATGCCTTCTGCTCACGGTGGTGCAGGTGCCAGTGGATGAGGAAAATGTGTGTGGTTGAGGTTCGGGATGCTAAGTGCTATAAAAATGGAGCCAACCAACTGACCAGGGTGCATAGATCTATATTTTGTGAAATACCTTCCCCGACCTTTGTAGATTCCTCTCTATATTCCTGTGCACTCTGTGATCCCAGGCTAGGAGTCTTCAAAAAGCAGCTGGTGGTTAGAAATCTCACTGTATAAGCAGAGTAAGTGGCCCTTTAAGAGGGGCCCAGTTAGACCATGGAGATGGCAGAAGCTCAAAACGGCAAGAGCAGAGGGAACAGGGAGAGCCAGCCAGAAAGACACAATGTGGAACCCTGAGTCCTGAGCAGAGCAGCTCCTTTCTGAAGGCTGCTGTCGCTCCTTTGGGAACTGCTACGCAGCTATTGACAGGGAAGCAAATCAGTGACAGGATAGCCATTTTAATGTTTGCAAAATCTACTCTAAGCATGAGTCCCTCTGAGTAACCAAAGATCCAGAGTCTTTAGGGGTTTTTTCCTCAAATCTTGAATCTGACCTTCCTTGGGAAGTTGGAAGTACTGATCGGGCAGGTAACAGCAATCATTCTGAGTGTCGAGCAAAAAGGAGGCATAAGCAGTGTAGGACCAAAGTTGGGATGAGGAGATGCGTGTTGGCTGCCGGCATGGACTGTTCTTAGGAGTTCTAGAATGGTCACTTCCAGTGGCTATTACAAAATGTCTCCTGGAAAATTTAAACAGGAAAACATTTGGGTTTGGCCTGCCTGGCTTTGCAATAGCATGTTTGTCCAGATAACAAATTGTCGCACTAAAATGGATCTGTCTCCTCTACCCTAAAGAAAAGCATCTTTGTACCCTGTGTGTTCAAGGCATTATCAATGATCTTTACATAAAGATCAACCCCTGTTAATAAAAGCCATGAGCAGGACCCTGCCAAGATTCCCACAGTTTGTTTAATCAGCTGCATTAACGCAGAGGTTTTCAATTAGTAGAAATGTCCATTTGTACCCCTTATTTGCTTATAGGCCCAGGGGCCAGGATACCAAACTGGGGCTCCCAGTCATCCTCTGCGAAGAGCTGGCTTCTCACTTCCCTGCCATGAAGATCACTGCTGTCTGTGTGTGTCTGGGTAAGAGAGGGCAGGCTCCGGTGAAGGTAGCCTCTCTGCCCATCCCACCACCAGTCCTGCCAAGTTGCGGGGGGGCGCTGCATAGAAGCTGGCTCAGGCAGCTTCTGACCTTCTGGACTGGTTGGAGGCCCCTTCGCTGAATGGCCCACCCTGACCTTTGCCCAAAGCAAGAGACAGAAGACCAAGATGACATAGCTGTGGTCACACAAAGCCCGTTAACTACATCGGCTGTCTTTGTTTATTCAGGAACTCTGAACTTCTTTTTTTAACAAGAAATTTGAACCACATTTTGTTTGAGATATTCCAGAGAGATGTAGCAATGTAGTTTCCATTTTATAAACTTTTAAACAAAACTGTTAGCGGTTCACAACTTTGTTTAAAGAACAATGGCTTGGAGCAGAGGCCAGTCTTCTCAAGACCCAGAGGCCAGTGACTAAGGCAGAGAAGAATATAGTGCAGAGGTGGCTGACCAAGGCCTGCGTTGAGGGCCTCTTCCTACTTTTCAGGAATGGCAGTGAGTTTGGCCCTGTTGCTTTGGTGATTTACATCAATGCCCTCAGCTTGCTAACTCTCCTCAAGTGGAAGAGAAGTTCTGGAAAACTGAGAATGAAAACAATCATTTCTGTTATTTTTCCCTTACCTCAGAGACTGAGCCACCGTTTTTAGCATAGCTAGTTCACTGCCCAGCCTCTGGCATCCTTGGTTCTTCCCTTCCATGTTTTCTGCTTCTGTCAGCACTTCTCTCTGTCACAGCCAAAACCTCACCTGTGCTTTCACGCTAATATTTCTATTAAAATATCTGCCTTTACCCAACTTTTTCCTCATGAGATAATTTGTGTTTATAGGAAACCTCATTTATGAGGTTTTTTTCTGCTATAATTGGCTATAGCGATTACTCTTTTAGCCTTTTCTTGACATGTCCACAAGAACATTTAACAAGTATTGTTTAAGTCTCATAAACATTCCTCTAAAAGTACACAAATATTTATGCCTATATCAATTTTTCTAGACTTTTTACAAAGCTGATTTAGTAGATAATGTATTCTCCAACCAAAGATTAAAATTGAAATAGCCCATAATTGGAGCTGACCAATAATGTAGATTTGGGTTTGGCAACATTCAGTTTCCAAGTACATAAAACACATATGAATTACAGGAATTTAGTTTAGTAACATCCTTTTTTACATGTGTTTTTGAAAACTCAGTTTACCCTCCAGGAAGGCATTTCTTTTGGATCAATTGCAGTTTCTATTTAACTTCACAGCTTACAAGTAAGACTGTGAGTAAAATATTAACAAATTCTGGGGCAAAGGGAATTCCAAGAAGACTCAGTAATCATTGAAAAGGGTAGTTAAAGAGCTGTATGATTAACCATTTTTAATGTAAAACAAAGCATTTCTCATGTATCCTTTAAGCAATACTGACAAGGTATTTCCTGGAGATTAATGATGGTCTGAGTTAATGGGCTGAGGGAAGGTCATTAATCCTTACACAGAGGTAGTTTGGAAAGTAGGAAAGAAAAACAACTGCTAGGTCAAGATGATACAATCCCAGGAGATGTTTCAGATTAGTTACCTTTGCAGAAGCCCATACTTAACTATTGTTCTCACCACTCACTTCTCCACAAACAAAACCCTTTTTAATCAGTGAGCTTCCTCTTCTTACTCTTTCTCACATAAAACTCATCTTGGAAGTCATTTGTTTTCACGTAGCTTCTTGCCATCAGACTCATTTATTGGTGTGAACAGAGTTGTGCTTGGGAGTCTAGAAACCAAGGCAGTCAGAATATACTTCCTATGGTTTCAATTAAATAACACATCTATGTGTGCTAGGCATAAGATATGCAGGAAATATGAAATTACTGTCAGTGATAGGCTGGGGTTAATGGAACAATCAGACCTAAACACCTCCTCAGTAAATCAGAAGAGATTGATTCATCATAAGGACACAGAAACAAGTCGGGACAGTCAGGATACCATTACAAGGAGAAGTGCATGCTTCCAGACTGCAGAATACCATCAGAGGTGTACACTTGATGATGTCTGACTTTGTGGAATCTCATTCCTCCTCCAGGCCAGTCTAGGCTGCACCCATTCTACAAATCTGCTAATCTGGATCTGTTTCAACAATCCTCCCATCTGGACAGATTTATTAATCTCAGGATTAAGCAAGGTACAGTAGGACCTCTGGGGCAAGGACTCTGGTGGAGATAGTGAGAAACAGTGGCAGAGGATCTAGAGCTACCTGGTGGAGGATTGTTCCAAGAAGCCCTACTTTGGCTTTTTACCCAAAGAACAGTTGAGACCTAGAGAATGATCACTTAGTTAAAAAAAAAAAAAGGTCTGCCTTCATGCATGGGCATCATCTTCTGTAACTGTGTGTCCTTGTGAGAGTTTTAGATTCAGAAGCTTGTACCCTACCCTGTGCTAGGGCATGTTGCTCACCTTCCTGCTAGGAATGCAAACTCCCTTTGGAATCCTTTAGATGAGTTAAATGCCATCTGATTCACTCAAGTGGTGTTTGACTGGCTGTTCCACTAATCCCAGGCTGATACTCTGATCCCTATAGTATGTTTTCACATTTTTGGAAATTTTAAAATACCAGAGGTTATTTTGCTGTTTAAAAAAAACTGCTGAAAATTAATAAGATAGCAGAAATATGCTAAAGGAAACACCAAGGAAAATGTTTTCTGGTCACTAGGGCAATGGATTGAAATGCAAAAGTCCCACTAAAATGGTGACGGGCATTTTGCCACTAACGTGTATCTGATCTAACCCTGAAAGCATTAAGTTCTTACGGATTTTGTGACAGAGCCAAGAGAAGTAAATTTGTAGCTACCAGTTCACACTGAACTACTGTTTTAGTGCTGCAAGTACAGGTGAAAATCTTTATTTTCTTCCATACTGCTTAAAAAAAAATTCCTTGTTTATATACAGATTAGTTCCACTAGACCTAGCGGAACTTTTTGAGTTCTTTTCTCAACTGAAATTGCCTTTCACAAATGAACTATCCAGATGTGGATGGGAACATAATAATAGAATTACGTGCTGAAATAACTTAGATTATTTTGGTCATGATTGCAGTTTTATGATGCCATCTGGAGAAATTACTAAGTGCATGTGAATTTGAGGTAAACTAAAGTTTTTCTCCCTTCAGTAGGCATTATGGCCTCTTTTGGCACTTTTTTGTTATTGGAATTTACTGGTTACTTTGCTTACTTTAATAGTGATGGATCCACAACTCTGTCATGGTTTGAACTGGAGCTTTCCTTCCACACAATTGGCAGGTATTAATGCATCAGGACAGTCTGTCTGAAACCTGACCTAACCACTTAACAGTAAAATAGTAAAACTTGCTATTTTGTGTGTACAAATGCTGTCTTTCCAAATTAGGAAAGAAGATATAAAACCCTGTGGAAGTGCCTTGTTTTAAAAGGAGGAATTTAATGCTCTACCATTAACATTCTCCCAAGGTACTGTTACATAAATAATTACTGGTACACAGGAAGAGTCATTTCCCATTCTGGAATATTTTGCACACATTAGGAATTTCATTGTCTCCTCAAAATCCTTTGTGCTGTGGGCCCATAAATTATCATATTTTGATGGAACTTCCATTACACGATCTAAATTTTATGGGAGGAGAGAGCAAAAGAATTGCAAAAAAAAGAATCATAGTGACTCGCTTATGGCTAGAGAATCTCAAGGAAGGGAAAAGGATATTCCTACTTAATTTAACATAGGTCAAAGAAATTTGTGGTTTACCTTTAATAATCAACTTTCTGGAGTTTTTTAATGCCAAAACCACAAAATTTGGCATTTTAAACTCACACCTGTCTGGGGGCATATAGTGTCTAAAGCAGTGGTTCTTAGGGTCCCAAAGAAAAGACATCATTCAAATGCCAGTTCCCTTGGTTTCTAGGTGACATTTCTAGCCCAAGACTTCTTAATTTGGTCCAAGGGATCCAAATTTTGTGTCTGTGTGTATCCTGGGTCTTGTAACATTTATCAGCTTCTCAGAAAGACCTGACATACCACACTTTCAAGACTGAATTTTGTTAGACCCAATCTATAACACCATGGTGGGAGTTTTCTGTATTATTAATAATGATAATAATATCTCCTGATTACTGAGCACTTATTATTTGCCACTAACTGTACTTAACCTTTTATATTTCTCATTTATTGTTCCTCAAAACGCAAGTACAATTATTATCTCCATTTTATGACTGAGGAAACTTAAACTTTGAGAGGTTAAGTAACTTTTTGAAGACCACACAGAATTAGAATTAAAACCCATGATGCCACCTGGAAAAATCCATGCTCCTAAGCATTATGCATTATGATAATGAGTACATCCATTTACTGGTTTAGTACTAACTGGGATTTTGTTTGATATTGATATACTCAGAGAGCCCTTACTCTGTTCTAGTGGTTCAGCGTGACTCCTTATCTAGATGTTACTATATAATTCTGAGATCAAAATTGGGTTGCCTGGCATTTGCTTGTTACAAAAATAAGTAAACAAATGGACAAGTATATGCTCCTTCCAAATATGGCCTGAGTCATCTTCTTTTGTGATACCCTCCCATATTGAGTATGGGCTGTGGTGGGGCGGCAGTGGTGCCTGTTGGTTTTGACAGATATTGAACATGCAATAATGTCTCTGTTACTAAAATCAGCTTATATTCCCTTGTAATTGTATATTTATCAGACAACTATGTATATTTGGAGGCAGCTACTTGAAGTTTTCTGCGTGGGTTTTTGCCTGGTGGCCTTTTACATTAGACAGTGCAATTTTGATAGGCATTGTTACACAAGAGTAGAGAGTTGAATTTCTGTAGGTTGATCATTTTTAACTATCTCAGAAAAACAGGCATATTTCTCTGCCACTAACTAGTTCTGAGACCTTGGGAAAACTTCCTCAGGCTTCAATTCTTCATCTGTGAAATGAGAGG
This sequence comes from Pseudorca crassidens, assembly GCF_039906515.1. Lineage (NCBI taxonomy): Eukaryota > Metazoa > Chordata > Mammalia > Artiodactyla > Delphinidae > Pseudorca > Pseudorca crassidens. Next base: position 102,053,366 of record NC_090300.1, on the reverse strand, counting down.
AGCAGACCATATCAGTTATTTTCTAAGGATTCTTTTTCCTTTGTTTATTTTAGTACCCTAAAATTTCTTTATTTTTTTTCACTGAAAATCTATGATAATGAATACATCCATTTAGTGGTTTAGTTCTAACTGGGATTTTGTTTGATATTGGTATATTCGGTTCAGACAGCCCTTATTCTGTTCTTACTCTGTTCTAGTGGATCGGCAGACTTGTATGCTTTGTGCACTATTTCCCCTTGAATTTGTGTGAGCACATATATGTTGCCCTTGTAAAATCTTAAACAAAAGATATAACTATGGAATACCTGAATAATCTTGGAGTCTTGGTTTTGGTTGTTTTCCTGGGAAGCTGGGCCAATTCATTGGGAAACTTGAACTTCCCAAGCTTCCAGATGACACTTTGTTATTGTGCCTTCAGGTCTCCTCTTGTGTTAGGAAGGGTGAAACTCCATAAACAGATGAATCTTGTGACCAAACTTCTCCCCCCATCTCCCTAAACTAGGAGTCTGCCATGTATACAGCGCACCAGACTGAGAATTGGGGCACTTGGTTTCTATACCCCAGTCCTCTACAGCAATAAGCCTCTATAATTGGATCATTTCAGGTATGTGTTCTCCATTTAGGGTGATCCACTACCCTGATTTTCCCAGGACAGTCCTGATTTTAGCACTGAAAGTCCTGAAGCCTGGGAAATCCCTCAGTCCCAGGTGCACCTGGACAATTGGTTACCATACCTCCTTTATTTTTCCAGAGCTGGATCCAAGCAGCAGATTCCAGCACTTCTGCTTTGTTGAATCCCCTGAAGAGTACAAATGTATCTTTTAAACTAAGAGATTGAGCAACTCTGGTTCAGATTCATAGATATGTGGTGGACCATTAGAGATATAGAATTTCAACAGACCAAGGAAGACCTGTATAAATTTTAGAGGAATTTACAGATACTTAGCTTAAAAGATTTTTAAAAGAAAGAATTTTTTGTTTTATGTTGCCTTCATTCTTGTTTCAACTCTATCTCTTCAGGGAGGGTGGTGAGGTATCTTAGAGGATACCTTTCTCTGATTGTCAAAGTTCAAGTGGTAAATCACCATTTGCTATCATCAGGCAATCCTAAATGTCCGTAATATACAAAGATGTCCTTGTCAGCAATATTCCAAGCATAATAAGTAGAATATAGGGTTAGATTAATGGGCACTAGCACAAATAGTTATGTATTATCCTGAGTCTAGCCAAATGATTTTATTTATTCTTTCATACTTTTAGCCAAAATTTCCCAAATAAGAATTGTGATGGGAAATATTAGTGATTTTTTTAAAAATCCAAGTTCTAAATTCTTTTAATTTTATTTAAGAAACAAGTCTCCATCTCGATTCCATGATTTTTCTCCCCAATATGAAGTTATTTTTGCACTGGTTGGGGGGAAATACACTAATAAGTTTTTAAATTCTGAACTACTAACTGCGTCTGCTTAGGATCTAAAACTGAAATGGAAAACACAAGGCTCAACCCCACATGCTCCCTGATCAAACGCAAAGGTTCTTAAAATAGCTACGTGTGAAGATGTTTGGAGCAGCTGAAAACTAAGGAGCTGGTGTCCCAGTCACAACCTGGCAGTTTAATACCATGGCTCAGAGGCAGCTGCCTCTGTCTCTTTCTGTTTCAGGGCCTGGGGCAGCAGCTCCTCGAAGAAGCGCAGAAGCAGCCTCTGCTTTATCCACACTCCTATCCTCCCCTGAATTCTACTTTCCTAGTCAAAGGATCGACCCTAAATCTATCAGGGAGATCTAAGACATTCTTTCCAAGCCGTGAGAGAAAAGTAGCTAAAAGCCCACAAACAATTACCATAAACCTTAAATAGGCACAAAACAAATTCCAGGAAAAAATGTAAGGAAGAAATAAAGTGCATTCGATCGATCATAGCTAGTAGTAACAGACAGTACTAGCTATGAGTGGCGCCCTACACACTGTTACCTTCAGTATCTCAGTTGCCAGCAGATCAGTTTACTCTCTTAAAATCCACCAGGAAGACCTTCTTCACTCACTCAAGACTGGTCTGTTCAGCTCTGCCTATCTTGATATAGCTCTCAGTTAACTGATATATCTCAGTTGGTATAGCTCTCAGGTTACCATTTTCCCCCATATAAAATTTTTTCCTGTGATATTTTCTCTTACCCATGATAAACTGCTTCTCTCAAGGGCCCACTTATGCTTCCAGCCCAGCAGGATCTGGGCTGGGTGGACAATTGGTCTAATCTGATTTGACAGCTTTTTATGTTGCCAGGCTTTTGGTACTAACCAGCAGTTTAAAATTCCATTTGCATTCACATATAGGTGAGTATACTATTATACTATCCCGTTCCCTTCCTAAAAAGAAGAAAAAAGCAGTAGCTTATATCTCTTTTAGAAACTAAACTGATATTTTTGAGGGCCAGAGGAAAGAACTGTAGGCTGAGTATGTAGAAGGGAACAGAGGCAGGAAGAGGATAGGGTGTGGGGAGGCCTGAAACTCTCCTAGCGTCAGTTCCCAGTTGGCTGCTCCCACCTCCAAACAGTAGTCCGAACTGTGAGTACTTACGTTGAAAACTCAGAATTTTTCTAGTCCTTCATTTGAGAAATTACTTAATGAGACTGTGCATTAGAGAGAACATTAGCTGGGCTGATCCCTTAAAGGTCTAAAACTTAGTTTTTCCATCTTCTGAACAGGGAATAATACCTGCCTTTCCTATCACGCCAGGTCACCTTAGGATCAAGTGAGTGACGGATATTCGAATTCTGTAAACAATGTAGGACACCTCCTAGGTGTAAAACGACACTGTTGTTAAGATTGATGCCATTATACAAAGTTTCCGCAACCAAGATGAGAAACACAGTATTCTGCTCTTTTAGTTGTAGCCTCCAGTCAGACAGATTAGACAGAAACATCTTGAACTTTTGTCAGATTTGAGACCCAGATAGCTATGAGGCTATAATACGAATTTTGCTCTAATGTCCTCCTTAGGGACTTCTTATCCGACCCAATTCTGAAGGAGCAAACTATCAGTATGTGAGCCTATTGCCTGACATCTGTATTTAGAACAGAAATGTCAACATCCCTCAAAGAAGACTCAAATATTTGCACTAAAATGTATATTCCAATCCAATTATTTGGTCCCTGGAATTGTCCCCCTATCTTGCAGACACTAAATAAACTATTTTAAGTAGGGAAAAAAGTTTTCTGGTTTTTTAATTAGAAATAAAGTTGAAAATACCATGGTAAACAACATGAACATTATAAAGGTTCAAATCACTAATAATCAGCCCTTTCGTGAAGATTTCTACACTCAGAGCATGTAGAAACCACGTTAGCCCCACTCACTGCTGTATCCCCGGTAACCCAGCACGTAGTAGGCACTCTAAGCGTTTGTTGAATGAATGAATAAATGAGCAAACTAATTAAGCCCTTTTACTATAGAAGTGTTCTACCTAATTATAATGAAACAAAAAAAAGTTATTCTATGCTCAGTATGAATGGCTATTAAATGCTGGTGGCCACTAGTTCTGTCCTAAGGCAAATAAAAGCAATTAACATTTTTTTCTTTAAATATTTTTTAATGTAACATACTGAAGAGGCGAGGCATGTATTTCAGTAGTAATGAAAATTTTCCTCTACGTTAAGACAAGGAATAACATGAACTCTATTCTGAAGAATACAGGGCCCTTTACTTTTGTTTTTCCCTATTCCTGGACCTGCCAAACTCTTGGCACATTGCAACGTCTGTCTCATACAATAGGCAAATGGATCATCATTTTGAAGCCACAGTAAAGTATCTCCATCTCCAATGACAATGCCACTACCTGAGATCAATTCTTGGCTAACAAATTTTTTACTTCAATAACAAAAAAGTTTAAGGAAAAAAGACAACGACATATGAACTTTAACAGAAGCTAAACTCTTTTTTAAAAATTTTTTTGCACTTCTTTGCTTATAATCAATACTTTCCTTCATCGCAGAATTTTTACAGAATATTTTTGCATTGATTATGATAAGAACCCAAACTCTACATTGCTTTGGGAAATTACCTGAAAAACTCTTCCAAGAGTAGACCTGTCTTAATTGCCCTACATATTTGTCTTAAAGAAGTAGAAATAGCCCATGAATATTATTACTGCTATTTTTCAATAGCAAAGAGCTCTTGAAGTGTCTATGCTGATTTTTACTTTTGGCTGGGTTGGATCTTCGTTTCTGTGCAAGGGCTTTCTCTAGTTGTGGCAAGTGGGGGCCACTCTTCATCGCGGTGCACGGGCCTCTCACTATCGCGGCCTCTCTTGTTGCGGAGCACAGGCTCTAGACGCGCAGGCTCAGTAGTTGTGGCTCACGAGCTTAGTTGCTCCGCGGCATGTGGGATCTTCCCAGACCAGGGCTCGAACCCGTGTCCCCTGCATTGGCAGGCAGATTCTCAACCACTGTGCCACCATGGAAGCCCTATGCTGATTTTTAATTAAGTATAATGTGAGTTTCATAATAGCATCAACTGATAACTGTAGAGATATATTTACCTGGAATATTTGGTTTTGAGGGATAGAAGATTGATATATTGGAACGTGGCATCATAGGAAAAGCATTTTTAGCTGCAGCTAGAAGAACATTGCCATAGTCTGGAAGAGTTCTCTCCACGCTACCCCCTGCTCTCCCTTATTACAAACCTAATACACACGTGAAACATGGTGAATATAGCTAAGCAGTATATGTATTGCTTTTCTTGCAGTTCTTCCTGAGACTTGCATAGATATTGAAGATATGTGATCATCAGTTGATATGTGATTGAATATGTCACAAGAAATTTAGCTGAACACATATCTCTCTTGAATGGGGATCTACTCAAAGCTATGCATTCACCCTAAACATTGACTAATACTCCCACTGAGCAAGTACAGCAAGCAGAACTTTCTCTGGTATCATTTGGCAGCAATCTGGCATTATTTCCCATTGACACTGAGATTTGTTGTGCCATAGATATCCAATCATGTTCTTTGGGGTTATAGGTGTCTTCCAAGACCTTCCAAAACCCTACCTCAAAAATGTGCTTCTGTTTTCTGGCCCTCATTCATCAAATCTTAGCATCAAAGAAACATGAACAAAAGTAAAGAAAAAAGAATACTTCTAGTTGCCATTTTAAGATGCTGGTTTCTTCTGTCTTTCCATGAAAAGAGAATTCCTCCTCTCCCGTCTAGCCTATCCAGTATACGTCTCCATTGTTATCACATTTTTGATGATTTTGAAAGTATGTATTAATCATTTACATCAGTTTACAAAATCAAGCTATTAACAAGGAAAGTCATTTGCCCAAACCATTTTTTAAAAATTTTTGACCAGTTATCTTACTCTAAAGAGGATAACAATTTAAGATTTTATTTTGGTCTTCTTTCGTACCTACCAGTTTATCAAAACATACCTACTGTCAGGATAGTTCCTCTATTTTGCAAGCAGCTGTTACTCATATTAGCCTAAAAGTCATCATCCTTCATAAGCCCTTAATCACACCTGAGATTTACTCTATTCCTTTGCATAATGCCCAGAAGCTCTTGCTTCTGGAGAGCAGTGTTGGCAGTTCCTGTTTGTTGGATAACACAGAAACATCCCCAAAGCTGCTTCTCAGTAGCAATAGGGACACTTACCTTACCGTGCAGGTGCCTTTGCTTGATCACACCCAGTGGTCCTCTCTCCTCATCCCCACCAAAATCCAACAGTGGCATCCAGGGACCAACAACGTTTTCTTCTTTTTTTTTTTTGGACACCCTCTCAGTTTTTGTTTTGCAGTCTTCAAAGCCACGGAGAGCTTGCCACCAGGGGCCACTGAGAGTTCCGCAGAGGAGAGGTAGTGGGGAGCCCAACACTGACTGGGCCCAAACACTAAATATAACCCTCCTCCCTCTCCGGGCAGTGTCCTTCATACTCTGAAGACAGGCGACCTTGCAGGATCCCTCACCCCACAGCTTGCCAGTCTCCACGGAAGAAAGGGTCTAACCGTACTGAGCTGCAGGATGAGGCGACCCAAAAGCCAGAAGCCATCTGCCCAGAGCAGACAAGTAGAGGCAGGTATAGGCTCCATGAGTGTGTCTGTGTGTATGTGTTTGTGTGTATGTTGGCATGCCTGTGCCCAGCAGCTGCTCTCCAGATTAGGAGACAGCACTCTTTGGCAGGCAACTCTGAAACTACCCTCTTGGATAATATCAAATTCATGTGCATGTCTTGGCCGAGAGAAGAAACCTCCCAGGCACAACCTGGTTCACCTTCTCTGCCTTGTCACTGCCCCAGATACACGGTGAACCACAAACAAACAGCAGTGCCAGCATCTTAAGAACAGATGCCGCAGTGGACATTAGACTGCACCTCATTTTGTACCCTGCAGCCAAGAACAGATGCAAGCTTCCTTCAAGGTTTAAGTAACAAGGGCATGCCCTCTTCTTTGACAGTCATAACCCAAGGCACTGCAGAAATTCGCTATTATTAACGCTGTGTTGAACTTTAACTTGAATGCCTGCCTGTTCTCCTTAGTGTCACATGAGACATGGGTGCAAAGTGCTGAGGAAACTTCAGAGCAACATTCAAATGTATGATAGTATTTATTATGATTATTGAACATTTTTGTTTTATATTATTCAGGTGTTAAGAAAAATCTCATACTTTACATTACTAAAATTTGAAGAATCTAATTTTCTCTAAGTGGTATCAGTTATTCTGATTGGAGGGGGAGGGGCAGGAGGAAGGAGCGTGTTCATTTCTTCAGCAAGTTATGTACTGCCTCACCAGTTAGGTATCAGGCCCTCTACCAGGCAAACCCATCACCAGCCAGGTGCTTAATCTGTGCATTATTTTATTTAATCCTCACAGCATCCCTTTCAGTTAGTCCTGTATTGGTGATCAAATAAGAAAACCAAAGCTCAGAATAATTAAATAACTTCCCTAGAGTCTCATGGATGTTAAGTATCAGACTTGGAATTCAAACTTGGATCTGAGTTACACCGAAACCTATGCTCTTTATTTTTAGCTATTATCATTAAATAATTTCAAACGTACAGAAAATATACATGAATAATAAAGAACTCCTTTATACTCTTCACCCAAGTTCTCCAATTTTTAGCATTTTACCACATTTGCTTTCTCCCTCCCTCCTTCCTTTCCCCTCCACCTTTTTTCCTCCAGTCTCCCTCTTCCCAACCACCCCCTTTTGTTTATATACGTGTGTGTATGTATTTTTCTGAATCGACTTATATGCTTCAGTGTTGTTATCCTAAAAGCAAGTACACTTTTCTACATAACTATAGTATTACTATCAAATTCAGTAAATTAATATTGATACAGTATTACTTTCTAATCCGTAGTTCCCATTCAACTTTTCACCAAGTGTCTCAGTAATATCATTTGTTGAGGAAAAATTTGTTTTTTCTTTTGGTCCAGGATTATTTGTAGAGCATTGAGTTGTCATGGCTCTCCTTCAATCTTGAACAGTTCTTCAGTCTTTCCTTGTCTTTTGTGACTTGACATTTTTGAAGGGTACATTTTGTAAAATGTTCCTCACCTTAGGTTGGTGTGATATTTCCTTATTATGAGACTGAGTTTGTGCATTTGGGGGCAGGAATATCACAGAAGCAATGTTGTATTATTCTTAGTTAATCATATGAGGAGACACATAAATGGAGTTGGTCCATACCAGCCCCACTTTGTTGAGGTGGTATATGCCAGATTTTTCCACTGTAAAGTTATAGTTTTTCCCTTTGCAATTAATAAATATTTTTCTGGGAAGATAATTTGAGACTATGTAAATAAATATATTGTTCCTAAGTAAACTTTCTACTGTAGGGCAGAGCTTTCCCTTCTCCCCTATTTATTTTTGTATTTATTTATATCAGTATGCAGTTATAGATTCCTATTTTATTCAGAGGCTTATACTCCATTAATATCATTATTTATTTTGATGCCCAAATGATCCCAGATTTGGCAAGTGGAAGCTCCTCCAGCTGGCTCTTGTGTCCTTTTGAGAAGTCCTCATCATTTTCTGAGTACTTTCTTACTTTCTGGCACAAGAAAATGTTCCATGTACATCTTGTACTTTCTCTACCCAGCCCTGGAATTATCCGCATCTTCAAAGTGACCTGGGTCCATTGTGGAAAATAGTATATGGAAACCAAGATCTGGGCATTGGGTGTGCTCACTGGACAAGGGTGTGCTCATTGCCTCTAGATCCTCTCAGCCAAAAGAGCTAGGAAATAGACACACACTCACAGCCATATCTGTTGCTCTATCTCTATCCAATACCAGAGAGATCAAATTGGTAGCTCCAGTTCTGATCTAACACCATGGATCGTTCTAACTTTTACCCTTTCCATGTTTGTAACTCCCTCCCCCAACAGTGAGGATAATTTGGTTTCTGTTATCCTCAAAGTATTTACTGATTTGCTCATTGCCTCTGTGTGTAACCAGTCTTCCCACCTTGCCGGCTGCTTCCACCACCTTTACAGTCTTTTAAGCCTCATCAGCCCTACTCCCTCAAGGAGAGGGAAAAGAAATAATGTTTTTTTAATGAAAAGGAAGGTAAAAAGAAGAAGATAAGAATCTCATACTTTTTCTGTACCTCAAGCCATCTGTATCTTCATGGCAAATCATTATGCTACTTCTGCAAAGATGTCATGGAAACCAGTTAAAGTTTATAATGACTGAAGGAAGAGTTCATATATTTATTCACTTAATTAATTGAGTGCCCACTATGTGTCAGGCACATTAAAAGACAGACATGGTACTTGCCTTTGTGAATATATTATCTAGCGGATTATTTTTATTAAACTTACTACTTATTAGTAACATTTTGTGGCAGCACTATGTTAAGCACTTTGTGTTACTCTTTTTTTTGGCTGTGCTTGGTCTTCGTTGTGGCACATGGGTTATTCTTTGTTGCGGTGTGCGGGCTTCTCTAGTTGCAGGCACATGGGCTTCTCTAGTTGTGGCAGGCGGGCTCCAGAGAGTGCGGGCTCAGTAGTTGTGGCTCATGGGCTTAGTTGCCCCAACACATGTGGGATCTTAGGTCCCTGACCAGGGATCGAACCCGCGTCCCCTGTATTGAAAGGCAGATTCTAAACCACTGGACCACCAGGGAAGCCCCATGTTACCTAATGTTAATCCACACAACAACCCTATGGGAGAAATTGTATTTTTTTCTCCACCTTACAGGTAAAGGAACTGACATTTGGAAATACTAAGCAACCTTTCTAACATAATTGAACTAATTAGTGAGAGATCTGAAATTTGAATTTAGATTGATCTGACTCCAGAGCCCCAGTTCTAAACACTTGGGCTGTATGAGAACCAATAAAGTAGAATTATCCACTATGATATATTCCAGGAGGAGTCATGATTTACCGAATCTTGACTGCAAACCCTCCTATATTAACTGCTAGCTAAATGTGGCTAGTTAGTACAAGAAATTTGGCTAATCCAAGTTGAGATGTGCTATAATTGTGAAATAAACATTGAATTTCAGGGACTTACTACAAAAAAAAAAATAAGGTATCTTATTAATTATTTTTATATTAACTACATATTGAAATATTAATACTTTGGATATATTGAGTTAAATAAAATACATTAAAATTATTTTTACCTTCACAGTAGCCAAAAAGTGGAAACAACTCAAATGTCCAACAACAGATGAGTAGATAAGCAAAATGTAGTATATACCTACAATGGAATATTATTCAACCTTTAAAAAGGAATGGAAATCTGATATATGCTGCAACATGGATGAACCTTGAAGACAAATGCTAAGTGAAATAAGCCAGTCACAAAAGAATAAATAATGTCTGATTCCACTTGTATCAGGTACCTAGAATAGTGAGATTCATAGAGACAGAAAGTAGAATAAGGTTACCAAGGGCTGGGGGAAGGGAGAATAGGAAGTTATTGTTTCATGAGTATAGAATTTATGTTTGGGGTGACACAAAAATCCTGGAGATGGATAGTGATGATGGTTGCACAACAGTGTGAATATATGTACTTAATTCTACTGAATTATACACTCAAAAATGGCTAAGATGATAAGTTTCATGTTATTTATATTTTACCACAATTTTTAAAATTTATTTTTACCATTTTTCTTTTTAATGAGACTACTAGAAAATTTAACATTACATAGGTGCCTTGTAATATATCTCTGTTAGACAGCATTGCTATAGTATTGTATTTATGAATACAGAAAAGTAAATTCCTTATCAAACTTCCCCTTTTCACATGGCATATTGAAGAGATTCTGACATACCACGGTGGGCCTAAATCAGACTTTTCACTTTTTGTTCAGTCAGCTTTGAAAGGGTTAAAGAACAGCTTTTCACTTAAAATTATACTAGTAATATAGACTTTTGAAATATAAGCAACTGTATGAGATAATATCCATTTGTTGTTTTAATAATTCTTAATTTTCCATTTGCACAGTATCCACTGGGCCTCTTTTCCAGAACTAACATAACTGTCTCTGCTTGTGTATATCCTAAAATATAATTATCATAAATTTCATCATGATTAAAATTTCTTTGGATCCATGGGATTAATATTAGTCTGTCAATTAAATTTCAAAAACTGAGCCCCAAGGACAGGCATTCTCTCCCCTTCCTATAGCCTTCCTGTCACAGTGTCTACTGCAAATGGATATCTTCAGGGGAGGAAAGAGGAAAGCTGAGCTGAATCGTAGTTCTGTAGTAGAACAGACAGCTGATGGAATCATGAGTACGTGTACATAAGCAGAACAGATTCTCTAAAGGGTCATTTTCCACCTACTTACAGGTGACCAAGCAACCAAGTAAAGAAGGAAAATAGCAGGGAAAAAATATTCCTAATCTTCTAGTGGTTATTTTTTCACTGACCCTGAGCTTCAATTTCCTCCTCTGTGAAGGTTTTGCACTGAAAGATATCTTAGTTCTGTTTAAGCACTAATATTCTGTGAGTCTGTCAATTGATGACTTAAAAATTATCCAGGAAAACCTAACTCTAAGCCTTTTGCTCAACTCTTACTACTAGTTATCACTGCAGATGTCTGTAAGGTGTTGGGAGATATATCAGTATCAGTTCTTAAAAATATAGTGAGGTTGAAACTCATTTAAAACTGTCATTTTTTGTTTGTTTATTTCTGTGAATTGTGAAAAGAAATACAGGGGTCTCAGTAGCAGAGCTGGATCACAGGTTACCACAGACAGTGTTCCTGGGCATGCCTCACTTTTTCCTGACTCAGATTCCAGACCCATCCTTCCACTGTCCTCTCCCCACCCCACGTGGATTATGTTCCTCCCTGGTACTCCCAAGGCACCCAGAGCTTAACTGCACCTTACCCTCAATCCCACTTTAATTGCAACTGCCAACATACTTGTCTCTCCCCCAGTAGACTGGGAGTTCCTAGAGCAGAGTGCACCTTCCAAGACTGTAGCCCCAGCCCCAAGCACACAGTCAGAGCACAATAAATATGTATTGTATGGAGGAAGCATCACCAACCACTTTGACCAAGTGGACAGAGGAAAGAAGCAACTCTAGAGTAAAGCAACTTTAAAACAACATCTCAATGAGCTAGAAGGTCAAGAAAGAAGAAAGCACACATATTAAACCTCTCAGTCACTTTTAAATTCCAGGCTTTTAAACTTTTTCCTAACAGACATTTACCAGCAGCAAAATTGACAGATTTAAATTTCACATATTATCCTCTCCTTCATCTTCCCTAAGGGTGGGATTAGTGACTTATACATAAAAATAAGAAGTCTGGATAATATGTATAACTGATTGACTTTGCTGTACACCTGAAATTAACACAACATTGTAAACCACTATACTCCGATAAAAATTTTTTTTAAAAAAGAGGTCTGGATAAGCCGCAAAATAGAAAAGTATCTCCCAGTGAAACAGGTCTGTTTGGGAAAACCTGGTATAATGAGAGGTGACTCTCTCTTCTTTTGAAACCCACCTGTGGGCAATGTTTTGGAATGATACATATTTTAGGGTTTCCATTTTTCTAAAGTGAAAATGATGCTAACAGGTTAACTTTTTATTTATTTATTTTTAAAGATTTTATTTATTTATTTATTTTTGGCTGCATCGGGTCTTAGTTGCAGCATGCGGGATCTTTGGTTGTGGCACACGTACTCTTTGTTTCAGCACGCAACCTTCTCTCTAGTTGTGGCATACGGGTTTTCTCTTCTCTAGTTGTGGCGGGCAGGCTCTAGGGCACATGGGCTCTGTAGTTGTGGTGTGCGTGGGCTCTGTAGTTTGCGGCACGCAGGCTCTAGTTGAGGCACGCAAGCTCAGTAGTTGTGGCGCGCAGGCTTAGCTGCCTTGTGGCATGTGGGATCTTAGTTCCCTGAGCAGGAATCGAACCCACGTCCCCTGCATTGGAAGGCAGATTCTTTACCACTGGACCACCAGGGAAGTCGCCAGGTTAACTTTTTTAAAAAGATGAGGAAAACATATTTTTGACTTCGGAATCTTGTTGTTACAAATAATTTGTACTTTTCGGTTTCCAGGTGCTATTTCTTCATATACTTCAAGAATGCCAAAATACCAGGTGACAGCTGTTTTAGCTCTAAGACATTCCTCAAGTGTCCTATTTTGATGTCATTATGTAATGCTTTTCTCTTGGCATAGCTATATCATCACTCTGTAGCCATGTTGGTACATATCACTGCATAGCTCTCTTCACTTTTGCATCTCCATTACTTTTCCAAATGGGTACTAGTTCTCCCAAAACTAGAGAAAAAAGGAGAGAAGGAATAATTCCAGCAGCATCTCAAGTTGGACCAATGTTTTCTTCTTGGCTAGAAAGTTCCTTTGTGAACAGGAAAATACATGAGTTAGAAGTATTTCTCCCCTATCAGCCCTTCTTCTCTTTAAAATGTTGTTTCATTCTAATCTTGTTTTCCTTTCTAATGACACATCTTATAAAGACATGTTATATCAGCAGAAAGCTTGTTTAATTTTTCAGCTCAAATCTTGCCTTAGTAACTTTTGTCTTTAATAGCCTAAAGGACAGGTATACAAGTATAAGCACACAATTTTCAGTTCACTTCAACAGATACTTACTGAGTGACCACAATATACCACGCAAAACTCAGAATCTAGTAGGAGAGGCACACATCAAAATTCTAATTGTAATGCTTTATGCATTATAACATAGGGCTAAACATAGTGCTGTCTGAGTCTATGTGAACTGCAGGGCAGAGAGGTTGCATGGGGTAGAGGTGGGTGTGGAAATATTTGAACTGGATGCCTTGGGGGAGGAGGAGTAGGTTTCTGCCAAGGGAAGGGTAAAGGAGAGCATTCTCAGCAGAGGGCACCATGTGAGCACAGGCACGCTGGCACGAGAGCACATGATGGGCTCAGCAGTGGCAAGCTGCCCCCATGCCCGAAGGACAGGAGTAAGGTGTCCAGCTTTGTCTTAGGTAATGTGGAATTTTTATTTGGGTCCAAGATGTTAAGAGCCTTGATGCTTTGATGCCAGATGTTATAACTGTATTCCATAGACAGTGGGGAGCCACCAGAGGCATTTTAGCAGAAAAATTATAGTCAGGGAGGTATAGTTGGAAACCTTCAGGATTTGGAACCAGAAGGCCTCTTTGTGGGACTCTGGTATGTTTCTCCTGAGAAGAAACTCAGTGCTCATCTAACTTTAGCCTCATGTTTTATTCATGAAAATTGTGTAACTCAGGTTTAAATTTCACACCACTGGGTGCCCGCTACTTGACATAAAGCCTTAAGGAAGCCACTATATCCCAGATTCCCCAAAGTCATCCCTGGGTTTAAGCAAGGCTATCCCTGTGACCTGAGGGGGCTACTAGTGTCACCTCTATGCACTTTACTGATGAAGGATGCTAGGACCCCTGTGGGGTGGGGATGGGGAATGGGTGAGTCTGCCCCAGCATGGGGACCAGCAGCATACATTACAACCTTACAAATGCAAGGGGGTATTTCAGCCCTGCAGGGAGAATCTGGGTAGGGGGCTACAGCGTGATTCCAAGTGAGCTGCCTGAGTTGGGGCCAGAACCCAAGCAGCAGTTAGGGAATGTGGAGCAGGAGACATGGAAAGACAAGAATTATACAAGGAAGCTGAACCCCATCCAAATAAACTAGGTGCTGAGCAGCTGTAGTCCTAGCAGAAAAAGTAAATACACTGAGGAAACCAAGGAGAACGATTGATCCTAAGGGCTGAGCAAGTCAGGACGTGATCAGAGAAAGGCTCCTCTGCATCCAGTAAACCAGTGGCCAGGGCTCACTCTGGGCCCTCCAGAGAGCATCCCTAGGCAGGAAGAGGACTCTAGGCCTCCCTTTCTGGTGTGGCCAGACCAGTCATGGTTCTTACGGGCCAAAGAACCAGACAGAACACAGTCTGAAGACTCCAGATCTTAATTTTGAGCCACTGGGCAGGGGTGAGGAGGAAGGCCTGGTACCCAGGGTACTTCTGAGTTTCCATGCAACTCCATTGTTTGGCATCCTAAGCCAGAGCCAGATGGCAGGGCGACAAGGATGTTCCACTCAGACCAGCTTCACAATAGCTTTCCAGGAATGCATCGTATAATCTCCATTCTTAGTGTTCTGGTGCTTGACTTTAAGGTTCTTTTGTAATTTTTCTTAAGAAACACTGCGCTACATACATAATAGCAGCTCTGCTTTCAACCACAAATATCTTTAAATGAGAAAGGGCTAATCCTCCCTTATTTAAAATGTATTATATGCCAAACCTGGTGTTATAAAGCATTCATTTTGAAACTTTCTAATTGTAGCCATAAGTTAGGTCTCCATTCTTTTAGCCTCTTAAGTTCAGTCAGGGTGGTCCTGGTTAAAATGAATACATGAAAAAACCTCAAAGAGAAATCCAAGATTTACAGTAGTATAATAGTATTTATGGTAGCAAAAACATAAAATAAATAGCTGACCCACTTCTATTGTTTTTTTTAATTTACTATTTGCAATTATATTCACTTTATTCATCCATCCAACAATTATTTATTGCCTTTCTGCTGTGTCCAGAGACTATCGTGAACACTGAAGATATGACAAAAAAAACAGATGTTGTTGGTTCCTGCCATCTTGGAATTTTAAATCTATGGGAGGGATCAAATAAATTAAAAGTTAACAAATAAATCAGTTAATTATAACTTGTGATATAGCTATGGTAGGAAGTAAGAGAAAATCATGGCAGAGAATGGAGAGGGAGGGGAGGGCCCACTTTGGATGTCAGAGGAGACCTCTGAAGAGGTGACATTTAAGCTGGACCTGAGTATTGTGAAGGAGCTAGACCAGGAGGAGTGGTCCAGGTATGAGAACAATAAACATAAATGCTCTGAGGCAAGAAGCGGGGTGGCATGTTCTAGGAACCGCAGGAGGTCAGTGTGCCTGGGGTATAGTGGGCCAAGGAGGAGAACAGGGGAGGCTGAAGGGGTAAGCGGAGGCCCAGTCATGGCAGGGCCTTTGGTTTGTGGTAGGGAGTACAGGTGTAATTCTAAGTATAAAAGCAAACTGATATGGAGTTTTAACCTGGAAGTTTATATAGTTCATTTACATGTTTAAAAGATCTTTCTGGCATTCACGTAGAGAATGGAAGGAGTCAAAGTGGTTAGTGGGGGACCAAGCAAGTTACTGCTGGGTCATGCTCTGGGGTTTTCCTGAGGGTGGTGACCTGAGAATAGTCTGTCATAGCTTTTCTCCACGCTGCTTTTCCTCCAAATTCCCAAGCCATTTCTCTCTTTACCTACTGGTTAATAGAAGAAAAGGTGCCAGAAGCACTGCCTTTTAGGTGAGCCAAACAGTCAGGTGAGCTATTCAGGTAGGGTCCTGGCCCTAATACTTTTTACAGGAATCCTACATGTCATTTTCACTTTGCAAGTTGGTTAAATTCATGCCAACTTTCCACGTTCTTCAGCTTTGTTCCTGGTATGCAGAAAGTATTCAGTAAATGTTTGTTAAATTGATCTGACTTGGATTCCCAGTGGTGTGAGTAGAGAGGGAGAATTAGAAAGGCCGATGGGGTCCTCTTTGCTTCCTCTCTGGAGGTTGTATGCATCAGTGGGTTACTGTGGCTCGTAAAAAGTATTTTCAGTCTACGGTGGATATAATTCAGGGCAAATAAAATGACTCTCCTCTAAAATAAAAGATGCTGTGTACATGCAAAAAGGATTTTAAGAGCATCTGGTTAGAGTTTAATATGGCTGAAAAACATTGCTATTTTTTTCATGTTTCAGTTACCCGAATATGGCTAAAAAGTGTGCTTTGGATATTTTCCAGAATAAAAACTCTTGAGGTGAGAGAAATTTCAGCCCCAACAATAACTTGAAAATTGGGAGTTGGAATAGTAACTGTTTTTTCAACTGTCTTTACTCTGTCACCGACACTATGATGATTTGATTACATGAGACAAGTCTGGTTTCTGGCCATTAAACTGCACACTTCAGCTATAGGCATCAGTCTTTCCCTTCTTTTCTTTCACGATGTGTCGATTTTGGGGCAGAAATAAGAATGATGGGAGAAAGCAAGAGGTTGGGGAGGTCACACCTTCCCATCGGCCCCCAGGTCACACAGCTGGTGACCCTGACCCTCTCAGCAGCCTCATGATTCAGGGCCAGCAGCAAACCAGTCATG
Source organism: Pseudorca crassidens (assembly GCF_039906515.1). NCBI lineage: Eukaryota > Metazoa > Chordata > Mammalia > Artiodactyla > Delphinidae > Pseudorca > Pseudorca crassidens. The sequence goes on along the minus strand of NC_090300.1, from coordinate 102,036,730 downwards.
GGGTAGATGCCTCCCCATCCTCAAAATCCTCAGCACCCAGCTTTGTTATTCAGGTGCCATTGACTTGTTTGAACATCAAGGACATCCCATAAGGGGAAAAATGTCCCCAAATGGCAAAGGACCACCTGGGAGCTGTGTGGGAAGGGAGGGGGCAGCACTCCTCAGCGAGGTCATAGGCATAAAACTTTTGGAGCGGTGCCTGGCACAGAGCAGTCACTCACCGTAGGGTGATAGCATCTGCTGACGCGATTATTTCTATTACTGGTGAGTCTCACATGGGAGGTGCCAGCTTACAGATCCAGTGTCTGCTGTTCCGCAGCCTCACCAACCCCTTGGGCACTGCTTGACACCTCATTTAAGTGAGGGCTGTTGTCCTCATTTATTCCCTGGATTTTAGTGATTCCTGTTCATGGTACTCTCATTCATCCAACATTTCCATATGGCAAGTGGCATTCCTTCTTATTGCCACTCTGAATGTCTTTATTGGGGGGATATACATCTTCAGAAGTCCAAAGATGCATACCTACACCATTCCAGCCACTCCATTCCTGCCTGGCTTCCTCCTCTTTCCCATATACAAGGTGGTTTTGTTACCATCTCACCTCCAGGTTCTCATGACAGAACAGACTCAGCTTCTTCAGGCATCTTATGCATTTTACTAAAGAGCTCCGTGATCTCAAATGCCTCATTTTGCTGGAAAGGGAGGAGCACGACACATCTGATCTCTCACTTAGAAAGGTAGGGAAATTGTCTCAGTTGGGGACGTGGGATACATGTCTGCTTGTAAAAGAAAGGGGTGGCTATTTCTCTGGCTGGCTGCTCCCTTCCCTCTGCCCCAAGCCCACACTTGAAAGTCATGGCTGGGCATCTCGCTCAATGAAATAAATATTGGGTCACGTAATTAGCAGGGAGAATTATGTATGGGCTGTAACCTGATTCTAATTGTTGACCTCAGAGAATTAATTTCATATGATATAGCACCTTAGCTGTATACTGGCTTAGAAGTTTCCACTCATTTTTGCCTTTCAGCCAGATTGCGTTTTCTGTTTCTGGGCTTGTCATGTCGATGAGTCAGGTAGCCCCAGATTCTTCCTGTGGATGAAAGGGGCATTACTGACTTGGATGTATTTTCTGCATATATAAATTATAAAAAGGAAAAACTCTGTGCTCATTCCTTGGCATAAAAGTAAGGGAAACTGGAGGGTTGAGTGAAGAAAGTATAAAATAGCCAACATAAATAAACCCTGCCCTGGGGCCTGAAGGCAGCAAGATGTACAACATAGAAAGTGGCGCTCCGGAACAGTCCTCAGTAGAAACATAAGATGTAAAAAGATTGTGTAATATTTGCCACCAAGTCCTAATCATGAAGTTAAAACAATTTACAAAATAAGGTGAAATATCTCCATGAAGACCTATTTATTCCTGTAGCATGGTAGGTGGGTTTTTGTCTCTTCCCCTGCAGCAAACGCGGAAATAGTCACCCTGCCTGTCTCCCTTGGTCCTGAAACTGTTTCAACAACTAATGAGTTCACTGGGTCTCATCCGCTTTGGTTTCTGTAAATGGAATTTGCTGCAGGAGTTCAGAGAGGTAGTCTACTCTTCATGTTCTTTAAAACATGACATGGTAGTTTCTCTTGTGTGAAAACCAGAATTACCTTTTAGGCCTAGTTCAAAGCTGTTAAGTTATCAAAGGAAGTTGCTGTGCATTTTGACTTGTGTTGTAATTATTAAGAACCCAAAATCATACTTCTCCTGAGGAATTGATTGTTTTGTTGTTGTTGCTATTATTGTTTTTAGCCACTGGCCACTCTGAATAGTGATAAGGTTTCCTTTTTTCACATTGGCAAATATATAGGTCATTATAACATCTTTAGTGTAACTCTTGGATTGATTTCAGTTCTAATTTTCATTTTTCTTTCATATTCACTCCCACTTTTAATTTATACTATCTTTTTTGTGTGTGCGTCACCTTGTAAGCTGCCTTAAATCCTTTCTAAAATAAGATGGCCCATAGTTAACTCTAATAGCTGGATATTTTTTAAAACTGAAGGAAGGAAGTTGGGCAGAAAGGGAGGGAGAGAAATAAGGAAAAAAATCAGGCAGGCGGGCAAACTATGCAAGTGTCAACAGTTTAACCCCCCTAAGCCTCAGTTTCTTCATCTGGCCTCCAGCATTTTAGGGGGACTCAAAATCATTTTTAGATAATGAATGTGAATATACTTGATAGGTTACAGAGCTCTGCACTGCTTTGTTGTGATTATTTTAAATCCATTATCAATTAAGGCAACTCTCCAATGCCAGTGCCAAGCCCTTTGCTCAATCTTCATCTCTGTTCAGTAGATGGAACTTCCTAGGAAGTGTCTGTCCTGAAATCAGGGCCTGGGTTCTTCTGAGAGCCTTCTTGTGGTCCCCTCTAGCAGAGAACCATAATCCTTAGAGCACCACAGAGGCAATGTCCTCTTTTCGAGGATGTCTGTAAAACCTCCAGGCCTGACAGAGTTCCATACCTCAGGTGGTCCAGGGGCCAGGAAATCTGGATCATCACCAAGACCTGGAAACTAGCTGATCAGCAAATCCACTTACCTCAGGATCTCAGGCATCTGTACAAAATTCCCCAGTACCAGCCCCTCCACTCCATACATGTTCACATTTAGATCTGGGGATCCCAAGGGTACACCATCTCCCACTTAGAGACTTATAGAACGATCACCTAGTTGCTGACCCAATCCCAAAATTAGAACCTCTTGTCAGGGGGAGTAATTGTAGAGTGGGGATGGGGTGGGCATGGAGACAGCCTTTGACGATCACTGCTTAGCCATCATTACTAATGATATTAAAAGTAGTTCTCAAGGGAATTGAGGCAGGAAAAAAAGACTGAACCACAATTCAACTGATCCATTCTTGTCAGAGCCCAGTTATCTCTTTAAAGCAGATTCTGGACAGGCAAAAGCTTCCATTAGGTCCCATCAGCATCATAATAAAGGCCAGACTCCTCAAGCATGGCAAATAGGAGGCAGCACACTGTTGAGGATGAGAGTGAAAGCCTGAGCTATCTGTGTGGGAATGCTTAATGGGCAAGGGACCTGGGTGAGGCCCTGCACCTTGCAAGCCCCAGTTCTGAAAAATGGAGATGGTTTTGATTAAATTAAACTGTCCACATAAAGCCCTTAGCACTGGTGCACTGGAGGGTTGGGGAGGGAAACGGGTGATCTTTACAGTCTGGGCCCAGCCCTCCTTTACAGCTTCATTTCCCCTGTGTGCACCTCACCCAGAAGGACATGCCCCAGCCCTCTCGCATCCATGACTTTGCACATGTTGTTCTGGAAAGCCATTCCTTTCCTGGTCTTTGCATTGAACGCCTACTCTTTCTTCAGCATCCCAATGAGATTCATTTCTTTCTGAATGCCTTCCCTGGTAACAGACCCTCACCCCAACAGAATGCAGAGTTCTGGCCTCCTTGTCCCCCTACTGCTGCATACTCTGCACTTGCATTTTAATTATGTTTGAGATTTATTATTGGATATTATGTTTATTTCATTAAGAAATCAAAAGAAATTCTAATTTAACTTTAAAAGAAAATGGTAGCATATGGTAGAGAGGTTAATGTTTTTTTTACAACTTTAAACACAATTAGAAATTCTGTGTTGTGAAAGACAAGCCAAGATAGCTTAAATGCATATTATTTATTGAGTTATATAATTTACATGTATTGAGGTACTCAAATGTTAAGTTCGATCAGTTTTGACCTAGAGCATTTCAATCACACCTGAAAGTTCCCTGAGTTCCCTTCCCAGTCAATCCCTACCCCACCCTCACCCTCCCGTACAGAAGCCACCACTGATCTGATTTCTGTCGTCCTATGTTAATGTTGCCTACTCTAGATTTCATATAAATGGAATCATACAGGCTGTATTTCGTTGTATCCTGCTTCTTTCACTCAGCTTTCCATCGTGGTTTTGAGACTCATCCATATTGCTGCATTTATCAGTGGTCCATTCCTTTTATTGCTCAGTGGTGTTCCGTCATATGAATATACCAGAGTTTATTTATCTGTTCTCCTGTTGTTGGGCATCATCACATTGTTTTTCATTTTATTTTTTAAATTGTTGTACAGTAAAATTATCCTTTTTTTTCTTTTGACATACAGGTGTATGAATTTTAACACACTTACAGATGTGTATGACCACCACCACAATCAATATGCAAACAGTCCTGTCACCTTAGAAAATTCCCTAGTGTGCCCTTTATAGTCCCACCCTCCTCCCACCCCAAGTCCCTGACCACTTTATGTCTGTTCTCTATCACTATAACATCACATTGCATTTTAATTGCTTATACACATGTCTGTTGTTCTCACTATATTGTCAGCTTTTCAGAGTAAGGATTGTATCTTATTCATCTTGCCTCCTCTGTGCTTACCACAGTACCTGGTACATAGTAGGTGCTCATTAAATATTTGAAGGATGAATGAATTAATGTAGCCACATAATGAATCCTCTCATAATTCTTAAGAGGCAGGAGGAAGTAGAAAACTGAAGAAAATCAACATTGACTGAGTGTCTTTTTTTTTTTTTTAATTTATTTATTTTTTTCTGTACGTGGGCCTCTCACTGTTGTGGCCTCTCCCGTTGCGGAGCACAGGCTCCGGATGCGCAAGCTCAGCGGCCACGGCTCACGGGCCTAGCCGCTCTGCTGCATGTGGGATCTTCCCGGACCGGGGCACGAACCCGTGTCCCCTGCATCGGCAGGCGGACTCTTAACCACTGCGCCACCAGGGAAGCCCTGACTGAGTTACTTTTTAAGAAAATCTTAGGTCCTTTTTTCACAGCAATAATGATTTTATAATTTTACAAAATTCTAAAGAGTGCTGCCTGGTAATTGCCACTTGAGAGAATATGTTGAGTCACACAAAATGAGTAAGCTCCCATAAAAGGAGTTCAGCAAATGTTTAATTATACTAAAAATATTATTACTGGTTAAGTTTAAACATGGAAATTAAAAGGAAAAAGTTAAAACGTGCTTCTTTGTCTATTACCTATTCTAAAGATATTCTAGAAGTCTAAAATTCTCCCCTGGAGTCTTTAATATATTTTCCAGGTATTCTTAGGTCTGTAAGTATTCTCTAACTGTTTTTAGAGAAACTCAATATTCACACTGTTACTTGTGACTCAAGTTTTGGTTTCCATATTTTCCCCTAAACTAGTGTCATCTTTATCTAAAATTTATTTTACTAAAGTCATTATTATTGCAAGTGATGTTTGGTTCTTGAAGCTAGTGTCTTCCCTAGAGCATATTCAGTTCTTTCCAGCTTCAACTTTACTTTTCTTTTTTTCCCTTCAGTGTTTATTGGTGTTTCCTTTTTCATTAATCACAATGCTGAAATGACTCTGTATATATCCTTCTTAGCCTATTAATTTCACCCACCAGGACATTATCTCTTACACACTGAGCCCTTTGCCAGCTCCATGTCACATTTCTTTAAGCAAATAAATTCTTTCCATATGCTTAGCCTATACCTCTGAGCCCTGTAGCCTATTCCCCTTTTTAAAACAGAAATGGGGAAACAGCTGTTTCTCAATTCCTATAAAGTATGTCCTGTTTTATAGATCATGCTGGACAGCTCTATTTTGATGCCTGCAAAATATTACTTGGTCCTTGAAATTGTGAATTTCCTGGACCTGAATTTCCTTTTCACATTTGGGGAAGAAAGATTAATTCTACTAGGCATTTCAGTGTGTTATACAGGCCATGAGGTCTTCTCTATAGTTTGTTTTGGGAGCTACTGAGGGGGTCATATGGAAGAAATGCCTTCTTCCTTACAGCACAACGAAGTTTTTAACTGTTAAGATTGATATTATATGCTCAACTCATTCAATGTTTCTGCAGATGTTGATTTAATATATCTGCAAGATTTTCTGCTACATGCAGAACATGCAAGGATGGAAGGACACCAGGCTGTCAGGTAGCCCACAGTCCAGAAGGGAGGACAGATGCAATGTGATGAGTAGTCTAATCCAGGGATACCTGAGCTGTAACAACTACCTAGAAGAAGAGTTGGAAAACTATGGCCCATTTTCTGGCTGCCTGTTTTTGTGTACAAAGTTTTGTTGTAACATAACCATGCCTGCTCATTTACATATTTTCAGTGAATGCTTTCATGATTCAATGTATAGTTGTGACAGAGATTGTAGGGTCCACAAGCCTAAAGTATTATCTATCTGGTCCTCTACTAAAAATTTTGCCAACTCCTGGCTTAGAGGAAGGAACACCAGGGAAGTGTATGGTCACCAAAGAATAAGGTAAGTGGAGGACACCTCGGAGAATGCCAGCATTTTACAGGATAGGTAAAAGAAGAGAGTGCATGAAGTGATGGGTTGAGAACCATAGTATGCCAGAACACAAAGGAGGAGAGTGTATCAAAAAGTTGAGGGTCAATATCAGTGTCAAGTGCCCCAAGGCAGTCAGGTAAGATGATGGTTATAATGAACATTTCCTGAGAATTTACTTATGTGGTAGACAGTGTGCTAAGCAATTTACATTTATTATGTCAAGACTCCATGTAATACCCCTATAAGGTTGGCACTATATATTCCCATTTTATAGATGAAGAAATTAAGACACAGAAAGACCAAGTAAATTTGCCATGGTCACACAACATTAAATGGCAGAGGTATTATTCTAATCCAGGCAGCCTGATTCTAGAGAGCCTATAAGTTTAATCTCTGTCCCACTTGACAATTAAGGAATCATTGATGTCCTTAAAAGAGTAATTTCAACGACATGATGGAAGTGGAAGATAGCTTCAAATAACTAACTGATAATTTTGCCATGAGCTGTGCATTGTTCTAAGAGTTTCACACTAACTCACTCAACCTCTTAACAACCTCATTTTACATATAAGGAAATCATGGCACAGAAAGGTGAATTAACCTACCCAAAGCCAAACAGCTATTGAGTGACAAAGGTGTGATGTGAGATTCTGGAGAGAAACAGCTTAACTTCTGTCCCAGCATCCTTACTGACCTCCATCCATCCCTGGCCCTTTCTACCTCTCTCAAAGATGTTGGCCTGAATCTGGCATTCCCTCTTTTGTTACTCCCTGCACCCCAATGTGATAGCCATTTCAAAAATAAAAAAGAAAGTTCAGTATGTTTTTTAAAATAAATGATGGTATGGTACCCATAGAAGACTCACAGGCAGATCAATGGAACCAGACCCAAGCATATGTATGATTTGTGTTTTGATTAACTGAAAGTGCTATAATAAGATAATGTGGGAGAGAAGAATCCTTCAGCAAGATGTTAGGACAACTGATTAAATATTTGAAAAGATAATAAAGTTAGAGCTTTATACCATACAAAAAAATCTACTCTATAGGATTTAAGTTAAATGTTTTTAAAAATAAAGATCAAAAATTTTTTTTAACTAGATAAAAGTATCTACTTAAGAGTAGGGTGAACTTTGCAAAGCATAACTGCAATGAAAAAAGGTGATATATTCGATCTCATTACAATTTAAAACATCTCTAGGTCAAATATATATATATATATATTTTTTTTTTTTTTTTTTTTTTTTTTTTTGCGGTACGCGGGCCTCTCACTGTTGTGGCCTCACCCATTGCGGAGCACAGGCTCCGGACACGCAGGCTCAGCAGCCATGGCTCACGGGGCCAGCCGCTCTGCGGCATGTGGGATCTTCCCGGACCGGGACACGAACCCACGTCCCCTGCATCGGCAGGCGGACTCTCAACCACTGCGCCACCAGGGAAGCCCCAAATATAATTTAAAAAATTAAAAGATAAAACAACTTCTTAAATTAACCTTAACATTAAAAGATTTATACAAATTGGTAAGAAAACATTAAAACCCTTCTTGACAAACAAAGGTTAAGACATTCTGTTCATATAAGAAATACACAAGCTAATAAAAACCAAAATATTTACTCTTGGTCATATCAAATGAATGCAAATTAAAATGCAGTATCATTTTTACCTCTTAGCAATGTTTAAAAATTCAGTATTTGCTGTAGTGTGATGAAACAAGTGTTTTTATACATGTTGATGACTTTAAAACTGACCCCAAACCATCTGAAAAACAGTTTAGAAGTTGTTAAAACCCTTAAAAAACACACATACCTTCTTACAATGTAATTTCTCTTTTAGAATTCTGTTCTAATCAGAAATGCATGAAATTTATAAAGCTGTCTATGACAATAAATTTACAAAGGCAACTTTTAGAAGTAATCTAAGTAATGATAGAAGAACAAAGTAAATATAGTGTAGGCAAACACCAGTTTGTCACATAGACATTAAAAATGTTTTTCAAGACTACTGACATGGGAAAATACTCATGATATAATATTAAAAGGTAAAGTATTTGTATATGACATGTAATTCCAGATATGTATGCATATATACACAGAGAGACAGAACAAAAGGTAGAAGTAACTGTATCAAAATTATAAGAATATATCTCTTATTATAGTGGGACCATCTTTTTATGGTAGTGCCAAATTTTTGTTTCAGTCTCTTATTTATTTACCCCTTTAAGACTGTTAGATCTCAGCTTTATCCCACTCTATCATGTAAGACCTCAGAGTTACAGTTCTTGAAGATGATTCCAAACACAAGCCCCTCTCTGTATATTTCCTATGTAGCTGGCAGTTAGTTGTTTGGTTAATATCCTTAAGCCTAGTTTAACAGCAGGAAACTTTAAGGATAAAGCAATAAAGTACCTTTTCCTAAGCTACACAAAAAGGCAGTTAAGATCTGGGTTTTCCACTGCCAAGCCTGGCAAGAAAGTTAAGCATTCTGAAGCAGGGCTTGTGAACATTACACCCACCTTTAACAATTCACAAGATGCACATTAAAGGCATACATTAAGTAATGTAATAGGTAGTTGAAGTCTCTGTGAAGGCTATAGGGCAGTCACAACAGAAACAGTGTGCTTTTGCATTGTAACATTTCTCTTCCTTGGGCTCACACTTTACAACAAGAGTGAGTGGGTAGCAGGTCTAACTGCAGCCTCATAGGCCTTTTCCTTTTGAAATTTCTGTTCAGGGGACATGACATAACTCACATAGTCATATAACGGGCCATGTTCACCTATATTTTTTTTAATGTTACCCTATACCTCTGTACTTCAACATTTCACCTCACTCTGGAAATTTTGACTTGTCCAGGGTATACTGCATTCTTAATAGAAATTGGCCTGAACCAGAAAATCATAAATCATAGAAGTCTGACTTCATCATTCCACAAATAGGAAGACTGTGGCATAAAGTAAATGATCTGCCCAAGATCACAAAAGTTGGAACTAGAATCTAAGACTTCTAGGACTTCCTTTGTCACTCCTCTATACTGGCACTTCCCAAAAGGTGTGCACAGAGCGCTGTTCTGGGAGCTGTTAACAGTTGTGCGGCAAAGAGCAGAGTTCAGGGGTCAAATAAACCTGAGGGTGATCTCATTTCCATTCTCACACTTGGACAGTAGTAATGCATATTAATGTATTAAAGGATGCCTGCAATAAGACAGATACTAAATCAGATGGGATGTGGGAGTGACAAGCATAAACCAGGACTAGCCTAGGCAAACCAGGATATATTTTCTCCCCAGCTAAAATATAGGATGGAGGCAGGGGTGGTGGGGGAGAGTTCCTAACAGATATCTGGACTAATTGGTTATGTTTGTTTGTTTGTCTGTTTTGGAGGAGGGGAGCTATTCACCACATGCAGCAGCTTCTGCCCCAGTTAGATGAGTGTTATTCAAATGTAAGAACGTACATTATTGTTAAACTGGGCTCTACATACCAAGCCCTGTGGATTCCAGTACCTAGCTTAATGATTAGTACCACCTGAGAGCCACCTAGTTTTCTAAGTTAGAGGGGCAGTATTGCATAATGGTTAAGAGCAAACTGAATCAAAACCACCTAGATCCAAATCCTGATGCACTCTCTCGTTAACCTTGGACAAGTGCTTCCATGTCCACCTCTGTAAAACAGAGCTTATAGTAACAGTACCCATCTCATAAGACTGACATGCAAATTAAATGAGTTAATATGTGTAGAGCGTTTAGAACACTGCCTTACTCAAAATAAGGACTATGTAAGAGTTATTAACATTGTTATTAGTTTCTGTTCCAGGAATGGAGAATTTATATAGCAGTGCTTCCAAATGTAACAAATACACTCATCCAATAAACATAACAATTCTAATAAGACCCAAAATGCCACTGCCAGCATCCATGGCTCTATTCACCTAACTCCAACTACAAAGATTGACCAGAAAAGGTTAAATTGAAATTACTCATAGTTTGAAAACTGCCCCGAAATATGTAAATGTTCCAACATTTAAAATAAACTAGAAAGGAAGAAGGGTGAAGCTGTAACACTCAAGACTAAAGTTGGGGTCCTGTTGCCCAAGCTGTTACCTTTTTTTTTTTTCCCTTAAGCTAAAAATAAAATAGGATAAAAGGAAAAAATGCCTTATTCTGGACAGATAGCCGGCAGGCAACTATTCTGCCTGCAAAGCTGTCCTCTGATATTTACATGATCTCCACTATATTTTTGTACCTTAAAGATAGGACAGGTCCTCTGGCACCCTCAGTTTTGGCATTAAAAGTCCTTTTTTTTTACTGCCACCGCAGCCAGGCTTAAATGTGAGTGTTCACAGAAGAGGTCAGACTCCTGTGGCTTTGGGTGCTTTAACCCAATGTGGGTGGTTCCTCAGGAGCCTGTCCTGTGTATGTTTTTGTTTGTTTTGCTATTTAGCTACTCTGTTTGTATTTTTTCTTTCTTCCAGTTTTATTGAGATCTAATTTTTTTTAATAATAAGGTCTTTATTATCGTGCAGACCAGAGCAACATGAGGCAAGTAGTTATCCAGGGTGGTGACTTGGAGACTGGAAAAGTCACGTGAGACCAACAGTGTCCATGAAGATAGTAAACCTTTTCTGCTATCAGAACACAGCTCAGGTTCTCTTGGCTAAAGATAGGTCACGTCCACACCTCTTCCAGGCAGAGGGGAGGAATTGAGGACCCCCATTACAGCTCTGTGTAAGTTTAAGGTGTACAGCATACTGGTTTGACTTACGTACATCATGAAATGATTAACACAATTAAATTTAGTGAGCATCCATTATCTCATATACATATAAACTAAAAGAAAAAGAGAGAAAATACATTTTCCGTGTGATGAGAGCTCTTAGGATTTACTCTTTTAACAACTGTCCTAGATAACATACAGTGGTGTTCATTATATTACTAGTGCTGTGCATTGCATCCCTAATACTTGCTTATTATAACTGGAAGTTCGTACCTTTTGAGGACCTTCATCCAGTTCTCTCTCCCCCCACGCCCTGCTTCAGGTCACCACAAATCTGATCTCTTTTTCTATGAGTTTGTTTGCTTTTGAAGTATAATTAACCTACAACACTACGTTAGTTCCTGGTATACAACATAGTGATTAGATATTTCTATACATTACAACTGCTGACATGTTACTGGCAACAAATTGTGTAGCATTTAAGATCCCCACAGATAGAAGGTGAAACATTTTTCTTTAGTCATGTATTTTTGAGACAATGTTATTGGTCGTAGTGCTTTACTTTCTTTCAGAGTTTTAGGACCCATAAAGTGACAACAGTTCAGAGTTGTGCCATCTTATTCCAAATTTTCTAACTTTAAAGTTTCCTGTGGGAACTGGAAACATTTTATAAACAAAGTCTGGATCTGTTGCTAGGGACATCTTCAGCTATGAAAATAGGAGCATTACTGGAATGTAGACCAGGCTGTAGCAGTTGCCACTAGAAACAGCAAAATTCAATGGGAAAAGTGTTCCCCACCCCCACCCCATCCCCATTCCCCATTCCAGTTCAGAATGACAGGAAGACTTCTGATGGCAAGAACTAACTCACAGGGGACTTACATTCAGAAACATTTGTTTTGTCAGATCTTTTGGAGAGAGAGGGAGAGGACATGTTAAGGAGCCTGAGAGATGGAAAAGGTAGAGCATGCCCCGTTTCTTGCTGCCTATGAGAGTGAAAAAGCAAAAAGGAAAAGATGGTACCTAAGAAAAATGAAACAAAATCAGAGAGGCATATGCCATGCTAATGTAAACCCTGATGACCCACCACAAGGCTACAGAAGACTTTGAGTGGTCAAGTGTCCCTGTACCCAGAGCAGGGAATGTGTGGCCAGAAGAGGCTAGAAGATTAAAGATTGAGCCTGCCAAGGCTTCTCCGAGCAGCCCCCTCAATACAACCAGGTGCCTGGATTGGGCACGATAGACATGGCTTCGGGTTTACTGTTCCTCCTGCTGCCGATCACATAATTCTTCATTTGTACACTAGATCCTGTTCCCCGTTTCTCAGCATTTTCTTTTCTCAGTGAAAGTTGCAGCTATTTGCTAGATTATAGCCCTAAGATGGTCTTGTTTCTACTTTTGGAAGACCTTTACAGAGGGGGAAACTTGTGCTGAATTTTGGAGGATGGGACTAAGATTTTGATAGAAAAGGAGAGATGACAAAGATAAAGGGTGAGCAGGCATTATGAACAGTACGAATAAATGAGAGGTACACTTACAGATGTATGATTCTTTTCTGGCATGGTCTAATTGATTGTAAGCCCTTATTTTTTGGTCATGGCACACCTGTAGTCATTATTTTGAAAAGTGTACAGAAGCGATAAAGGATGGAGCTTCCTTCACTGCATGCGCACTGTTAGTACAAGTGGAGCCAGAATTGAGAGCCCTTTTCTTTCACTGGCTACACTTCTGTTTCTCCCCTCCTCTCCCTTCCTCTGCTCTGCCCTCGCTCTGCCCTCCCCCTGCCCTGTGTTGTTTTGCTGGCATGGCCTTAGGGCCTTCACTGAGTTCATTTTTCACAGGGCCCTGTTCTATGGATGTGGGAATTGTGTTCTTTCTCAGTGATGCTGGTAGGAGTCCCTTAATGAGCTGGGAACACGGTCTTGAAGAGTGGTTCCCAGCCCTGCTTCTCCTGGCCAAATAAAACATTCTGGTTTCTACGGATGAGTAATTTTAGCAAAACACTTTAGACTGTTGAAGTACAGCTGTGTCTCCAACATTAGTTTTCAGTGTGTATAGTTAGATTTCCCAGAGAACAGCTGACCGCCTCTAGAAATATAGAAAACCCCTCCCCAAATAAGTGAAATTGAACTAAATTAAACAAGATGGATTTTTTTTATATATTTATTTTATTTATTTGTTTATTTATTATTGGCTGCATTGGGTCTTGGTTGCTGCACACGGGCTTTCTCTAGTTGCGGCCAGCTGGGGCTACTCTTCGTTGCGGTGCGCAGGCTTCTCATTGCGGTGGCTTCTCTTGTTGAGTAGCACGGGCTCTAGGTGCGCAAGCTTCAGTAGTTGTGGCTCGCGGACTTCAGTAGTTGTGGCTTGCGGGCTCTAGAGGGCAGGTTCAGTAGCTGTGGTGCACGGGCTTAGTTGCTCCACGGCATGTGGGATGTTCCCGGACCAGGGATTGAACCCGTGTCCCCTGCATTGGCAGGCGGATTCCCAACCACTGCACCACCAGGGAAGTCCCAACAAGATGGATTTTTTTTAAAAAAAAATTTTAATTTAATTTTATTTATTTTTTTATACAGCAGGTTCTTATTAGTCATCCATTTTATACGCATCAGTGTATACATATCAATCCCAATCTCCCAATTCATCCCACCACCACCCCTCCCCCCACCACTTCCCCCACTTGGTGTCCATACCTTTGTTCTCTACAACAAGATGGATTTTTGAAACAGTGTCACTACATAATGATAAAAGGAACAATCAACCAACAGGAAGTTGTAACAGTTCCAAACTTGCATGCACCTTACATACCTATGAAATGTGTAAACAAAAACTGACAGAATTATTGGAAAACATGGAGAAATTCAAAATAAGAGTGGAAGATGTTAATATATATGTCAATTATTGATAGATAAAACATAAAAATTCATAAACATATAGCAGATTTGAAAAACATCGTTAAGTTTATCTGTAATCATGTATAGAACTATGCACCTAACAATTAGATACTGCACATTCTAGTCCAAAAAAAAAATTTTTTTTAATTGATTACGTATGGGGACAAATGGTTACTAGACTAACTGTGGTGATGATTTCGTAATGTATCCAAATGTCAAATTACTAGGTAGTACACCTGAAACTAACATGATATTCTATGTCAACTATTTTCAATAAAAATCAATCAATAAATAAAGTTATATACTAGGTCAGGAGCTGGCAAACTATGACCCATGGACCAAATCCAGCCAGGATGTGTTTCTGTAAATAAAGTTTATCAGAACGCAGCCACACCCAATCATTTACATATTGTCTTAAGGCTGCTTTTGCCCAACAGTAGAATCCAGTAATTACTGACAGACCTTATTGCTCCGCAAACCCTACACTTATTTACCGTGTGGCCCTAAAAACCTAAAAAGTGTGGTGATCCCTGTGCTAGAAAATAAAGCAAGTCTTAACAAATATCAAAGAATTGATTTGCAGGCCATTTTTCTAACCACAATATAAAAAAAGGTAACTTAAAAAAATCTGTTTGACAATTTAACAGTGCACTTCTAAATAACTCATCAAAGAAAAGTCATTATAGAGTCTTTAAAAATATTTAGAATTAAATGATAATGAAAATGCTATAATATTAAAATGTATGGTATTCAGTTGTCATAAAGTTTTAAGAAAATATATATCCTTAATGCTTACATCAGAAAGAGAAAAACTTAATGGGCTAAATATCCAACTACAAAAATTAAGAACTCAAAAGAGTATACCTAAAGAAAGTAAAGAATGTTAATTAGTGTACTAGAAACCAAAGAAGCAATAGAAAGCATCTATAATACAGAACCCAGTTGTTGTTGGTTTTTTAAGGAAAGACCTCTCCAAGGCAGAACTAGAAAAAAAAAGGTACAAATAAAAGATGGGAGAAAAGAAAAAGAAGACATAGCTACATATAATGATCACACCTCTCCAATAAATTTGAGAAATTTAAATAAAACAGCCAATTACCTAGAAAAATAATACTTACCAAAATTGAGTTAAAAATAGAAAAACCCGGGGGCTTCCCTGGTGGCGAGGTGGTTGAGAGTCCGCCTGCCGATGCAGGGAACACGGGTTCATGCCCCGGTCCGGGAAGATCCCACATGCTACGGAGCAGCTGGGCCCATGAGCCATGGCCGCTGAGGCTGCGCGTCCAGAGCCTGTGCTCCGCAACGGGAGAGGCCACAACAGTGAGAGGCCCGCGTACTGGAAAAAAAAAAAGAAAAACTCGAATAATCATATAACTGTTAGAAATTGAAGCATTTGTTAAAACATACCCACAAAAAGAATACTACGCTCTGCTTCTTTTACTAACAGATTTTACCAAATGTCAAGAAACAGATCATCTTAGCTATTCGTATACAACTATTACGGAGGACAGAAAATGAGGAGACATTTCCCAACTCTTTTATGAAGCTAATATAACCAAAATACCTAAACCAGACAAGGACGATACTAGAAAGGAAAATTATGTAAATAAATATCTAAATAAAATGGTAACCAAGATAAAAACCAACATTATTAAAAAAGAAATACGTCATGATCAATTGCAATTTATCCTAGGAATAGCAAGGATGGTTTAACATTAGACAACCTATTTTCACAGTTGGCCACATTAACAGATTATAGGAGAAACCCATATAATCATCTCAGTAAATGTAAAAACAAAAGGCATTGCATTAAATTTAACACCTATTAATGATTTTAAAATAAAACAATAAACAAACCTCTTAGCAAACAGAATAGAAGGAAACATCATTTAGCTATAAGCAGCATCTTCTCAGGCAAGGGTAGTGTGGACTCCACATTAGAATATTTGGGAATCAAATCCCAGCTCTGCCTATTAGTTGTGTGACACTGGGCAAGTGTTAACAAATTGTTTGATGAAAGTTAGCTTCTATCATTTTTTTTTAAAGTCAGGCTTACTGAGGAATAATTTATATAGTAAATAATTTACATAGTAAAATTAACCCCTTTTTGAGTATGGTTCTGTGAAGTTTTACTAAAGCATACAGTTGTGTAACCACCACCACAATAAAGTTATAGAACATTTCCAACAATCCCCAGAAGTTTCCCACCTCCAGTCCCCAGTAACTACTGAACTGTTTTTTTATCCCTATAGTTTTGCCTTCTCCAGGGTGTTAAATAAGTGGAATCACACATTATATAGCCTCTTGATTCTGGCTTCTTTTGCTTAGCATCGTGCTTTTGAAACTTACCAGGTTATGGGTTTCAGTAGTTTATTCTGTTGAGAAACTGAGAACTATAGGAGAGTTAAGCAGGTCTATAGCCAGGGCAGATCTAAGTTTTTGTGAGGCCTAAATCTTACGTAATTTGGGGGACCCTCTCTTAGAAAAAGAATACAAAATTACTGATACAAAATTAGGTATGAAAGAAATTATTTTAAATAAGAAATCACAACAGTACTGTTATAAACACAGGAATTTTGAAAAGTTTTATTTTACTCATCCCTATCAGATAACTGTAAAATACAGCATCTACTGTATTCCTATAGGAGAGACTTGCCATTTTGAATAGACAAAATGGGAACCTAATTTTCTGCTTACAGTTTTAAATTTTTGATGATTGGAAGAATTTTCCACTGACTAATTTCTGGTTTCATTCATCCCAAACCTGCTTTCTCCTCCACTTCCCACATATTTCTAAGGAAGGAGGCTACAGGTGTGTTTGTGTCACAGTCCACAACCTCTAGCCCTGTACACTTTGTGTCAGATGTCTGGTGAGTTGGCATGGGGTGGTAGGAATATTCCTGGAAGTATTCCTACAGTAGGAGAGCTAGCAATAATTTAACTATAGACTTTATGATTATGAACCTTATAATATCTCATTAAACTCAAGCTCAATGTCTGTCCAACCAGCTCCCTCTAACTGGATCCCCAAAATGCTCACTTCAGCTCCAGCACTACTCACTAGGAGATAGGGACAGAGGTGAATTCTGAGTAGAAATAGACAGTGGTCTACTGTATTTATTTTAATCACCATATATCTTTCTTTTGCAGATTTTTTAAGACAAATTAACTGTATGATCCATTGCCAGTATTCTCCCTAGGGCCTAGAAGGAGTTCATGCAAGTAAATACTTAGAAGCTTAAGGAAATTGCTGGGAAATTGGATTTCTGATACTTTTCATAAAGAGGACAAAGTCAGGGATTGAAGGAAAGAGAAAGATACGTGCAACTGTTAATTTTAGCTTTTTGCTCTTTTTGCCTGGGGTTGAAAAAGAACCGTGTACTTGACTCCACTCCCATCTGGTGGTATCCTTTTTTTTTTTTTTTTTTTTTTTTAAAGTAGACCCTCAAGGAGTTGAAAATAAGGTTGCACCGTCTTGGTGACTCCACTCCATGGGCTGAAAATCAGCCACTGGGACTGAGTGGCACAGGCCTAGCTTAACTTCCTCAAATGCCAGCAGTTCTAGAGAAATCTAGATGCTAGAGCCAGGCTGGTTAGGTTGGGTCCCGTTACTGTTCTTTTAATACTCTTTTAATGGAAATCACAATACTAGCATCCTTACTTCAGAAAAGCAGTTTTCTTTTTTGGAACCAAAAAAAATCACACACAGACTAAAGAAAGAACTAATTTATTCAACCTTTATCTGATATTAATATCAAATATAATATAATTAATCATATTAATATAATTAATAGAGTATATTAATATAACTCCTGCTTTTTTATCAATATTTACATGTTATATTTCAGCCATCATTTTGCTTTTAGCTATATCGTCATATTTGAGGTAAGTTTCTTGTAAACAGCCTATAGTTAGGTCATTTTTTTAATCCACTTTATCAATCTCTGTCTTTTTTTAATATAAATGTATTTATTTTATTTATTTATGTTTGGCTGCGTCAGGTCTTCGTTGCTGCATACAGGCTTTTTCTAGTTGCGGCGAGCAGGGACTACTCTTCATTGCAATGCGCTGGCTTCTCATTGTGGTGGCTTCTCTTGTTGCGGAGCACGGGCTTTAGGTGCGCGGGCTTCAGTAGTTGTGGCACGTGGGCTCAGTAGTTATGTCGCGGGCTCTAGAGCGCAGTTTCAGTAGTTGTGGCGCACGGGCTTAGTTGTTCTGCGGCCTGTAGGATCTTCCCAGACCAGGGACCGAGCTCATGTCCCCTGCATTGGTAGGCAGATTCTTAACCACTGCGCCACCAGGGAAGTCCCAATCTCTGTCCTTAAATTGGTATGTTTAGATCATTTACATTAATGTAATTGTTGATATGTTGGGATTCAAATATGCCATTTTATTTTTCTTTTCTGTTTATTTGCTATTTCTTGTTTATCTTTCTGCCTTCCTGTGCATTACTTGAACATTTTTAGAATTCTGTTTTGATTTATTGTAGTATTTTTGAGTACATCTCTTTGCATAGCTCTTTTAGTGCTTGCTAAAGCACTAGTGTGGGTGTTGGCCTCATTACCACTGGGAAGTATGTAAAGTCCTGATTCTCTACTAGGGTTCCTCTGACCCCAGTGGGGAAGGAAAGGTGCCCTTCATTACTACCAGGAGGAGATGGAAGTCCAGGCTCACAGTGTGTTCTCCATTGATACTGCACTGGTGGTGGTGGTAGAGAGCAGGGGTCTGTTACCACCCTTCAGGGATGAAAATCTCTTCAGGGGTTCAGTCCCTACTTGATCACCTCTGACACCACCCTGATGGAAGGTGGAGGAGGAGTTGGGTTGCCTCATTACAGCCTGACAAAGGTGGAAGTCTAGGTTCCCCACTCAGCCTTTGCTGGTGTAGGCAGCAAAGAAAACAGTTTTTCTGTTGTGTTTGGCTGAAGTCAAGTAGTTATTATCTAAAGGTTTTCAGTCTTGCTAGGCTGTTGTTTTCCTGGTCATTTTGTTAAACAGAGCAGACATTTGTTGGGGTTTTTTGTCTGCTCTCACTGGCATTTCCAAGTTACTAGCTTCTTTAGCTCCAAGTCTGAGATAATAAGGCAAAAAGAAAACCCAGGGAGCTCACCACTGTGTTGTTCCTTGGGCCCCAAAGTCCCTAGCATGTCTGACTTCTCTCCACCTTTCAGAGATCTCCAATGTTTGTTTTATATGTAATGGTCAGGATTTTTAGCTGTACTTAGCAGGAGGAATAAGGGAAAATATGACTACTACTACTCTCTTCCCAGAAGCAGCACTATAAATACTTTTAATGCCAACTTAGTCCTTCGTTTAAAAATCCCTGTTAGGGACTTCCCTGGTGGCGCAGTGGTTGAGAATCCGCCTGCCAATGCAGGGGACACGGGTTCAAGCCCTGGTCTCGGAGGATCCCACATGCTGTGGAGCAGCTAAGCCCATGCACCACAACTGCTGAGCCAACTCTCTAGAGCCCGTGAGCCACAACTACTGAAGCCCGCATGCCTAGAGCCCATGCTCTGCAACAAGAGAAGCCACCGGAGCAAGAAGCCCGCGCACCGCAAGGAAGAGTAGTGCCTGCTCGCCACAGCTGGAGAAAGCCCGTGTGCAGCAACAAAGGCCCAATGCAGCCAAAAATAAATAAATACATTTTAAAAATAAGTAAAAAGCCCCGTTAATCTTCTACCTGCTACTACTTCATTGGGTAGAGTCCTTTTTTTCATGCTACATAGTTAAAAGTCGGGGTATTAATCAGGGTTCTCCAGAAAAACAGAAACAACAGAATAGATATCTATATATCTATCTATATTTATCACTCTCTCTCTCTCTCTCTCTCTCTCTCTGTCTCTCTCTCTCTGTCTCTCTCTCTCTGTGTATCTGTGTGTGTATATATAAAGGAATTGGCTTATGCAATTATGGAGACTGTCAAGTCCCAAGATCTGCAGGATAGACTGACAAGCTGGAGACCCAGGAGAGCCAATTGTCTAGTTCCAATCCTAGTCAGAAGGCTTGAGAACCAGGAGAGCTGGTGATGTAGTTCCAGCTTGAAGGCTGGCAGGCTCCAGATCCAGGAAGAGCCCATGTTTCAGTTCAAGTACAAAGGCAGAAAAAATTATCTTAATCAGGGGAGGTCATGCTTTTACTTCTTTTCTTTTCTTTTTTTAATATCTTTATGGGAGTATAATTGCTTTACAATGTTGTGTTAGTTTCTGCTGTAGAACAAAGTGAATCAGCTATATGTACACATATATCCCCATATCCCCTCGCTCGTGAGCCTCCCTCCCATCCTCCCTTTCCCAGCCCTCTAGGTCATCACAGAGTATCGAGCTGATCTCCCTGTGCTATGCGGCTGCTTCCTACTAGCTATCTACTTTACATTTGGTAGTGTATATATGTCCATGCCACTCTCTCACTTCATCCTAGCTTCCCATTCTCCCTCTGTGTCCTCAAGTTCATTCTCTACATCTGTGTCTTTATTCCTGCCCTGCCACTAGGTTCATCAGTACCATTTTTTAGGCTCCATATATGTGTGTTGGCATCCGGTGTTTGTTTTTCTCTTTCTGACTTACTTCACTCTGTATGACAGACTCTAGGTCCATCTACCTCATTAGAAATAACTCAATTTCGTTCCTTTCTGTGGCTGAGTAATATTCCATGGTATATATGTGCCACATCTTCTTTATCCATTCATCTGTCAATGGACATTTAGGTTGCTTCCATCTCCTGGCTATTGTAAATAGTGCTGCAATGAACATTGGGGTACATGACTCTTTGAATTATGGTTTTCTCAGGGTATATGCCCAGTAGTGGGATTGCTGGGTCATATGGTAGTTCTATTTTTAGTTTTTTAAGGAACCTCCATACTGTTCTCCACAGTGGCTGTATCAATTTAGATTCCCACCAACAGTGCAAGAGGGTTCCCTTTTGTCCACACCCTCTCCAGCATTTATTTTCTGTAGATTTTTTGATGATGGCCATTCTGACTAGTGTGAGGTGTTACCTCACTGTAGTTTTGATTTGCATTTCTCTAATGATTAGTGATGTTGAACATCTTTTCATGTGTTTGTTGGCAATCTGTATATCTTCTTTGGAGAAATGTCTATTTAGGTCTTCTGCCAATTTTTGGATTGGGTTGTTTGTTTGTTTTTTGGTATTAAGCTGCATGAGCTGCTTGTATATTCTGGAGATTAATCCTTTGTCAGTTGCTTTGTTTGCAAATACTTTCTCCCATTCTGAGGGTTATCTTTTCATCTTACTTATGGTTTCCTTTGCTGTTCAAAAGCTTTTAAGTTTCATTAGGTCGCATTTGTTTATTTTTGATTTTATTTCCATTACTCTAGGAGGTGGGTCAAAAAGGATCTTGCTGTGATTTATGTCATAGAGTCTTCTGCCTATGTTTTCCTCTAAGAGTTTTATAGTATCTGGCCTTACAGTTAGGTCTTTGATCCATTTTGAGTTTATTTTTGTGTATGGTGGTAGGGAGTGTTCTAATTTCATTCTTTTACATGTAGCTGTCCAGTTTTCCCAGCACCACTTACTGAAGAGACTTTTCTCCATTGTATATTGTTGCCTCCTTTGTCAAAGATAAGGTGACCATATGTGCGTGAGTTTATCTCCGGGCTTTCTATCCTCTTCCATTGATCTATATTTCTGTTTTTGTGCCAGTACCATACTGTCTTGATTACTGTAGCTTTGTAGTGTAGTCTGAAGTCTGGGAGCCTGATTCCTCCAGGTCCATTTTCCTTTCTCAAGATTGCTTTGGCTATCATGGTCTTTTGTGTTTCCATAAAAATTGTAAAATTTTTTGTTCTAGTTCTGTGAAAAATGCCATTGGTAATTTGACAGGGATTGCATTGATTCTGTAGATTGCTTTGGGTAGTATAGTCATTTTCACGATGTTGATTATTTCAATCCAAGAACATGGTATATCTTTCCATCTGTTTGTATCGTCTTTGATTTCTTTAATCAGTGTCTTATAGTTTTCCGCATACAGGGTTTTTGCCCCTTAGGTAGGTTTATTCCTAGGTATTTTATTCTTTTTGTTGCAGTAGTAAACGGGAGTGTTTCCTTAATTTCTCTTTCTGATCTTTCGTTGTTAGTGTATAGGAATGCAAGAGATTTCTGTACATTAATTTTGTATCCTACTACTTTACCAAATTCATTGATTAGCTCTAGTAGTTTTCTGGTAGCATCTTTAGGATTCTCTATGTATACTATCATGTCATCTGCGAACAGTGACAGTTTTACTTCTTCTTTTCCGATTTGGATTCCTTTTATTTCTTTTTCTTCTCTGCTTGCTGTGGCTAAAACTTCCAAAACAATGTTGAAGAATAGTGGTGAGAGTGGACATCCTTGTCTTATTCCTCATCTTAGAGGAAATGCTTTCAGTTTTCACCATTGAGAATGATGTTTGCTCTGGGTTTGTTGTATATGGCCTTTATTATGTTGAGGTAGGTTCTCTCTATGCCCACTTTCTGGAGAGTCTGTATCATAAATCGGTGTTGAATTTTGTCAGAAGCTTTTTCTGCATGTATTGAGATGATCATATGGTTTTTATCCTTCAATTTGTTGATGTGGTGTATCACACTGATTGATTTGCGGATATTGAAAAATCCTTGCCTCCCTGGGATAAATCCCACTTGATCATGGTGTATGAACCTTTTAATGTATTGTTGGATTCGAATTGCTAGTATTTTGTTGAGGATTTTTGCATCTATGTTCATCAGTGATATTGGCCTGTAGTTTTCTTTTTTGTGACATCTTTGTCTTGTTTTGGTATCAGGGTGATGGTGGCCTCATAGAATGAGTTTGGGAGTGTTCCTCCCTCTGCTATATTTTGGAAGAACTTGAGAAGGATAGGTGTTAGCTCTTCTCTAAATGTTTGATAGAATTTGCCTGTGAAGCCATCTGGCCCTGGGCTTTTGTTTGTTGGAAGATTTTTAATCACAGTTTCAATTTCAGTGCTTGAGATTGGTCTGTTCGTGTTTCTGTTTCTTCCTGGTTCAGTCTTGGAAGGCTGTGCTTTTCTAAGAATTTGTCCATTTCTTCCAGGTTGTCCATTTTATTGGCATATAGGTGCTTGTAGTAATCTCTCATGATACTTTGTATTTCTGCAGTGTCAGTTGTTACTTCTTCTTTAATGCTTTTAGTTCTATTCCAGCCATATCTGATTGGATGAGTGCCACCCACATTAGGGAGGGAAATGTACTTTATTCAGTCTACCCATTCAAATGTTAATCTCAACCAAAAACACCTACACAGAAACATCCAGAATAATGTTTGACCAAATATCTGGGCACCCTGTGGCCCAATCAAGTTGACACATAAAATTAACCATCATAGTATGTAAACATTTAAAAGCTCAGGACTACCAAACTAGTTAATTTGTACCTAAATATGAATTCTGACCAATATTACTCACAAATTCACATTTTGGGCTTTGAGATATACCGAAAAACTCAAAGGGAGTGAGTAAAGCCTTTCAAAGATTCAAAAATGTGCTCAAAGAGAACAACCACTAAAATCTGGAAGACAGTATGGCATTATGGGAAGTAAGAAACTTATGGTTGCCATGTTTCTTTAAAAGAGCTTTTTAACAGAAAAATTATTAAGGTTTTTATTTTTCCTGGTTCTTGGAGTAAGAATTTACTTTTTCCAGTGTTGAAAGATTTTATAAATTCAAATTAAGAATTTCTCATGATCTATAATCCTGCTGTCCCACTCTCTTAACATTACCCCTGGAGCCAGCACACTGGCATCAAGAGCTGGCTGGTTCTCAGTGCAGGCAGTATCACTTGTGGGGAAGACTTTGGACTCAAATAGGGTTCCCAGGTGTGTGACCTGGGGCAAATTACTTCATCCGTCTAAGCAGCAACTTTCTTATCTGAAAATGGGGAGTTTAATATCTGTAAAATCAGCGTGAGTGTTCCATAATTAAACATTCTGAAATTTAGACATCTGAATAATCTTCATTTTTGCAGTTTTATAAATAATACTGCCACCTTGGTTTTTAAATCTCTGACTTCATTTTGGATCATTTTCTTAAATTCAGCTTCTTAGAGGTGAAATTAATGAGTCAAGGGATAGAACCTTCTAAAAAGATGGTACCAAGATTACACTAGCAATGGGAGAAAGAAAGAGAGAGGTGCTCTTCTCATTTTTAAACTTTATGTTTCCTAGAAGCATCAGATGGTGAAGGAGGAGGAGACACAGCAATGATGCAGCAGGAGAGAGCTCCAGTTCCTGCTCTGTCAAAGAAAACCGAACAGGTGACAGTCACTGTGGGAGAGTCACAGCTGTTGGCTCTGAAATCAGCCTCTTCTACCCCTCTACAGCATTCCGTGTGCTTCAATACCAGTTATTGGTGGGATTTGAGGGAAGCTTTTACCTTCTCTGCCTTTGAAAGAGCCATGCTTCGTTAATTACAAACCAGCAAGGTCTAGTTTTCCCCCAATATGTTTTTTACAATATAAATATATTTTACAATAATGATATCTTAGATTCTTGTATTACATTTTTACCAAAGACCCAGTTTTATTCTTTGGGTATAGTTCCTAGGAGAAGACAAATGGCATAGATATGCAAGATTACCCCCACACCAATGCATTATTACAGTACCAAGGCATGCTGTGAGCAGGCTCCCAGGCCTTCATGACTATCTAGCATCATGTCTGTTGTGTGAATTCTTATTGGGGATTTGCTACCTTTGTATTACCACAAGTGGCCATTTGATAAACTTTGCTCCTTGGACTTAGGACCTTTTATTGCCTTTTTAATCTTCTTGCTGGCCACTCACATCCATTTGCACCTTTCTTACATTATTGTCCCTGAGACCTAATTGGTAACCATGTGTGATTTTTTAAAGGACTATCTAACTGTCAGTCCAAAGTTACCATCTTCTTCATAGTAACATATGGGGCCTTATTCTTATTGTAGGTGGCCCTAAACACATTCCACTAGAGTTTTGTGACCAGGCTCAGGATAATTGTGGGAAGCAGTTTAGCATTTTGGTTACCTACACGCTGTGACGCCTTGGGCAAGTTAAACTCTCTGTGCCTCAGTCTCCGTATTGGTAAAGTGGTGATAATACGTGTATTTTCTTCACAGGGTTACGGGTGAGGATTAAATGATTAACACTTGTTAAGCTCTTTGAACTGTGGTTGGCAAAGAGTAAGCACTGAAGTGATAATTCTTATAGTAAAATATACTTCAAGTCTTTTATTTTATTCATTATTTTTTCTTTGTGAGGTGGGGAATGCAGCAAGATATACGTATTTAATGTATAATCAGTCTTGGTTTTCTCTCTAGACATTAAATATTTAACTCCAAGGCCCTGTATCAATTTTAGTTTGCACCATTCTTTCTAAGATCTACAGGTTAACATCTGTAGCTTTTCAATTTATTTCACAAAGATGGGGTTTGATTTTACCTCACTTAACTCCACTGACCATACCATAGTCATGCCTTCTTTGACCTCTGCCTCTAATCAGTGCCTACTTGCAGAACTTGTTTCCAAATATTCTTTTTTTTGTAGAAATTAGAACTTTATTATATTATAAACATTTCCAGAATATAAACTGATTTTGTATCAAGACTCCTTGAAACGTTTAAAACTGTATGTAACTTAAGCTTATTATAATGTATGTCATTTTCCACTTTCCAATATAGAAAATATACTGCAAGTTAGATCTAACAAAGGAAAAAAAATCAATCTAAACTGCTTCACAGAGAAAACTAATGAATATAAAAACACCCACCCCAAACTAAAACCCAGTCAAGAAATAGATTCTGTAAAGCCTATTAATCCTCCAGTTTAAAATAAATGACGTCCTAAGGGAAAAATACTTCCACCATCATAGCAATTTGATGAATTAAAGCAGAGCCACTCTCGTTAAGGGAAATTACATTATGTATAAGAAAAATGTAGTAATGATTTTAGAAAAGAGGAAAAGTAATTTCCATGTTGGAGAGCAAGCACAGTAAATGTTTTCTGTTCACTTAACCTTTGTACCTGCTCACATGAAAAGAGCGATAGGAACATCGTAAAACCAAGCTCCTCAACTCTTTTTTCAGTTTAACCTCAGGAGAACCAATGCAAGAGCTTTAAAATCCAAGGAGAGACTGGTCCCAAAGCATCTCTTTTTCTTTCTTTCTTTGACTTGTTCCTTTTTCTCTTTACTACCCTTAAGTTCCTATTTCTTAGAGGCTACATCTTGGGTTTTTTTCTCCTTTCGGTTCTTAAGTTTTTCTGTACTGACTGTTTCCACCTCTGTTTTGTTTCTTTGGATGCTCTTGTATTTGTCTAAATCTATTTCCTCACAAGTTTTCTTCCTCTTATGCTTGGGCCGCTCCTCCTCTCGTTTTTCCCGGCCTTTCTCTGGGAGCCTTTTTCTCTTCTGATGTATCTGTTTATAACTAGCTTGACAGGCACTGGTACTGTTTTCTGAGGAGAGGTGCCTGTAAACTCCAGATTCTACACTGTATGAGCTACAGTTATACTCTTGCTGACTAAAGTTCAGGGGTACTGGTTTTCCTGAGAAACAGTCCCTGGTGAATTGACAGCAGCTCAGGGAGTCCAGTCTCAGCCTGCTGCCATGAGCTGCTAGCCACTGAGGTAACCACTTTTCCACTGTTTGCGAAATACTGCATGGTCTTCGGTAGGTCTGGACGGTTTCACAAAGGAGTCTTTGATCAAACATTCTACACCTGGGTCTAGAATCAACCTCTTCTTTGCACCCACAGGTTTCCAAATAATCCTCTCTCATCTTTCTGAAACAAGTCTTTGGCTCTAAGCCTCTGGCTTTCTGCACTTTGATGTAATCTTCAAGTTCATCTTGAAAAGAGTCACATGTCTTTGAATGCTTCATTAGGTTGACAAGGAGTTCTCCTTAACAGGTTGAGAACTTGGTGGAGAAATTTGATCATATTCACCCATTGATTGCTTCAGTTTTTTAGCATGAACTTTCCCCAAATAGTGAGACTGTGCAACAACTGAGGAGCTAAAAACCATGATGCAGAGATTTAAAAATCTATTTTTGTCCAATACTCCGCTCCCATTCACCTCATAATGTGAAATCCATTGTGATTCAAATTATGGCACTACTCCTTATAAGCCTTTTACAAAAGGTATCTGTAAAAAGTTCAGTCTTTGCTCATTCAACGTGGTACCTTCTCTGAGGCAGGGGCCCCCTCCGCGCCAACGCCGCCTGCCAGTGGACAGGCCGAGGTGGAGGAGGCAGAGAGGCAGGGACCACCGCTGCCGCCGCCGAGCGAGCAGGGTGGGAGCAGGAGGCGGAGACCGGACTTCCGAGGGGAAGTGGCCACCACCACCAGCGGCCAACTGGACGGCACCGCCGCCATAACGGTGAGGAGCGCTACTGCACTTGCTCCAAATATTCTTTGTAGCCCACTGGCTTTCTTTTTTATTACTTTATCCCTTGATTTTATTGATTGTTCTTCACTTTTTCTGGACTCTTTGGTGAAAGAATAAATTTACATCAATAAACTCACCCAAGCCTGCATCTTTACTGTCTTTTTATTGGCAGAGCGTTCGCCTTGCTGAATTTCCACCTATTTTTTGCCTCCTTCCAACTTGAGTCTTCTTTTCCCACAACCATCAAGTTAGATAAATGGCAGGGAACCACAGGAAGAAAGGAGAAAGATCGGGGAAGAGAAAGTTAAATACATTCTTAATTTCCATGAGCATTCACCTATCTTTCAGCAGCCCTGGTTTCAACAATAATAAGACGATTTATTGAACACTCACCGCAGGCACTGTGTAAGGCACCATGACTCAGTCGTCACAGGTGCCCTGTGAAGTAGGGGGGACCCCATTTTACAAAGAACCTGAAGCTCAGAGAGATGGGTACCAGGAGTGATGACCCACTTGACTGTCTTTAAGCCATACCCTGAGGATGACACTGCTTCCATTTCCCTTTCCACCTGTCCTTCCTCATTCAACTTGGGAAAATTGGATTTACCATGCCATCAAGTAATTTCTTGGTCGCATGCCATTGCTATTTTATGCCAAGGAAAAAAAATCACCAGAGATTTTACTGCTCATTTTAACCACCTTCATCTTGCTCTAATTTCTTTCACTAACAAATTGCTTTAAGGAAACAAAGTCCTGGGAATTCCCTGGCGGTCCAGTGGTTAGGGCTCCACGCTTCCACTTCAGGGGACACTAGTTCAATCCCTGGTCCGGGAACTAAGATCCTGCATGCTGAGTGGCCAATAAATAAATAAATAAATATAAATTTAAAAAAAATAAAAGAATCAAAGTCCTAGGTAGACACAGTGCCCTTATCACTCTCTACAAGCCTATCCTCATGCCCTGGCCAGAGAATTCACACAGGAACCTCCTTGTGCCCCTCTGCCTTATTTGAGTGTTATCCATCTACCTCTCTGGTCTCCCTACCATGCTGTACACATCTGTGCATCTCCACTGCATCTGGCACAGAACCTTCCCCGAACTGGCACTCATTTGTGAAAAGGAATAATGGATGACTAGACTGGTATTCCAGCTTTCTTACGCCTCTTCCCATCTCAACCCTTTGTGTCCCAGCTGTGAGCCATTGGCTCCCTGACACTGCTGCCCGCAGACGCCTTTTGGAGCCCCGTGACCATTGTCCCTCCTTCAGCTCCTCCTTGAAGGGTCCCCCACCTTGACATTAGACCTGAGAGTCTCTTCTCCTCCAGCCCGAATACCACACAGTCCCTTGGGCTCTTCTGTGGCCTCCTCATCCTGTCTGCCGCTGCTCTTCTCCCTCTGGAACTCATCTCACCACCCCAAGGACAGCCTTTTTGTCAGGCCGACTGTCATTTCTTGAGTCCTTCTCTAGTTGTTTATGCACATAGAGGTTGCATTTCCAACTAGCCCATAAGCACCTCAGAGGACAGGGTTTCTTTTGTGTTCACTGTGGTACCTAGCACAGCCATAGGCATATGATTCATTTGGCACATGTGACCAAGTATTTGTTTTTTAATAGTAATCATATTTTTTTCTTGGATCAAAAAAAAGAAGAAAAAGAAAAGAAATTACTGTTTACTATATTTAAGTTTTGAATTTTTTTCAAATTTGCTTAGTTGTTTGCTGTTCTTGAAGGGGTTTTTTGTTTGTTTGTTTTGTTTTGTTTTGTCTTGCGGTACGCGGGCCTCTCACCGCCGCGGACCCTCCCGCCGCGGAGCACAGGCTCCGGACGCGCAGGCCCAGCAGCCACGGCCCCGGCCCATGGGCCCAGTCGCTCCGCGGCACTCGGGATCCTCCCGGACCGGGGCATGAACCCGAACCCGCACCCCCTGCATCGGCAGGCGGACCCCCAACCACTGCGCCACCAGGGAAACCCCTGTTTGCTTTGTTTTTTAATGCTTGCATAGGAACTGCCTGGCATTATGCTGCTAGCAGTAATATGCATATCACCAGGTGAGAGTGTCCAGTTAGATGGTGTTCCCTCCTTTGCCATAGCTGGGCCTCACATTTTTATTACTGAGTCCACACCTCCCATCTGTCCAGTTTTTCAAGCAACAGGTTTATAACTTTATACAAGTTTTCTACCCTTGCAACTACATCATCTCTAGCAACCATTTCACATCTAAACAATCATCCTTGGCCTCCTTAATAATGTGAGTATAAAGATTTGCCAGTAGTTTTTTTTTTTTTTCCAAATACTGCTTCCAAAATAAATGATGAATTCCCTTACTCCTAGAGATTGCATCACCCTCTTCCCTCCTCAACATCACTCATTTCAGAGCCAGCCCTAGTGACTTTGTAATTATGGTTCCCAGAATATAATCCCTTATGAGGGATTTCGTGAATTTTCATTGATGTCTCCATGATGTCAGTAGCCTTTTAATGGTTCCATGACCCATCCTCTCCCCGTCAGAGACAACACTGGACTTCTTTTTTTCTTAAGCTAGCCTTTTGTTTATCTCCTTGGATCATAAAAGAATCTTCAGCAAGAGTACTTATCCCTTTCCCTCCTTACTTACCCCTCTCACTACTGTATTTTCTTACCAATTCTTTTTTTTTTTTTTTTTTTGCGGTACACAGGCCTCTCACTGCTGTGGCCCCTCCTGCCTCGGAGCACAGGCTCCAGACGCGCAGGCTCAGCGTCCATGGCTCACCGGCCCAGCCACTCCGCGGCATGTGGGATCTTCCCGGACCGGGGCACGAACCCGTGTCCCCTGCATCGGCAGGCACACTCGCAACCACTGCGCCATCAGGGAAGCCCTCTTACTAATTCTTTATTTTCACATTGATCATTTCATATCTCTCCTACTCTTCAAGATTATTCTTGATTAAGAGAAAAGAGAACTGTGTCCTGTTTACTCTGATTTACCTTCCTCCTTTCCATGCTGGTGTCTCAATTCTGTTTCTCTTTGTATTAATCTATTGTTGTATAACTAATTACCCCCAAAGTTAGTAGCTTAAAACAGAAAAGATTCCTTATCTCAGTTTCTGTTACCTCACAGGCATGGCTAAGTTCAGTCTCTCTGGCTCTACATCTCTCATCAGTTGTCAGTCAAGTTGTAAGCTGGACGTTAGGGGCTCCACCATGAGGAACCTTCTTGAAGTTCATTCAGGTGGCTGATGGCAGGCCTCAGTCCCTCATCATGTGAGCCTCTCCACAGGGATGCCTCACAGCATTGCCCATGGCTTCCTTCAGGCCATGTGAGTGACCCAAGAGGGAACTAACGAGCACTCAAGACCAAAACCAGTCTTTTTTTTTTTTTTTTAACATCTTTATTGGAGTATAATTGCTTTACAATGGTGTGTTAGTTTCTAATGTATAACAAAGTAAATCAACTATGTGTATACATATATCCCCATATCCCCTCCCTCGTGTGTCTCCTTCCCACCTTCCCTATCCCACCCCTCTAGGTGGTCACAGAGCACCGAGCTGATCTCCCCGTGCAATGCAGCTGCTTTCCACTGGCTATCTGTTTTACATTTGGTAGTGTATATATGTACACGACACTCTCTCACTTCGTCCCAGCTTACCCTTCCCCCTCCCCATGTCCTCAAGTCCATTCTCTACGTCTGCGTCTTTATTCCTGTCCTGCCCCTAAGTTCTTCAGAACTCTTTTTTTTTTTTTTTTTTAGATTCCATATATATGTGTTAGCATATGGTATTTGTTTTTCTCTTTCTGACTTACTTCACTCTGTATGACAGACTCTAGGTCTATCCACCCCATTACAAATAGTTCAATTTCATTTCTTGTTTTAGCTGAGTAATATTCCATTGTATATATGTGCCACTTCTTCCTTATCCATTCATCTGTTGATGGACACTTAGGTTGCTTCCATGTCCTGGCTATTGTAAATAGAGCTGTGATGAACATTATGGTACGTGACTCTTTTTGAATTATGGTTTTCTCAGGGTATATGCCCAGTAGTGGGATTGCTGGGTCATATGGTAGTTCTATTTTTAGTTTTTTAAGGAGCTTCCATATTGTTCTCCATAGTGGCTGTATCAGTTTACATTCCCACCAACAGTGCAAGAGGGTTCCCTTTTCTCCACACCCTCTCCAGCATTTATTGTTTGTAGATTTTTTGATGATGGCCATTCTGACCGGTGTGAGGTGATACCTCACTGTAGTTTTGATTTGCATTTCTCTAATGATTAGTGATGTTGAGCATCCTTTCATGTGTTTGTTGGCAATCTGTATATCTTCTTTGGAGAAGTGTCTATTTAGATCTTCTTCCCATTTTTGGATTGGGTTGTTTGTTTTTTTGATATTGAGCTGCATGAGCTGTTTGTATATTTTGGAGATTAATCCTTTGTCAGCTGCTTCATTTGTAAATATTTTCTCCCATTCTGAGGGTTGTCTTTTCATCTTGTTTATGGTTTCCTTTGCTGTTCAAAAGCTTTTAAGTTTCATTAGGTCCCATTTGTTTATTTTTGTTTTTATTTCCATTCCTCTAGGAGGTGGGTCAAAAAGGATCTTGCTGTGATTTATGTCAAAGAGTGTTCTTCTTATGTTTTCCTCTAAGAGAGAAATGACAGTCTTTTTATAACCTAATCTGAGAACTGACATCACATCACTTCTGCCATATTCTGTTAGAAGCAGATCAGTAAATCTGGTACACATTCAAGAGGAGGGGATGAATACCAGGAGATAGTGATCACTGGTGCTATCCTGTAATCTGGCTACCACAGTCTGCCCTCTGGCCCCAGTGATTTACATCCCTCCCATACGCAGAATATATTTGCCCCTCCCAAGGCTTGCAGAAATCTTATGACGTTACAGCATGAGCTTGGTGTCCAGAATTTCATTGTCTAGATCAGGTCCAGGTGCAATTAAGGTTCCTTGGGTTTAGACCTTTAAGTATAACTCTTTGAGTGTATTTTTTCTCAACTTATGAAACTAAAGAGACAAGTTGTCTTACCCCTACATACCCAACACCAAGCAGTGAGGCAAGCATTGGATAACCTCTATAGGCATTTCTATTCAAATAGGAGTAACAAAGAGTCATTGGTCCACAACATTCAGAAAGGGTTAGGAGTTTCTTGATTAAGTCTTAAGGCCCAGGGTCTTATGGTTCTTGGCACTGCTGTTTGGGTTTTTGTTCTGTCCTCTGAGTCATCCTCCCTTTTTTTTTTAAATAAAAGGTAACATGTGTTTGCAACTAAGCAGCTCTTTCAGCTTGCTTCTTGATAATAGAATTCTGAGGGCTCCTCTCTGACCCTCTCAGCTTCTGAATATATAACTCCTTTAAGAATTGTGTGGGGGCTTCCCTGGTGATGCAGTCGTTAAGAATCCACCTGCCAATACAGGGAACACAGGTTTGAGCCCTGGTCCATGATGATCCCACATGCCACAGAGCAGCTAAGCCCATGTGCCACAACTACTGAGCCTGCACTCTAGAGCCCGTGAGCCACAACTGCTGAGCCCGTATGCCACAACTACTGAAGCCCGCATGCCTAGAGCCCGTGCTCTGCAACAAGAGAAGCCACTGCAATGAGAAGCCCGCACACCACAATGAAGAGTAGCCCCTGCTCACCACAACTAGAGAAAGCCTGCATGCAGCCATGAAGACCCAACGCAGCCAAAAATAATACATAAATTTAATTAATTAATTAATTATTTTAAAAAAAGAATTGTGTGGGTCTCCTATGATTCTTCTGGGGATTTACTCTATTAGGCAGAAGTCACACCCACAATGTTTTCCAGATAAACCCTTCTGTACCTTGGGCTTCAGCTGAGACAATTACAAGATAAGACCCCTTAAGCTTCCTAGACTCATGTTTGAGAGAATCTGCGAGGCACACCTTTAATTTCTTTAAAGACTTTTGTTTTTTCTTTTTAATTTGGCTGCACTGTGGGGCTTGCAGGATCCTAGTTCCCCGACCAGGTATCAAACCCGGACCCTCAGCAGTGAAAGCATGGAGTCCTAACCACTGGACTGCCAGGGAGTTCCCTTTAAGGATTTCTTATGTAACTGTGACTGTGTCCAAAATTTTTGAACAGTGTGTTCAGGCACTATCCATCTAGCAATCACCTTATTTTTGACACATTTCAAAGATTTGCAAAATCAGTACACTCCCCTCAGATGCTTCAGCATGCATATTATTTTTAAAAGCTCAATATTTACTTTAAAGTTCTTTTTTTTTCCTTGTAAGGTGAAGTTAACATACAATAAAATACACAAATGTCAAATGTACCATTCAATGAGTTTTGACAAATTCATATAGCTCCATAACACAAACCCCTACAGGATACAAAACATTACCATCACCCCAGAATCCTTTCATGCCACCTCCCTGTTAATCACCATTCCAAACTCCTTGCCCCTGAGGCAACCACTGTTCTGATGTTTTCTCCCCCAAAATTTGTTTTGCTTTTTCTAGGACTTCATGTAAATCCATCAGTCTTTAGCTGTTTTTCTTACTTGCTACCTTATATTTTATACTGCAGTTTCTTGATTTACCACTTTCTGATTATCTTCCTGAGGTAGCATAGGAGGACATAGTCCTCTCACCTATGCCCTATTCCCTCTCCAACTGCTACTTCCTCTGCCGATACAATATTACATTTTGGTTAAAACAGTTGTCACTCTTTCATTATTATGACCGTGGAAACACTGTTCAGTGCTGAGAAAAAGAGAAGCTATAATCATCCCTCCTTTCTTATACAACTCTTTATTTTTATGGTATTAATAATTACCTCATTTCTTCACTTGCCTAGCTTGCCATGTTCCTACTGTTAATTGCTCCCGTATGTTCCAACATCTCTTCCACATGCCCATGGACAGTATTTTCCATATGCTCAAATAGATCAGTTATTGTTCTTTCCTACAGATCTCCACACTTTTGTTCCACTCTGAATTGGTTATTCTCTAGGCCTGCTGAACAACTGAGACTTCTCTTTACTGCCCCTTCAGTAGTCTCCCGGATTGGTCTCCCTACTTACTGAATCCTATGTCATCCTCTTTCTTGATTTAGTCCTTTATTATGCTGGAATAGAGCCTTGAGTATCTGTGGGTAGGAAGTAAATTTTTTGAGATCTTAAATATCTGAGAATGTTTACTGAAATCTGAAAATTTTCCTCTTAACTTGATTGATAATTTTGCTGGGTATAAAAATCTAATTTGAAAAAAAAATCTAATTTGCAAATAAATTTTCCCCATAATTTTGAAGGCTTTGTTCTACTGAGTTCAAGCATCAATTACTGCTGTTGCACAGTCTGCCACCATTCTTTTCTTTGACCTTTTGTATTTTGTATGTTACTGTTTTTCTTTTCATAAGTTTTTAGAATCTTTTGTTTGTCCAGGATGTTCTGCAATTTCACAGTGATTTTCCTTAGCATGGTTATTTTTCTTATCCATTGTACTGTATACTTAATGGGCTTTCAATTTGGAGTTTCATGTTCTAGAAATTTTCCTTCAGTTCTGGAAAATTTTTCATACATTATTTTTTTATCACTTCTTTCCCACTGTTTTATATGACTCTTACTTTCGATAATACCTTTTTTATTGGCATGTTGATTCTCTTGGGCTGATTCTCTAATTTTCTTACCACTTTTTTCTTATCATTTTTTCATCTTTCTGGGAGATTTTTTCTAGTTTATCTTCAAGCCTTCCTCCTACAATTTTATTCCAACTTTCTTTAATTTTTATTTTAATTATTTTAATTTTTTGCTGCATTGGATCTTCATTGGTGCACACAAGCTTTCTCTAGTTGTGGCAAGTGGGGGCTACTCTTCGTTGCAGTGCACAGGCTTCTCATTGCAGTGCCTTCTCTGCAAAGCCTGTGGAGCACAGGCTTTAGGCGCGTGGGCTTCAGTAGTTGCAGCACGTGGGCTCAGTAGTTGCAGCACGTGGGCCCTAGAGCGCACTGGCTTCAGTAGTTGCAGTGTGCAGGCTCACTAATTGTGGCTCGTGGGCTTAGTTGCTCTGCAGCATGTGGGATCTTCCCCGACCAGGGATCAAACCCATGTCCTCTGCATTGGCAGGCAGATTCTTAACCACTGTGCCGCCAAGGAAGTCCCCCAACTTTCTTATTTGTTTTAAGGTTTAAATGTCTTTTTAATTTTTTTTCCTTTTTTATAGCATCCTCGTTTTATAGCATCTTGTTTCATGGCTGAAAATTCTTCCCTCTTCTCTCTGAGAATATTAATTGTAATTGTTTTGAAGTACAGTCTCTGTTTCCTCAGTGTTCTTTTTTCTTTTTTTTTGTTTATTTGCTATGATGTTGGAGACTTTCCTTAGATGTCCGATGAACCTTAGCTGTCTATTCATATTAAACAGAGACACACTAAAAAGTTAATGGAAAACTTTTGTGCATAAGTGGGGCTTGTTAATTAGTGGACCTCTTGGTAGGGTGATATGATAACAAAGCTGGACATTTACTATGGAACCCCCAAATGTCACTCTCTTGTGGCATTTCTCTTAGGCCATTTTATTTTTCCAGAGAAGAATTCAGTAGTGTTCTGCCTACACTATATAAGCCTCTCTTGAAATATCCTGAAACAGGGACAGGAAAAGGAAATGAGCCTCAACCTCTACCCTGCCTCCCTTGTGCTAGACTTCTTGGTCTTCTTATTCTCTCCAGAGCATAAATCTCCAGTCTTCTGTTAGGAAGAACAAGATGAGAGGAAGTGGTAATGGGATAGTTGCTTGGCTGCCTGAGCAGAAGATATAGCCAGGTGGGTGTAGGAGGGAGGCTAATCATTTTAAACATAAAGTTTCAACCAGTCTCTTTCTTTCAAACCCTTTCCCCTCTGTAGTACCTTGTACCACCCACTGCTGAACCTTTTCAGAGTCCAACAGGTGAAACAGACACACTTATTGTTAGCATCTGTCGCTCTAGAAACCCAGGTGCTAGATGTCTCTCTCCCTATGCTAAATAGCTTCCATCCAGTTTCAACCCTTTCCATTTTCCAAAATGTTGTTGAAATCTCTCCACTACTGTTGTCCTTTCTCCTGGTTTCTTTGTCCTTATAGACTTACATCTTTTTCAGTTTCCTTTATTTTCAATTTTTAAAAAATATTTATTTATTTATTTGGTTGTGCCAGGTCTCAGTTGCAGCAGGTGGGCTCCTTAGTTGCGGCTCGCGGGCTCCTTAGTAGAGACATGTGAACTGTTAGTTGCAGCATGCATATGAGATCTAGTTCCCCAACCAGGGATAGAACCTGGGCCCCCTGCATTGGGAGCATGAAGTCTTAACCACTGCGCCACCAGGGAAGTCCCTCCTTTATTTTCATTTTAGTAGCGTTTTGAAAATGAATTGCCATGGTTAAAACCAGAAGACTCATTCTTAAAGGATATAATTTTTGACACTTTAAGGAATTGAAAACATGCCCCAATTAATTGCTTCACTGAAAGCTTAATAAGTTTTTTTTGGTATATTTTTGGGCAAGTGTGATTCTTCTAAATCTTTAACTTCATACTCAGGGTACATATTTAAAAATCACTGCATAAAGAAATGACATTACTTATTAACTGCCAAAGTCAGATACTGTTGGAATCAGTTTCTAGAAATGGTTAGTTGGCCTACCCTGAGTCTTCCTCATCTTACCTAGTCTCTCTGAGGGTAGACATCAGCATCTGTAAGGCAGCTGGCAACGTTTAGGAATTTTCAATACTATGGGCTTTGTATTTCTTCATAAAGTAGTCTCACTTCTATGGAAATTGACCCCATAAACTTGCTTCTTCATTAGCACCCTACTGCAACCAGCTAAAGTGACTGCTCCCAGAAAACAAATATCATACTGCATTTCCTTTAAGATGATGTAAGAATTTGAACCTAACAAATATGTAAACCTGTTACGATATCTTGACAAAAGCAGTTGTCAAGCATGTTTCTTTTTTCCTTTGCGTGATTCAGAATTGTGCTTTTATTTTTTCTTCCAGAATTGGAGAGTCCATATCCTTATAACTGAGCTCATTTCCACATTTAACTTGTGTCATGTTTAACTGGCTTTGTAAACCTGGCATAAATACAAACCCCGCACATTGAACATACTCTTAGAGAGCACCCCCATTTGCTAAATAAGAAAATGAAACAGGTTCTACATCTGCTTCCCCCCAAAACCTTCATAATGGGGACAAGATACTGAAGTATGCCTTGAGGGATCTAGGGAGATACTAATTGTATCCAGGCCTTTGCCATAGCAGCATGAGCTGATGTTGGCTTGATCTGTAATTGGACTCTTATGACTGTCTGGCAGCTCCTGTGACATATTAGTGGCCTTGGCCCAGTTTCTAATTGGCATCAAATTAGCGTGTATCTGCATCCACAAGACAGCTTAACTTTCTAAATAAGAGAGGTCCTAATATCTATTTTCTTTAGCTATGATGCAATTGTACTTTGCAGGTTTTTTCTTTTAACTGAGAAGCAGCTGAAATTTCAAGATTCCCATATTACTTTAATCCTGAGCCTTTTGAATCTACTTCTCTATAACTGAAACAGAGTCTAGAAACTGCTGGTCCTGGCCCCATGTCTTGAAGAAATTACATAGTATTATATCTCTCTGGATTCAGGCCATAGACATTCTTAATCTGCAGGCTATCTGGAAACTTTAATAGAAAGCTTCATCTGTAATCATTTTAAAGAGAGCCAGTAGAGACAAGATTGCTTTAGTTAGTAGTTTACCAGCTTAAACTGAGTACTCTCTAGTTGGAATGGAAACTTAATCAAGAAAAAACTCAGAATAAGTTTTCACTTATATTTTATGTCTTACTTGGCAACTTGTTTGAAAATGTTGCATAAAAGATCTAATACAGGAAACATTTTATATAACTGCCTATGATTAATAAATATGGAATCTGAAGCATTCTATTTTATAAATCAAGGTCTTAGTCTAAATTTCCTGTTTTTCTGCACTAAAACAAAACAAAACAAAACAAAAAACAAATCCTTAGGGTAAAAATAGCACTAAACTATATAGGGTACTC
Organism: Pseudorca crassidens; assembly: GCF_039906515.1. Taxonomy (NCBI): domain Eukaryota; kingdom Metazoa; phylum Chordata; class Mammalia; order Artiodactyla; family Delphinidae; genus Pseudorca; species Pseudorca crassidens. The sequence goes on along the minus strand of NC_090300.1, from coordinate 101,998,403 downwards.
CAGGGGTCAAGGCAACAGGCAAAATCAATTACTCAGGATGCCATGGTGTTGAGGCTTTTGTCAGACCATAAGCAGAAACATTCATTTTGTAGTCACTATAGATAAGACATTTGGTGCAGCTGGTTTCATAAAAATATAAGTAAATATATCCTACTTCAGATTTTCTGTGCCTATTGAGAAGAGGAAAGGAATGAATAACAAAATGATAAGTCAGTGACTTGGAAATACAGACTCACACATTGCTAGTTCCTGGAAACACCAGTCATTCTAGTCAAAGACTTCTTTACATCTTAATTTTAATCACATCTCTTTCTGCCTGTATTTTCCAAACCTAGCCACTGTCTTCCATCTATAATACCCTGTACCACCACCTCAAACACATATATACACTTAATCACACATTTTGACCTTTGTTCAAAGATTTTCCAGTCTTAAATCATCTGCACTTTCTCACTTTTACAAATTCTCTCAGCTTGGCCCCTGCATAATAGCCTTCAGTGGATTTTCCAACATTTCTTTGTCTAAGATACTCTGAAGAATACATGCATGACAGTAGATATTGATACTTTGGGATTCATACCATTAGTTGACACCTCATCATGCTAAGATGAAAGTTTTCTCATTTACATTTCTTTATAGCCTAAAGAATGTTTCTTGATACAACCAAAGGAAACAAATGAAGATGCCACCAAGACCAGGAAGAGGAAAAAGGTAATATTAATAATTTTTTACAATGGTACAGCCCCACATGGTTTCTATCACATTGTTATATAGTGTACTTTGATGAGGCAATTATTGTAATCCCCACTTTAGATATGCAAAAATTGTAAAATTCATTGAGGTTTGGTGACTTTCCTAAGGTCACTAGTAATAAGTGTTTCTGTTGGAGCTAAAAATAAATTCTTCTAATTCCTATTTCAGTCTTGTGGATACCAAACATCTTTGTTACCCACCCTGTGTTTTCACTGTGGTTAGAAGTCAGACAGGGATTTCTAATTCTAAAAGGGGCCCAGAGCTCTCCTGCCCTCTGGCCCCTCTGGCTCTGTCCAAGAAAAGAAATTTACCAACCTTCTTTTCTTACCCATTTCATTTTTTAAAAGCCTTATGTCTTAAAGTATTAATAAAAAGAAAATAATAAGCAGATGAAATAGTGTAAGTATAAGGCATTTCTGACTCTAATTTCAAACGATAATTTAAAGCAAAAGGCTCCCCTTGCGTTTTAAGACTTGCCTGTGAACATACGGAAAACTCTGTTGCTCCTATACAAACTTTCTTATGGCTCAGCCTTGAACAAAGTGTGGTTAGCTTTTTTTTTAATAAATTTATTTAATTAATTAATTTATTTTTGGCTGCGTTCGGTGTTCGTTGCTGTGCGTGGGCTTTCGAGCACGGGCTGTAGGCACCCAGGCTTCGGTATTTGTGGCACGTGGGCTCTAGAGCACAGGCTCAGTAGTTGTGGCACACGGGCTTAGTTGCTCCGTGGCATGTGGGATCTTCGTGGACCAGGGTTCGAACCTGTGTCCCCTGCATTGGCAGGTGGATTCTTAACCACTGCACCACGAGGGAAGCCCGAAAGTGTGGTTAGCTTTGACCTTCCACCACAGTTGTCAAAACAGCAATGTAATTCTCTCCCTGCCAAGAAAGGTCTACTGATGTAGTTAGCAGAGGAAATGCGATTGGGATTAGAGGAAACAAGGTGGACTCAAACCAATTACTTAACAGCAAGCTTTTAGAAAACAGAGTGTGTGTGCATATGTTTTCCTTGCCTGCACATGGCCAAATAGGAGGATGGGAAATGCCAAATTGGCTGAGTTTTGGCACGTCCTTAAAGAAACGACTTTTAACTTCTCTTTGATAGTTTGACACTAATGGCCTTCAGGAGTGTTAAGTTCTTGGGGTTCAAGGTCAGAACTCCAGCTAGCTAGTTTAGCCTTGGCTGAGGTCATGCTAAAATGTGCCCACGGATGACGTGTTCTTTTAAAGTTAATTCATTTGACAGAACTTTGACCGTTCTTGGCAGTGGTATGAAAAGGAAGATAGTATGGAAGGAGGGGGGAAAAGCTGGGGTAGAAGGCAAGGAAGGGCTCTTTCTGGATTTTTGGTGAAATACTAGGAAGAAATAAGAAGGGAAGTTTATGATGAAAGTTAAATGAACAATTGTGCATTCCTAGTACATTGCAGACATTCAGTAAATGCTACACAGATAAGTCCAAATCAAAATAGATGTTGTAAAGTATCCTGTTCTGCTTTCCATAGGGCCAATTCAAGATGTCTCTCCCAAGACTTGAGAATTGAGGGTCTCAAGTGCCCCTATTTAGTGTCCTCCTTTGCTGAGATGAGTCCTGCAACTCTTACTTTAATGCCAGAAATCCAAACTGAGACTCAGTGCCTTAAGAACCAGGTTACACAAGGAATTCTCAAAATTCTACTCTCCCAGGAATACACATTTTCTGAGGCTTAAAAGGAGGTTTCCACAAGCAACAAGATTTATTGACTTTTAACAGAATATAGTAACCTATTATAGACTCCTGCAAAATTTTTAGTTCTCCTAGCAGAGACCAAGAGTTACAAGGAGTCTTTTAGATCATCCATTCATTTTTCAAAGCAGTAGTTATGTCCAAGAAGTATCTCTTAAGTTTTCTCAAGTGTGTTTATTAGAACTCCCATTCACCCTTGGCTATCACAGAACCTACTTACGGTTTAAATGCCAGAGGAATCAACCTATCCTAAGCCAAATGCCATCCTAAAATCTGTCTTCCCATTTTTACTTCTTTCTCATCAGAAGAAAATTACTGATGTTCTTGCAAAATCAGAGCCAAAACCAGGGACACCTGAAGACCTACATAAGCTGATGAAAGACTATTATAGCAGCAACCGCTCAGTGATTGAATTAGAAGAACTAACCCTACCAGGTACAGCCAGGCTTCCTTGTTGTTATTCCTTCTAATTAATATATTTCCACGTGCTAGTACTCCTTTCCTCAACCTAATAGTTTTAACTGTTGGATGATTTCTTCATTCAGATGCTAACTGGTATTCGTTCAGTCTAATAGAAGGATTTGTAATTTTTATTCAAAAGGTATTGGGTGTACATTTTTTTGGACAGATTCTTCAATGAATAAGAATTTTAATGAGGATAGAAGTTAAATTTAAAAAAGATAAAGCACACATTCAAAAGTATACATAATTAATTTACTCATCCTTTATAGATAAAAACTTTAGCTTTAATAGCATCTTAGTTTTGTTGTTGCCCTTATCATGGATATCTAGTCATGGTTTTGCTTTTAGGGTAGTATTTTGGGTCCCAGTCAAGACTTTTTTCAAGTAAACCATCTAAAGATAGGGACAAAATTCTGCATGTTTAGCAAGGCTGACACCTCACCCTGTGTGATTCTTTTCTTTTTTTTTTTTTGCCATACATGGGCCTCTCACTGCTGTGGCCTCTCCCGCCGCAGAGCGCAGGCTCCGGACGCGCAGGCCCAGCGGCCATGATTCATGGGCCCAGTCGCTCCGCGGCATGTGGGATCTTCCCGGACCGGGGCACGAACCCATGTCCCCTGCATTGGCAGGCGGACCCTCAACCACTGCGCCACCAGGGAAGCCCTGTGTGATTCTTAAGCCTATTATCATTTGAGATCTACTGTCTTAGAAATGTATAATTAAGTTAAAAGATATTGGAAAATTATTTTAAAAACCAATTTTAATTAATTTCAAAATAATGGTATAACCTGTAACTCTTTTGCACAGAGACTGAAGAAAAGATGTCATAAAATCAAACCGCAGAGGGTTTGGGCACCACTGCTTCAGATGAGCTCTCTATATATAGACTATTAGAGATATCTAACACTGCTTTTGGAAAAAGTCAAGGGTAGCTTGATTTCCTTTTTCCATTACAACTTTATGCTTTCTAGAGGCTTGAGAAGCTGAAAAACATCCCATACCCTGAAGTTTTATAATTCTTTCATAAAATGATGTGTATGTGTGTGTGTGTGTGTGTGTGTGTGTGTGTGTGTGTTTTAAATGCACGTTAGGTTGGAGACATCAGTACCCCTGTCTGTTCCTTTTCCAAAAGGAATACTCTTTAGGGAATTGAAGGAACTCATTTCCACATGAGCGAGTTCTGGAGTTTTCTACGTACTGAGATCAGAAAGCCCAACAGCAGTTAGAAACCACTCTTCTCAGCACAGCAGCTCCTCAGGAGGAGAGCTAGGTCCTGGCTCTTCTATCCTCAGGAACCAGGTATTATAACAAAGCCCCTTCAATGTTTAACTGAAGTTTGATTTTACTCTGACTCAGTGGTCAATTTTCCCTTTTAGTTCTTTGTTAGAGTTTACCTTCACCTGAATAAGGACTTGTAAGATAATGGGACCACTGCTACTCTGTAACCTCATGGAACATTGTAATTTGCTAGTCAAAAGTCAGAAGAAAAAGCCTTTAAGGAGTCATTTGAGTTCCATACTGAGTTTACATTATATTATATCATCATTAGAGTGCAGTAATATAGTTAGGCAAGAATGTGTGGTCATGGTTGGCTGAGGGGAAAATGTTTAAAATATGTTAAAAATACTGCTATAGCCAAAAGGAACAGGTTTTCATTTTCAGTTAAGAAATTAGGCCATTCTGAGCCACAGTGAACAAAGGCATCATAGGAAGGTTTTAGAGAAAACACCCATCACTACACTGTCAGGACCAAGGACACAGAGGAGGTCTCTGTTATTTGAGAGGAGGGGCACGCCATGGGCTATCTGGAACAGTCTCAGGAAGGGGCATAAATACAAGATGGATATAAGTAATAAAATATTGTTCCTATTTAGTTTGCTGAGTGTCTAACTTGGTTGTGGTTTGAAGTTGTTTGTGTCTGTAGGGCAGCAACATGTCTTTTCAATTAATACTGTGCATGTACATTGTTAATGTCATACACATGGGAACTTAATTAGAGTTTTGAGTCAGGAATCACTTAGAGCTAACTCAGCTGTCCTCCTGAGAGCTGCAGTGTGGTTTAGATCAGTGCTAAATGCCTGTAAGCTAGCCGCAACTGAATCACCCAGGAACTTAAAAAGCAAATTCCCAGGCCCAGCCCCAAGGAATTCTGACTCATTGAGCAAAGGGGAGTCCATTCCAGGAATCTGTATTTTTTGTAAAGTTCTCCAGGTGAGTCTGGTCATATCCAGGCTTCGGAGATTACAGTTTTAAAGACCATCAAAGGCTCAACAACCGTATCGGGGGCAACATCTTTGAAGTTGGTTACTCACATATTGTGAGTTATATATGCTGGGGCACAGCATAAGTTTCATTTAATTTAGTAATAGTTTACTCCCTAACACACTGCTATGTTTATAGACAGACTTCTTCTGCTATAATGAATTAGGATGCTAAACATTATGTTGCTTTTTTATACATCTCAGGTACAGAGTTAGTAATACTACATAATTGCTAGACCATGATCATTGTTGGTTGAGCAAGGCTCCTATGTTTTATTGTAGCCCGTTCCATTCTTTCATTATGTTGTTGTGCTGTGTTATGTTAATGTTCTATTTTAATGCATTATTCCCGCTTTTCCCCATCCACACTCCAAATTCCTTTCTCCATAGGCATAATGTTACTATACCTTTTTAAATATGCATATGTTCTTTTAAAATATATCATATTGTTGGGTGTGGATACATTTTACAATTTATTTAAATGATGTTGTGCTGAACCTCTCATTCTGTTTCTTTCCTCACTTAGCACTTTTTCAAGATACCTGTATAGCTTTAAGTACATCTACTTCATTGCTTCTAAAATGCTACATAGTATTCCAATGATTTCATCGACCACATGTTGCTCATCCATTTTCTCCGATATGGACCTTTAGGTTGCTTCTAGTTCCCCAATATTACAAATAATGCTAGTATGAATATACTTGAGTATGTCTCTTTACAGACTAAACAAGAATTTCTTTCCATTATTTACTCAGGAATGTAATCCTGGGGTCATAGGGTATAAACACCTTAATTTTACTACCATCCACGATAGCGATACCACTTTACACCTCTACCTACAGTTCACAAAGAGTTTCCATCATCCTACATTCTCAGCAACACTTGGTATATACATCTTTCTAATAGTTGCCATTCTAAAGTGTGTGCAAAGTGTTATCTCATTTTGTATTAATTTGCATTTCTGTGATGACGAGTTTGAGCATCTCCACATAGATTTGTTAGCTATTTCAGCTTTGCCTTTGTATATTGCCTATTCCATGGATTTGAAAATAAAGATGCTTCATTAGTCCATTGAATGATACAAGCTTCTGTTTCACTACTCTAAGAAATGATGGACAGTTTAAAGTTTACTTATTGTTGCTGCTGCTGTTGTTTTAAATGCTAGACAACTTTAAAATATATGAGTCCCCAATTCATTAATGTTGTACAACCTATTCAAGAATACACCATTCACATGTAATCTATTTTGAGTATGTGTTTGCGAAATCCTCTACAAAGCATGTTTCTCGTATTTCTAGACTCCTGCTTCCTCAAGGCCAATGATTTGACTCACAGTCTTTCATCATACCTAAAAGAAAGTAAGTAAACTCATTTTTTAAAAAATTATTCATCAAGTTTTATTATTTCTATTAAAACATTAGATGTATCTCTTTAAAATAAAAACTTTTAAAACTTCATTTAAAATCAAGTTTCCATCTTAAATGGATTTTAAATGAAGGTTCTTTAGGTCCATCTTGATATTAATTTTTATTTATTTAAATTTATTCTTGTTTCTCTCTGGTATTGGGGATTTGGGTTTTGGTCTTGTTTTTGTTTTACAACACATTAGAAGTATTGCTCCTGGAATCCAGAGAATTCTCAGTGTTCTAGTTGCAGGTACCCCATCAATTTGCTATTTGACTTGGCACAAGTCACTGAGGACTCCTCCAGGACTCTATTTTGTTATCTGAAAGACAAGGAAGTTGGACTATGTGATCTTGAACCCATCTCTGAGGTTCTGAAATTCTGTTCCCATGTTCAGAATTCAGACCATGGCTATTGCACAGACAATCTAATTTGATCTTTTCGATTGAATGTAGGCAGTAATAACTAGATTATTCATGCTAGGTAGTCATTTATTGTGACCAACAATGAAATAGTTTAGACATGGTGATTTAACGTTCCTTTTTCAAATTCTAACCAATTCTGATGACACTGAGCTTGAGTTCATAAACCTTTCTTAGCCTCAAATTCAGCAAATGTAAATGTAGGTAATAATGGAATCAATCTCAATGGATTATGAGAACTAAAAAAGTTATGTAAAGTGCATAGCACAGTGTCAGTGTTTAATAAATGTTTGCTATTTTAATATCATTTCCATTTTATATCTTATGCTGAGTGTCCCTTTAAAATGAAGCATTATTTATTTATTTATTTATTTTTGGCTGCGTTGGGTCTTTGTTGCTGCACTCACGCTTTCTCTAGCTGCCGTGAGCGGGGGCTACTCTTCCTTGCGGTGCGCGGGCTTCTCATTGTGATGGCTTCTCTTTGTTGCAGAGCACGGGCTCTGGGCGCGTGGGCTTCAATAGTTGTGGCACGTGAGCCCAGTAGTTGTGACTCGCGGGCTCTAGAGAGCAGGCTCTGTAGTTGTGGCGCACGGGCTTAGTTGCTCCGTGGCATGTGGGATCTTCCCGAACCAGGACTCGAACCTGTGTCCCCTGCATTGGCAGGCGGATTTTTAACCACTGTAACACCAGGGAAGTCCCTAAAATGTAGCATTTTTATTTTATTTATCTATTTTTTTTTGCGGTACACGGGCCTCTCACTGTCGTGGCCTCTCCCGTTGCAGAGCACAGGCTCCAGATGCGCAGGCTCAGCGGCCATGGCTCATGGGCCCAGCCGCTCTGCGGCATGTGGGGATCTTCCCGGATTGGGGCACGAGCCCCTGTCTCCTGCATCGGCAGGCAGATTCTCAACCACTGCGCCACCAGGGAAGCCCGCAAATGTAGTATTTTTAAATCAGTTCTTTTCCCGTTTAGTCAACACTGCCTTTAAGCAACAAACATAAATTAAAAAATAGAAAATGTTGTATTATTACAAACTTTTTAAATTTTCCTTTTCTTTTATTTTTGTACAAACTTAGTTCTAAAAGTGGTCACATTTAGCTACTTGGCATATTATATGTTTTGTGGTGTAAGTTAATGATATTTCATTTTTGTTTAATATCTAGAATAACCAGAGAATAGAATCTAAACAGTGCTCATATTTTATTTTACTTAAGCAATAACAAAGAAGTAATTGGGGGATGTTCAACTTTGGAGGCTTTATTTTGCTATATTTAGGGTAATATTTTTCTCATGGTCTTTTTTCAGTCTGCCCTAAATGGGTGAAACTTCGGAAAAACCACTGTGAGAAGAAATCGGTCCTGATGCTGATTATCTGTGGCTCTGCCATCCGAGCCCTGGAGCTCATTAGGTTGGAAGCTTCACCTGTTCCATGTCGTAACTGTTTTCTGAGTAACTGATATGTGCCGGGCTGACAAGTTCTATATGCTGGAGAGCAGCAATGAATAAAATATACAGAGTCCCCTCGCTCATGGAACCTACTTTCCAGTAAGGGAGGCAGACAATAAACAAATAAATATGCACTATAATGTCAAGTAGTGATAAGTTATGTAGGAAAAAAAATAAAGCATGGCAAATGGATAGAAAAAGATGGGGGCTACTTTTAAAAGGGTAGTCACAGAAAGCCTCTTAGGAGATTGACCTATGAGCAGAGACTTAAACAAAGTGAATGAGAACGCCAAGCAGATATCCGGAAGAAAAGTGTTCCAGGCAGAGGGGACATAGGTACAAAAGGCCCTGACATGGAGTGCCATTGGAGGATTTTGAGCAGAGAAGACACATGATCTGAATAATCATTCTAAAGGATCACTTTGGCTGCTGTGTGGAGAACACACAAGGGTAAAGCAGGGAGATCATACAAGCAATAACCAGTTGGAGAAATAAATGAAAGAAAAGATCTAATTTAAAATAGTAACAAGAAAAAATAGAACACCAAGGAAAAAACTAGCCAAAATTTAGATGAAGAAAATACTGCGTAAGGGATGCAGCAGATCTTAAACAGAAAGGAGTACCATAGTGTTGAATAGGAAGATTCAACGTAAAGATGTCTGTTTTACCTAGAATAATCTACAAATTTCACAGATTCCCAATGAAACTCCTATAGAATTGTTTTTTAAACTAGATAAACTAGTTCTACGTTCATATGAGAAAATACAGAAGAAAAAATAGCTGGCGAAATTCTAAAAAAGAATGCTAGTGAGGATACTATGCCTATAATATCTATCAGTTTTTTAAAAAAAAAAACCTATTACAAAGTCTCAATAATTAAGAGTATGGAACTGGCACATGTGTGACAGATCAGAACAGTGGAACAGAACTGGAAGTTCAGAGATAGGCCCATATGCATATGAAAGTACAGGATATGGCAAAAGTGAAAAATCAGTAGGGAAAGATGGATTATTTAATAATTGGTATTGGAACAACTGGGTAGCCATCGAAAAAAATTAAGCTGGGTTCCATATCTCACTCCTTATACCGAGATAAATGCCAAGTGGACCAAAAATTTATATGTAAAAATTATGTTTTAAAGACAGTTTGTCGGTGCTTTACTAAGTGCCTTCACATACCTTTTCATTTACTGTAGCTTTTGTAGAATAAACAAAAAGGCTTCCACTGGATCTGTAGTAGCGTTCAGCTTTCAGAGAAGAGCTGTCAGAGTAATATGGGATTTCCTGGGACTCACCCTCTCCCAAGGCCAGGCTCTGCACTGGGCTTTGACCAGAGACAAAACAGGAAAATCCAAGTCCTAAAGAAAAAGGAACTTGATCAAATAGATTAATGTGCAAAGTAGACTCTCGGTAGTTATTTAGCATCTATTTTTCTAAGTGAGCTAATCTGACCATGAATTTAGAAAAGTAGTTTTTTAAGCTTTGTTAATCATCCTTCAGAGCCTTTCTGCTAGGCACACGCGTTAAATTGTATCACACACCCTTTCAGTAAAACGAAAGTGTTTCTTTTAACTATTTCTGCTCCAAACATAAGTGATCTTCAAGACTCCAACTCTTTCTGGGTAGCCGTACTTGCTGGTTCTGAAATCATAAGAATTCACATTGACATTTCAGTGTTTTAAAGACTACCCACAGAACTCATTTCAGATTCAAACACTAATGGCAAAGAAGTTGGCCTGGAGGTGGCCTCTTAAAAACAAGTTGTCACATTGATTTGAGTTTTTACCGTACATAAATGCCTTTCTGATGGGCATAGAAGGACTATGTTGTCGTACTTCATTTGCCAATTCTCAGTGTTTCTTTATGTCTTCCGTAATATTATGATCCATTTCAAGGTTAGGTGATTTGCAGAAGGTGATTTCTGAGCAGGCATAACAAACCCTATTCATAAAGGCTAATATTGAATAATTCTAACTTTTGTAAGAATATCTGTTCTCTTGAGAACCATGAGTTATGTTAAATATGTCCCCTAAATTGTCTTCTTAGTTAACTTCGCCATGGAGAAAGCTCATGTGTAAGTACAGACTCGAGTGCAACAGAACGTGTGTAGCATGAGTCACTATTTTGTAAATTCATTTATTCCTACTGGTTGGTAATATTTCTCAAGCATATTAAGGATATAAAAAGGAAAGTAATATTCCGAGCAGTATTCCCATATTCTATTCCCAAACATCAACTAGAAGATTGTTCTTTTATACCCATTTTATACCCATTTATACCCGAAGCATTTCCACATATAAGATTTTACAGATAAGCTCACTCTGCAAAGTCCATAAAAGTAGGGGGGCTGCTGTGAATGAAGGACATAAGCCGTCCTGCTTCTCCCTGCTAGCTTATCCCTGTCCCTGCAGGGCAGCCACACACAGACCTTCGTACATGCCCTTGGGCTCTGTAGAGCACAGGCTGACATCACTGCTAAGATATTTCTCACAAACAAATTTTTTATGAGAACTATACTGCAGAGTTTGAAGATAAATTCTCTGCCAGGGACCTAAAATACAGAACTTTTGTATTACAGGTGTTAAAAAACAAAATTCAACCAAGTAAATTTGAAGATCACATTGGCTTAACTCAATGATTCATGAATCAGGCAGCACCCAGCCAGCAACTAGAAGGGCACTCCGAGGGGTTGTGCAAAATGGAAGTTTTTAATAGGAGAAAGGGTGGAGGGACTTCCCTGGCCGTCCAGTGGTTAAGACTCTGCACTCCCTATGTAGGGGGCACAGGTCCGATCCCTGGTCAGAAACGAAGATCCCACATGCTGCACAGCGCAGCCAGAAAAAAAAGGAAAAAGGGTGGAGCAATGGAGCCATTAACAAAAGAAAAGAAAGACTGCTTTTTAGGCCAGGACATCTTCTTTTGCGGGAGAAGGAAATGGCAAGGGTTTTATATTCCTCTCTGGTATGGAAAGGGCCCACAGGACAGATTACCTTACTGGTGCTTGACCAGAGATTCCAGACTGGTTGATTAAGATTACGTTTCTCAGAAAAGTTGAAACTGCAGTTAGATGAAGTATTAAATCTGGGTTTCGGTATCATGGGCTTTTAGCATGAGTGACACCATTTTGGGACTGTGGTTTTCATTTTAACACAAGTGAAGGGCAAATCCACATGTTTCAATAATCAAGGAAACCTAAGTAAAGTTAACCGTGTGCCTGAGACTTAGAAGCCAACCCAGATGCATGCCTGATTAAAGGCCACCCCACTTTCATTCCAGAGATGGACTAACCTGAAAATCAGAATTTTGTGTGTGCGTATCTATCCACATACATATGTACATATAGACACACATAAATTGCGTATTATTTTGAATAAATATGGTGTAATACTTAAGATGTCACATGGCCCTGAATGAGTGATTTTTCTTCTGCGTAAATCTATTGCTTTTCATCAGGTCAATGACTGCATTCAGAGGAGACAGCAAAGTCGTGAAATTATTCGCAAAACACATAAAGGTAAGCAAGGGCCTGTGGTTCCTAGTCGGGGGTGGAAGTGATCCTTAAGGGCCACTTCCAGACCTCAGTTGTTTCACTTCAGCCTCTTTTCCGTATCTCCTTAGGAAGCATGTTCTTTGGTGCCTTCCTTTTGTAACATATTGAACGACCGTTCCGATTTTCTTTGTGTTTCCTGCCTCTGCTCCCACAACAGTCACTACTCCTCTGTGCTCTGAGGTTTCCATACAGAAGCTGAGGTTTGAGCCCTGGACTCTTTGGAGACTTAACCAGTTTTCCGGGGAGATTCTCTTCTGTCTTGCTGTTAACCTTCTTTGCCCTGGAAGTTGACCCTAAACAAGAGTAGCCCCTTTTGCTTTTTTACTTTCTTAACTTTTAGATTAAATGCTCTAAATTGGACTATGATTGAACTTTCCAATGACTCTTCTTTTCTTTGTTCTCTTCCATTTTGGAATAGGTCCAGGAGCAGGTAAAATTGCTGGAGAAGCGTGTGGTACACCTGGGTGTAGGAACTCCAGGGAGGATTAAAGAACTCATTAAACAAGGTATGAAAAGAGGTAGTGATACTCCTACTCAGAGCTGAGTGTTTGCCTAACACCCATGTGAGTTTGGGAAACCACATGTGTGATGTAGTGAAATCAGACCTCTGTGTTAAGTCAGGAGTTGGAAACTTAGCCTTTAGTCCCTAAAGCCAGCCAGCAGGTGTAGTACAATAGGGAATGATAAGGACTGTGGCAAACTATGGTACTTATGCCCATCTAAATACATTCAAATTCCAGTTGCTTTAAGCAGTTTAGTGGGTCCACAATCTATTCTACCGATTTGCAGCCTCTGGAATTTGTATAGCTGAATGTGTTGAATATTTCCCTCTCACTTAATTGAGTCTCGGCTCCCCAAGACTCCCATTCCAGTTGAGGGCTGGTATAGAAGATATGTTGAAACAAAAATGCAGTTTCTATGGATGAAATACAAGCACTCTAGAATACTTCTTGCGAATGTGTTTCTCTTTTAGTGCTTTACCCTGAAAGTGTTCCAGACATCATCCACCAATGGGTTTTGTTTTTTTTTTTTTTTTTGCGGTACGCGGGCCTCTCACTGCTGTGGCCTCTCCCATTGCGGAGCACAGGCTCAGAGGCCATGGCTCACGGGCCCAGCTGCTCCGCGGCATGTGGGATCCTCCTGGACCGGGTCACGAACCCGTGTCCCCTGCATCGGCAGGCGGACTCTCAACCACTGCACCACCAGGGAAGCCCCACCAGTGGGTTTTTATAGTTTGTTGACCTTCTCAAAGCCAGTAGCCTAAAAACCTGCTGACCTGCTGATGATCTTAGTACATGTTCTACCTTACCTGCCAGACAGATTAAAGATTTCTTTTAAATACTCATTTCCAAATTACTTGTTTAACAACTTTATTTTATAACTGCCTGGAGCTATTCCTGGATTTTTACATATCTAAAAGTAATGTGTTCATCAATATAATATCTCAGTATAGAGATGGTCGTTTGAAAGGAAGCAAACAAGAGCTAAAAATACTAGTGTTTCTCTCCAGATGAAAACCTTGGGTAAGTGAAAACACTATATGCAGAGGTCTGTGCAATTACAAGGAAGTAGCAAACTTGGTAGCCCCAGGCAAGGAAGGGAAACAAATATTTTTTGAGTTCCTACTTGTACTCAGTGCTGTGCTAGACACCCTCACAGATCTCATTTAGTACTCATAGCATCCTTGCAGGCTAGTATTCTTTTTTCTTATGAGAGAAAACTGAAGCTTGGAGGGTCATGTAGCCCCTTCCAAGATCTCTCATTCTAGGCCTTCCTGGTTCCAGAGCCTTTCCCCCTCCAGGAGCTCCTGATCCAATTGAAGAGATAAATGTGCATAAGATGCGACTGACGACATGAGGCAGTAAATGCCAAGGTCCGAACAAGTACTTCTAAGTCCTACAGGAGTTGAAATGAGGGAGAGATTGTTATGGTGGCTGAATCTGCAGGGAAGTCTTTACAGAGGAAAGGATCTTTAACTGATCTTTGAAGTATGGGTAGGATTAAAATAGGATCTTTTTAATATACTTTAAAGTATGGAGATGTGAGAAAAGCATTCAGGAATGGGACAACAGCTGAATCAAAAGCAGGCAGGCAGATACATGGGGTATATCCAAAGGAGACAATAAGTAGTCAATACATGTTGAGGTTAAGAGCCCCTATTACAGACTCAAATCTATGGATGCAAATCCCAGGTCCAGCAGCTTACCAGCTCTGTGACTTGGCAAGTTTCTTAACCTTTCTAAAACTGTTTCTTTATCTGAATGACAGAGATAGTAATAGCACCTACCTCAAAGGATTGTTATGCCAATAAAAAGCTAAACACAGTTAGTGTTACACCTTAAGAACTCAACAAATACTAGTTATTACTTTTATTAAAGAGACCACCTTTCTTGGTTGGAGACTTCGTGGGCTGTGGTAGCCTGTGCTTCAGTTGGAAAGAAAGTCAGATTTTGGAGGAAGGCCCTTGCACAGTGATTGGCTGGATTTTTGTCTTGTGGCCCTAGGAGGGTATTGGAAGCGAAGGCGCAGGTGAGAGGTGCTCATAGTCCATCCATGAGACGCGGAGGTGGGAGAGATTGGCTGGGCAGCTGGGAGGCCAGGGATGCGCCCTCCCTCTCCCACAGCTCTTAGCCAAAGACTCACCTCTCCCCTTCCTGGATTCCACATGTTTTGTATGTGTCGCCAGGTCCCCCAGGCAACAGGGCCACTCTTCTCCATATTTAATATTTAAAAGAGAGAGAGAGAGAGAGAACGAAGCTGCCCAGACTGTTGAAATTATATTTCTACAGAGTTTTGAAAACTCACTGTGAAAGCTTATTTCATCTAAGGAGTGGAAAAATCATTTAAGGAGCTGTTGATTTATTTATAATACTAATGAAAATAGCTCTTCTGATTCTGATTGGATGAATGGTTTAATATTCATTGACTACAGATGTTAGGCTACATACAAAGTGTTTAAAGAGAACAATTCCAGCACTCCAAAAACTGAAAGTATAACAAAGCAAGACAAATGGCACATAACTCATTTTATGTAGCTGTTTATGACTTAAGATGTTTATATATATGATATATTAAGGAGAGTTTCCGAACATCAAAAGATATTCCATAACCTTGGGATCAGTACACTTACAGACAGAATTCTATTGTTTTATTTAATAAGGAAAGGGATTTTCTAATTATAAGAGCCCTTGTAAAATGCAAAAAGGTACAGAAAAGAAAATAGGTCACTTTAGAGGTAATGTCTTGTTAGTTAATATTAAATATATTTCCTTTCAGTCTTTTTTCTATGCATTTATCTATATTTTTTATAAATGGAGATCATATTGCATATCATAACTTTATAACCTGTCTTCTCTACTTAATATATCCCATGAGAACTTTGCTTGTCATGAAATAGTTTTAATTTTTCATTTTTAATGGCTGCATAATATTCTATTGAGTTTTTTTCCAGTTTTGTTGAGATATAATTGACATATAACATTGTATTGGCCAAGGTGTACAACATGATTTGGTATATGTGATGTGTAAAGTGATTACTACAGTACGTTTAGTTAACACCAGTCACTTCATATCGTTACAGTTTTTTTTCTTGTCATGAGAACTTTTAGGATCTACTGTCTTAGCAACTTTCACATATACAGTACAGCATTGTTAACTATACTCACCATGCTGTACTTTACATCCCCAGCACTTATTTATCTTATAACTGGAAGTTTTTACCTTTTGACCACCTTCATCTATTTCTCCCACCTCTTACCTCTGGCACCCAGCACCAATCTGTTCTCTGTACCTATGAGTTCATTTTTGTTTTTTGTTTTTTTTTAGATTCCACATATATGTAAGATCATACAGTATTTGTCTTTCTCTATCTGACTTAATTTCACTTAGTATAATGCTGTCAAGGTCCCTCCACGTTGTCACAAGTGGCAGGATTTTCTTCTTTTTTATGGCTGAATAATATTGCTGTGTTTGTGTGTGTGTGTGTGTGTATGTGTGTGTGTGTGTGACATATTCTTTATATATTCATTTGTCAATGGACACTTAGGTTGTTTCCAAATCTTGGCTTTTGGAAGTAATGTAGCAGTGAACATGGGAGGTACAGATATCTTTTCAAGACAGTGATTTCATTTCCTTTGGATATATACCCAGAAGTGGAGTTGCTGGATCATAGGGTAGTTCTATTTTTAATTTTTAGAGAAACCTCTATACTGTTTTCCATAATGACTGCACAAATTTACAATCCCACCAGCAGTACACAAGTTCCTTTTTCTCTATAACCTTGCCTGTACTTGTTATTTCCTGTCTTTTTGATAACAGTCATTCTAACAGGTATGAGGTGATAACTCATTGTGGTTTTGATTTGTGTTTCCCTGATGATTAGTGATGTTGAGCTCCTTTTCATGTACTTATTGGCCATTTGGATGTCTCCTTTGGAAAAACTGTATATTCAGTTCCTCCACCCATTTTTAAATCAAATCATTTGGGGTTTGGGGGGGGGGTTTGTTTTTTGCGGTACGCGGGCCTCTCACTGTTATGGCCTCTTCTGTTGCGGAGCACAGGCTCCGGACGCGCAGGCTCAGCGGCCATGGCTCACGGGCCTAGCCGCTCCACGGCATGTGGGATCTTCCCGGACTGGGGCACGAACCCACGTCCCCTGCATCGGCAGGCAGACTCTCCACCACTGCGCCACCAGGGAGGCCCCAAATCATTTGGTTTTTTGACCTTGAGTTGTATGAGTTCTTTACATATTTTGGATATTGACCCCAAGTTATATTGGTGTTTAGCAATTCTATTATGGTAGGATATTTGGGTTGTTTCTAATTTGTTTTGCTATTATAAGTAATGCACAGTGATCATCTTTATAAGTAACTATGCTTAAGTTTCTGGTGTTTTATTGGGATAGGTCAGAGAAGGAGAATTATTTTATCAAACAGTAAGCATTTTAAAGCTCCTATTATATAATGTCCAGTTGCCTTCCAGAGAGGCTGTACCTGTTTGCTGTCCCATCAGCAGTCAATTATTTTTGTTTGTTTGTTTTTGTTTTTGGGGGTTTTTGTGCGGTACGTGGGCCTCTCACTGTTGTGGCCTCTCCCGCTGCAGAGCACAGGCTCCAGATGCGCAGGCTTAGCGGCCATGGCTCACGGGCCTAGCCGCTGCGTGGCATGTGGGATCCTCCCGGACCGGGGCACGAACCCGTGTCCCCTGCATCGGCAGGCGGACTCTCAACCACTGCGCCACCAGGGGAGCCCAGCAGTCAATTATTTTTAAGGGAACACTATCAACCCATTGTCTTTCTTAATTTCCATCATTTTTAATTTACAGAGAGAGTTCTAAATAAGAGGCATCGTAGTTATAAGAAGCATGAAAAAGTCTTTAGGGCAGAGGGGAAATTATTGAAATAGCCAATATTGAGGGGAAGTGCTGAAGGATAAAAGAAGGCTTCATTATGTTTCCAGGTGTGATAGCTTGGGGCAGTGGGCAGAACGTGTAGAATGGGAAAAACTAACTGCCCAACTCTGAGACCTCTGAGGAACAGACAACCCCTGAGGTCCCCTCCAGCCCCACACTCCATAATTGTCTCTAGATACACAGGAAGACAGCAGGAATGAGTCCTTAAGTGGTTTACCAGTCTCCTCAAAGGATAGCAGGCTTTGAATAGAGCCCATTCATCTTAACTTTCCTTTTTGCCTGAAATTAACCTCCCAACCCTGTCCACATCCTTCTGCCGACTCACCTCTTCAGAGTCACGCAGACTCTGTTGGACTCAACTCCTCTGAAGGGTCACTATCCCAAATTGCAAGGATACGTCTTATCAAATCCCTGTCGGGAATGACACTTTACCCTCTGGGGCTTCATGAAATGGAGGCTTGGGATTGATTCTTTGCCAGAACTTGAGCATTTCACGAGCTTAGCAAGAGCAGCTTCCCTGCTTCGCTGAGAATCAGTGATAAGATTGTAAGGAGAGTAAGTCTCTGAGTGCTGCATTTGTTTTCCATCAGACAGGGACAGCACTTAATGTGCAGAGATTAGTTACTGGGGGAAAAAAGAGCAAATGAGGCAAAAAAGCAACCAGAGGAATAAAAAATCATTTTAATAAGCTTATGTCATAAGTTCTTTAATGTAGCAACTCTCTCCCTGTCTCTTTCAGGTGGCCTTAATTTGAACCCCTTAAAGTTTCTGGTTTTTGACTGGAATTGGAGAGATCAGAAGTTGAGAAGGATGATGGACATTCCCGAGGTACCATATAACTAGCAATCCAGCAATTGCCTTTAATCTTTTTTTTTTTTCAATCTGAACTTGAGTTCAAACACAGCAGTAAAGTCTTTGACATGGGGAACCAGCACACTCTGGCCTTTGAAATTATTTCTTTTAACTCTGAAGTAACTACAATTATAGAGACCATCTCACCCCTTACACATAACTGTATCCTTTCCATGTGTTTTATAGGAATCAGCTTTTTTTCTTCATTAAATGACCAGTGGCCTCTGCCCCACTGGGGACCACATCTATACCGCATCTTTGAGAAACAGGAAGATCTAGAGGACTTGGTGTATTTCCCTGTGCCTTGTTTTAGAGACACAATCGTCTTTGCCTTTTCATCCTTATAAATATGTACTTGGAGGTGGGGGAGCACAAACTTGCCTCATTGCCTTCATCTCCACGTACCCAAAAACCCACTTACTTAAATTAGAGGGCTATTTTGGTTTTGGGGAGTGGGGAAATTTTTTTGATGTCTCAATGGATTAAAACCGATTGAATACTGAATAGGAACAGCATTAGCTCATTATATATTTATGAAAGTAATCCATTATCATCATAATGTGAAAAATTGAGGGACTTCCCTGGTGGCACAGTGGTTGAGAATCTGCCTGCCAGTGCAGGGGACACGGGTTCGAGCCCTGGTCTGGGAAGATCTCACATGCCGCGGAGCAACTAAGCCCGTGCACCACAACTACTGAAGCCCACGCACTCTAGGGCCCGCGTGCTGCAACTACTGAGCTCGCATGCTGCAACTATGGAAGCCCGCGCACCTAGAGCCCATTCTCCACAACAAGAGAAGCCACAGCAGTGAGAAGCCTGTGCACCACAACGAAGAGTACCCGCGCTGGCCGCAACTGGAGAAAGCCCACATGCAGCAACAAAGACCCAACGCAGCCAAAAATAGATTTTAAAAAATAATTAAAGGGCTTCCCTGGTGGCGCAGTGGTTGAGAGTCCGCCTGCTGATGCAGGGGACACGGGTTCATGCCCCGGTCCGGGAAGATCCCACATGCCGCGGAGCAGCTAGGCCCGTGAGCCATGGCCGCTGAGCCTGTGCGTCCAGAGCCTGTGCTCCGCAAGGGGAGAGGCCACAACAGTGAGAGGCCCGCGTACCGCAAAAAAAATTAAATTTAAATTTAAAAAACAAAGAAAGAAAAATTGATTTGCCACCTACCATGTTATCATCTGACTAATCTTTCAATCTAGCCTGATGCTTAGAAGTAGCTATTGGAGAGAATAGGGTTGTGCAGTAATAAACATGGCTGCCAGTCACCAGCCAGAAATAAATCACGGCAGTAACTATCAAAGAAGCTTGCAATCATTCCTCCAAACATGTTGAATGAATTAATTTACTGTATAAAACTATATCCTCAGAATGACCAAACCTGATTATAATTGACTGGCGAGTTAAGCTAAAAACCATTTTCTCACTTCCCTGCACACACACATACACACACACACACACACACACACACACACACACACACATACACAGTCTCCTGAACTGTTGTTGTTGGTTTTTTTTAATAAATTTATTTATTTTTGGCTGCGTTGGGTCTTCGTTGCTGCCTGCGGGCTTTCTCTAGTTGCGGCGAGCAGGGGCTACTCTTTGTTGCGGTGCGTGGGCTTCTCATTGCGGTGACTTCTCTTGTGGAGCACAGGCTCTAGGCGCACGGGCTAAAGTAGTTGTGGCACAAGTGCTCAGTAGTTGTGGCTCGCGGGCTCTAGAGTGCAGGCTCAGTAGTTGTGGCACATGGGCCCAGTTGCTCCACAACATGTGGGAATTTCCCGGACCAGGGCTCGAACCCATGTCCCTGCATCAGCAGGCAGATTCTTAACCACTGCACCACCAGGGAAGCCCCCCTGACTGTTTTTTTAAAACTAGTTTAACCAACTTGATGTCAGGCACATGAGGTCATATTTGATTATTTCAGTTATAATGTTAAACCTGAGTAAACAACCATCACTAGTTTTCTAATTATAATAATGAGGGAGAAATAGTATTCAAGAAAAACATTTTAACCCATACTTATTTTTATTGTGATGATGTCATTATTAACAGTTATCCTGCATTAAAATATTGTTTATAGTCTATAGGCACACTTTGAATATCTTGAAAAAGATTTTTCTGTGAGATTTTATGTTGAATGTTGTACAAACAAAAGGACATCTTAATGAAATTGATGTCTTATATAGTACCGCTTCCTTTACTTACGTAAATATTTCAACTCTGAATAAAATGCAGGTTTTGCTCTTCCTGATTCTGGCCATAACAGCTGCATAAATACCAGGGACTCCAGATTGGTTGAATTTATTCACCAAGACCATCTTTTCTTGATCTTAAACTTTTTTTTCTTTTCTCTCACTTAGATAAGAAAGGAGGTTTTTGAAATTTTGGAAATGGGAGTCCTCAGCCTATGCAAGTCAGAATCTTTGAAGCTGGGCCTTTTCTAAGTCTGGGTCCTAATGAAAATTCCTGTTTTCGTGGTGGGATTTGCATGGCTCTGGCCCATTGCAAGCAGTTGGTAAATATCAGCTATTGTTTTATTAAATTGATTGTATCACCAGATGGATCACTGGAAATCTTAGGTGGGGATTCTTTTACAAAAATGAATGTGTCCTTTGCCAACTCCCTTGTATAATAAAGTATCACTGGCTTGTGTGTGATTTTTGTTAAGCAGACTGAGTTTTTCTTTCACCAACTGGCTTCTGATGTGACTGTACAAGCAAGGGAAAGAGCATCTGGGCAGCCTCAGGCAAGCCCCTTCCCTCTCTGAGCCTGTTTCATCAACTGTGAAATGGGAATACTATCTTGCAGGATTGCTGAGGATTTCATGAGATGGTATGTGTGGAACAGATTTGAAACTGTGATGCCTAGTCCCAGTGTGAAGGGTGGCAGTGGTACTACTGGTGGAAAGAGCTGCAAGGATATGTGGCACTTTGTAAACAAATAAAAGACAACAGTGTAACTACAACTGTCTTATTCATTTATTTAATTCTTTGTTTTGAGATAATTTCACACTTACAGAAAAGTTGCAAAAATAGTATAAAGAATTTCCATATTCCCTTCCCCTAGCATCCCCCAATGTTAAGATCTTGTATAACTATAGTACAGTTATCAAAACTAAGAAATCAACATGGGTACAATACAATTAACTAAACTACAGACTTTATTTGGATTATACCAGTTTTACCACTGATGTCCTTTTTCTATTCCAGGATCCAGTGAAGGATCCCACATTGCATATAAGTTTCCTAAGAAGAATATATATAGTCTGTCACAGTTAATCATTAAAATAGTTCTGGAGGAAACGTCTTTATATTTTACAGATGATTAAACTGAATCTCAGAAAGGACACACACTACTTTAAGTAGCAGAAGAAGAAGTCAAACCCAGATTTCCTGTATTCACTTCAGGACACCATGGTTATCTATCTGGGGAGTCGGGCATATATAACAAAGGAGATAATAAAGCAAACAGTTGCCACTACTGGTATATGAAGTTCCACATTCAAATATTGTGAAATGTTAAAGGAGTCCAGCAGTGTAGCACATCACACTCTGGCAAATCACATGCTTCCACACACCAGCGACTTGCTATTTGTGCACCTCTGTGGGCTAGAAGCCACACACGGGGATTCAAAGGATAAGGGAACACGTTCCATCCTGCAGGACTCTGGCTCAAGCTCAACAAGTTACAGGAAAAAGAAAGAAAGCCACCACAGCATGAGAATTCATTCAAGCTATAGCTAAACTTAGCCCTTTGGGGGCTGACCCTCCCCCAAGTAAGAGAGAATTCTGCCTTCCAACTGAAACATCGGCTCATCCTGCCTGATGACCTTCAAACTGTGACATCGGCTCTTCCTGGTTCTATGGCAGCTTTTGGCCTTCAAACTCAAACTGGAGGAACATCAGCTCTGCAGATTTTGGACTTGCCAGCCTCCTCCGTAATCACGTGAGCCAATTCTTTATGATAGATCTATATATACATTTAGATCTGTTGGTTCTGTTTCTCCGGAAAACCCTAATATACTCCTGTGAAGCACCTTTTAGTTTGGGATTTTGGTTAGGTTGGTTTTGTTGTTTTATAAAAAGCCTAAGAAATACTGTTCTTGATTTGTTACTGTAATGACCCTTCTGGTAGGTGTTACGTATGTACTATAATCACACCCAAAGTTGGAACAAGTACCTAGATTGCAAACATACCCAATATTTTGTAGGCCAACTCTGCACACATAATCTAATCTCACAGGCTGTTACTGCCTTTTAAACTCAAGTTCTTGACCATGCTTATTTAATAAAACAAATAGTAGATATGAACTCCGAGTGTTCACTGCCGTCTTCTCACACAGATCTGTCTGATACCAACAGCCATACTCGTCACCACCTCCAAGCCAGATTCAAATGGCTTGCTGAAAAGTCCCCATGGGTGTACTGCTTTTTTTCCAGTTTTGCAAGGGAAAGCTTTGACTCTGAATTGGAAACCTCCCAGTGTAAGTAATTGCATTTGTTTTGTATTCTTTTAAACTAGGTAGATTTGCCAAAGTTATTGTCTTCTTTAATACAAAAATAGTCCAACATATGGCTTCTCTGCCGAATGTTAATAGAAAAAAGAAAATTAGAAACTCACATGCTACCTAATTCTTTTTAAATCCTAATTCTACATCTTAAATGCATCTTGAGGAGGAAGTAATTATTAATAGCGTAATGAAAATGATGTTAGTGGATTTCTAATAAGTGAAAAAAAAAACCCAATAATACCATATGGGAATATTGAACATTTAAGTGATTATCTATTTTGCTCTTCCTTTCTCTTGCATCATTTGGGGTACTTCAAAGCGCGTGCTTGAGGAAAGGTTAGGAGGAGATGTTTTTCATCTACGCTTTCTGCCAGAGCCTTTCTTATGGATGAAAAAATTGGAAACTACTGAGATTAGTCATCTGTGTTCTGCAATCCCTGTTTGCTTCTCCCTTCCTCATTATCACAAAGAGCAAAGTTAGCTGTAATCTGAGAGCATTTTCCCAACTTAGTTTATATTCACGTTAAGGGACAGCCACATTTGGGAAAAGCTGACAGCACTCACTTCTATTATTTGTATTTAATCTTGAAGGATTTGGGCAAGTTCTTAAGGATAAATCCATTTTCGCCCTTTCAGGAAGGGTTGCCCTGAATTAGCCACCACGTCCCAGAAATAGCCCGTTGTAACTGCTTCCCAATGTTGCCAGATGTTGGTTTATACAGACCTGCTGGAGACTCTTCCTCCTAGGCATGGCAGTTAGCACAACAAGTTTTTTGGGCCTACGTAAAACATACCCAACAATGGCTGATTGAAGGGAGCTGTGGAAATCGGGTCTGGTTAAGAAATAATTCCAGAAAGCAGAAAGACTTTGCGAGGGCAAAGGAAGATTCATGTAATTCTCAATATTACCATTATGTGGTATTACTCTGAGCAGTAATGTTATAAATGTCTCAAAAGTATATCTGGGTCACCCGCAGAACCACAATGAAGAGGAAATCCCAGGACTGCCAGTCCAGATTGCCAGACAACAGTGCCGTGAAGCAGCAGCAGTTGCCCGCCTACCGGCTACAGCTCTCAGCCAACAAAATCCTCTCCGGCTTTTTTGCCACAGGCGTGTTCTGCCTTGGAGTGGGCGTCATCCTTCTGTTGTCTGCAAAGACCATCAAGGAAGTAGAGGTGTGTCCCATCTCACTTTTTGGATGCAATTTCTAAGAATTTTCAGCTTTCGGACTATAAAGAGTGGTCAGTTTGAGAACCCAGCCCCCCAACAGGGAAGCAGATGAGACTGGAGCATCCCTTTTTCAGCTGGCAGGTGCAGATGGTGAAAGAGCCTCTATGTGGTGGCTTTGTTCATCCCTTCTCCCTCTTGAGGACAATTACTCTCACACTGGTCAGTTCAGCCACCTTTGTTTACAGGGGCCTGGCAAAGTCAGGAGCTTTTTATGCTGGCAGAGTACCGAGCAAGTGACTGGTAGAGGCGGGAGGAGAGGCAAGACCAAATGACTGCCAGGGACCCGTGAATCATATCGATAAAAAGAGCCAAGAGCCAAAGATATAGGTCTTAATTTTGCCCCACTTTCAAGCATTGTGTCTTTCCCTTTGCAAATAAATTCCGTCTGAGATCATCGCTTTAATCCGGGAAAGGCAAGAACACAAATCTTTCTGGCCTCTGAAGGATACTTAGCAAAATAAACCAAGTTCTACTCAGAGTGAGAAAAGTGGAAGTTGAGCAGTGAACCCCTCAGTTACAAGCCTTTTGCCGATTTGACAACAAGCTGTTGGAGGATGAGGAGCCCCGTAGCTGGTCTGGGGAGGGGGAGCTCAGATCTGGTCTGAGGCCATGCCCACATTTGGTCTAATAAATTAAGTACATGTTTCATGCAAATCAGCTCAGCAGGTTATGCGACATCCCAGACCGTATGACCTCCACTCTGAAGGCAGCCATGAAAAGCTCATGTATTCCCTCTCCCCGCATAGGCGAGTGGCAAAATTACCATGAAGGCCAAGTCTGTCAACCCTGATTTAACGTTCATGAGTGTCTGAAGGTGCTCAGAGTCCTTCTGGGTGTGTAGATGAGTAAGGTTTGTAAGAGTTGAACTCCATCCTCAACGACCTAACGATAGAGTAAGTAAGGTAGTGTGTGCTAAGAACAGAGAGCTCAGCCACGGCTGGCTTGTTTGCCATATCCACAGCCCCTTCCTTGCACGTTGCCAGTGCATAACAGGCACACACTTACTCAAAGAATGGATTATGGCAAATAGCGAGGACTTCAAAGAAGAAAATTGCATTTTAGGTCCCACTCCTCCTACCAACACACACTGCTCTCTTGCCTTTCCACTGAAGTTTTCTGTACCCCACCCCCCAGCTCCTGGCAGGTGCCCCTAAGTCCTCTTGAGTCCTCCAGGGTGGTAATGTAAACCACCAGGCCCCACCAAGTGAAAAAGGCAAAATGGCAGGAGGGAAGTAAACTTGCCTTGTTGAAGGCGAGAGCAAAGTAATTGGCTTACAAGGTTGATATTCATTTCCATAAAGTTCATCCTGTTTACTGTTCTATTTTCTCCTTCACCAACCCCTTTCTTTCTGGTTCTTCTCCTCCCCTTCCCATGTCCTTCCAGCTTCCTCCCTTCTGGGCACCCATCCCCACCCTCTTTGAAGTGCAGCCTCCATTAAGAGACAGCAATTGCTGAATGATGTCACCTTAGCGGTGTGAGGAGAACCTCACTCCATGGTTGGCCAAGGCCACTCTGCAAACAGCTTTCAACAGAATGATTTTATCATGATGTTAAGGGGATTTTCCAATTGACTTTTCTTTTAAGCCACTTCAGAGAGGACCGTTTCTAACACTTTGCTTTTATACAGGAAAATCAGAAACCACCCATAGAGACCGATCCTCTTTTGCAATGGAAGTGTTTTGTTGTAATGGGTGGTAAGGTGAATGTACTTAGATGCTTATATTTACTTAAATCATTCTTTAAGTATGCAGCAAGACTTGAACGGTTATTTTAAAAAATACTGATGCTTTTTCTGTTAATGACACTGCATTCTAATTTTTTAAAAGCATTGAAGAACAGGGCTGTACCTAATGGAGACCTACCAATAGCACACTGAACTGTGACTGAGGAAACGGGCGCTAGTTCAGCCAGTCTCTGATCCTGAGTATCAGGATGTATCAGGATGTATAAGATGTATCCCAGGCCAGTGTGGTCAACACACACCTAGTAGAAGAGCTCGGAGCTGGCTTTCCTCTTCTCACTTAGCCCTGGGGCACACCGAAAATGTGCCCTTTTTGCAGTTTACTTTAAGCAAGAATGATAATTCCTGCCTTTCCAAAATTCTGTGAGGACCAGACTATGATCTTTGCTGTCATTTTAGAGCTATAGGTTTGAGCAGCAAAAGCAGACAGTAGATCAAAGGCATGTTTCCCTCATAAAATGTTTAGAGCTAGAAAGCACCTTGGATATCATCTACTCAAAAATTACTTGATCATGAAAGACATTTTTTTCTAATTCAGCATTGATAGAACTCTCTCAAGAATCCATGGATTTGTGTATACTACTAAAATGACTTCACAAATCAATTAATTGCTAGCCAAAATGATGCTGATGAACAAAATGTGGGCCCTGGAACTCAGGATCAGAGACTGGCTGAACTAGCAGCCGTTTCCTCAGTCACAGTTCAGTGTGCTATTGGTAGGTCTCAATTAGGTACAGCCCTGTCCTTCAATGCTTTTAAAAAATTAGAATGCAGTGTCACTAACAGAAAAGGCATCAGCATTTTTTAAAAAAACTGTTCAAGTCTTGCTGCATACTTAAAGAATGATTTAAGTAAATATAAGCATCTAAGTACAATTAAGTAGCCTTTTGGCTAATCTTTAATTTAGTATCCACACTTTACCTCTTTGACTTCCAAACACCCAGTGGCTTTGCAAGCATTGAAAATTCCTTCTTTCTTTCTTGTTGCTCTTCTCTCCCAAAGAATCTAAAATCCCATTGGCAATTGACTGAAGAGAAAGCCAGTCCCTTGCTTCCCTGTTCCTTTCCCATTCCCAGACTTTTCTAATGACTCCTCAACACAGTGAGGAAAAAGCAGCAGCGACCAGCAGGACCTCACAACCACCGCTGGGAGCCTGAGATGAGTGTTTCCTAGAGCGGAAGGGAAATGCACAGCCTCGTGGCCTCTCTCTGAGCCCCCCTTCCCCGCTCTCCTTCCAGCTCCGTCTTCACATAACTGAGTCCTTGAGCCAGAGCTCACAGGATTTGCCCATTCGGGACCCACTACCCTTTTTTAAAGAGTCCACTTATACCATTTTGCACAGAACTTAACTTTAAAAAATAATATAACAACATTTTAAAAACAATTGCTTCACATACATCGATAACTCTACATTTTGGAAACATTTTTTTTTCTATGTTTGGTCATTTTTAAAAACTTCCTCTAGATACCATGTAGAATAATTCACTAGTATAAATATTTTCCATACAATAAAATGGAAAAACAGTGAAGTGACTTTCCCATAACGCTGATTAGACTCAGGCTGCAGGCCCAGTTCTCATGAGTCACTGACTAATATTTTCCTAGTGGTAACTTTTTATGATGGAGGCATAAGGCTTCATCATAGCAGGTTACATAAATATGTAGTAGAAACCCTGAACTCCAAGTAAGTGGCAAAATGCAGCTGGGTCCCAAAATGAAAGGCTGTAAGGAGACCCACTCGTCCCACACATCCGCAGAGCTGACCTTGGTTCATGTCCCAGATAGCACGCCCTTGACCTAGAAAGCTTGGAGACTTTGATGGACTCAGGACTTTAATTTTAAGATATGTACTCACATCCCTTTTTAATTAATAATTATTATTTTCTCTGCCTGACAGATTAATTACACAGAAAAATGTGCAAATTGTGCAAAACTGCGGGAAAATGCTGCTAATTTTGACAAAGAATGCAACTGCTCTATTCCCTTTGTCCTTCCAGAGACAATGAAGGTAAGTGAGATTCAAGCGCCTTCAATTGGCTGTACGCTGCTCTCCTCCTATTTAACATGTGGCAGTAAATTCATGATCTCCACCAAATGCTTTCCAAAACTGAAAATACAAGAAATAACGCAGGGTGGGAATGGGGGGCGGGGATCTTATAAAGTATTGAGTTCATGTTCGACTCTCTGCCCCCACCCCCTTTTTTTTCTTTGGAATTTCATTCTTCTCCTTATGTCTAAATTTCCGGATTCTTTACCCACCCAGCTTTGTAACAATTCTTAACATCAATCAAACAGGTTCTATGCCAAATGTCAACACAGGAGGGGACCATAGAAATTACTGAATCTAACCACTCATTTTACAGTGAGATTAATGGGTTGAGAGGTTAAGTGACTTGGCCAAGGTCACACAGTGAGTTAGTGTCAAAGGTCACATACCTGGGACACTCCTTGTGTCCTCCCCTCCTAGTCATTCTACACATGCAGTTGCCTAATCCCTAAGGCGACTCGGCCTGGCTGTCAGGCACTGTGAGAAATGCCAAAGAAATATTAAGAGACATCCCTGCTTTGGGGCTGATTAAAGTCTCGTGTTAGTCCAGGTCCTCTGAGAAGCAGATGCCAAGACAGGATTAGACATGCCAGAGATTTACTGGGGGAACTGCCTGCGAGGGAAAATATGGAGGAAGCTGGAGGAGGCTGGGAGAGCTGTCAGACCACAGCACAGCTCTGACCCCTGGGAAGGAGAGGGAAGCAGAGTAGGAAGGAAGGAGGGACAGAGGGAGAGGAGGGTAGAGAGATGGGGAGGAGGGAAGAAAGGTCTTAGACTGCAGAGTATTCTTAAGAAAGTTTCAGCAACCCCAACAGAGAGTCCTTACCTCAGTATCCCTGTTGCTCAGCCATTGTCTGGGAGCAGCAATGGGAAGCATGGCCTTGGTGCAAACATAGGATGACCTCAGAGCACAGCAGCCGCGCCCACCCCTCGATTACGCTCCCTGCAGTAGGAGATCAAGAGGCACCTTTTCAGGGCCACCACAGTCTTACTAGGTAGCAAAGACTTGATCAAATGAAAATGTATTTCGAGACTTCCCTGGTGGCGCAGTGGTTAAGAATCCGCCTGACAATGCAGGGGACACAGGTTCAATCCCTGGTCGGGGAAGATCCCACATGCCACGGAGCAACTAAGCCCATGCGCCACAACTACTGAGCCTGTGCTGTAGAGCCCGCGAGCCACAACTACTGAAGCCCTTGAGCCTAGATCCCGTGCTCCACAACAAGAGAAGCCACCGCAATGAGACACCCACGCACCGCAACGAAGAGTAGCCCCCGCTCGCCACAACTAGAGAAAGCCCACACAAGCAACAAAGTCACAATGCAGCCAAATAAATAAATAAATAAATTTATAAAAAAAGAAAATGTATTTCTTGAAACTTTTCAAAGGTCCTGTCCTGTCCTCTGGACTCTGCACCTCTCCCACAGCACCTCCTCCCTAACCTGATCCGTCTCCCCTCCTTCCCCTGCATAGATGACTCTGCATGTGATGTTTCACGTGCAGGCAGGCCTTCTCTTGAGCTTGTCACTGAACATCCCATCCTCAAGGCCTTGCTTCCTCCCCATACCAGACTCATCGTCATCTCCTGAAAAACCCTCCTGACTTCCCTTTCTGGGAAAGATCCCATCACCGAGACTCAAAATTTTCCTCCTTGACTTTACCCTGCCCACTCCTTTCTCATCCAGACCTCTGATGTATGATTACTGTTCTGCAATCCCTTTCTCTCCCAACCACCTTCTCACTCCATTTTCTTGGCATCACCCCAGTTCAGTCCCTCCTGATCTAGCATCACAGCAACCTTAACTACACATCTAGCCTTTGGCTTCTCCTACTTTTAGCCAACTGTTATTTGCCAAATCAGTAGACCACACCCTGTCCCCCAAAATGTGCCCTCTTTCAGATTACTTTTCAACACCTGAGGCCCAGCCACCTTTTCATCTTTATCTTTGCAGGAGACCTTGTACTCCTGCCAAACTGCCCAACTTGCTTTTCCATGATGCAACTCTTTATGTTCCTGCTGTTCTTTTGCCTAGAAAGTCTCCCCTCTCACTCCCACCTGTAAGATCTCACTTGTTTTAAGCCACTAATATCCAAACACTTCCTTGAGCCTCCTTTTCGCTCATGTCTCCAGCAAGAATTTGCCCACATTTGTATCCTGAGAGTGCTGTTTTAACTCTTCTTATGGACTTACAATCGCCCATATAATATCCTGTAGACTCATTTCCTCTATTCACAGGAAGCTCCCTGAGGAAAGGGACCATGCTTTACATGCCACACCACACAAATACACGTCCAGACGTATCTGCACTACATATTCAACCTTCCCACGTGTTACCACAGGTGAACCACCCATGCTCTCATCTGAAGGCTCACCTTTCCACTTGTGTGATAGATGCTAGCCTTTCTTGCCTTTATAAGGACTTAACTCAGCAGTTGTCATCTCTCTATATCATCAAATTTTCTCTCTACTGGATCATTCCCATCAGCACACAAACATATTATTTGACCTATCTTTTAAAAAACAAAAACAAAGCACTCTTCTGTTCTCCCAAATTTCCCTGCCCGCTATCTGCCTATTTCTTTCCTCGCATTAGCGGGGAAACTCCTCATTGGAGTCATCTCTCTTGGGTATTTCCAATTCCTCTCTTCTCATTCTCAAAGACCCACCCATGGCCCTAACACTCAGTGAAATTGCGAGGTTACCAATGACTTCCTTGTGGATAAATCCAGTGCTCCGTCCTCAGTGCCTTGTCACACACTGGACACAGGCAATCACTCCCTCCTCCTTGACATGCTTTCTTCTCTTGGCTTCCAGGAGACCTTACTCTCTTGGTTTTCCTCCTTGCCCTCTGGCTGCCCTTCTTTTTTTTTAATTAATTTATTTATTTTTGGCTGCGTTGGGTCTTTGTTGCTGCTCACGGGCTTTCTTTAGCTGTGGCGAGTGGGGGCTTCTCGTTGCAGAGCATGGGCTCTAGGCGTGTGGGCTTCAGTAGTTGTGGCATGTGGGCTCAGTAGTTGTGGCTCGTGGGCTCTAGAGCACAGGCTCAGTAGTTGTGGAGCATGGGCTTAGTTGCTCCGTGGCATGTGGGATCTTCCCGCACCAGGGCTCAAACCCACGTGCCCTGCACTGGCAGGCAGATTCTTAAGCACTGCGCCACTTGGGAAGTCCCCTGACTGCCCTTCTTTGGTTCCTTTGCTGTTCCTCCTATTTTCTCCAAACTATTTTTCTTTCTTTTTTTTTTTTTTTTTTTTTGCGGTACACTGGCCTCTCACTGTCGCGGTCTCTCCCGTTGTGGAGCACAGGCTCCAGATGCACAGGCTCAGTGGCCATGGCTCACAGGCCCAGCTGCTCCGCGGCATGTGGGATCTTCCCAGACCGGGGCAAGAACCCGCGTCCCCCACATCTGCAGGCAGACTCCCAACCACTGCGCCACCAGGGAAGCCCTCTCCAAACTCTGTACGTGGAGATCTGCAGGGCTTTAGTCACGGCCTTCAGTCTTCATCTCCACTCCGTATGCACTCACCTCCTTGGAAATATCATCTACCTCCTAGGTTTAAATGCTATCGATTACCAATTCTCTGTTTTCTATCTCAGCTTAATGTTTCTAAAACCGAACTAATATCCACTTCTTCCCCTTACTTACTCTACGCCCATCCCCAGAAAAACCCTAGACGATCTCAGTTGAAAAGAACTCTGTCCTTCTGGTGCTCAGGCTAAAAGCCCAGGGGTCATTCTTGACTCCTTTCGTTCTTTCACACCTTGCATCCAATCCATCCTATTGGTTCTACATTCAAAATATATCCAGAGTCTGCTCACCTCTGCCCACCTCTGCTGCTACTACCCAGCTCCATGCCACCCTCACCTCTCACCTGGATTTCTACAGTAGCCTCCTATCAGGTCTCCCTGTTGTATCCATGTCTCAATAGAGCAGCCAGAGTGAACGTTTTAAAGTATAAGTCATATCATGTTATTCCTTTGTTCAAAAATCCCTGCAATGGCTTCTCTTTCTACTCAGTGAAAAAGCCTAAGTCCTTACAAGGCCTATGTGATCTGGATTCTTCCTCCTAACTTCCTCTCTCCATTCTCTTCCCCACCCCCTCTCTGACCACACCGGCCCCCTCATTCCTCAGACAAGTCAGGCATTCGCTTCTTCTCTGTACCTGACATCCACTCGGCTAGCTCCCCTGCTGCCTTCAGGTCCGGTTTGGCTCAGCCATCACCTACTCAGGCCTACACTAGCCATCCTATTTCATACTTCATCCTGTCTGCTCACCTCACACCTGCACTCCTGATTCTTATTACCTTACTGTAATTTCCATTTTTTCCATAGTACTTATCACCTTCCAACTTACTATATAAATTAACAGTTTTTATATGTATTGTTTATTGTCTATCTCTCACTATTGTATCCCAAGCACCTATAACTATGCCTGACACCCTGTAGTTGCCCAATTAATGTTTATTGAATGAACATAAGAATCTTTGCTTCTTTCACAGGGGCATAGCACAGTATATTTTACGTGGTAGATGCTTAGACAATGTTTGCCGAAATTTTAAATGAATGGAAAAAAAGATAAAGTGATAAATTATATTTCTTTATGCTCTAGGAAGCTTTGGTTTTATGTGTCCCTTTCCTATTTCCCCCTTGATCCCAGATGAAAGCATGTTGGCATCAGTAATATTCTGAATACATCTGTATCTCTAATCATTTTTGTAAGTCTGATGTAAATTATGAGAAAATTACTGAGTAGTACTTGAGTTGTAAGTGATATCTATATAAAGTCCCATGAGGGAAGTTTTATATCTGTGCTCTTTTGTTAAAGATCAAAATTCTAGTTCTCTACAATTGTGTACTTTCTTGCCTTCCTCAACTCACCATGCTGCCCCCCGAAAGTAAAAGTTAGTGTTGCTTTTTCTTTTTTCTTTAAACACTAGATATTTATTTTCTTACAATTCTAGAAATCAGAAGTCTGAAATCAAGGTGTCAGCAGGATTGGTTCCTTCTTGGGAGGCACAGGGTGCTTAAAATTTTGAAGAAAAAAAAATCCAAAAGATAAAACCTTAAAGGGCTTCAAGTTCCCATCTGTCTGTGTCCTTTGAAATCCTAAAGGCAAATAAGTGTTACCAGCTGCTAACCATTCCTTTGAGGCAAAGGCTTTCTCATAAAAATCTAACCAAACTACTCAGGGCAAGCACAGAGCCTTCTGCCCACAAGTTCACACACATTACACACGCTAGATGACAGACCCACGCAAGGCTCTCTGCCTTAAACTAGGAATCCTGTACCAAGTACCATGGAAGAAAAGAAACACTATAAAGTGCATTGTGCCTCTAGGACTAATCAAAAGATGATGATCTTGGAGGCCTTGTAAAATCTTGGACAAAGAATTATTGAAAACAGTTTATTAAAACACTTCTGTCCCCAGCATGTGAGTGTTCTCTATTTATTTTGTCATGATTATATGAGTATATACCTTTGGGTAAGTAGAATGCTCTTTTTAGCTTCCAAGAAAATGTATGGTAAGTTCCATTCCATGGATTTCATATTTTCTGTAGTTATGGGTCATCAGTAGAGGTTCCTTTGGTGAGGAAATATAATCTGTCATTCCTGCTATGCCTGGCTTGTTCACCTTCACATCCGTGCTCTCTGTTTACGATGTTGCAGCCCGCCTCTTAGGGCCCAGCTTCTCCCTTTCTCAGTGTTCCAGAGGCTTTTCTTTTACCAGGGACTAAGCTCTTCAGCCTTTGTTGTTTTCTGTAACTGGTCACACTTACCATGACCTTTATTTTCAGCCTAACCTGGGTACCAGCTCCCATCTTCCATACTCATCCTCTTAAAGGTCCTTAGGGCGAGGCCAAATTTGCATAGCATAAAAGAATCAGTTGACTCAGGGAACTGTAAAGTAATACTTTTGTATTTCTAGCACTGAACATAGCACCTGACATATGGGAGGCACTTAATAAAATTTAGGCCTTCATATTTTTAGATGCATACCTTCATTATTTTGGAGGTAGGTAGAATATTAATTATAAATAGCTACCTTGGACATTTACATTTGCATCATATGTGCTGTTAGTAAAATCTATATCAAGCCCACTTGAAGAAGTTCTAAGGGGCTTTCCTGGTGGCGCAGTGGTTAAGAATCCGCCTGCCAATGCAGGGGACACAGGTTTGAGCCATGGTCTGGGAAGATCCCACAAGCCACGGAGCAACTAAGCCCGTGTGCCACAACTACTGAGCCTGTGCTCTAGAGCCCGTGAACCACAACTACTGAGCCCACATGCCACAACTACTGAAGCCCACACTCCTAGAGCCTGTGCTCCGCAACAAGAGAAGCCACCGCAATGAGAAGGCTGCAGCACCACAACGAAGAGTAGCCCCCGCTCGCCGCAACTAGAGAAAAGCCCTCACGCAATAATGAAGACCCAATGCAGACAAAAATAAATAAATACAAATTAAAAAAAAAAAAAAAAAAGGAGAAGTTCTAGGGCCTTGGTATTTCACCATGAATGTAGAAGCACAATGGTAGCCTGTGATTGGGCAGCCTCATTCGGCAAAATCCATGAAAACGCCCATCTCTCATGGCCACAAGGCTACTTATTGCTAAGGTGAAAACCACCTTTCTTCTAGATCAGTGAACTATTCCATCTTTTTGTCCATAACAAATGGTTCACCATTTCTTAACCAAGTATAATATGCCACAGTACTGTGCTAGATCCTAGTGATAAAAAGACAACACCGGAGCTGGACACCAAGGAGCTGGGCTTGTGTCTTTCACATGGGCAATTGTGAACATGCGCCTAAACATGCTCAGTGGCTCCAATTTTAAATTGTGTTTCATGGATTTGCTTTGAGACCATGTGAGTTTGATGCTTACCACAACCCCTAGGCAACGGATCTTTCCTAGTATTGCTGGGAAATATTTGTGAAATCAAATTTTATATATTGAGAATACAAAGCCTAGTTATAAAATTTTTTCAAGGCAGGAATGTGGTAGCCCTTACAAAGACATTAAAAATAAGTTATGTAGTCATTTTAATAATTTTGTATAGACCAGGATTTTCCAATACTGATTTTTAAAAATAATTTCTTGGGTTTCTATCTGATATAAAGAAACTTTCAGTTCACATCAATATTTTTTGGTACTACTTCTTATATTTTAAAACCCCTGTCCGTGTTTATTAATATTTCAGTTTATTTTTCTCTTTTCTTACATCTTGCTGTTCTCCTCTACAGGGTAATGTTTATATGTACTACAAATTGTATGGCTTCTATCAGAACCTCTATCGATATATTCTATCCAGAAGTAATACCCAACTGGTGGGTACAGATGTAAAGGTAAGGCTTTATTTAACTTGGTATAATACTCTTTTTTTTTTAAGCCAGATGGATCTTTCAGTCTAAAAGACAGTATGGAAAATAAACTCAAAAGCTAAATTTTTAGAAGACAGAAATGCTCATTTCATTCTTTCATGAACTGAAGGGGCTGAGTATTCAGGATAACTGCTGCTTTCCCTCTTCAGAGCAGGAATGTGAATCTTGTCCAATTAGATGTTTAGCCTTTCATGCACCAACCATTTTTTTATTTGACAGCATTTTATATTAAAACCAGATACATATTGGACTGCCCAGGTCTTGGTAATAATGAATGTGTCAGAAGGGCAAATCTTCAAGTACCTTTCAACCACAATTCAGGATTTATGTTTCTCTTAATAAAGTTGATGGCATACTGGAGCTTCTTCAAACAGTAGAGTTTTTTGCTTCTTTGAATGACTGACACATCGATTAGATTTCAATATTATTTTCTCATACTTAATTTCTGTAGTTATCTTTAAAGTTGCCTATTTTAGTTGATGGATGTACCAACCATTTTGATAGTAACCTTGAGTGATTGGTTTCAGCCTAGCTCACTCTATATCCACCATTGTCCTTTGTATAACTGGGGGCTTCAATCAGCCTAGTTTAAGGAAACTGGGCTCTACTTGATTGAATGAAAGCCTTTGGTTTAATGAATATTCTTTCAGACCTAAGATTACAAAATTTAACTCTTGGTAAATGATATTCAGCATGCTGGCAAGAAAAGATAGAAGGAAACCTTTTCTATACTGGCATTATATAAAAGGGATAACCAAATGGTTTTTAGGAGCCACTCTTTTTAAAATGTATTCTTGTAGTTAGGTGGGTGGATTTCCCTGTGATAAGTCATCCAACTGTAGAATCACAATTTATATACGTTTTAGAATATAAGTTACACTCCAATAAGAAAAAGCTTTTAAAAATATATTCCATTGTGGGCTTAGTGTGGTATTTAGCACAGCAAGCAAAGTAAAATTTCTTCCTGCAGACATATTTGGTATGCTATGTACTGTTAATGAGGAAAGAAGCTACACACACGTGCACGTACACACATACATATCTCCAAAACACAAAAATTGTCTAGTCTAGGTCAGCCAGCCGCCTGGGAACAGCAGGTAGCAGCCCATAATCTCGATCTGTGCCAGTGGAGCAGCATGGGTTGATTTACACTGCCAGTATTTTCACTTCCAGCATTTTAAGAGATTTTACCAAAAACACTTCTTCCTGTATCATTTCTCATCCAGGATGTTAGAAACTGTGCTCCATTCAAAACCTCCCACAATGGGATCCCCATCGCTCCTTGTGGTGCTATTGCCAATAGCATGTTCAATGGTAGGTGTCTTTTCCTATCTCCATCATCTTCCATTTCATGAGTGTGTAACAATCTAAATATCCAGAAGATTACTCCTGTAGCTGAGTGGCAGTTTATTTTTTTTAACATCTTTATTGGAGTATAATTGCTTTATAGTGTTGTGTTAGTTTCTCCTGTAAAACAAAGTGAATCAGCTATATGCATACATATATCCCCATATCCCCTCTGTCTTGCATCTCCCTCCCACCCTCCCTATCCCACCCCTCTACGTGGTCGCAAAGCACGAGCTGAACTCCCTGCGACAGGCAGCTGCTTCCCATTAGCTATCTATTTTACATTTGGTAGTATATATATGTCAATGCTACTCTCTCACTTTGTCCCAGCTTACCCTTCCCCCTCCCCATATCCTCAAGTCCATTATCTATGTCTGTGTCTTTATTCCTGTCCTGCCCCTAGGGTCATCAGAGCCTTTTTTTTTTTTTTTAGATTCCATATATATGTGTTAGCATACGGATTTGTTTTTCTCTTTCTGACTTACTTCACTCTGTATGACAGACTCTAGGTCCAACTCACTACAGATAACTCAATTTCGTTTCTATTTATGGCCGAGTAATATTCCATTGTATATATGTGCCACATCTTCTTTATCCATTCATCTGTTGATGGACACTTAGGTTGCTTCCATGTCCTGGCCATTGTAAATAGTGCTGCAGTGAACATTGTGGTACGTGACTCTTTTTGAATTATGGTTTTCTCAGGGTATATGCCCAGTAGTGGGATTGCTGGGTCACATGGTACTTCTATTTTTAGTTTTTTAAGGAGTTTCCATACTGTTCTCCATAGTGGCTGTACTGATTTACATTCCCACCAACAGTGCAACAGGGTTCCCTTTTCTCCACACCCTCTCCAGCATTTATTGTTTGTAGATTTTTTGATGATGGCCGTTCTGACTGGTGTGAGGTGTTACCTCATTGTAGTTTTGATTTGCATTTCTCTAATGATTAGTGATGTTGAGCATCCTTTCATGTGTTTGTTGGCAATCTGTATATCTTCTTTGGAGAAATGTCTGTTTGGGTCTTCTGCCCATTTTTGGATTGGGTTGTTTGCTTTTTTTGATATTAAGCTACATGAGCTGCTTATATATTTTGGAGATTAATCCTTTGTCAGTTGCTTCATTTGCAAATACTTTCTCCCATTCTGAGGGTTGTCTTTTCATCTTATTTATGTTTTCCTTTGCTGTGCAAAAGCTTTTAAGTTTCATAGTTTGCATTTGTTTTTATTTCCATTTCTCTAGGAGGTGGGTCAAAAAGGATCTTGCTGTGATTTATGTCATAGAGTCTTCTGCCTATATTTTCCTCTAAGAGTTTTATAGTGCTTGTCCTTACATTTAGGTCTCTAATCCATTTTGAGTTTATTTTTGTGTACGGTGTTACGGAGTGTTCTAATTTCATTCTTTTACATGTAGCTGTCCAGTTTACCCAGCACCACTTATTGAAGAGACTGTCTTTTCTCCATTGTATATTCTTGCCTCCTTTGTCAAAGATAAGGTGACCATATGTGCGTGGGTTTATCTCTGGGCTTTCTATCCTGTTCCATTGATCTATATTTCTGTTTTTGTGCCAGTACCATACTGTCTTGATTACTATAGCTTTGTAGTATAGCCTGAAGTCTGAGAGCCTGATTCCTCCAGATCCATTTTTCTTTCTCAAGATTGCTTTGACTATTTGGGGTCCTTTATGTTTCCATACAAATTTTGAAATTTTTTGTTCTAATTCTGTGGAAAATGCCATTGGCAGTTTGATAGGGATTGCATTGAATCTGTAGATTGCTTTGGGTAGTATAGTCATTTTCACACTGTTGATTCTTCCAATCCAAGAACATGGTATATCTCTCCATCTATTTATGTCATCTTTAATTTCTTTCATCAGTGTCTTAGAGTTTTCTGCATACAGGTCTTTTGTCTCCTTAGGTAGGTTTATTCCTAGGTATTTTATTCGTTTTGTTGCAATGGTGAATGGGAGTGTTTCCTTAATTTCCCTTACAGATTTTTCATCCTTAGTTTATAGGAATGCAAGAGATTTCTGTGCATTAATTTTGTATCCTGCTACTCTACCAGATTCATTGATTAGCTCTAGTAGTTTTCTGGTAGCTTCTTTAGGATTCTCTATGTATAGTGTCATGTCACCTGCAAACAGTGACAGTTTTACTTCTTCTTTTCCGATTTGGATTTCTTTTATTTCTTTTTCTTCTCTGATAGCTGTGGCTAAAACTTCCAAAACTATTGTTGAATAATAGTGGTGAGAGTGGGCAACCTTGTCTTGTTCCTGATCTTAGTGGAAATGGTTTCAGTTTTTCACCACTGAGAATGACGTTGGCTGTGGGTTTGTCATATATGGCCTTTATTATGTTGAGGTAGGTTCCCTCTATGCCCACTTTCTGGAGAGTTTTTATCATAAATTGGTGTTGAATTTTCTCAGAAGCTTTTTCTGCATCTATTGAGATGATCATAAGGTTTTCCTTCTTCAATTTGTTAATATGGTGTATCACATTGACTGATTTGCATATATTGAAGAATCCTTGCATTCCTGGGATAAACCCCACTTGATCATGGTGTATGATCCTTTTAATGTGCTGTTGGATTCTGTTTGCTAGTATTTTGCTGAGGATTTTTGCATCTATGTTCATCAGAGATATTGGTCTGTAGTTTTCTTTTTTTGTGACATCTTTGTCTGGTTTTGGTATCAGGGTGATGGTGGCCACATAGAATGAGTTTAGGTGTGTTCCTCCCTCTGCTGTATTTTGGAAGAGTTTGAGAAGGATAGATGTTAGCTCTTCTCTAAATGTTTGATAGAATTTGCCTGTGAAGCCATCTGGTCCTGGGCTTTGTTTTGTTGGAAGATTTTTAATCACAGTTTCAATTTCAGTGCTTGTGATTGGTCTGTTTATATTTTCTATTTCTTCCTGGCTCAGTCTAAGAAGGTTGTGCTTTTCAAAGAATTTGTCCATTTCTTCCAGGTTATCCATTTTAATTGGCATATAGTTGCTTGTAGTAATGTCTCATGATCCTTTGTATTTCTGCAGTGTCATTTGTTACTTCCCCTTTTTCATTTCTACTTCTGTTGATTTGAGTCTTCTCCCTTTTTTGCTTGATGAGTCTGGCTAATGAGTCTCCCTAGGCGGGAGGGGGGGTGATGTTCAAGTGTAGGACGGGGCCTCTGCTTAGGACCTGTGGGAAAGGGCAGCTGCAGCACTTGAAAAGGAGGGCCTCTGGAGTGTGGTGTTCCGGAGTTTGGAGGTAGGGCCCTGGGTGGGGGTGTAGAGGAGAGGCTTTGGCTCTGCGCTGCAGGAGGGAGGCTCTGAGGGCAGAGGATTAGGCCCAGGTGCCCAAAAGGCTCCCAGGTGCCTAAGTGGACAGGGAATGCGCTGGCCGCATTCGCTTCCGTTCCTTCACGCTCCTCCCCCACCGTCTCCCCCAGGGTCTCCCGCATCGCTGCTGGACCCCTAATCGTGGGTGGGTCCCACTGGGTGTAGGATGAATGGCAGTTTTTAAAATACTGTTTGTATACATTATCCACTGATTTATGATATTTCATTTGCAAATAAGTTCTCCCTTACCAGAGATTTGAAGTAGTTAGGAAACATGAGTCAAATGGAGTCTAAGAGTATTTTTCAATAATTGGGGCCTTAGCAAGAAAAAGAATAGTCTTCTGATTCCAGCATCTATGCCATGTAGGCATGTGGAGAGTCTTCAAACCCTGCTTTTTAAGCTGTGTCTGGTTGTGCACTTCCAAGTGTGGCAAAAAATGCTTACTTGAATCTAACACAGTTTTTAATTTCCCTACAGACACCATTATTCTTTCTTACAACCTTAATTCATCTATCCATATCAAAGTACCAATGATAAGGAGTGGAATTACATGGTGGACAGACAAGTATGTCAAGTTTCAGAATCCAAGTTTCCAAAATCTTTCTAGTGCATTTGCAGGTAAGATCCATACATTAGCTCAATATTCTCCTCTCTTTATAGAAACTTTGGTTTTGATGTGTGGGGGCATGTTTATGATTCCGCCTTGTTTACTTCTTTGCTGACTAGCTTTTGGTTATAATATTTCCTACCTGTGGGCACCTCCATCACATATCTTTCAGAAACATGAAATGATTGGTACCCCAGTTCCTTCTAGTTTACCATTAGGAAAAGGCAATGTTTTAAGAAACTTGTTCCTTCATCTATAATTATGTGATCATTAATTTACTGTTCAAACTAGTGCACTTTTGAGAGTGAAAGGGGTCCCTAGAATAACTAAAGTTATATATTAATTCGAAAGTTTTATTTGTTGATCAGTAAATTGACATTACCATATTGATGGGCATATAAAAGAATTCTATTACAAACTATTTTAAAAATGCAATTATTTCAAAAATTAAAATAATATATCTGTATACATTAAACCAACTTAAAAAAATACTTTAAATATTATCTAAATGCTAAAAGATAACATAAACAGAATAATTATTCTGCGCCTGTATTTTTCTAATGAAAAATTTGGGTTTTTGTATTTTTAAAAATATTTTGTTAAAATATTTTTAATTTTTTCACAAAATTGTCTGCACTCTTTTTTTGAAGTGCATTTTGTGGTTAATCAGTTTCAGATTGTTGCACCTTTAATTGATTCTTCTCTTTTGAACATAACTTTTTTTTAACTGAGAAAATATCTAGGACTTCCCTGGTGGTGCAGTGGTTAAGAATCCACCTGCCAGTGCAAGGGACACAGGTTCTATCCCTGGTCCAGGAGGATCCCACGTGCCGTGGAGCAGCTAGGCCCGTGCGCCACAATTACTGAGCCTGCACTCTAGAGCCCGCAAGCCACAACTACTGAGCCCATGTGCTGCAACTGCTGAGGCCCACACGCCTGGAGCCCAAATATTTTTATAGGCAAGGTCTTTTTTTGACTTCACAATTTTTCTATCTATGATTTTTTTGAATGTTTTACTAAATTTAGATGCTATGAAATCTTAGATTTCCTGGATATCATTTAATTCTCATCAAGAAGAAAATTTTATCCAATTAAAATAGGAGCTCCATCAAAATAGTTTTCACATAAATTGAGATATTTCAAAGCACAATTATAGAATTTAAAAATTAAATCTTGTACACATTTTGGACTCTCATTATATAATATGTTCAATTGTTCCCTTGCTTTTATAGGGGTAAATTTCAATATCTTCTTGTTTGCAAACTTGATTTTCAATAATTACAATTAACTATATCCTCAAAAACTAAGGTTTGTGGCATTCCATGTGTAGAATACTTTGTCTAAAACTTTACAACTATTTTGAATAAAATTCCACAAAAACTTAGAGAGCTTATTTACCAAGAAAAAGTTCAGGATCATTGTAGGACATATCATTTGATATAGAAAACAGTTCTTTGAAGGCTCAGACATTTCTAAAATTTTGGTTGATGATTTGTAGCAAAGACAGACCACATGTACTCTCATGCTAAAGCATTTCTTTAACATCTTTGTCATTGTAAAAATTTTGCAGTTCATTTCCTCTGTGAATATATGAAAATATTTAAACTTGCACAACTACAGCTCTTTTTTTGATTAACAAAATGTTGTAGCTTGTTTGGATACAGTTGTTAATTATATATGTTTCACAACCAATTTTAAGCCCATTTCTCCATAAATCTCTCAATTTACTAAGAAAATGTCTTTACTCTGATGTTGTGCTCCACCAAATTTGCATTTATGTTATCACTATAAAACCAAAATATTTACACTTGATTGTTGAATTTTTTAACTGAATTTATAGTAATATTTATAATCATGTCAGTTTTATCTTCCAATACTGAATATTGAAAAGCTTTGCCTTGATTCCATGAAGAATCAAATTAAAAAAAATCAAACCAATGTATTCAGATGGATGAATACATCTGAAGACATTGATTTAAAACTGCTTTCATTTAACTGTTTACGAGGTTCTTTTTGTGCTCATAGAGCCAAAACATTAAAGTTTTCCTTTGATTATAAAAAAAAATTAGTAAAAAAGTGCAACTAGAAGGAAACTTATTTGATCTAAATGAAAAGTCATGCTCACATAATGGTATACAAGTGGACTTTCTGTAGCTCCTTGAGGCAAAGCACTGTCTTTGAATACACTCTTTTTTTTCCCACATCTTTATTGGAGTGTAATTGCTTTTAGAAATAAGTGCAAACTTTTGAAGTAGACTCTGATGTTCTTCAGCAATTTATGTCTTTTGATTTTTCCCATGGTCATTGACATCATGATGGTTCCCGTGGTGGGGGGTATATGTCAACCAACATTGCAAGTATCACATTCATCAACTTTCTTTAAAAAAACTGTGCTTAATTTTTCATTAAACATGTATGTTCCTTATTTTAGCTCTTCACAGCCAAAAGGATTTACTAGCAAATAAAAAACTGATACCAAACAATAAGGTAGTTATATTTTTACACCATATAATAAATAACACTGTTGCAAGAGAGTTCAAACTACTCTCAGCAAGACTGCTCAGCATCTATTTTCCACACTACATCTTGTGCCTGTAACATAATCTGTAATATCCCACATTTCCCACCAGCCCCACTGACTTGCAGCCTGGCAGCTCCACATGTCTCACAGACCAAAACATAGGCTGTGGCCTAACGGGCTGTACTGTCAAACTGTGTCAGAGGTCACAGGGATATGTTATGTTTTGCTATGAAGGGCCACTGGTTATCTTTCATTAATTAAAGTAAGCACTCTGTTCACTGTACATGGGTATCTCACTACTAGCTAAGACCATGGCTGAAAGGATGAAATTATATGTACATTATTTGCTTGGGATAAGTGCTAAATCAGATGAGATAATGGACAACAGACATAAACTGGGACTGTCTTAGGCAAACTGGCATGTCTGGTCACTGTATCTGTAATTAAATTCCCAGTTTTTGAAAGGAACTTGGCAATATGCTATTGTTTTGTCTTACCATAACCACAAGCATATAACACAAAGCATCCTTGGCTTTCTCTTATCTCCTACTCCTACTCTTTCTTACTTCTATTGTAAGAGTTACAATGTTTTATTATAATTATCTATTTGAATACTTGTCATCCCCACTTTAGGTGAACACCTTGAGGAAAGGGATTAGATCTCATGCTATATCCCTGGTGCTTGATATAAGTGAGCAATCAAGAAATACTTATTGTTAAGTGAATGGATGAATACCAAGGACCCAGCTGAACTTGGAAAATGAGAGAAGTTGATGCTTCTTACACCATGCTTCTCATACTCTCTGGAGACATGGGATGGGGTAGGATTAGGGGTTGATACGGAAAGGCATGCTTGAACCTGCATTTTTCACTCCCTGGGTGACTTGGCTATCACTGGCCTATAGGACACATTGACTTGAGCATGAGCTCTGGCTGAAGTAGAGAGAGGGTGAGGTCCCCATGCAGGTACCAAAGGCAATTTTGATTTCGATCAATATTCTTCTAGCAATAGCAATCGAATTTTTGGGAAGGGCCAACGTCGCCACAGTTTATGGAGAGAAAGTTTCTCCAGCAAAGGATTATTTCCAGAGGAAGCATAAGTATACCAACATACTTCAGATTAATCCAGCCAAATTTAGCACATGCTTTTATAAGCACTACAGCCCATGCTTAGAAAATAAGACTGGGTTTCTTTTAGGAGAACATAGTCAGTTGTCAGAGGTGAGAAAGAATGGTTTCCTACAAATAGTAGAACCAGTTTTATGCAAGTAAAAAGTTCACTGGACAACTTCCTCTTGTTGATTATTTTAAAATTCAAAATGCTGTTTATTATCAGCTTCTGTCAGCTTTCATTGGAATCGCTCATCCCTTTATCAAGCATTGATTGAACACCTACCATGTGCCAGGCACTGGACTAAATGCCAGTGAAAAAACGATGAGGAAGACACTGAACTTAAGAGTCTGCTGTTGAGTGGGAGAGACAGTCATGCCCAGGGCAGTAAAGTGGGAAGTATGAGGATGAGAGTAAACTCAACAGACTTCACCCGGTGCTCCCAG
This sequence comes from Pseudorca crassidens, assembly GCF_039906515.1. Classification (NCBI taxonomy): domain Eukaryota; kingdom Metazoa; phylum Chordata; class Mammalia; order Artiodactyla; family Delphinidae; genus Pseudorca; species Pseudorca crassidens. The sequence continues at coordinate 101,953,860 of NC_090300.1, read as the reverse complement.
CATTCCTACAGCACAGCACCCAAACCTACCAGGCTTCCAGGTTTGCAACACCTCTGTTCTCCACCTTCTCCCTTCTACAAGTTCTTCTTCCTTGCTTCCAACTTCGAGCTCTTAGGTACAGGTCTGCAGGGAGTATCCATGCAACACGATCTTCTTGCACTTCCATAATCATTTCCTTAGAATATAGTCCTAGAAGGAGAATTTCTGAGCCAAAATGGATGCAAAATATATTCAATCTTTTTAAAAAAATATTTATTTATTTTGGCTGCGCCAGATCTTAGTTGTGGCACGCAGGATCTTCGTTGTGCCATGCGGGCTCTTCATTGCAGCATGCGGGACTCCTTAGTTGCAGCATGTGAACTCTTAGTTGTGACGTGCATGAGGGATCTCGTTCCCTGACCAGAGATTGAACCCGGGCCCCCTGCACTGGCAGCGTGGAGTCTTACCCACTGGACCACCAGGGAAGTCCCCAATCTTTTGCTGCATGTTCCTAGATTGCCAAAAATGTGGTTAATCCACACATCTATCTGCTCTGTACAGGAGTTCCCATTTCCACTGCCTCATCAATGGTTGTCATTCTTTTTTTCTTTAAATATAAACCTATTTTTAGGTGAAATGGTATCTTGTTTTAATTTGCTTTCTTTACCTTACTAATGATGTTAAAGAAAATAAACATTCTCCGTGATGCTATCACCGAATACCACCACTATTATAATTTTGCTGTACCTATTTTTTCAATGCTTTATTATACATTTTATATATTTGAATACATAATATACATATGATATTCTGCTTTTTTTAACCCTATGACAGTATCATCAGCATTTCCCCCCACATTTCCTTAGAGTCCTTATAACCATTATTTTTTTTTAATTTATTTATTTATTTATTTATTTTTGGCTGTTTGGGTCTTCGTTGCTGCGTGTGGGCTTTCTCTAGCTGTGGTGAGCAGGGTCTACTCTTCATTGTGGAGCACGGGCTCTAGGCGCGCGGGCTTCAATAGTTGCGGCACGCAGGCTCAGCAGTTGTGGCTCGCGGCTCTAGAGTGCAGGCTCAGTAGTTGTGGCACACAGGCTTAGTTGCTCCATGGCATGTGGGATCTTCCCAGACCAGGGCTTGAACCCGTGTTCCCTGAATTGGCAGGCGGATTCTTAACCACTGCGCCACCAGGGTAGCCCATAACCATTATTTTTAATGGTTGTGTACTCAGGTAGCTTACACACACATACTTTTAAAAAAAATTTTGTAATTTTGATTCCTCTTTCCTCAAGAATACGGAAGTTGTTTCATTCTCTACATTTTAAGAAAAACTAAAGGTGGTAGATGATTTTACTCAACCACATCCATTGTTAACTTTCCA